>NC_091477.1:70504542-71126337 GCF_036971445.1 Narcine bancroftii | reverse complement strand
GACCAACAGTCGTGTGCTCTCAAAAAGTCAGCCCCTAACAATGCAGTACCCACTGAGGCTTACACGAACTTCCAGCGGAATTTCTCTTTCCCGATCTGGATCTGCACCCTGTGGGTACTGAAGGTCATGATGGCGGAACCATTGGCTGCCCGCAGGGTGGGTCACGGTGTGTGTCTTGAGGCCGGTGGGGGGCAGGACGCTCAGCTCCGCTCCTGTGTCCACCTGGAAACGCTGGCCAGTGGACATGTCGGTAACATGGAGGAGGCTGTCCACATGGCCAACCGTCGCAGCCATCAACGGTGGCTGGCCAGGTCGTTTCCCCTGGTAGTCACACAGTTGTTGGCACATACGAGCTTGCGCTCCCCAGTGCTGATGGTAAAAGCACCAGGTGGAATGGTGCTCCTCCGGCTTGTGCTTGAGGGAGTGTTGCAGCCGGCTGGCTCTTGGTCACGCAACCTGACTGAGGGCTGCTTCATTCTCCCTCTTGGTGCGCCAGAGGGTGTCTGCTCGGGCTGCAACTCAGCGTGGATCCGTGAAGTCCTCCGCCAGGAGTAGTTGTATGTCCCTGGGCATCTGCTCGAGGAAGATCTGACGGAATAGGAAACCAGGTTTTTGATCCTCTGCCAGTGCCAGCATCTTGTCCATTTGGGCTGATGGAGCCTGGAGGCACGCTGCTGAGGGGAGAGCCTGAAAGTGCCAAGGAGCAGGTTCTCGAGGGCAGGATATTTACCCTCGGCTGGTGGGTTATGTATTAGATCGTCCATCCTGGCTGCCGTTTTTTTGTCCAGCACGCTCACAACATGGTAGAACATAGTGGCGTCTGCTGAAATGTTCCTCAGTTGAAACTGAGCATCCGCCTGCCCGAACCATATACGCGGGTGATGGGTCCAGAAGGGGGGCAGTTTGATGACAACGTCATTGATCTCTGCCGGATCCATGTTCTTGAGACCAGAGAGGCATCTGGGCTCATGTTAATCCATCGTCTGCATGACTTCTACAATTTATCCGTATGGCAACCCTGGCTTCTTCCTACTGGAGATATTCCTCTAGACCCTTACTATCAAACTGGCTTTCTCTCTTTCCCCACCTCCAACAACGGGGCTTTCAACAGTTTCCATCTCTAAGGGTTCTGCCTGACCTGCTGAGTGTTACTAGTGGTTGCTGTATATATGAGAATAACATGTGGATTGTAAGGGTAATGTTACATAGAGAGATTGTGGAAATTATGCGAAGATCTCTCAATCCAAGTTTGCAAGCATTTAACTTTTAACATTTCAGGTTTTAGACCTTGTATCAGAATTTTGAAAGAGTTCCAACTAAATTCCCTACTGAGTGCATCCAGCGTTTTCTGATAATTATCACTTCATGAAATTTCATCTCCTCTCGAATCTAATCATACCTTTCAAACAAGTCTTCCTTGTAATCAAAGTACATAGGGTAGAAACATTGTATTCTTTGAGCATTTCTGCGTATCAGGTATTTTTTGCATTTTTTTTGTTTAATTTTATCTGTTTGCTCCTATTTTAGAATTGAACATTTGGATGCCACTGAGCTGGCAACGTTTCCATGTGTGTTGTTCGGTTATATGAATCCGGCAGTGGTTGTAATAACAACTCCCAATGCAGACTTCAACATCTTGCTTCCAGGCATAAAGCAGTTCAGACACTGCGACCACAAGTTTGAATGGAGTAGATCAGAGTTTGAAGCTTGGTAAGTGGACAAAATCGTGCTGCTCAGAAGTAGCACAAATTAGAGCCATTCATTAAAAAAAAGAGCAAGAGGCCATGTGGTCCCTCAAGTCTGTGCCACCATTCAGTATGATGGCTGATTGCCCACTGACCCCGAATCCTCTTCTGTGCCAGTTTTCCAGAACCCTCAATTCCCTGATCATTCAAATATGTATGTACTCCTCTTTAAATACTCCAGTGATATTTAATTGCTTTCCTCTTCCTTTAAACAAAATTTCTCTTCCAAGCATGTTGTGTGTTTTATGTATCTGAGAAGCTGAAGCAAGTATGACTTTCATTGCACCTGTAAATTGTTCTTAAGCATATGACAATAAACTTCATCCCTCCCTTCCAATGCACTGGAGTAGAGGATCTCCCAAACACATCACTCTGGACACCTCAGTTTTAAGTGACCACCTCCTAATCTAATAACTATGATCTCTTATCATTCAATCATGTGTAAATGTGGGTGCTTTTAGGATCTTGTATTTTAATAAGATTCCTCAAGTGAAAGATCTGGATAGAAACTCAGATGGACCCTTCAGTTCTCCACATCCATTGACCATTAATTACCTATCTCTATTCACTCCATTTACCAGTGCTGGGTCAGATACTTCTACAGTGTTGTGAGAGTCTTTGCCTCCTGCATCTTGTTAGATGGGATATTATAGTTTACTGGAAAAATATCTTCCTCAGAACCCTTCTAAACTTTTAACTCCTTACAATTTTATACACTACTTGTCTTCCCACTGCGACCATCAGGCACTCAAGCCTCCATATACCATGCTAATTGTAAAGTACTCCAGGAACATTTGTCTGTACTATTGAAATGTTGCTTTTTTTTGCACCAGTTGCAGCCATAAATATTTATTTATCCTTTTATATTTATTATCTCTTGGCTTGTTGTGGTAAATTTAATCTACATTGTTGTTGGTGTATCTTGTGTGCCTGTAGGCACTTTCAGGTGGCCAATTGGCCCGGTTGTAAAGCCGCATATTTTGGCAATATGCGGCCGTTGGGAAGCCACATGAATGTGTAGGAGGCTCTTGCAAGGCGAACTTTGTAAACCTCCTCCGAGAGGGATAATCGCCACAGCAGAGTGGCTTCCCCAGCCATCTGAATGTAGCCGCCTAAAAGTGGCTGCATTCGGGATGACAGTTAGCTGGCGAGTGCTTGACAGCTCCTCTCCCAGCTGCCCCTTCCCCCGGCGCAGGACGTCGGGGCAGGGGCAGCTGGCTGGGCTGTCAGTGCGGGGACTGTAGGGCTAGAGCAGCCGGCGGGGGAGAAGGGGGCAGATTGAAACAATGCCGGTATCCGACTCCAGCACTGTACTCACCCGTTGGCTGCCCCAGCCTCCTTCTCCCCTGCCAGCCGCCCCAGCCTCCTTCTCCCCCGCCAGCCGCCCCAGCCCCCTTCTCCCCTGCCGGCCGCCCCAGCCGCCTTCTCCCCTGCCAGCCGCCCCAGCCTCCTTCTCCCCCGCCAGCCGCCCCAGCCCCCCTCTCCCCCGCCGGCCGCCCCAGCCCCCCTCACCCCCGCCGGCTGCCCCCAGCCCCCCTCTCCCCCGCCAGCCGCCCCAGCCCCCCTCTCCCCCGCCGGCCGCCCCAGCCCCCCTCTCCCCCGCCGGCCGCCCCAGCCCCCCTCTCCCCCGCCGGCCGCCTCAGCCCCCCTCTCCCCCGCCGGCCGCCCCAGCCCCCCTCTCCCCCGCCGGCCGCCCCAGCCCCCTTCTCCTCCGCCGGCCGCCCCAGTCCCCCTCTCCCCCGCCGGCCGCCCCAGCCCCCCTCTCCCCTGCTGCCTGCTCCAGCTCCCTTCTCCTCTGCCAGGGGGCAGAGCGATCAGTGTGGGGACTTTCCATGGGGGATGTCCCCACGCTGGTTGTCCCAGCTGACAGCCAGGCATCCTAACTGACAGCTCAAGGGACAGGAGCCGGAGTGCATTCAGGTGCGCATCTTGGTGCAGCTGTCCCTTCAGGTGGCCAGCAGTGTGCTTTTAGCGCTGCCACCTGAACGGCAAATCAAAGGACCGCTTTCTCTTCTTCAGGCGCATTCTTAGCGGAGAATCCACCTGAAGAAGCCTCGTGTGTCTGTAGCAAGTAAGAATTAATATATCTTTGAGCATTTCTGTGTATCAGTTATGATGATAATGTTATTGACATACACAATGTACATCACGCACCATCATTTTTACTTGCTGCAGCTGGAAAGATATTTTGTTTAAAAAAACACTTTAAAAAAAAACACAGTTTATACTAATTTTAATTAAAAAAATTGATGATATTCATAGTTCTGTTTAAAAAAAAAAGTAACAGCAATAATGCAAGAGTGGAGTTGAAGCAGAGTAGAGCCTGATGGCTGTTAGAAAGAAACTGTTCTTGAACCTAGAGATGCTGGTCTTCAGGCTTCTACCCAAAGGCAATAGTGAGAAGAGGTTGTGACCAGGGTAATGAAAGTTATTTATGATGTTGGCTGCCTTCTTGAGGCAGTGCCTTACAGAGCTGTCTGCCATAAATGGTAGTTCGTAAAAAGTGATAGACATGGCGATGTTTGCAACCTTCTGGAGCTTTCTGGAACTTTGAGCAGTTAAATTTCTAAACCAGATCGTTATGCAACCAGTCAGTGCACCTATAGGTTTGATATTATTGATATTCTGATACTGATTATTTGACATGTTAAAAAACTCTCATCATCATTAAACTTTAAAAAGCTGCTCACAAATGGTTGAAACCTTAGTGTGTAAGATCCATTGGCTCTCTCCTGTCACAGGTGTCTGAACAATGGGCATAAATACCACTACTCGGTCGAGTTCACTGGGGTGGGAGTAGGACCAGCCGGTGCAGAAGCCCTGGGATTCTGCACTCAGATTGCCATCTTCCGAAGAGAGCATGCACAGACAGTCCAAAGAGAGTTGAAGAAATCTGAGTCTCCCTACAACCTGGTGAGTGTTGTGGTCAGAAAATGATGAAAATCATTGTGATATTCACCTGTAAGACCTCAGTGATGACGTGGTCCCGTGCATGGGGATAGATTTTGACATTTTAATGTGGTTCTCATATTGTTGCTGACCATTTATTGCCAGGCAATTCCAAGAGCTTGGTCCCACAAAATACCATTCTGCTTAATTCCCCGGGAATCATTCTGGATCACTTACTTGTTCACTGTTCATTCCTTCTCTGTTCGGTCTCCAATCATTACACAATTCCAAGCCATGCATTATGCAGCCATTAAATTCTGCAGCTTTCACTCCTGCCTCTCATGCCCCTCCCGCATGCCATTCCCTCTCCCCCTGCGCACCCCTCCCTCTCCCCGACTCTCCCTCTCTCTTGCACTGCTCTCCCACGCCGTTCCCCCTCTCTCAGGCTGTTTTCTTACTCTGCTTTCTCTTCCTCTCCTGATTCCCCTCTCTCCCCCGTGCTACACTGTCTCTGTCTTTATGCCACTCTGGCTCTTTCCTCAACTCTCCGTCTCTGTCCCTGACACACACACACTCTCTCTCTCCACCGTCCCCATCTCTTTCCAACTCCATCTCTGACTGTCTCTCTCTCTCTCTCTCTCTCTCTCTCTCTCTCTCTCTCTCCTCTCACACCTCTCTCCCACCTCCCACTCTGCGAATACATTGTTATCCCCACGGTGGGAGTCACTGTTGCTGGAGACCAATATTCATGTCAGTGACAATTTCTTGAATCTTTACCAATGGAGCAGGTGTTTTGTGCTTTGGGGAAAATCTGAAGCTTTGTCCTGAGACAGGCTGAGATTTCAGTTCAGCTGAGGAATGATGAGACCAAACACCATTCCCACAGTGTTGGTGTTCTAAACCTTTTGATTAAATAAACCTACCTTTCTATTCAGAGAAGCACAAAAGCTATGCGTGCTGGAATCATGGGCAAACAAAGAATTTCTGGAGCACTCAGCAGGTCAGGCATCATCTATAGGGAGAAATGTTGACTGATCATTTTCAATCCATGAATGCAGTCTACTCTGTGGAGTTACTCCAGCATCTTTGTGTATTGCCTCCACCAACTCTGTATTTGCTCTCCTTTTCCATACGTCTGGATTCCTCGATTACGTGCAGGGACTTTCCCCTCTGAGTGTGCTGTGCAGAACAACGTGGCCCTTTGTTATCTTTTTTCTCTTGTCTCCCAGGTTTATGAGGTTGTTTATCCAAGTCTCAAAGACCAGAAGATCTTGCAGGACACTATCCTTAATGAGGTGATCTTCGCCTCAGAGTGTGTGAGGCAACGTTTCATGGACAGCAGTGCTGGCAGGCCAACTGAGGGCAGGAGGCAAGGTGCTGATGATGGGGTGTGGGCGCCAGCTGTTTTCAGCCCACATCTCAGCGGGGACCTGGAGGTGAGCAGAGTTGGCAGCCGACTCTACATCCCCTTGCATGCTCTCTTCACTATTCCCAGAGTCCGGTACCTCAGTGGCTCCCTTCGGTGCCTGCAGGAGATACTGCAGGCGAGCGACCGAGTGAAGCTCAGTCACACCGGTTCCATGGTCTTGTACCCAGCCGAAGACGAGAACAGTGACAACTGAATGGTAGAAGGAGCTGAAACACTTGCTCAGTTCAAAGCACACAAACATTTGCTCATGGGGCAAGAATGCTGAGGAAAAGATCTGGGCAAGCCCCTCGCTGACTTACCAGCTGCTTGGTTTGCTGATTTCAGTAGGGGCACTCCTGTTATCTGGCAGAGCCATTCATTCCATGGGCTGTTTCACTGCAGATTGATGGATCACTGTAGATCAAGTTCGTTTATTGTCACATGTTCCAAGATGTGGTGATCGTGGTAGTTGAGCATCTCATCCAGAGTATAAGAAGTGTAGATGAGTTTTTTGTGATACACATTGTACAAGTGTACATATTTGCCAAAATGTTTACTTGTTGAAGTCAAACAGGTGTTTGTGAATAAAAACTATGATAGCAACTAATTAAATTAAGAGACAATAAATATATACAGTAAAGTCAAGTTTTGGGGGCCAGTTTTTCGGGTCATATTTAGTCGGTTGACTTTTATATAGATACTACTTTTGACTATTGTAAATACCTGTGTCATTCAAGACGTTGGGTGGCCAGGACTGGGTGGTATGTCCATGTTGGGTGCATCAGGAGCTTGGATGGGTAGGTGGTTGGGGCCAAAAATAGGGGGTCAACTTTTACATGGGATATATGGAAAATAAGCGATCTTTGGGCCAAAAAAAAGTTGGGGGGGGAGTTGACTTTTGCACAGGATTGACTATAACACGAGTATATTTGGTAAGATATATATAATCCTAGTGCAAAAAAAATGTCCTAGCAATAGTGCGAACAATATTTATGTGATGTCTGAGCAGATTATAATTAATGTAACAAGTTGTCAGATCAGCCAGATAAGCTGATCGTAAAATGCTGCAAACAATTGTATGGTAAATATCAGTCCCAACAAGGTGTCCCCAACCTTGACAATATCCTCTTCAAAGAAGCTTAGTGTTCACAACGAATTAGTCAGTTGATCTACTTTGGTTGTTAAAGTCATACAGCACAGAACTCTAACTCATTCGTGGTGATCAAATAGGCCTTCTGGTCTAGCCCCATGACCTTCTAACTCCTTCCTATCTGAATATCTTTTCAATGCCTTAATTATACCTGCTTCTATTGTTCCCTCTGGCAGCTCATACTGGATGCGGTCCAGCCTCCAAGTAAATAAGTTTCCCCTTGGGACTCTCTTGAACCCCTTCCCTCTCACCTTAAACCTGTGTCTTTAGTTCTAGGATCATCCATTCTGGGAAGAAGACTGTGAGCATTCACTTTATTTATGCTCCTTGTGATTTTATTAAATCTCTTTAAATGTCATACCTCACCCTCTTATGCTCTAGAAGCCCAACCTCTGCTTATAAATCAAGCCCTCCAGTCCCATCATAAATAAATCCTCATAAATCTGCTCTGCACCCCTTCCCATTGATATCCTTCCTGTAGCTAGTCAACCATGGCGGCATGGTTAGCATAGCAGTTAGCACAACGCTCTTACAGCACCAGTGGTCAGGTCCAGGGTTCGAATCCCATTCTGACTCTAAGGAGTTTGTACATTCTCCCCGTGTCTGTGTGGGTTTACCCCAGGGCCTCCGGTTTCCTCCCACCATTCTGGGGTGTAGGTCAATTGGATATCATGGGCTGAAAGGACCTGTTAATGTGTGATTCTGATAGGAAGGTTGTGGGAAGGTGCCATGAATAGTGTGTGTGTGTGTGAATGAAGTCTTTATACATAATTAAAATTCCATATATCTGCACTGAATTTCTCTTTTAACAACATCAGCATCTCTACAACCCCTCCACCTTTGGAAGATCATAAGGTGCTGCCAGTCCTGCTATGTGTGGGCTGCGGAGCAGTATGCTTTTCACGTGTTACTCTAGCACAGTGGTTTTCAGCCTTTTTCTTTCCACTCATACCACCTTAAGTAATCCCTATGCCATAGGTGATCTGAAATTAGTAAGGGATTACTTAAGGTGGTATGTGAGTGGAAAGAAAAAGGTTGAAAAATAGTTTTATTTGAACATAATTAACTCATTATGTGGACGGTTTCATAACTCGAAAGAAAATGGGCCAATGACTATTTTCCTTAAGCAAAATATTTCAGTAACAATTGGGTCTGGAGCAGTGGCTCAAAACCTTTATTTCCCCACTTACATAACACCTTAAGTAATTGCTTACTAATCACAGAGCACCTATGGCATAGGAATTACTTAAAGTGGTATGTGAGTGGAAAGAAAAAGGTTGAAAACCACTGCTCTAGCAGAATCTTTAGGTGTTTTCATGCTAGGTCTCCACTTCAAGGCTGGCTACAGAGGCGGATAAAAATTTTAAACTTACCCTAAAAGGCTGCTCCAATGCTGCTTTTACGTACAGAGCTGCTGTAGGTGAGGCGACTTTGCCTTGGCACTGTCATGAATACACAGCTGAACAATGGCCGTCTTCCCTACCCATAATTCCCCCTGCAGCTGGAACTACTCTGCATTTCCAAGAACGGTTCCAGCTGTGTGGGGGATTGTGGGTAGGGAAGACAGCCAATGCTCTGCCTTGTATTAAGCTGCTGGTGCTGACGAATGGCCCCAAAGGTCAAAGGTGTTGGAGTGGCTGGCAGGGTTGTCACAGGCTGCCCCCTGAGGGCCCCCGCCGGCCGCCCCTGCCCTGAGGGCTCCCGCCGGCAGCCTCTCCCATGATGGCCCCTCCCCTGATGGGCATCATGGAGGGAGAGAGGTGAGTGAGATGGTCGCAGGCTGACAACATCACCTCAATGTTATTAACTCTGGGGAGTCACGTGATGGAGTAGTGGCTGGTCGGGGAACTCCAGCCCTCTCCGGAAAAGTTTAAAAAAAACACAAAGGCACAAACATAAAAATTAAAATAAAATGAAAGTAAAGGTGGGAAGAAAATGGCAGCGAAGAAAGAAAAGTCGAAAGCAACGGGAAGAAGAGAAGAAGAAAGAACGTCAGAAGAATAAGGTGAAGGCCTTACCTGTCCGAGGAGGCCCGCCGCGGAGGGAGAAGCCCACTCCCTAAGGTCAGTTGAAGTCCCAAGCTCGGGACTACAAAAATAGCTCGCAGAGCCAAGTAAAAGTGCGCAACCGCGCATGCGCATGACAAAAAAAACACTGACGGGAGGGGGACCAGCTGAGGAGTCAATCTCCACAGCTGAGAATGACAGCTACAACACAACAACAGGAAGAGAACATAGAAAACAACGAGAACAAGAAAGAAGAGAGTAAAAAGAAAACAAGGAAACAACAGATGACCAACCCAGAGGAAGAAGAACAACATAGAGAAATGGAAGAAGAAGGGAAAGGCAAGACAATGGATATATATTTTTTTAAAGAATATATGGAATCAGTAAAAGAATGGCAATTACAAGAATTTAGTGAAATAAAAAGAAGAATTAAAAGTACAGAAAAAAAATGAATAGATTAGAGATGGTCATGTCGGATATAGGAAAAAGAGTGGACAAGGTGGAAGAACGAGAAACAGCCGTAGAAATGGAAGTAGAGGACTTAAAAAAGAAATTAGAAGAATCTAATAAAAAAGTTAAAGAGACATAAGAGCTGTTAGCTCAGAAGATCGATATAATGGAAAATTATAATAGAAGAAATAATATAAAGATAGTGGGCCTTAAGGAAGATGAAGAAGGCAAGAATATAAGAGAATTTATAAAAGATTGGATCCCCAGGATCCTAGGAAGACCAGAATTACAGGAAGAAATGGAAATAGAAAGGGCACATAGAACATTAGCCCCGAAACCACAGCCACAACAAAAACCAAGATCCATTTTAGTAAAATTCTTAAGATGTACAACAAGAGAAAATATATTGGGAAAAAGCAATGAAGAAAATAAGAGAAGACAAAAAGCCAATGGAATGCAAAGTTCAAAAAAAAATTTTTCTATCCAGACATAAGTTTTGAACTCCTGAAGAAGAGAAAGAAGTTTAATACAGCAAAAGCGATCCTATGAAAAAAAGGATATAAATTTATGCTAAAGTACCCAGCGGTACTTAAAATAGTTATTCCAGAGCAGCAAAACAGACTATTCTCGGATCCGTAGGAAGCACGAAAATTTGCAGAACAACTACAAAACAGACAGAGAAATGAAGACGTGTAACGAGAGTAAAAATGACCACAAACTATATGTATGTGTATATATGGGTATATATATATATATATATATATATATATATATGTGTGTGTGTGTATGCATATATGTGTGTACATGAGTGTATCCGTATTTAAAGGAAAATATATAGAGTATAGATAAGAATTAATAAGGGAAAGAAAGGGAAGAGAGGAAGTAAGGAGGGAATTAAGAGAGTGACCTTTGTTATATATGAAAATTAAAATCTTTTCTGGGAGGGGCTGGGTGGGGAGGAGTTACGGTCACTACGAAATCAGTTGACGCTTGCGAGTGAATTCGCAAATCCAAATGGAGAGGGGAGATGTGGTTGCCCGACAAGGGATAAAGGGCAACTCAGGAAGGGGAGGGGATAGTGGGGTTAAAGAAATTTTAGATAGGAGAATAAGGGAAATGTTTGATGTTTTAGAAATGTTGTCTTATAAAATGTTCAAAACAAGAAAGCAGAAATGGATAAGAAGGAAAGGTGATGATGAGGAAACGGAAAGGAAAGATAAACAAAGTATGAAATGGCTATGTTGAACTATATGACTTTAAATATTAACGGAATACATAACCAAATCAAAAGGAAGAAACTGCTAAATTTACTGAAAAAAGAAAAAATTGATATAGCATTCGTGCAAGAAACACATTTAACTGAAATGGAGCACAAGAAATTAAAGAGAGATTGGATAGGACATGTAACAGCAGCGTCATATAATTCAAAAGCTAGAGGAATAGCTATATTAATCAGTACAAATGTACCAATTAAAATAGAAGAGGAAATAATAGATCCAGCAGGGAGATATGTAATGATAAAATGTCAGATATATTCGGAGTTTGGGAATCTACTCAATGTATATTCACCTAACGAAGAAGATCAAAAATTTATGCAAGATATTTTTTTGAAGATAGCAGACACGAAAGGGAACATACTAATAGGAGGGGATTTCAACCTTAATTTGGATTCAAACATGGATAAAACTGGGAAAAAAATTAACAGAAAGAACAAAGTAACCAAATTTATAATTAAATCGATGCAAGAAATGCAACTTTTGGATATATGGAGGAAACAACACCCCAAAGGAAAAGGAATATTCATATTATTCAGGTAGACATAAAACATACTCAAGAATAGACCTATTCCTGTTATCAGCTCGTATGCAAGACAGAGTAAGAAAAACAGAATATAAAGCTAGAATATTATCGGACCACTCACCCCTGATATTGACAATAGAGTTGGAGGACATCCCTCCAAGAATGTATAGATGGAGATTAAACTCCATGCTACTTAAAAGGCAGTATTTTAGAGAATTCATTGAAAGACAAATTAAAATGTACTTTGAAATAAATACGGAATCAGTGAAAGATAAGTTTATACTATGGGACGCAATGAAAGCGTTCATCAGAGGGCAAATAATAAGTTATGTAACCAAGATGAAGAAGGACTACAATCAGGAAACAGAGCAGTTGGAAAGGGAAATAGTAAATATAGAAAAAGAATTAGCAATGAAGGAAGACACAACTAAAAGAAGAGAATTGGAAGATAAAAAAATAAAATATGAAACACTACAAACATATAAGGTGGAGAAGAACATAATGAAAGCAAAACAGAAATATGAACTAGGAGAAAAAACGCACAAAATTCTAGTATGGCAGCTTAAGACAGAACAAACTAAGAGAATGGTATTGGCATCAAGGAAAAAAGACAAACAAATCACATATAATCCAACGGAGATTAATGAAAACTTTAGAAAATTCTACGAACAATTATACCAAACTGAAAACTAAGGGAAAGAAGACAAAATAGATGAGTTTTTAACTAAAATTGAACTACCAAAATTACAAATAGAGGAACAAAACAAATTAACAGAACCATTTGAAATAGTAGAAATACAAGAGATAATAAAAAAAAAACTACCAAATAATAAAACACCAGGAGAGGATGGATTCCCAATAGAATTCTATAAAACATTTAAAGATTTATTAATTCCTCCCCTCCTGGAAGTAATCAACCAGATTGATAAAACACAAAGCTTACCAGATTCATGCAAAACAGCAATAATTACAGTAATACCAAAGACAGGGAAAGATCCACTCGCACCAGCGTCATATAGACCAATATCTTTACTTAACACAGATTATAAGATAATAGCTAAACTATTAGCAAACAGATTAGCCGACTATGTACCAAAAATAGTAAATCTAGATTTATTAAAAAAAGTCGAACAACAGACAATATTTGTAAATTTATTAACTTAATTCATGCAGTAGAAGGAAATAAAGCTCCAACAGTAGCAGTTGCTTTAGATGCAGAGAAGGCCTTTGACAGAGTAGAATGGAATTATTTATTCAAAGTATTACAAAAATTCAGTTTACCAGAGAAATATATTAATTGGATTAAAGCATTATATAAGGGGCCATTGGCGAAAGTGACAGTAAATGGATATATATCAAAGCAATTTAACTTAAGCAGATCAACAAGGCAGGGATGCCCACTATCACCCTTATTGTTCGCGTTAGCTATAGAACCACTAGCAGAATTGATAAGAACAGAAAATAAAATAAAAGGGATAAAAATAAAGGACAAGGAATATAAAATCAGTTTATTTGCAGATGACGTTATAGTATACTTAACAGAACCAGAAATATCAATAAAAGAATTACATAAGAAATTGAAGGAATATGGAGAAGTATCGGGATACAAGATACTTGTATCCCGATACTTGTATAGATGCGGATTTCTCAAAATTTAAGAAAGAATCACCATTCAGATGGCAAATGCAAGCAATACGATACCTAGGGATACAAATAAATAAAAACCTCGGCCATCTATATAAACTCAATTATTACCCACTAATGAAAAAATTACAGGACAACTTAGAGCAGGGGTGTCAAACTCAAATTCACGGAGGGCCAAAATTAAAAACTTGGACTAAGTTGAGGGCCAAACTAAATATTTATTGAAAATTTTCAACAACATCTGCATGTTTTCTGTTCTTTCAACATATGCAATGTTAAACTTTAGGATATAACTTTAGGAGGATAATGTTACAGGTCAGGAGTAGGTAGCTCAAGTTCACCCTTTGCTTGACCTGAGGGAAACATATTTGGTCCCTGTGGAGATGTAGTCAGCATTCACAGGCTGTGTCCATTTTGGCCTGCATCAGGACTCAGCATTTCCTGCTCACTCCTCAGGCTCTCGGCCTCTATTCAACCTTGAGCCACCATCCCTCTACCTGACCAGTCCTTTACCCAACCTCTACGCACCCCTCACTCCACTCGCTCTGCCTCTACCCACCCCATCCTATGCATGCCCCTCTACTGCCTCTCCCCTCAACGTGTTCCTCCCTCTACCCGTCTCTCACACTCTAATCACCCCTCCCCTACTCACCCTGCCCCTCCCCTTTTACCTCTTCCCTATCCACCCCTCCTTCTACTCATCCCTCCCTCTAACTGCCCCTCGCACCACCATAACTTCCCCTGCCCATTACTCCTCACCTACACCATCTGCCCACCCCTGCTTACCCACCCACTCAGGCCCAGTGCGCTGCCGATCAGCCTTTGCAGAACAGCGGGGGCTGTGCGCAGCCTGCCATGTCCGTCGCGCCGACAGGAAATCACAGGCGCTCGCCAATCCGCCGCATCGCTCGACAGGTGGGAGAAGTGACTGGTTGTGCGGGGAGCCTTCCAACTGGCTTGCCGGCTGATGACATCGACAGACTTCTCGTGTTACAATTTTGTTTTCCCTGTTCTCAAAGTTTGCACGGTCAACCTCCGCGTCCCGTGGATCTGATGCCCGGGTGTTGTTAGGATTCCCAGCAGAAGGTTTGTGGAACTTTACCATTCTGGATTCCTTTTTGAGAATATTCTGGCCATCTTTTAAGGGGGGTGGTTTTAGGGGGGAGGGGATAGTTTTAGGGGGGAGGGGATAGTTAGGGGGTGGGGATAGGGGGTGGGGAAGGATGTGCAATGAAGGGGGAGGATGGTGGGGGTGACATTACCAAAAAAACAGCATCGGCTCTCGCTGCAGGGCGGGCCACCTCTAATACATTTTTGAAATGATCTTGCGGGCCAAATATAATTATATCGCGGGCCAAATTTGGCCTGCGGGCCAGAGTTAGACATGTGTGACTTAGAGCATTGAAAAGACTTACCACTAACACTAATAGGAAGGATAAACTGTATTAAAATGAACATTTTCCCAAGGATACAATACCTATTTCAGGCATTGCCAATACACTTGACAGAGAAATTCTTCAAGGGGTTAAAGAAAATAATAAGGAAATTTTTATGGAAAGGGGGAAACCGAGGGTTGCACTAGATAAATTAACAGAATCGTATAAACAAGGAGGCTTGCAACTGCCAAACTTTAAAAATTATTATAGAGCCGCACGATTAAGATACCTATTAGATTTTTATCAAACAAGGGAAAAGCCAGATTGGACTAGATTAGAACTAGATAAAATAGGGGAGAAGATACCCAAACATATATTATATAAATGGGATGAAAAATTGGTACAACGTAGGAATTCTCCAGTATTACATCATCTGCTCAATATTTGGAAGAAGATTCATGTAGAAAGGAATAAAACAAATTACCAACTACCAAAACTAATACTGACGCAAAATCAGCTATTCCCTTTTACAATAGATAACCTTTCCTTTAGAGAATGGGAGAAAAAAGGGATCAAAAGAATAGAAAATTGCTTTTCAGGAAATAAATTATTATCCTTTGAACAAATGAAGGATAAATATAATATAACTCACGATACAGTGTTGGCATACTACCAACTGAAATCCTACTTGAAGGACAAATTGGGAAGCAGTCTGAGGTTACCAGAGGAAAGTAATTTTGAATATGTGATTACAGACACAATGATAATCAAAAAATTTATAACAAATATGTATATTAAACTGCAAGAAAAGGAGAATGAGGAAACAAAATGGTAAAACTAAACAAAAATGGGAACACGATTTAAACATAAAGAAGGAAACATGGGAGAAGTTATGCTCTGGAACTATGAGAAATACAATAAACACGAGGTTACGTATGATACAATATAACTGGATACACAGGCTATACATTACACCTCAAAAGTTAAATAAATGGGACCCAACAGTATCTGACAGATGTTTTTGTTGTAAAAAGGAAATGGGAACAACAATTCATGCAATCTGGACGTGTGAGAAAGTGAAAAAATTTTGGGAAGATCTAAACCAGATATTAAATAAAATCACAGAAAGCAATATACCAAAAAACCCAGAGATCTTTCTGCTAAGTAACATAAAAAACAAAGAATTTGGACTTGATTTGGATGGTGCACAAAAAAGATTTGTTAAGATAGCCCTAGCTGTCGCAAAAAAATGTATTATGTCAGCCTGGAAATTAGAAGATAACTTGAGAATACAACAATAGTATATAGAAATGAATAAATGTATTCCATTAGAAAAAATAACATATAATTTAAGAAATAATATTACAATACTTGAACAAATATGGGAGCCATACATGAAACACAATAGAGAAAACCTACCGGGGACATCTACCACCTAAAATGACAGAAGGAGAAGGAAATGAAAAGAATTGACTCAGTGGAATTTCTTGTTTATTTTTATTGAGTGACAACATTGTTTGAGGGGTTTAATGTATCTTAGATTCTGTACTTTAAATGAATGGGAGGGGAGGGTGGGATGGGAAGATTGATGGGGGGGGGGAAGAAAACGACACTGTATATATTTGAAAAGAAAAATGTATGTATCTTGATCAATGTGGTTTATAGTGTGAAAAAAAAAATTAAAAAAAAATGTTATTAACTCTTCCCCCGAGAGGGATTGCAGTCAGCACCTTGGAGCTGGCCAGGGCATATTTATGGAGGTAAGTCTCCCGACATAAGGGCAGAAAATCTCTGTTTTACACTCTCGATTTTTGACTGTATGAAAGGGCCTTCTAACTAACCTGAGACTGGTGCTGTAATTCAGGGCCCTGGGCAGTAGAGGGTTCTGTAACATTACAGCAGATTTTGCTGATTGCTGGCAGACACTATGTGCAGATGTTGGGGTTGCTTTGAAAGTTGACTGATATTTTCAAGAATGTTCATGGCCAAATGATTTCAGCAAGGCTCTTATTTTAATCTCTGTTTAGTTATCAATAAATTGTGCTGTGTAGACACGACTCCCACTCTGACACATGGATTCTGAGCATGCCTTTCATCATCACCCAGTGGAATATAACTCCAATCAGCCATAGTTTAGTTTCTCATGTTTTAGTCCCTTATGATGTAGGAGGCCATTCAGTCCATTGATCTCACTGCAATCTCATTTCTGAGTTTGAACATGTACTTTGAAAACAAAGCAATTGCTACAAAAACAACTACAATAGTATACAATTAAATTAAAAATAGACTTAAATCAAAAATAATAGATGGATAATAAATATTTACACATCAATCCCCTCCCCTAATTTTCCTGCCACCCACCTGCAGTGGGAGCAATCTGTAGCAGCCAGTTAACCTGAAAGGTCTTAAGAATTTGGGAGAAAACCAGAGCATCTGGTGGGGAAACCCACGCAGTCACAGGGAGAACATGCAAACACCACACAGACTGTGCTGAATGACGGATCGAACCAGAGTTGCTGGATCTGTGAATGAGCACCACTACCTGTTGTGGTGCGCTGCTCTGCAATATTCCCTCACTGCTGCCCAACAAACGTAATATCACATCTCCACTTTGCAACCTCATTCTCAGACGTCATCAAAGCAGGAAACAATGGGTCAGTGTGCCAAAGTCAACCTGCGGGGAAGGTCACAGGTCTAATCTTTAATTGCTGATGACTTGTCACCTAGATTCCAGCTGCCTCCCTGAGTGAAAGCAAAATCACTCCGCATGTCAGGCAGCACCTGAGGTGAGAGAATGGATAAAATTTCAGACCAAATGCCTTTCATCAGAAGCAATTACTGGCTCTGAAAGGACAAAGTTTAGAAGTCAAATAGAAATTGAACTTTAAATCAGTTCTTAGATGGATCATAATAAATGTCCCAAATGATGCTAACTGATTCACAAGTTATTTGTAATGATCAAATTCCCAGGAATACAGACTGTGCTCATGACTAATCACCACTTGTATCTTGGATGTAATGTTACAAAATCATAGCATGGAAACAGGCTTATTAGCCCACTGAAATCCTGTTGATTATCGACCCATTTACACTAATCCATCATACCTTTTTTTATTTCATCACCCACACCCCCCACCACCACCACCACCACAAAATCTACCCCTAACCTACACACTAAGGGTAATTTGCAGTTCACCCACCCACCTGCATGCCTTTGGGATGTGGGAAGAAGTATGAGTGCCTGGGGACAAACATGCTTAGGCAGAATTTTCAAACTCCACGTAGACAGCACCAGAAGTCTGGAACCTGAAGGTTAGAAGGTTGGAGGAAGGGAGTCATTTAAAACTGAGGTGGGTAGGAATTTCTCACAGAGGGTGGTGAATCTCTGGAACTCAGTCCAATGAAGACCATGAAAACAATTGGGCATAATTAGGGAATTGAGGGAACTGCAACACAGGAGAGACCTGGGGTAGATCAGCCATTATCACATTGAATGGATGGACTGAGTGGCCTCCTACTGTTTTCTTCTACTTGCCTTTGAGATGTGGAAGGAAGTCAGAGCACCCGTCACAAAGTCCACACAGCACTCAAGGTCAGCATCAAACTGGTGTCTTGGGAGCTGAGAGGCAGAGGCACGATGCACTGTGCCACTGTTCTACTGACAAAATATTATGGAGGATGAAAATTGTGCTGCCTTTGATACAGCGGAAGAAGTTGATTTGATAAACATGTTCAGAAACAGCGAATTTGGAGGCCAAATGTATACAGTTTATGGCAGGGCTCTTAACAGCATTGATGTGCAGGGGTGGGGGGGGAGGGGATCTGGAGGGTCCAAGACCTTGAAAGTTGCCATGCAAGTAGATACAATGGTTAAGACGTTGTATAATATGCCTTCATTGGGCGAGGCATTGAGTATAAAATTAAGGAGGTCATATTAAACAGGTTAGGCTGAATGTTTTTAAATTGAATTGTATGCAATTCTGGTCACCCCCTTCCAGCAACTATGTGGAGATGTTGGACAAACTTGGTTTATATTTTCTGAAGTGTTGGAGGCTGATAAAAGTTCATAAAACTTATGAAAGGCATAGATAGGATCAGCATCAGAGAGTCTAGATTTGAACCACAATCAGGATTTATTGTCATGAACAAGTCATGGAATTCAGTGTTTTGTGGCAGCGTCACAGTGCAAACATACTTATAGCCATCTTACAAAATTACTATAAAAAATAAAAATAATAGTGCATGGAAAGTAAAGCAGTGTCTTTCATTCAATGATTATTCAAGAATCTGATGGCAGCGGGGAAGAAGCTGTCCTTGTGCCACTGAGTGCTTGTCTTTAGGCTCCTGTACCTTTTCTCCAATGGTAGCAGAGTGAAGAGGGTATGCCCTGGGAGGTGGGGGTCTTTGAGGATAGAGGGTGCTTTTTTAAGGCAACGCTTCATGTAGATGTCCTCGATGAAGTAGAGTCTGGTGCCTATGATGTCGCAGGCCAAGATAACAACTCTGGAGTTTATTCTTGTCCTGAGGGTTGGCACCTCCATACCAGGCAGTGATGCAATCAGCCAGAATACTCTCCACGGTATACCTGTACGAGAGCCTTCGGTGACGTAACGAACTGCTTCAGACACCTCACAAAGTATAGCTGTTGGCGAGCCTTCTTTGTGATTGAATCAATGTGGAGGCTCCAGGACAGATCCTCGGAGATGTTGACACCCAGGAATTTGAAATTCTTGACCCTCTCCACTACTGAACCCTCGATGAGGACTGGATTGTGTATCCCTAATTTCCTCCTGAAGTCCACAATCATCACATTGGTTTTGCTGACGTTAAGTGCAAGGTGGTTGTTACACCATTCAACGAGCTGATCTATGTCCCTCTTGTACACTTCTTCATTGCCTTTCGTGATACTGCTGACAACTGTGGTGTCATCGGCAAACCTGTAGATGGAATTGTGTCTGGCCGCACAGTCTTGGGTGTATAATGAATAAAGTAGTGGGCAAAGCATGCATCCTTGGGGTGCACCTGTGTTGATAATCAGTGAGGAGGAAACATTTCCAATTTGTACTGACTGTCAAGGATTCAGTTACAGAGGCGGGTACAGAGGCCTAGAGTTTGTAGCTTCTTGACCAACACTGAGGGAATAATGGTATTGAAGGCCGAGCTGTAGTCGATGAAGAGCAGCCGAATGTATGAATTGCTGTTTTTGAGGTGATCCAGAGCTGATTGGAGAGCCAGCAATATTGCAGATGCTGTGGAATGATTGTGACAAAGATGGGAGAACCTAGTACAGGAGGGGTGGATGGGCCACTGTTAAATATTTAGGAGTCATCTTTCTGAGACAGAAGAGCCTTTATTTCCCTTGGGTGGTTTTAACTTTTTGAAACATCATCCAATCTAAGGAAGAGGTCAATTTAAACATAAAGCATGGTAACAGCCCCTTCTGGGCAATGAGCCCGTGCCCTCCAAATATAATTTCCAAACCCCATATGTTTTGAAGGGTGGGAGGAAACTAGAGCACCTGGAGAAAATCTACGCAGACACAGGGAAAATGTACAAACGGTGCCGGGTTCAAACCCGGATCGCTGGCACTATAATAGCATGGCGCTAAACATAATAGCATGGCGCTAAACATAATAGCATGGCGCTAAACATAATAGCATGGCGTTAAACTAAACATGCTGTCCCAGGTAAATGGTTGATGAGGAGGGAAAGGGGGAATGTTAACAGGGCTGGGTGGCATTGTGCACTTGCAGTTACACTCCAATCGTTTGTGATCATACTGAATGGTGGAGCAGGATAGGATGGGGTGAATGGCCTCCTAGTTCCTCGAGCAAAAAAAATTCTTTTGTTCTAGGTTCCAGCAACTGCTGTCTCATGCAGTGCATGAGAACAGGTCACCCAGCATCTATAGGAAGTAAAAGTCAGTTGACATTTTGGGCTGGAGCCCTTAGGAAATGTCAAAAATCAAGCAGACATGTGAATAAAAAGATGAAGGGGGCGCGAGTGGAAAGGGGGTGGGTTGCACAGTACTTGAGATCCTTGTGGGAGCCAAATTGGGAGGTCTAGAAATACCTGAGATCCTTGTGGGGCCAAACAGGCAGCTCTGTACCTTCGCAGTTCTGCATGGTTCCTGGTTCCTAGACTTGACTTTGAGAGTCAAAGTCCCATTTGCATGTGTTTGGCCCATATTCCTCCAAACCTTTCCTGTCTACACCCCTTTCTAAATGTCATTGAAATGTTATGCCTTCATCATTTCCTCTGGCAGCTCGCTCCACATACCCACCACCCTCTCTTTTGGACTTTCTTATCCTGGGGGATAAAACACTCTCACCATTCACCTTATCCAAGCCCCTGATGATCTTATATACTTGGACTGCGTCTCAAGCCTCCCATTCTCCAGGGAGCAAAGTTTCCTCATCACCCTCTTTACTACCTAGATTCACATGAAACTCATTCAAACATGAAACATTGCCTGTTTTTCTTTCCACAGATGCTGACTGATATGTTAAGCATTTTCAGATTTCAGGCGTCAGGGCCTGCCAGAGGCCTTCGATTGCTTCAGTGAATGTAAGAACTTGTAATTCAAAACAGAGGCTGCCTTTAGTTCAGGCGAACTTAACCAGGCTGTAATCCGATTAAAAGGAACTAATTGTGACCTGATTGAAAGAGAACAGAACTGTGACAGGGACCAGGATACATTTGTTCCACAGGGCTCTTCAGGTCACTGATCTGATGGTCCCCAACCCATCAATAACTCCGGAATGAGAGAGAGAGAGGCTGAAGCAAGAGCATCCTCTACAATGTTGGAATACTGCAGGCCACCGGAATCTGTTGGAATGGGACTAGGTGAGTGGGAGGAACCTGAGGAGGCGGGTAGGTTGCTTTTTAGCAAAGCTCCTAATTTCTGTGGTATTCTTAATTCTTAATTCAAGCAGTGCTGTGATAGATGGGAATGTTTTCATGTTCCATGTTTAAAGTGTTCTGCTCTTCAATGTTTCCCGTCAGGTGTCCTGAAAGTGTAGGATTCGTATGGTCAGTTCAGACTGTACAGAAGAGCGGTCATGACTTTATGGATTAGGAGCCATAGTCATGGGAGGTCCCAACACATTTTAGTCAACATGATTGTAGTGCAGGAAAGGTGTGACAAGGGTGGGTTTACTGCAGAGACCAATGGCTGCAAACGTTTACTCGCCAGATTACTGTCAGACACAATTAAACACAGCAGCTTAGAAACAGTGATTGTCACATCACTATTGTGCTGCGGCCACATTAATCTTTTCCATGTCTCAGACGCGTGTGGCACCATGGTGAGCTGTCCATCAGATCTGCACATACAGATACACATGCACACTCAGAGCCACAAATGCACGTACACAGATGAATTTGCACACATACTGCCATGAGTCCACAGTCAGAGCTGCTTACGGGCATATATGCACACATATATAAATGCCCATGCAGACACACATACTCAAGCACATGCAGACCCTTCTCTACCCCCATCCCCCTCTAGGTCTGGTCCACTCCCTTCTAACCACACACTCGAATAACACACCACGAGCATCATTTGGACAATGTGACAAGAACTGCTCAGTTTCCTTTCCAGCCACCTGTGTCCATTAAATTGGGCCTCCCCTACATCCCACGCCTCTCTTGCCATCTCTCCAGTTTCTTGCCCATCTCTAAATATCCTCTGAACCCACTACCCCGCTTCCCATTCAGTTCCATCTGCTGGCTGTGGTCACAGCCCTACCTCATCTCTGCAACTACTTGACAGAAACCCAGTGATCCTTCCCACTTTCCCACCATCAGTGACCAAATGCCCTCCCCCACCCCCCCTTTTCCAGGTGGCATGTTGTAAGGCTTTCCCTGTCCCATGGCTTTGCTGTCTGACTGCTTCAGAGGCCTGGCTTCCTGATTGGCCACGAAGAAGTCATTAGGATTGGTTACTCTGTTTAGTTCACCCTTGATGTCTGCTATTGTCTGTGTGGAGCTTGCACGTTCTCCAGATACACACCCAGGCTAATCAAAACAGCACCATCTCAGAGAAATTATGAGCAGCAGGTACCCAGAAGTACCCCCACTTGCAGGTTACCTTTGAAGTCACATGAACTCATTTGGCATTTCAACATCAGGTCATCATTGTCACTCGGTCTGAATCCTCAAGCATCTGCCTCTGCTCCACTGTCCTCCCCACCCCAACAGCTCCTGAAAAGAACTTTCTCCACAAGGCTGGCAGCGATGTAACAAGTTCAAGTTCGTTTATTATCATCTGACTGTCCCTATACAATGCATGTACACACACACACACACACACACACACACACACACACACACACACACACACACACACACACACACACACACACACACACACACACACACACACACACACACACAGTTATGAGTCCAGAGGACCCCAAAACCCAGCAGCAATAGATATTCACCAAGACAAATGGTTACTTAAACAAAAGTTGCTTTTAATGATCTTTAAACATTAAAACAGAATCACACTTTAACTTATCACTATTAACTAAACCCCCTTCTAATTCTAAGTGCACGTGTATGTAATGTATGTGTATGTTCAGAAAAGTTTTTTGATTCACAGTCCAATCTCACTTCTCACTCCTCCAAGTTCACTGTTTGTAGGCAATTCTTATACTGTGCACAGAATTTAACATTTATGAAGTTCACCAGGGTTTGGTGCTTGAAAAGTAAATGGTTACTGCTCAGGAAGGCTTTTGTTGGTTTCCAGAGAGAGATTTGTTGTTCTACGACACAAATTCATCCCTTCTAATCAGCCATGTCAGTGTCTTGCTGAAGAAACTTGCCCCATCAGGGCTTTCCAGATGATAACGTTTTATTTTCAGGTCACCACAGAGTTCCTTTTTGTTTCTATTACTTCAAGTGAAACATTAGGCAGCCAGTTCTCTCCTCTTGCGTGAACCACAAGGGCTTTGACCAGGCTGAACTAAGAACTCACAACCCATCTTCAAAATGGGGTTTTTCCACAAGCTTGCCAGCTTGTCCTATTCCAGTCCCAGCTGCTGCTGCTGAACTGTAGAATTGAATTCTCCCCCTCTCTCTCCCTCACCCTGTCTCAGAGAAAAGCCTGTTTAACTCTCTTTGCTTGCAAAACCACAAAACCCTCTTAGAATAGCAAACTGCATTCAGACAGCCTGCGACTCCGATCCTAATCCAAGTTCTTTCACCTGTTGCTTTCCAAAACAACAATCCATTAGTGAAGTCTCTATAGGCACTTCCCACAGCTTTTACAAAGGTCCTTGTAGCTGGACTGTCTGGCTTGAGTAGAGCTCTAGTATTTTAAATGAGATCTGTTTTGAACTGTTTGTATGTGACCTACACTAAAAACCCTGCCACAATTTATCTCCTTTGAAACATATCTATATTCAACATAATCTATCACAATACACACACATACACAGACATACACACGCACATCCACACACACACACGCACATCCACACACACACACACGCACATCCACACACACACACGCACATCCACACACACACACGCACATCCACACACACACACGCACGCACATCCACACACACACACACGCACGCACATCCACACGCACGCACGCACATCCACACACACGCACGCACATCCACACACACACACACACGAGCAGATCCACACACATGTGTACACAGACAAAAAATACACAAAATACATACACAAACACAAAATGCACACATACATGTGCACATGCATGCAAGCACATATGCACACACATATACACACATGCATGCCATACACACAATACACACACAAACAAAATGCACACACAAACAAAATACACACACAAACACACATACATACACACAGGCATATGCATAGAGGTGTACATATAGAGGCATAAACAGAGGCACACATGAACGCACACATACGCGCACACCCATGCACACACGCAAAAAATATATGCACAAACACAAAATACACACACACACTCAAAATACACACAAAATACACAGGCAAAAATACACATACACACACACTCACTCTCACACACAATACATACACATACATGCACAAACACATACGTACAAACAAAATACACAAATGCACACACATACATATATACACACACATACATATATACACACATACATACACGTTCATACATGCACGCACAAAGGCCCTTGTAGTGATGAGAGACCAGATGTACATACACTAGCATAAACATACAAACATACATACAAACATCCATACACGTGTGTGTGCACACCAACATACATACATATGCACACACAAAATACACATACAAAATGCTCACACACGTTCAAAATGCACACAGTTACAAGCCATTTTGATCCAAGAGTCCGTACTGCTCAATTATAATAAATTGACCTACATTGCCAGTATGTTTTGAACATTGGTAGGAAACCGGAGTCCACAGAGGCAACCCACGCAGACATGGGGAGAATGTACAAACTCCTTACAGTCAGCGTGGGATTCTAAATCCATTCCTTATCACTGGCGCTGTAACAGCTTTGAGCTAGCCGCTATACCAACCATGCTGCCCCTTTGTAAACTGAATCAATGTACTGAAATTCACTGCGATTTTAGTCACAGATTTCAGATTGATGTTTTGAATTTCCCAAGCAAAGAGTCTCTGTCAAGCCAAATTTATTGTCATCTAATTGTATAAGTACAACCCAATGAAACAGTGTTTGGGGTATAAGTCCTCGGTGCAAAACATGCAGACTCACAACCAGACATAACACACATACAAACCATGCATATGCAGGATAAGTATTTTATCTGTACATATAAATGAATAAATAAATATTTTTTAGTAAACATGAGCATCTCCGATGCTTACTGTGAGCAGCTCCTTTGGTCATTCAGGATTCTCACTGCCCATGGAAAGAAGCCATTCCTCGGCCTTTTGGTGCTGGCTCTGATACACCTGCATCTCTTCCCCCAACAGGAGCAGCTGAAAGATGTGTGCGGGGTGGAAGGGGGCCTCAATGATTTTGCACACCCTATTCAGACAATGATTCAGGTATATCACATTGATGGTGTGGGGGGAGGTGGGGGGATGAGAGAGACTCCAGTGATTCTCTCGCCACTTTTTCTTCATGACTAATGATCATCATTTTAGCTTATCACTCCTAAATCTTCTGGGCACTCTGTTTCAGAAAGAAGGTCAAGGTTTCTCAGGATCTGGAGGAGTTTCACTGGAGTGATGAGAGACCAGATGTGGAATCTTACAGCAGCCTACCAAATCACTTTACAGAGTGAGGCTAAAGAAGCTGTGGTTTGTTCGGTCTAGAACAGAATAAGTTAGTTTCCCAGGTTCAATCCTGATCTTCAGTGCTGTCTGTGTGGAGTTTGCATGTTTTTTCTGTGACCGTGTGGGCTTCCTACAGACACTCCCAAGTTCCTTCTATATTCCAAAGAGAAGGTGAGTTGGCCATGGTAAATTGCCCCTTTAATGTAGGTAGGTGATGGAAGCATCACAAGAAAATTGTTGAGTGTGTGAGAGGGAGGGTGAGTTGCAGGGTTATGCGGGAAGAAGAGGGGCAATGAACTAATGGGTGTTGGCAAGGATGTGATGGGCTGAATGGCCTCTTGCATAGTCATCAGTAAGCAACAAAGAGACTTTATGAAATGTGATCCAAACCATGAATGGTTTTGGTAGAGCAAATGAAGGGAAGCCTTCTCTTCATTTACAACAGATAAAGCACACCAATAACTCCGGGTTGCCTGTCCTGAGGAGGTTCTACAGGTCTGCCACCTGCACTGGTGTCGGGTGGGAGGGGGGAATTTGCACCACCTTCTATTATTACTATAGGTTCAGCGAGTTAAGACTAACATCGGCTCTGGAATTGGCCGGAATTTGGTCAGAGAAGGATTGGGCAGGTCCATGAAATGGAGGGTCATGGTTTCAACTTTCTTTCTCAGCAAGAATGGCCACGGGGTGAAGGTATTGTTACTTCCTGGATACAGAGAAGTCCAATACCCTGCTATCTGATCATTTGGAAATCCCAGTGGTTCAGCATCTTGCTCACCAGGTTCCTATGCTTCCTTCCCACTGATAGGGGCCCACATTCTCTTTCAACTGACCAGGGCCCTGTTTTCTGCTCCCTCTGATGACATCAAGTTAACTAGAAACCCGTTAAAAACCAACTTCACCAAGGTTCCTGGATTATCGGGGTTTTACTGTTCGTAGAAGCTGAGCAACAAAAGGAGAGTGCACAGACTGGAATGTCGATACGTATTCTCTAAATCCCACTCCTGCCCAGTAACCCCTCTCTCCATGGGGCTCCTTGTTCATGAGGATGGAGTCTCCATCATTGTTGCAGGTGCAGCGCATGAGCTGTCAGTGATGTCTTGTACCTAACCATTGGAAGATACAGTTACAAGCAAACAAGGAATTGCAGGAGGAATTCAGCAGGTCAGAATGCATCAGAGAATGGTTAGTCAATGTTTCAGATTGTCCCACTACTAGGACTAAGATTAAAGATGATATAAAGAGGGAAAGAAGCTGGGGGAGCTGGGGGAGGGTCCAAGAGGTAATTGGGTTTAGGACAGAAGATGTAAGGGAGAGGGGAGAGACCACTAGAGAAAAGAAGTTCAAGAGAGAAAAGCAAGTACAGGGTTAAGCAAAAAAGAAGGAAATGGTGGAACCAAATGGAGTGGGAGGATATCTAAAATTGGAAATGTCATGCTACATGCAGTAACAGATGATGTATTGTTCCTCGGGCTTTATATTTTTCCACCACCAATCAAGCCCGGTGAGTTTTACAGACTCTTCTGCCCAACTTGGTCCCACCTGCTAAGTTGCCTGGCTGAACTAGGCCCATTTGCCTATAACACCATCAGAACCTTTCCTATCCATGCACCCATCCAAATGTGTTTTAAGCACCGTGATTGTTCAGCTGGGCTGTGACGTCCTAGTTTGTTCAGTTTCCTTTTCGGGAGTCGATGTGGAAAGTGCAGACGGTCCGGAATTACAGCAAGATCTGAATGCTTGCAAACAATCTCTTCACTTATTTTTTTTTGAAGCTGCTTTCTTGGATGCATCCTAGGCCAAATGACAAACCATTCAGCATTCCTCTGACTTACCAAACTGGCGCTTTCTCACAAGGCATTTCCCAGAGCAGTTGAAGGGGTGAAGCACGGAAACAGGCTCATCAGCTCACTGGGTCCATGCTGGGCACCCGGCACCTATTTACATCAATCCAACACTGACCCCATTACCATCAATTTTGCCCAGATTCTACCCTCGTAACCATACCAGGGATAATTTACAGCAGTCAATTAGCCTACCAATCCCATGTCTGTGGAACGGGGGAGGAACAATACTCTCACGTACAGCCTAACCAAAGTTTCATGTGACTGCAACATGAGATCCTTATCTTTATACTCAGTGCCCTGCCCAATGAAGGCCAGCACGCCACACACCGCCTTCACCACCCTATCTAGAAGCATCACCACATTCAAGCTGCTATGGATCTCAACTCCCACCCACCCCCACCTCTCCAGATCCATCAATGCCATTAACTGTATTCTTTCCCCTTACTGCTATATAACTTTAAATTTTAATTTTCGATTTAAAAAAAAAAAATTAGGCATCCATACAGTAGAGTAACAGGTAATTTCAGCCCACGAGTCTGGGCCATCCAATTTACACCCCATTAACCTACACCTCTGGTGTGTCTTTGAATGGTGGGAGGAAACCAGAGCCCCTGGAGAAAACCTATGCAGACATGGGGAGAATGTACAAACTCCTTATAGACATTGCGGGCTCAAAGCCCGGTCCAGTCCCGATCGCTGGCGCTTTAAAGGCGTTGCGCTAAACACTACACTAAATGGGCTGCCCTAAACCAGCAGAAGAGGTTTTCTCAGGTGACTAAAGTCCTGAGGACCAAGGATTACAAAACATGTCAGAAATATTTTCTCATGCCCCTCTTCTGGCCTCTTGATGAACAGCCCTTTCTCACTGCTGACAGAACCACAACTTGACTTCAGGGCAGTTCTGATATTTTTGGGGGTTTACAATGTTGGCAACATTTTTTTCTCACTCATTCATTCATCAGAGGTCTTGCTGTTTAACACCCACCTCTATAGAACAAGTAGCTTCAGATCTGAGCTCCTGTTATTAAAATGGTAAATTTCAGCATTTTCCTTTCGTTCTGAACTGATTTATTTTCTGTTGCCCTGTCTTACCACCTGCCAGGATATTGCTCCAGGATGACACAATTCCTTTCTCTTTCATCTCTATCTGTCTTGGAAGAGCAGTCGGTCAGAGGCAGCATGTGTTCGCCAGCTGTACATCAAGCCATCTAGCCCCAGTATCAGATCCCTCTGTGGAATCTTGGCTTATCTTCAGATGTAAGAATGTTTCTGATGCAAGAATGTTCGCTCTTGTGCTTAGTCCACCCCTTGGGTCATTCCATGGCTTATAAATGCAAACTTGTTCAATAACACAGCCGGATTTAAGAAGCTGTCAGTCCTGCTGACCTGAAATTCCTTGGAGTTATTAACTCACCCATTCCTTGATTTATGAATGGGATGTGTTCCTGAAAAGCGTTCTGATCAGCATAATGTCTCAAATTGAAAAGACAATGATAGAGCTTTGGCAACTGTTCCTGAGAATACTATTTGCTGCAATGGAAACTAGTTTTTCAAACACCAAGTGCTGAATGGTGAAAATTTATCAATTAAATGTTTGTAAATGGAGAAAATTGCTCCCACATTGCAGTGAATCATGATCAATGAACCTTGTGAAAGAATTCTCCAGTAACTGCGGGGTCACAGTATATCCTCTCAGTAAGCAGGGTCCTTGTCCTCATTGATCCTCAATGTAACAGTCCGTAGTGGCTGTAATGTGAGGGACACTCACTGAATCTGAAAACGTACTGTCAATGAGCCAAGTCGTCAAGTGCAACAGCTAAAGCACTGGCTTCTCCATCTCTCTCTCTCCAGTCAGACTTGGTTGATGCAAGACTGGCAGAATTTCTGGATCACTGGACATTTCGCTCCTGAAACACCAACACACCTTAAATTCACATTTTCTTTTTTAGATTTTACATCGAAGAAATAATACATTTTCCAATGAACCTTCCAGTGGTCTTCAAGGAAACTCAACAAAGGGGAACGCGGTGAACCTCACCCAATGACCAATCGGAACCATCAGGATTTCTGAATGTGGGGTTCTTGGAATTGTACTGTTGAACAATTCTTGCCACATGCAACAAGGCTACCAAACTAAAATAAGCTGACCAATATTTTATTGCTCTCTCTCTGTGTCTTTTGCCAGTCAATACTCTCGTAGGCACTGGGCTGAATGTGTTTCATACAGTGTTTTAGGCCAAAGATTTTATTTTGGAAAACTCAAACTGCCAGCTCCTTGATAAATTTCATTTGGGGTATGATCCTCTTTGCTGCAGTCACATAATTGATACATTTTTTAATCCTTTGGGTGAACAATTCTGATTTCATGGGTTTTTTTTTCTTTCCAAGAATCATATGAGAAATAACATGGAGTAAGGCCTGTCTGTGCACTAAGTCAGCACCGACTTTCAACCATCAAACACCCAGCCTTTGTGCTCCACAGCCAGGAATTCTGAAGGCCATAATTACACTAGTCCAGCAATTAGATAAATTACTGCCCCATGCCCCTGTTGGAAGGCTTCTTGATGAAAGTTCCTATGAACTCAACCATTGCCATCTTGAGTAAGGCTTCGAGCCTTAAGAGTGATGGGCACTGATCATTTCAGGTGAGGCTATGCACTATTATGAGAGCAATGTTCAAAAGTGGGTCGAAAGTGGATGAAAATGGAATCATCGGAGGATGCCGACAACTGTGGCAGGGCCTAAATGGCATAACCTGCTACAAAACTAAATCCGGTGCAGTAGCAGGCAGCAAAATTCCGCTCCCAGAGGAGCTCAATGCCTTCTGCACCCAGTTTTACCACAGTAACAGTGAAAGACCACATCCCCTGATGATCCCGTCCTGTCCGTATCTGAGGATGATGTGCCTTAAGGAGAGTGAATCCTAGATAAGAGTCCGACCCAGACGGAGTACCCAACCAATCTGTGCTGACCAACCTATCAATGTATTCACGGGTACTTTCAATATCTCACTTCAGCAGGGCGAGATGACCACCCTCTCAGTGAAAAACTTTCCCCTCTGGTCCTTCTCGATTCTTTTCTCACCAATGACCGATTTGGTTGGGGGGTGGTGGGGAGATACTGGAAATCTAAAATAAAAGCAGAAAATGCCAGGATCATTCGGCAGGTCAGGTGCATCTTTGGGAAGAGAAATAGGACATTTTGAGTTGAAGGCCCAGAGTCCGAGGAATATTTTTGACCAGAAAAATATTCAAACAGGCATCAATCATACCGGTGCCCAAGAAGAGTGTAGTAACCTCCCTTAATGACTATCAGTCAATGGCATTTACATCAACAGGGATGAAGTGTTTTGAACGGCTGGTGATGAAGCAAATCAGCTCCTGTCTGAACGGTGACATGGATCCGTTCCAATTCATCTATTGTAGCATCTCACTGGCTCTACATAAAGCCCTGGAACATCTGGTCTGCAAAGATGTATTCTGCAGGATGCTCTTTATCGACTACAATTTGGCATTTAACACCATCATCCCCTCAAAACTGATCAGCAAACTCCCAAGTCCTGGGAGTTAACACTCTATGTGTAATTAGATCATGGATTTCTTCATCTCCTAACTACAATCAGTGAGGATTTGTAAGAACTTCTCCACAATCCCCATCTGTACCAGAGCATCACAGGGCTGTGTTCTTAGCCCCCTGGTCTACTCACTTTACACCTATGACTGTGTAGCTTTGAACGACAATAACACCATCCAAAAATTTACCCACGATACCACAGTAGTGGGTTATATAAAGGAAGGGGATGAGTCAGTGTACAGGATGGAGATTGAAAACTTGGCTGAATGGTGGACCAACACAACCTTGCACTCAATGTCTCCAAAACTAAGGAGCTGATTGTTGACTTCAGGAAGAGAAAACTAGAGGTGTACGATCCAGTGATCATTGGGGGATTAGATGTGGAGAGGGTGAGTAAGTTCATGGAAGTCACTATCTTGAACGATCTTTCCTGGACTGAACACACTAATGGTATTGTGAAGAAAGCACATCAGCACCTCTACTTCCTCAGGAGTTTGCTGAGGTTTGATGTGACATCAGAAACCCTGGAAAATTTCTCCAGTAGTGTGGCGGAAAGTGTGCAGACCAGCTGCATCCTTGTTTGGTATGGAGACGCCAAAACCCCTAAGCATAAAGCCCTGCAAAGGGTAGTGCACACAGCCCAGGACATCACATTGAGAACATCTTCAGGGAACGCTGCCATTGGAGAGCAGCAGCCATCATCAAAGACCCCACACACCCAATACAGGCTCTGTTCTCACTGCTGCCATCAGGAAAGAGGTGTCGGTGCCACAATCCTCGCATCGCCAGGTTCAGAAACAGCTGCTCCTCTCCACCATCAGACTCCTCAACAATAAACTTAACCAGGGACTCATTTAAGGACTTTATTGATTTTCTTTAATGTGTTTTTAAAAATGTTCTCTATTGCACAGTCAGTTTCATGTGTACATTGTGCACATTTTTTTGCACTAGTAGTAAGTGGTAAATCTGCAGGAAAAAGAATCTCAGGGTTGTATGTGATGTCATGTAAGTTCTCTGAGTAATGTTCAGGGCATCGACATGGCAGCAGATGAACAAATCAGGTCAATGATTGGAATCTGAGCAAGTTCTCCGCGTGGCACCAGGAAGAGTGTGGTGGGTTTGGAGATGCTGAGCTTTAAGCAAGGTGCAACAATCAGTCACCCACATGGGTCAGTAACTAGAGCAACCAGAAAATGCTGAGTGTACTCAGGTTAGGCAGCACTTGTGGAGGGGAAGCAAAGTGGTTGCCTGGGGTAGCTGTTGGGGCACTGATCAGGCGGGCTGAATGGTGTTGAGCTTCTGGAGGGCTGTGGGAGCTGGAAAGTGGGGAGTGCTCCATCGCACGGCTGTGACACGTCTTACAGAGGATGGAAAGGCACTATTTGATCAGGAGATGAGTCCCAACCCCTGACCTTTCCAACCTATGGGATTTTTGTGGCTGGTCCAGCTATGTGACTGTTTAATGATGACCCCCCCTCCCCCAATGAGAATGAAACAATGTCATTAAATGTCATGAGTAGGTGGCTAAGTTCCCTCTGTTGGAGTGTCTGACTCGCTGAGTTCCTCTAGAAATTCTTTGTTTGCATTTTTTATTTTTTGTTGCCTCCTTTTAATAAATGTAGAGGGGTTCCAGAACCAGGGGAAAGTTATAGAATGGGAGAGGAATGGAGGGCTATGGGCTGGGTGCAGCTCAGTGGGAATAGGAAATATGATGGTTCAGCACAGACTAGATGGGTCGAGGTGGCCCGTTTCTGTGCTATAATTGTTCTATGGTTCTAATGGAGCTAACAGTTCTAATTCTATGAATTAAGTAAGCAAACTTTTCTTGGTGTATTGTGTTCGGTTTGGTCACCTCATCATAGGAAGGGTGTGGAAGCTATGGAGAGGGTGCAGAGAAGATTTACCAGAATGTTGCCTGGATTGGGAAATAAATCTTATGAGGCAAGGTTAGCAAAGCTGGGACTTTTCTCTTTGGAGCATAGAAGGATGAGAGGAGGTCTACGAGATTATGAGAATCATAGACAGGGTGGACAGCCAGCATTGGTTTTCCAGGGCAGGAATAGCAAACACCAGAAGGTGTTGGTACAAAGTGAAGGGAGGGAAGTTTAGGGGAGACGTCAGGGGTACGTTTTTTACCCAGAAAGTGGTAGGTTGCCTGGAATGTCTTGCCAGGGATGGTGGTGGAAGCTAAAACATTAGGGGCATTAAAGAGATTCTTAGACAGGCACATGGATGGAAGGAAAATAGAAGGTTACGGGGTAGGAAGGAATATATGGCTTGGCACAACATGAAGGGCCTGTACTATGCTGTAATGTTCTAAGTTTCCTCATTACAGGAAGGATGCAGCTTTAAAGAGGATGCAGAGGAGGTTTACTAGGATGTTGCCTGGATTGAAGCAAGACTTTCTTGGATTGACGAAGGATGAGAGGTGACTTAATAAGATTATGAGGGTCTTTGATAGAGTGGACAGCCAGCTCCTTTTTCCCGGGGCAACAATAAATTCCAAGGGGCATCTGTAAGGTGAGTGTAGGAAAGTTTAGGGAAGATGCCAGAGATACGTGTTTTTACACGGAGAGTGGTGGGTGGTGGTGGAAGCTGGTACAATAAGGGCATTTAAAGGACTCTTGGATAGGCACATGGAGGTAAGAAAAATAGAGTTATGGGTGTGAGGTTGGGAAGGATTAGATTGTTATGGAGTAAGTTAACATCGAGTTCACACTGTACTGCAGCGTTCTATGCTCTGTGGAAAACCAATCTTGTACCACAAACCTTGCATTCACTTGCAAATATTCTCCTTATGTTATTCTGGGGTTTTCGCTCATGAAATCTCTCTGACTGAGGGACAGATCAGGGATATATTCTGCTGTGTCGCATGCTAGATGAATACTTCCTGATAACTGGTCTGACCAAACCACAGGCACAGATGAGTACATGAGGTTGAGGCCAGTGAGTTGGGACACTTGACCCTAGGAGATGTGCTGAGGTGGTGTGAGGGGAGCAGGGAAGGTTTGCAAGGATGACGAGTCACAGAAATCAAGGGCCCTGGAGGAGGATTGCTTGAGACGCGAGAGCCTGCAGATGCTGAAATCTGAAGCCAAAAAGCAAACCACTGGAGAAACTCAGGGGGTCAAGGATCACCTGTGGGGAAAAGGTATGGCTGACATTTGGAGCCACAGCCCTTCATCAAGGCTGAGCGAATAGAAGGGAGATAGCTGATATAGAGATGAGGGGTGGGATAGGGGCTGGTAAGTGGAATCAGGTGAGGTGGGCAGACAGCCATGTGGTCACTGTGGATTGTACCTAGCATGAGGGTGGGTGGGTGTTTGAATATGGGGAGAGTTGACGGGAATGTAAGAAATGGATAGGGATAAGTTTGGTGTGAATGGGTGGTTGGTAGTCAGCATGGATGGGCTGAAGGGGCTGTTTCCATCCAGTATCGATAATTCTTTGCTCTAAAGCCCATTGCTGAACTACTGATGGGATTACTATGGGGGTGGGTTCAAAAGTTATGGGGAGGAGAATGGGAATGAACAATAATCCTGTAACCAAGGTAATCATCCTAAAATATTTGCGTATGTTTACTTAATATGATCTCTCTATGTAAATCTCTTATTATTACGTGCTGTCTATTGTGTGTGTGTGCACCGTGGTCCAGAGAAACGCTCTTTCATCTGGTTGTATATGTATGTCCGGATAATAATAAACTTGAACTTGGAAAAATACATCAGCTCTGATTTGAATAGCAAAGCAAGCTTGATGGGCTGAATAGCCTAATTCTGCTCCCACATCTTATGAGCCCGTGGCCCACTGCTGCGCCCCTTTGAGCAACTACCGCCAACCCCTCCACCCCCACCCCCCACCTCACTACCTCCTGCTAGGAGGACGGGAACAGCCACCTGATGGGGGAATTTGGACTCTGACCTGTTTCGAAGCTGATGACGAGTCAGTCCTGATGGCCAGAGGTGGATCCACCTGAGTGCAATTACTGAGGACGCTGTAAAAAAAACAATGAATGGTTAACCAGACTCAGCTGAGCTCACCCAACACACACAGCATTGCCAGGTGGCCAGCGCTGCCCTTTGGACTGTGTTTGCATGAGCTCTGCAAAGTCCTGGCAACAGCAGGCAGCCTGCAATATTTCCTGGAGTTGCTGCCAACAGGTGGATAGGGTTTGCTAGCTTTTGCCCCTGCCCACCCCCCCCCCCCCGGACCAGTTGCAGCAGACTCAGAGTATGCCGTCTGCTCACACGGGCCTGAATCACACTTGTTCTAAACCACAGGAAGCTGCAGAAGCTGGAACCAAACATTCTCTGCTGGAGAATCTCAGCAGGGAAAAAAGAATGGTAAACATCTCAAGAAAAAACCCTTCATCAAGACTCTAAACTGTTTGTTTTGGTTCAATCTAGGGTCGGGATGTCACTGGCTAGCCCTCCATTTATGGCCCATCCCTGATGTTAATTCAGCCACCTTGCATTGGATCTAGTAGGTGCCAGATGGGAGGTGGAACCCTCCCAAAAGCAAGGTTTGCCCCTCTGAGCTCTCAGTAAGCCGGGGTGGTACTGAAGAAACCAGAACGAGCAGTTTCACAACACCTCTTCCCCCACTCCCCACTATGCACCACCTGCCACTGACCCATACCTCACCTGGTTCCACCTTTTGCTTACGGTGCCTGCCCTCCCTGTGACCATGTGGGTGAATATGGAGGGGGAGTCGTGGGGATGGGGGAATATGAAGGGGGAGTTGACAGAAATACGGGGGAGTTGTAACCAGGGAGAGAAATCTCACGCGAGTTGAGTCAGATGGGGTTTTTTTGCAACAGTCCAATAGTTTCACCGACACCAGCAGTGGATTCCCAGCTGACTTTCACTTCTAGCTGCCTGGCTTGGGTCCAGCATCAGACTCCAGAATCTGGGTCACTGTGCCACTCAGCTCCACGTGGGGCTGAATATTAGTTGTGACCTACAATATCAGATGCTCTCTGATCCTGAAATGTGTCAGAGGAAATTAATGAAAACTGGTCCTATGGCCCTGCTTCTGTTGGTTACAGTCTATTGCCTCCACATTCCCATCACCCACCCTTATAAATTTGTATCATTCACTTTCCCACTAGGGACAACCTAGTGGAAAATTAACCTGCCAGCCCATGCATCTTTGGGACGTAGGAGGAAACCCACGCGGTCATGGGTAGAATGTGAAAACTCCACGCGGACAGCATTCCAGGTCAGCATCAAATCTGGGTATCAAACACTGAGAGACAGTTCCTCCTCCACTGTGAGCATGCGTGTGAAGGTGTTGTCCATTTTGATTTTGATTCATTTGAGAGGAAAATATAGCAAACACTTGCCCTCATCAATCTTCCACCCCTGGCTTGAGATTCCATCAGCACTGTCCAATCTTCAAGGTCACCTTGACTGGATCACCATGTCCTCTAACATCCATTACCTAGGAGCACAGTCTCTCCCCTACCCTCCCCCAGTTACACCCCATCCTGGCATGGGTAATCTAGCCACTATTCCTTCATCACTGCTGGATTAAAACCCTCTGCTCCAAGGGGATGGCTATTTTCTCAAGGAACCCAGAGAATGGCTGCAAATGTAGACCTGCCAATCAAATCCTGGGGGTAAATTTGGAAACCCTTCAATTAGGCAGAAGAGGTGAGATCTGTAGTGAGTGCATTAAAAATCATTCATATTCTCTCTCTCTCTCTCTCTCTCTCTCTCTCTCTCTCTCTCTCACACACACACACACACACACACACACACACACACACACACACACACACACACACACACACACACACACACACACACACACACACTCCACCCGCAAATATTACTGGGCGTGGGTCAGTTGTTCGCAAGGTCAAAGTTTCTTACTGCATGCATCTTCCCGGAACACATCATGGAATTTATTTGCTGGGCTGCTAGAGGAATTTTGATTGAAACGTGAAATAAATATATTGGAGATTTATTGAAGGCAAATTCCACATGTAACAGACTTTTTGAACTGGGCAGAATCTGCACTGTGTTTCTGCTGTTTCCTCAGCCATGGATTAGACAACAAGACCACAGACATACCAACCTTCTGGGCCTTCATGTATTTAAACCTTCCTTTATTTTCCGTCTGTGTCAAAGTTACGGAGAGAAAGAAGTGCCGCTGATCGCCATGGCCATTCTGCGAGTGGTAAGTGATTACATTGTTCTTTCATTGATCAAAGTTTGCCACTGATCGTTGTGTGTGAAACGCAGAAATGGGTGTTTAATGCTTCCTCGTTGTTAAGGGGAAACCTTAGTTTGCTTAGTAAGCAAGCCGCTTACCATTATGAAAAAAATCTCCTTATTTATTGGAAACTGTACAATATTAAACATAAAGCCAGTCAGAAACAGGCTGCTTGACACATTGACCATCAGTGATCCATTTACATTGATCCTACATTCTCTCCACTCAAGTTCAACTTCAGATTAATTTTCATCTGACCGTACGTATACAATCGGATGAAACAGCACTTCTTTGGACCACGGCATTCACACATAAAGCATGCCTCACCCAGCAACATAATGATCACATACATGCATAAAAATATCATATTTAAATATATAATTATTCTGAAATAATTGACTCGGTTTCATTTATAAGAGACCCAAGGTTCCAGGATACTGTTCAACAATCTCACAGCCTGTGAGAAGAAGCTATTTCCCAGCCTGACCGTCCTGATTTTGATGCTTCTGCACCTCCTTCCTGATGGAAGTGGGTCAACGATACTCTGTGTTAGATGGTAGGGGTTTTTAATAATTCTTTGAGCTCTATTTAAGCAACACTCCCGGTGAATGTCAGATCATAATAACTCAGCTCTAGTGCTCTCCCAGGCAGTAGGGGCAATCAACCCACCAACCTGCACCCTTTCGGGGGAGGAATCCGGAGTGCTTGTGTGGAAGCCCATGTAGTCACAGCGAGAATGTGCAGATTCTGCACAGCTCCTGAGGTCGGGATTGAACCTGGGTCTCTGGCTCTGCAAGGCAGCAGCCCTGCCACTTGGGTCACCGTATCGGCCTCAATTCATTCTCCCTTTAGTCTCCCTCCGAAGGAAAGAGCTCTCGTTTTCCTGTTCTTTTTCGCATGATTGACGTCCCTCATCTGTGGTCTTATTCCAGCAAATCTCATCTCCATCCCCTCCCAAGCTTTGAAATCCACAGAGATGTGCCCAGCACTGCATGCACTGACAATGGCCACACCCGGATCTACAAGGTGCACTGCCGTTTCCATGCTGTTATACTCTCTTCCTCTGACTCTCAAGCCAATGTTCTTTTAACATTTCATTAACCTGTCCAGTCACTTTTTAAAATGGGCGCCTGCCTGCTTTCTGTTTGACACTATCTCCCTGTTCCCTTTGTTACACAATCTATTTAACCAGTGCAGAAGGCCCTCCAGATTTCTACTGGTCATTGGAATCACCTTACCTGGCCAGAAAACATGTGGGCTGGCACCAAACATTTGGTGTGCCTATTGTAAAAGATGAGAGCAAACTGAGCAAAATGTTTGATGAAAGACACATGATCAGAATTTATTCGCTTGAACATGTCCTGAAATGTGTTGTTTTGTGGCAGTGGCACAGTGCAGATCTTGGTATAAATTACATTTTAAAATAAATAAATAGTACCAAAAAAAATCAGAGAAAGTGAGGTGGTGCCTGTGGTTCATTGTCCACAGGCCATTAGAAATCAAATGCAGATATGTGCAGCCAGCAGAGTTCTAGACACACAAGAGAGTGCAGGCCCTGGTATCTGGAGCAAGAAACCATCTAGGCAACAACACCTCATATGCCACCTGGCTAGCCTACAGCTGAATGGTATCTAATTTATCTTCTTCCATACCCTTCTGCTCTTCCCCTCCCTCCTATGTTGTCCCATTTCTCACCCCCCTCCATTTCCATCTCTTCTTGACTTTGCTCCCATTCCCCATCACCCCTCTCTCCCTTCCTCCCCTCTCTCTGGCTCCATCTGGTCTCTCTTTATACCCTCAGTTCCCCTTCTCTTCTTATCAGATTCCTGCACTAGCAACCGAAACACCCACTCCCTCCTATCTGATTCATCTTCACCTGATCACCTGCCCTACCTAGAGAGGCAAAATAGTATTTTCTTGCCTTTCTCTCCCCTATTTTCTGGCCTCTGCCAATCTACTGCCTCTGTCCATCATGCTTTGCCTCTCCCTGGGTCATCAATCCCTGTCCTGCTCCACCCACCCTGTCCTCTTGACACCCGCTTCTCTCCTCTGCATCTCCAGTCTCAATGAAGAGATCTGGATCTAAATTCTTGTTCTCTGATACAGCTCGTCCTGCTGAGTGTTTTTAAGAACCTGCTGGAAGAACTCAGTAACAAGAATGGTTGATGCTTTAGGCTGGGACCCTTCACTGAGACCATGAAATTAGAATTTTGGTTTAGAGCAGAGGGTGGGCAGGATGAAGTAAAGAGAACTGAGCAGATCAGGCAGGGAAGGGAACCTATTGGCAAGTTGTTATCAGAGGTTCAATATGCTCCTTTAATGAGGGCCTGGGCTCAAACAGTGGCCAGAAGAGCCTGTAGGCCAGTTATCAAACTGCTCCGGATTCTTCCATGCTCTGTTTTCCGATCCACTATCCCCTTTCTCCAATCCTCAATCTTCCTGATTCTGTCTGCCTTTTCCTCCAGTTTCCCTGTCGACCAGTCTCCTGCACCTCTCTCCTCCAATCCCTCCCTCTCTTCTTCTCCATTCCCTTCTCCAACCTGTCCCCTTTCCCTCTCTTCACTGGTCTCTCCCTCCTGCCCTCTGGTCGCTTCCCCTCCTCCTTTGGTTTTGCCCCTCCCTCCTGCTGCCCCCAGTCCAATTCCCACCATGCTAATGTCGAGCATCTATTGACCAGTAGGAGGGTCTGTAGCCTCCAAAGCTTTAGTGTTTGAGCAGGTTTTGACCAGGTGAACCTTTGAGAAGTGGCAAAGGTTGACAGTCGTATTGGGTGGCAATAGCACAGTGAAGCACAGCCCAATATGACTCAAGCCGTAGTCATGGGCACCATCCTGTTCAGTGTTCACATTCCAGTCCAGGGATCATAATAAAATCAGCAGGCAGCTCCAGCAATTAGTTAAGAAGGCAAAGAGCATGTTAGTCTTTATTATGAAGAGCTCGGAGTTTAAGAACAGGGAGGTTTTGCTTCAGTTCCACAGGGTGTAGGTGAGGCCACACCTGGAATGCTGGTTTGGTCCCCTTACCTACAAACATTTAAACTTGGGACTGGAAAAATCAACTGTCTCAAGGAGATTGTGGTGATGGGAGGGTTGCCCTACCTAGAGAGGCCAAGTAGGTTGGGTCTGTATTCCTTAGACTAGAGTTTGGAAGAAACTCAAATATGAGATCCGCTTGCTAGGGGTGATGTGGAGATATGGGAGGATCGCAAACTGGAGGACATAGTCATGAAACCAGGGGCTGGTTATTTAAAATCAAAGTGGGTTGAAAAATCTTCTCTCAAGAGGCCAGTGTATTCGCTGCCCCTGAGGGTGGAGGAGGTCATACCATTGAAATACATTTAACATGGCTGGAAAATTATTGGTAAGATCAGGAAATTGAAAGGGGCCCTGGGGAGTTGAGGCCAGCATAGATGCTTGGGTCACCTTGAATGGCAGGGCAGGCTGAAGGGGATGAGTGGCCTCCTCCTGCTCCTGTTGCCTTGTGTGCTGGGAACCCCCTCAACCTTCTCTGTGAAATCCCCGTCGGTTCACCGAAATAGGGCCTGAGCTGTGCAGTGGCACTGGGAGAAGCCCCAAACATTTCTACCCACTCCTGTCACCAGGGTTGAGCTAAAGTTCCTGCATGTACACTTGCTTGTTGATTTTTTTCGTGTTTCAAGTTCAAGTTTATTATTATTTCACTGCTCCAGAGCTATTTCCCAGCCTGGCAGTGCTGATTTTGATGCTCCTGGTACCTCCTTCCTGATGGTTGTAGGTCAAAGGTACAGTGCAGTGGATGGAAAGGGTTTCTTTTACAATTAATTGAATCCTATTTAAGCAAACTCCCAGCGAATGTTGTCAATAGAGGAAAGGGAGACCCCAGTGATCTTTCTGGCCATTTTGATTATCCTCTGCAGGGACTTCCATTCTGATACCCTGCAGCAAACATACCCCTCAACTACCATACCCATTTAAACCATACCCCTCAACTACCATACTCCTCAACAACCATACTCCTCAACAACCATACTCCTCAACAACCATACCCTCAACTTCCATACCCATTTAAACCATACCCCTCAACTACCATACTCCTCAACAACCATACCCCTCAACAACCATACCCTCAATTACCATACCCATTTAAACCATACCCCTCAACTACCATACGCATTTAAACCTTACCCCTCAACTACCATACCCATTTAAAGTTGTTTTGCAATTCCTTGGTAGTGTGAACACAGACTCCTCTTACAATTTGTATAAGTACTCCGATATCTCCTAGAGACAGTATTGAAACAGGCCCTTTGGCCTGTAGGGACTGCAAGTTAAACATTACACACACAATTAAAAGAACACATCCACTCTTACTTCAGCACAATAAAACAGCATGTATTTTCTTCTTTTTTTTGAATATTTTATTTGTGATTTTCCAGACTTGGACTCAAAACAGTTTTCAGCATTGTCAATTATTACAAATCAGAACCGACTACAACTTATCCATATCTATTCGATACAAATTCCTCTGTTGAGTCCAAATTTATCTCCTCCCCTCCCACCCCCCCCCCCACCCCCCCCCCCTCCATTCCCTTGGCACATAAAACTTAACTAATCAAAAATAAACCACACAGGACATTAAAAGCACTTACAACAAAGGAGTAAATAAAATATCAGGGAGTTGTAGGTTTGTTGCGGCATGACGGCCTGAGTTCAGGCCGATTTCTTTTCCTGACTTTACCTGGCTGGACTGAGATGGATCGTACCCCCCCCCCCCACCCTTCCCAAGATTGAGGAAGAAGTGGGGAAGGCAGGGCAACGAGGTGTAGTAGTCCTCTTTACAACTGTGCTCCTGTGAAGTTTAAGTAGGGTTGCCAAATTTTTTGGAAAGTAACGTACCTTCCCCTTAAGTTATAAGTAATTTTATCCAGGGGAACACAGCCTTACATTTCCTTGCTCCACTGTGCAATACTCAGACAAGAGTAGGACTTCTAAGTAACTGCTATGCACTTCCTGGCCACTGCCAATGTGATCATTGCAAATTGAATTTGAAATTTTAAGTCTTATGTCCATCATGTTACCCAACAAAAACAGCTCCAAGTCTTGTGGGAATTCCTTACCTATAATTTTCCCTAGGACTTGGTCCAATTCCACCAAAAAGGGCCTCACCTTGGTACATATCCAGGTCTCAATGTTGCATCTAAAATATTGGTCAGATGGTTCTGGTTTAGATCTATTAATCTTTTGTGGGGTCAGATACAGCTGGTGTAAAAATTGTATTGCACCAGCCTGTACTGTGCATTTATGACCACAGTCATGCCGGTCCAACACAGGTTAGACCAGCACCACTCATCCAAAGTTATTCCGAAGTCCAGCTCCCATCTCTGCCTTGATTTATGAAGGCCTCATTTAGGTCTTTCCATTTGGAACAAAAAATACATTGCCAAGATGAACTTGCATGTGTTCCCCCTTTGAATCATAGTCTCTATGTCACTGCACTTTGGTAGGACCATGGTTGGACCTAATTTGTCCTGTAGAAAAGATCTTATCTGAAGGTAGCAGTGGAACGTCTTATTTGATAAATCATTACTTCTGCCTAAATTGTTCAAATGTCATTAGCTGCCCCTACTTGTACAGTCCTCTATGCACCTGACACCCTTTCGACACCAGGTGTCCAGGATCTTGTTACCCACAGTCAAAGGTATTAATCGATTTGGAGTCAGGAGTGTTTTTGAGGACAGCCCCACTTTTATTCCTAAATATTGGTTAATGTTGTTCCAAATACGAATAATTTGTTTCGAGATGGGGCTGTCTGTTTTTCTGGATAGCAATTTGGCATCCCATTTATAAATAAAATCCTCTACCACCTTCTCGTCCACCAAGTGCAGATCAATTTGTGCCCAGGATGGCATCTCCCCTCCCTTGAAGAGTGAGGAGATATATCTTGACTGGACTGCCCAATAGCACTTTTTGAAGTCTGGCATTCGTAGTACACCCAGACTGTAATCCCAGGTTAATTTCTCCATTGAGACCCTGGCTACTTTTCCATTCCATAAGAATGCTCTCAAGCATGAGAGCAGATTTTGGAAAAAACCCTGGGGTAATGCCATGGGCAGTGTCTGGAAGAGATACTGAATTCTTGCCAACACATTCATTTTAATACAGTTGACCTTGCCCACCAGCATTATAGGCAAGAGACATCCACCTGTTAGGATCCTTCTCAAATTTTCCCAGCAAGGTGGTATAATTTAACTTGTACAAATTATTTAGATTATTATCTATTCTCACTCCTAAGTATTTGATCCCATTTTGCAGCCACTTTAGATAGCAATTCTCTTGACATTGACTATAGCCCCCACCCCCATAAGTAGCATGATTTCGCTCTTGTCCCAACTGATCTTATACCTGGAGTCCTTCCCATAGTTCTCCAGGGTAGAGCACAGTTTGGACATCAATTTTACTGGGTCTGTCAGATATATTAACACATCATCAGCAAATAGGTTGATTTTATGTCCTTCCTGGCCTACTTTAAAGCCCTTAATGTCTGGATCCTGATGAATTACCTTAGCCAAAAGTTCCATAGCCATACAAACAGAGCTGGAGATAGTGGACACCACTGTCTACTGGATCTTGTCAGTGAGAAGGCTGGGGAAATTTTTCTGTTGCTCACGACTTTCACTTTGGGTGCTTGATTTAGTGCCCATATCCAATTGATAAAAGTTGACCTTAACCCCAATTTCTCCAGCACTTTAAATAAAAAGTCCCACTCTAGTCTGACAAATGCATTCTCTGCATCCAGAGCAATAGTCAAACCACTCTCATTTCTAGTTTCTGCCAGGTGTATTATCCTCAAAAGTTAATTTTGAGGATAATCCTCAAAATTATAAAAGTTAATCCTCAAAAGTTAATAACTCAAAAGTTAAAAGTTTTTGGTACAAAGCTCGCTTGATCTTTATTTATTGGCTTTAGAAAATATTTCACCAACCTATTTGCCAGGAATTTGGCTATCATCTTATTATCCGTATTTAATAGAAATAGGTGTATAAGAAGGTGGCAACAGTGGATCATTGACTTTCTTTAATTGCTGTTGAGAAAGATTCCGGAAGTGTATGAGTCTCCATTGCATGACCTACCACCTCTATATAGAGAGCTATCAGTAAATCTTTGAATTCCTTGTAGAATGCAGGTGGAAACCCATCCTCCCCATGGAGTCTTGTTAGTTTGTAACAAGTTCAATGTTTTCTCTATCTTATCTTCTGTGAAGGAACCGTCTAGGCCTTCCTGTTCTTCTGAGTCCAAATTTGGCAACTTTATCTTAGACAAGAATTCGCCAATTTTGTCCGTCCTCCCCGCCAATTCTGATTTATATAATTCCTCATAATATTTCTGGAAGGTATAATTTCCTTTGGTTTATAGGAGTCCATATCCTTCCCAGTTTGTTCTTGAGGCCTGCTCCATCCTCAACTGCCAAGTGAGGACTTTATGGAGTCTCTCACCCAATTCATAGTATTTTTGCTTTGATCATAATGTGGCCTATCCCAAGATCGTATTATATGGCGAGCTCTCCACTGGCCACCGTGACAGAGGTGCACCAAAGAAAAGGTACAAGGACTGCCTAAAGAAATCTCTTGGTGCCTGCCACATTGACCACCGCCAGTGGGCTGATAACGCCTCAAACCGTGCATCTTGGCGCCTCACAGTTTGGCGGGCAGCAGCCTCCTTTGAAGAAGACCGCAGAGCCCACCTCACTGACAAAAGGCAAAGGAGGAAAAACCCAACACCCAACCCCAACCAACCAATTTTCCCTTGCAACCGCTGCAATCGTGTCTGCCTGTCCCGCATCGGACTGGTCAGCCACAAACGAGCCTGCAGCTGACGTGGACTTTTTACCCCCTCCATAAATCTTCGTCCGCGAAGCCAAGCCAAAGAATGTGGCCTTTTCCATACTGTACATTTGAAGCATGTTGTATTTCATTTGTAATAGCCCTATATTGGACGTCTGAGCCTGATTTTTGAAAGTCCTTCCAGATGAGCAATTCTTGCTCTAATTCACCCACCTTCTTTCCTTCCTGTTGTAGTGTATCCAATTATGTTACCCCTCAAATATGCTTTGAGAGTGTCCCTTAGAAGGAAAGAAGGTGTAGAGGTACAGTTGGCCTTGCAGAACATGAATATCTACATTCTTATAAAACTACTAAACTTCGGTTTCTTTAACAGCAAAGCATTAAGACGCCATCTGTAAACTGTTTGGAATTTCAATCATTATTATCAAGGGTGAGTGATCTGAGAGAAGATTCACCTTGTACCTAGCTTCCATGATCCTATCCTCTATGTGGGCTAATGCTAAGAAAAAAATCCATTCGAGAGTAGGAGTCATGCTGCCTTGAGTAGAAGGAATAATTCCTCTTCCTCGGATGCTTCCGCCTTCATATATTGATCAAATTCTGCTCTTCCATACCATCAATGGCAGATCTTGCCGCCTTTGTTTTTGCTATTTTCTTTGTTGACTTGTCCAATCTCAGGAAAATATCCTGCTTAAAGTCCAGGATTCAGAATATATCTGGCAGTGCACCAATACAAATCTACCTGCTTTATCTGTAGTCACACTCTCACTGGAACACTCTTGTTACAAGCCCAAAGGTCCCAAAGAACCAGCAGCAATAGATATTCACCAAGACAAATGGTTACTTAAACAAAAGTTGCTTTTAATTATCTTTAAAAATGAAAACAGGATCATACTTTAACTTATCACTATTAACTAACCTAACATAACCCCCTTCTAATTCTAAGCACACGTGTATGTAATGTGTGTGTAAGTTTTGAAGAGTTATTTGATCACCGTCCAATCTCACTTCTTATTCCTCCAAGTTCACTGGTTGCAGGCAATTCTTATAATGTGCACAGAATTTAACATTTATAAAGTTCACCAGGCTTTGGTGCTTGAAAGATAAATTGTTACTGCTCAGGAAGGTTCTTGTCCGTTTTCAGAGAGAGATTTGTTCCTGGAGACAAATTGATCCTTTTTAATCAGCCACATCAGTGACTTGCCAAAGAAACTTGCCCCATCTCGGTTTTCCAGATGATAACCTCTTTCAGGACACCACAGAGTTTATTTTTGTTTCTATTATTTCAAATGAAACATTAGGCAACCAGTCCTCCCCTCTTGCATGAACCACAACGGCTTTGACCAGGCTGAACTAAGCACTCACAACCCGTCTTCCAAATACAGTTTTCCACAAGCTTTCCAGCTTGTCCTGTTCCAGTCCCAGATGCTACTGCTGGACTGGGAAACTGCAGAACTGAAAACTTTCTCTCTCTCTTAGAGAAAAAGCTGCTCAACTCTCTCTGCTTGCAAAATCCACATGACCCTCTTAGAACAGCAAGCTGCACTCCCAGACAGCCTGCGGCTCCGAACTACTCCTCTGATCTCTTTCATCAGTTGCTTTTCAAAACAACAATCCATTAGTGAAATCTCTTGGGCACTCCCCAAAGTTTTTTCAAAGGTATCCAGGTGCTGCCCTGTCTGGCTTGAGCAGAGCTCCAGTATTTTAAATAAGATCTCTTGTAAAGTGTTTGTATGTGACCTACACTAAAAAACCTGCCCCAATTTATCTCCCCAAAACATATCTATATACAATACAAACACAACATAATCTGCCACACTCTTCCCTATCAGAATTGCTACCTCCCTTGCCTTTAAACTGAACGAGGAGGCCATTACCTGGCCCACCCATCCTCTTTTTAACCTCCGATGTTCTCGTCTCATTCTGTCAAGTGTGTTTCCTGAAGGAAGGCCAGGTCTGCTCCAATTTTCTTAATGTGTGCCAAGACCCCTTTTCTCTTGACGGTTCAATTTAGACCATTGACATTAAAGCTAACACACTTTATGCTCTTAGTCATTGCCCCTAGGATTGTCAGTAGCATACTCTTTCTGCATCTTTGTCACCCCAAGTTCCCATCCCATCCCACTGAACATCCTTGGCCATCTGTCTTAGACCCATGACCAACCTTGAGAGAAAAAAAAACAAGGACTCAGAAGTTCAATTAAGGGAACATAAAAAAGACACAACATTGATAAGAACTATAATAAAACAATCAGCTAACCCCAGATCCATACTCCATCTCTCACCCTACCTTAGTTTGTCACCACCCCCTCAATATAATAGGTATTGCACTTCGCATCCATGTCCCTCCCCTCCTCTCCCCCCTAAGCATCCCAGATCTCATATTTTCCCCCATATCATTTCATATGTATACTTTATCCCCCTTTCCATAAACCTAGTAGTAACACTTAATTGTGCCAAATTACTATTATAATTTGTGGCGGTACACCACAGCCTACTGCAGGGGGCAACCTCTGTACCTGCAGGAGTGTAAGGGGACAGGACAACACCTGGCCAGCTGTCAATCAGTCGGCCTGAATGAATCAAGCCCCAACCAGTCGGGTGTCAATCACCCTCCGGGATATAAGCCTGCGCTGGCCTCCCGAGGCCTCACTCAGAGTTGCTGCAGCCACAGCCACCCTGGCTCTGTGGAAGTCTTTGTGGATTAAAGCCTGTTGTACAGTCTTTATCTTTGTGTGTGTCTGATTCTGACAAACAGTGTACCATACCATTTACAGCAAATACTTACATTGCCACAGTTTATTCCCCATTTTTACTTTTCTTCTCCCCACCACCATCCCCCGCTCCCCCACCCCGAGCATTAGTAGCTCCTTGGCGAATTGCTGAGCCTTTCCCAGCTCAGTTTAAAAACTTCCTTTTCCCCCTGGCATTACTGCTTTCAGGATGGCTGGGTATCTTAGCACAATCATAACCTTTTTGCTTTACCAGCCTTTTGACTGGTTCAGATTCTTCCCTGGATTTTAAGAGTGTTGGGCTAATATCGGGTTAAAAAAAGACTTTAAGCCCTTCAATCTCCATCAGGCCTTCCTTCTTTATCATGCTGGCTGCCGCCGCTCTTAGAATTTTCTTCCTGTCTTTGTTTCGCAGTAGTTTTGCCAAGACTGGGCAGGGTTTCTCCCTAGGATTTGCATTCGGAAGGGGAGATCGGTGTGCCCTCTCTATTTCTATCCTTTCACCCAGCATGTCCTTGCCCAATATTGCAGGGAACCAGCTCTGAAAAAAGTTCACTGGATTTCTCCCCTCAGTGTCCTCTTTTAGTCCCACTGTCTTTATATTGTTTATTTGACTGAAGTTCTCTAAGGAATCCAGTTTACTCCAGATGTGCTCCCTCTCACTCATCAGCACATCTAGCTTCCCCTCTATTCTGTTTATCTTGTCCTTGCTTGCCCCCACTCTGTCCTCAGCTTCATTCATCCTCCCCATTAAGCCTGAGAGGGCACGTTCCATTTAATCTAATTTATCCCCCATGGTCTGGGCTCTATTACCTACTGTTTGGAATAGTCTATCTTCCATGAGGCCCAATGCCTGCATCACGTCCCGCAGAGATGGCTCCGAGCCCCCACTTGCTTTGTGTCATGGGTAAGTCTCTGCTAGGCCTCCTTGCCTCACGGAGTTTTCATCCACTATTGCCGCTGCTGCCCCTGTCGCCATCGGGGTCCTCACCCTCACTGACCTCATCGCCCTGTCTGACCAAACACTGGACTCCCTTGACCTCATTGGGCCCCAACTTGGCTCTTTAGCTGCGCATCCCAGCCCCTTCGCCTCGCAACCACCGCACTCATTGCCTGTGACTTGAGAATCGTGCACAGCATGAACTCTCCTGACCTGGCATTCTCGCTGCAGGGCGTGGGGGTGGGGGGGGTCCACCGATCCTCTCCCTCTCCCCAGTACATTTCACTGGGCTTTTGCCAGCCAGTGGTTGATTCGAGGCAACGTTGCCTCCTTGGTCGTGACTCTCCTGTCGGGTGGGCTGCTCAACCTGGGTGCCGAATTCACTAGCAGGCCTCAAAGCAGCCCCACCATTTTTGTCCCCATGAGGCACTTCAATCTGCTCTGGAGATTTTGAGATTGACTCCTTGCCATTCATACTTGCAGATTTACTTTTTTTGTTATTCTGCTTGTATCTTCAAAATCACTTGTAAGTATTTTGACTACTTTTTAAATCTTTTTTCTTGGTTTATTTTCATATACTTCTGGGATCTGCAGGTTCTTGCTTCCAATTGTTCTCCCTGCATCACGTGACCTCCCAGCCCCTTTCTTCATCCCAGCAAACATCTCTCATCTTACCCCCTGCCCTTTTCCATTGGCTTTCCACCATGCAGGTGACTGTGATACTCCTATTCTCTGCATGTGATCCTACGCACATGTATGGACCACTACACTGTTCGTGCTCCCCGTTCCAGCCCGTGCATATGCGCTACCTCTGTTGTGCGACCCCCCCCCATAGATACGTTTCCAACACTGACCAGCTCTACTCTGGTCCCACATGAGTACACGTCTGCGACAGCCGACCCTCGGCCCCCCATGCCATGCAAGGAGGCGACTGACTGGATCTGTCCTGCTATGTAATGGTCTGGAGGGCTGACATTCTGGCCCAATTTAGTCCAGTACAGCAAAGCAGGCGGTGGGTGATCTGACTGGCAGGGGCCCAGCCATCTCTTCAATGTGGTAATAATGAAGAAAGCAGCTTTCCATTCCACCAGATCACAAAAATTTTCAGGTGGCATTGTATGGCCTTGTAAGGGCTGTCATAAATAGGTTGGAGTGGCTGGTGAACAGTATCATGTCAAACAAACATGTGTGCAATGTTGAATATCATTCTACACATACACTGATGTTGAGATCTACCGGGACCAATGCCTGAAGAGGGCGCACAAAATTAGTGAACCGGTGCGGACTCGAAAGACCAACATGGCCTGTTTCCGCTCCGTAAATGGTTATATGGTTATATGGAAGCATGTCGTGTAGGTGTTGGTCTGATGTGTACAGAGAAGAAATAGGTTCCTTCTCTCCACTCTTCCCTCCATCAATGCCATCTGCTCTCTCTTTGCACTATCATTCTAACCCCCTCTTCGTATCAGATTCCAGACAGCCTTTGTCTTCTAATTACCCGTTCCATCCTACGGCGCATCTTCCTCCACCTCACCACATGTCCTATCCAGGAAGGCTGTCGGTTTTTCTTTCCTGTCTCTCCCTTTGTCTGACATCTGCCAATCTAGGTGTCTGTCCATCACCTTTCACCTCTGGCTGGCCCCGACCTGGTTCACCAATCCCACACGACCCCTGTCCCACCACTGTTTGCGCTGGTTTTTCTTCCTCATTTAACCAGCTTCAATAAAGGGCTTTGTCTCGAAACATCGACCACAGATGTTGTTCGACCTGCTGAGTTCCTCCAGCAGATCGGGTTTTGATTTCAAAGTCCAACGTCTGTGGTCTCTTGTGTTCCTCCATAACGTGGGATCTGAGTGGTCAAGTGAGACAGGTGCATCTGTAACGTGAGATCCGATAGGAGGCGATTCAAGCAGTGTGAGGCACCCGTGTCCATGGGAGAGATGAGTGATGCTCCACTGTTACGCACACCACTGGTGCATGTCTGTCAGAATGCAAGGCATGAACACCAGGCAACTTAGAATGAAACCTGAGCAGAAAATGCCAGAAAGCTTCAACGAGCCAGGCAATATCTGTGAAGAGAGAAACAGAGTAATGTCTTGGGTTGACCCAAAACATTACCTCTATTTCTCTCTTCACAGATACTGTCTGTCCTGCTGAGTGATCCTGCATTTTCTGATTTTCTTACTTGGACTCGGCAGCCCCCCACCCCCCCCACCCCAGGGACCATCCTCCTTCATCATCATTTAGGGCGGCACGGTTAGCGCAATGCTATTACTGCACCAGAGACCTGGGTTCAAACCTGCCACCATCTCCGGATGCTCTGGTTTCCTCCCACCTTCTAAAGACCTGCCGGGTTAAGTTAATGGGTCACCTCGGTGTATTTTGTTGGGGGGGGGGGGGGCACGGGCTCCTGGCCAGGAATGAAACACATAAGGCTCCAGATGCTGTGATTGTAGTAAAAACACAGACTTGCTGGAAGAACTCAGCCGGTCGTGCAGTGTCCAAAGAAGTTGAAGATACATTACCGATGTTTTGGGCCTGAGCCCTTTGTGGCCCAGAATGGCCTGCTACATCTCTAAATTAAATGAAGTTAAATCTGGATAATAGTGCTGACTGTTGCTACTCTTGACCCCTGTCTCAGCCAACTCTGGGAAGTGGAGTGACCTGATCATGTGTGATAAACCGCAGGAGGGTGATGGGTTTGTGAAGGGGGGGGGTGGCTGGTATGGTTGGGGGGTGGTATTAGTGTAATCTCTAGGGTTAATTCTAGGCATGTGCTTTACACCAGCCGGCTCATGCTGGGCATTTAATCGGTCAGCTCTGTCCCGCAGAGCTAGTCTGTGAACCAGGCAGCACATAAACATCGGGCTGTGTTTGCAGGGTGATCACGTGTGGCTACAAACCAAAGGCAGGGGTGAGTTCAGCGTGCCCATTGGAGCAAAGGTGAAGAAGACCGACTCTGGAAAGGTTTTGCTGCTGGATGATGATGGCAAGGTCAGTGACTCTCCCCACATACACTTGGATTGCTGCCGTCTCTTCACCAGGACCTCCCATCTCATCTGCTTTGAATAAATGAGTTTGTCATCATGTACAGTGTGCAGATTAAGTTAAAGACTTACTTGCTGCAGCTTCCCAGCTACATGAAACACACTGACAACTTCCGTATAATTAACATGCAAGATGTATGATGAGATATTAATAAATGTAAAAGGAAGAGGAACTAAATAATAAATATTCACAGTTGGCCGGTAGTGTGGAAAAATATGTTGCGTTAGCAGAATGTAGAACAATACAGGCCCTTCAGCCCACAATATTGTGCTGACCCATGTAAACGTACTCCACAACAATCTAACCCTTCTCCACCTCACACCCATAGCCCTCTATTTTTCTGATATTCATGTGCCGGTCTAAGAGGTTTTTGAATATCCCTATTGTACCAGCCTCCACCACCACCGCAGGCAATGCATTCCAGGCATGCACTCTCTCAGTAAAAACTCACCTCTGACATCTCCCCTAAACTATTTTCCACTCATCTTAAACAGGTGTGCTCTGGTATTTGCTCTAATCATCCCAGGGAAACGGTGCTGGCTTTCCACCCTGTCTGAAGTCCTCTATTAATTCACCTCTCATCCTTTGTCACTCCAAAGAGAAAAACCCCAGCTCTGTCAACCTTGTTTGATGTGACGTGTTCTCCAATCCAGGCAACATCTTGGTGGGGCTCTTCTGCAGTAGTCAAGGCCCATTGTCACCTGGTAGCCTTCATTGAAGATTGCTTCAAGTCATCAGTTGTCCCAATTCCCAGAGTCCTCACCCTCCAGTTGTCTTACCACCAACCCCTCTGCCCCTTCATCTGCTCAGTCTAAGCCCTCCAAGTCCCCTTTCCCACCCCCCCCTCATCGCCACAGACGCAGGTTCCTCTCAAAGCGTCGACTGCCCCCTCTGCCTCCACAGGTGCTGCTTGGCTACTGGACTTCCTCCAGCAGCTTGTCCTCTTGCTCCTAACTCCTGGCCAGCCCTGATTCCTCTCCCCAGCAGAAATCTCTCAATCTGAGACTCTCTGTTTCCAAGGCCATCAGACTCCCCTTCATCACCTCCCCAACCCTAATCTGAGACCGGGTAACACATCACAACAACAAATATGCAAGGTAATAGAGTGAAAAAGTCATTTCTCGGGTTGGGCTTTGTGTGTACTGTGTGTGTATGACAGGAACATGGTCCTTTCTGACTGATGAGCATTCTGCTGAAGTATCTGTGGTGCTGTGCTGTGCTGGGACAGTGACTCAGCAGGCTCTGTTTTTGGTTTCAGGAAGTGTGGATCAGCTTGAGTGACAGAGATAAGGTGGAGCCCATGCACCCATCCTCAGTGAGAAGAACAGATGACATGATTCAAATTGAGGACCTGAAAGAAGCCGGGATGCTACGCAACCTTCACATCCGCTATCGGGACAACGTCATTTATGTAAGGCATCTGCTGATGGCACAGAGAGTGTGGCAGTTAACGCGAGGCCGCTAGGCTCATTGTATCCATGACGGTGAAAAATGCTCCCCACCCACCACCCCCTCCCTAGCCTAATCCCATCTGCAGCAGGCTAGCCATGCATCATCACATCCTAACCTTAACTGGATGCCACCTTCTCTGGGAATCAGCCCCAGCCCCTGCCCTGTCAGGGCCATAGCTTCTTCAGCCCCCGAGTGAGGTTGTGACCACCATGATGGGGTCCTTCATGGGGCTGACTGCGTGGTGCCAGATCACATCTTCATACAGAGCTCAGGGTGATCCCTTTAATCAGGGCCTCTACGTTCTGGCACTTTCTGTGGTTGGGACTTCGCCTGAGCATTTCTGAATTTACAGCAGATCCACCGGCATCAGGCAAAAAGGAAGGATCAAAGGGAATATGGGACAAGGAGCAACCAAATCACAGAACCTTGGTCTCTCCAAATACTGGTGCAGGGTGGGGGAGGGGGTGTGTGAATGGGAGATGGGTGAGCAGAGCCATTTTTGATTCTGGAGCCAGGAATGTGAGACCAAGGAGGAATGCAACTGTTAAAGGATTTAATCGTTGAGAAACCTAGGAGATAAAAGGGTGGAGAGGGGTGTGAGCAGGGTGAGTGGTGAAGAGATTTGGTCTCGGGCTGGGATTGGGCCCACAGATGATGGAATGCGATGATGATCCTGGGAACTGTTGGAGGGTGAAGAATGAGGTGAATGGGAGGAGTTGGGACAGAGTGTGGTGATGTCACTGAGGTGATCGCGGGTGATCGGGTGTCAGGGAAGCTCAGTGTCATGAGTTTCCCACACCTTATTACATTGATGGACCGGCCTGTGGTGCTTTTGCATCATAGGCAGGTCTTGTGAGAGGCAAGTATGTCACAGGCAGTTCCTGCAACAGGCATCGGTCACAGGCAACTCCTTTTTATGGGTGAGTTCATCATGGGCTGTCTCAAGTGATGGGAGATTCCTATCAACAGCTCATGGATTTGCCTTTTCATTGATTTACATTTGCTGCAGTTATGGCACAGTCGACTCCTCTTACAGGCGTGTCAGCCACAGGCGACTCCCGTACAGGCGTGTCAGTCACAGGCGACTCCTGTTACGGACAAGTTGGTCACCAGCGACTCCTGTTACAGGTGAGTCAGTCACAGGAGACTCATGTTTCAGACAAGTTGTTTACAGGCGAGTCAGTCACAGGCAACTCCTGTTACAGGCCAGTGAGTCACAGGTGACTCTTGTTACAGGAGAATCGGTCAAGGAGACTCCTGTTACAGTCAAGTTGGTCCGAGGTGACTCCTGTTACAGGTGAGTTGGTCACAGGCAATTCGGTACAGGCAACTCCTGTAACAGGCGAGTCAGTCTGTTATGAGCCCAGAGGTCCCAAAAACCTAGCAGCAATAGATATTCACCACGACAAATGGTTACTTAAACAAAAGTTGCTTTTATTTATCTTTAAGCATTAAAACTGAATCACACTTTAACTTATCATTATTGATTTAACTAACCTAACTTAACCCATTTCCAATTTTAAGCGCACGTGTATGTAATGTGTGTGTAAGTTCAGAAAAGTTTTTTGGTTCACAGTCCAATCTCACTTCTTATTCCTCCAAGTTCACTGGTTGCAGGCAATTCTTATACTGTGCACAGAATTTAACATTTATAAAGTTCACCAGGCTTTGGTGCTTGAAAGATAAATGGTTACTACTCAGGAAGGTTCTTGTCAGTTTTTAGAAAGAGATTTGTTGTTCCAAGACACAAACTGATTCTTTTTAATCAGCCATGTCAGTGACTTGCCGAAGAAACTTGCCCCATCAGGGTTCTCCAGATGATAACCTCTTTCTTTCAGGTCACCACAGAGTTCCTTTTTATTTCTATTATTTCAAGTGAAACATTAGGCAGCCAGTTCTCTCCTCTTGTATGAACCACGAGGGGTTTGACCAGGCTGAACTAAGCAGTCACAACCTGTCTTCAAAATGGGGTTTTTCCACAAGCTTTCCAGCTTGTCCTGTTCCAGTCCCAGATGCTACTGCTGGACTGGGAAACTACAGAACTGAAAACTTTCTCTCTCTCTTAGAGAGAAAGCTGCTCAACTCTCTCTGCTTGCAAAATCCACATGACCCTCTTAGAACAGCAAGCTGCACTCCCAGACAGCCTGCGGCTCCGAACTACTCCTCTGATCTCTTTCATCAGTTGCTTTTCAAAACAACAATCCATTAGTGAAATCTCTTGGGCACTCCCCAATGAAAAAAACCTGCCCCAATTTATCTCCCAAAAACATATCAATATACAATACAAACACAACATAATCTGTCACAAGTCACAGACGATTCGGTCACAGGCAACTCCTGTTACAGACAAGTTGGTCACAGGCAACTCCTGTTACAGGTGAGTTGGCTGCAGGCAGTTTAGTCACAGGCGATTCGTGAGTTGGTCACAGGCAGTTTAGACACAGACGACTCCTATTACAGGTGAGTTGGTCACAGGCAGTTTAGCCACAGGCAGCTCCTGTTACAGGTGAGTTGGTAACAGGCGGCTCCTGTTACAGATGAGTTGGCCACAGGCAGTTTAGTCACAGGCGATTCGTGAGTTGGTCACAGGCAGTTTAGACACAGACAACTCCTATTACAGGTGAGTTGGTCACAGGCAGTTTAGCCATAGGCAGCTCCTGTTACAGGTGAGTTGGTCACAGGCAGCTCCTGTTCCACACAAGTTCGTCATGGACGGCCCCTGTCCCAGCCACCTCCTGTGGTGGAGAATGCCTTTTGTGGGTGTGTTCACTATGGGCTGTCTCCGGTGATGGGGAGGTTCCTGCCATTGTTAACATTGCCTGTGTCAGTATTGCAGCGAGGAGCCTCACTGCTGGTGGTGAGGATGAGCTAGACTAAGTGAGGGGTTCAATGTTCTCATGCCTTTGTCATATACAGACCTACACTGGCTCCATCCTGGTGGCTCTGAATCCCTACCAGCAGCTCCCCATCTACACCTCAGAGCAAATAATCCTGTACACCAACAGACGGATTGGAGAGCTGCCGCCACACATCTTCGCCATCGCTGATAACTGCTACTTCAATATGAGGAAGGCCAACAGGGACCAGAGCTGCATCATCAGGTGAATGGCGGGCAGAGGGATGGGCCTCAGCTGGCCATGGCTCCACTTCCTCTGGGCCAGGCTTGGACCTGCAGTCTCTGCTCCTATCCTGATAGGATATAGGTGCCAGACGCAGCAGGACAAAGGTCCTGCTCCTGTGCTGCGTCTTTCTGTGGAAATGCAGCCAGGAATTGGTGAGGGAGGCAAATTCAGGGGCTTCCTAGGGTCAGACACAAGTTCACTCACAACGCAGTTCAGCAAGTCATTTTCACTTGTGCGAGCCCTTTGAAGCAGCAGGTAGGTCCATTGCCTCACAGTGCCAGAGACCCAGGTTCAAACCTGACCTCGTCCCTGCCGATCTGGAGTTTTCACGCTCTCTCTGTGAGTGGGTGGGTCTCCTCCCACATCCCAAAGACGTGCAGGTTGGGAGGTTAATTGGCACTGTAAAGTACTCTCGAGTGTGGGATCAGGGTGATTTGATCAGAATGTGGGGAGATCAGTGTAAGATTAGTGTTTTGATCGTTACCATAGACTTTGTGCGCTGAAGTGCCTGTTTCCTATTTTAAATTTAGACATAGGGCACGGTTACGCGCCATTTCGGCCCATGAGTCCGTTACGCCCAATGGCCTATATCCCTGGTACATTTTGAAGGGTGGGAGGAAACTGAAGCCCCCGGGGAAAACCCACACAGACATCTCCCTAAGACTCTAGGAGGTCACAGGATATTTCCAGCATTTAGGTGAAGGGATTCCCGTTTCTGTAACTGCAGTCTCATTCCCCATTCTTCTGCAGAACTCAACCTTGTACCCATGCAGGCTGGATCAGCAGACAGTACTGAGCCAGTTCAAACCTGACCAAATGTCTGCAGAATTAATCAGCGGAGAATGTGTGTGGAATCTTGGAGAATGTATGGCATAGACCCTCACAGTATAGTGGCAATTATATCAAAGGGTACAGCTGTACTGAGAAGAGTACCGGGAAGACTGAGCAGGATGTTGCCTGGGATGGAGTGATGTAGTGATGAGGAGAGGCCAGGGTCTGACTACCTCGGAGCAGAGAAAGTGATGATAGAGACATCAAAAATGATGAGAGGATTAGATGGGGATAGGGGCAGCTTCTCCCCATGGCAAGTAAATGGATGGGAGAGGTATGGAGGGGTGCAGGTCAATGGGACCAGGTAGAATAATGTCTGGCACAGACTAGAAGGGCTGAAGGGCCTGTTTATGTGCAGTAGTGTCCCATGGTTGTATGGTAGATATGGGTAGAATTGGATCTAGATTTCCGGGGTAGAGAACCTTGAGAATTAACAGGTGTTGTTAATTTCAGTGGGGAGTCAGGAGCGGGCAAGACAGAAAGCACCAAACTGATCCTGAAGTTCCTGGCTGCGGTCAGTGGGCGGCACCACTGGATTGAACAGCAGGTCCTGGAAGCCAACCCTATCCTGGAAGGTAAATCTGGCATCTAACAACCCAAGGCCAAACCAAGGAGTGCATGGGTGGGAGTGTGAGGGTATGTGTGTGCCTTTGTTGGTGAGTGCAAATTCATGTGTATATGTTAGTGTGTGCACATGCATGTGTGTGGTGGGGTACATGTGTGCATGCATATATGTGGATGTGCATCCATGTATGTGTTCATGTGTGAGTGTGTTCATATTCGTGTGTGTGTACACCAATGGTTCCTGGCCACCACACTGTGAGGAGGGTGTGCTCTGGAGAGGGTGCAGAAGAGATTCACCAATTTACTGGAATGTTTTCTAGGACAGAGTGACTTAACCTTGAGGAGAATCATCCAGCAGAGAAACAGGCCCTTCAGCCCACTGAGCCAACCTCATTTATCCATTGCTGTCCATCACTGACTTAATTCCCAGCCAAATAACCACATTCAAGGAGTTCTGTTTCAAACCCACCATTGATACGTACATATGATGATTTCTTTCACTATCGATACTCACGCGCATGGTTATACTCACTCCTTCATTGCTAACCTGAAATGGCTGGCTTCACAATGAGTCATTTTTCCTGACTCCCTGTCCCAGACAGAGCTGGTTTCCATAAGAGGTCGCTGTCTATACCTTGCTCCATGCATTTTTCCATGCACACTCCAGATGCCCTCTGATTTGTTACAGCCCAAGATGAGATTTTGTCCTTTTCTACATTTGTACTCCGCTCCAGACCTTGAGAATTTCTCTCAACCGTATGCTCCGTCCCTCATGATGAGCTCAATGTCTAGAACGCATCTTAGAGACACACTGGAGACTACAGGTGCTGGAATCTGAAGCCAAACACACTCAGCTGGAGGACTCAGCAGACCGAGCAGGGTTAGTGAGAGAAAAAGAATGGCTGAGTTTGATTATCCAGTCTCGAGGAAGGATTCCAGCCAAAAACCTTGGCTATTCTCCCACTGATACTGCTTGGTCTGCTGAGTTCCTCCACCAGATTGTGTTGAGAACACATCCCTGAGGCCATTCCTGCTGCTTGTCACACCTCTTTTTAACTTATCTCCTTGGGTGGAGGGTCTCTCTCTCTCTCTTCATTCAGTTGCACAATCCACTCTCAACCCATATGCCAGCATGTGGTCTATAGCCGTCTGTGCCTCAGTGATTAATGTGCTGGTCCAGACACTGACCTGCAGCAAGTGTCTGTCTCCTCCACCCTCTCAGGCAGAGTGTTCTAGATTCCACCCACTCCCTGAGTGAAAAGAATTCCCCTCTAAACCTCATCCTCTACCCTCAACCTACGTCCTCCAGCTGTACTAAAAACACAACACTGGAGAAACTCAGCAGATCAAACAGTATTCTTTATATAGCAAAGATAAAGATATATGACCAACCTTTCAGGTGAGCCCTTCATCAAGGTATGGGCAAAAGGTGCCTGAACCCTACATTTTGCTCATTCCTTGATGAAGGGCTCAAGCCTGATACATTGGTTATGTATCTAACTTTGCTGTATAAAGTTCACTGTTTGACCTGCTGGGTTTCTCCAGCAAATGTGTATTTTACTTTAACCACGGTGTCTGCAGACTTTCGTGTTTACTCCTGTAGCTGTACACAAGGGGAGAAGGTCCCCACTATCTGTCCCTTCCATGCCCTTATTTTGTCCACCTCTATTCCCCCTCAGGTTTCTTGGCACCATGGAGGACAAACTCTGCCTTTCTGGTCTCTTCTCGTAACTTCCTCTGTCCTGTGTGCTCCGCTGCTTCCTACAGTTGGATGGCTGGGGCACAGGAGGCTGAGAAGAGGGAGGCATGATGCGAATGCACACAATAATGAGGGGTTTGACTCCGACCCATGAGGACAAATGGCAGAGGAGGAGAGTGAGGGATGGCACGGCTCTGGTTCCTGACCTCTCTGTGTGGGCACTAAGTCCCGGCTGCAATTTCAATGGCTTCCATTGTGAAGTAACCAAAGAATTGGTGCACAGGCCTAACCATTACACGAGGATTTCTTCCCAATGCCTGGACCATGAGTTGGGGTGTACCGCAGCCGTAGTGGCGCACTGGTTAAAAGCCCTGCCTCATAGTTCCAGGACTTGGTTCGATCCTGACTGTGGAAGCTATCTGTGTGGAGTTTGCATGCTCCTTCAGTGATACTGTGGGATTGCACCAGTTCTTCCTCCCCCCCCCCCCCCCACACACATCCCAAAGATGTGTGGGTTGGAAGGTTAATTGACTGCTGTAAGTTGTCCCTAATGTAGAATCTGGGGAAGACCAAATGGGGATAATTATAGGATTGATGTAAATGGATGGCTGATGGTCAACATGAACTTGATGGGCTGATGGGCCTGTTTTCCTGTGGTCTGACCCTACTACTCTATGGTACAGTTTCAGTCGAACAGTCCATGCTTACCATGACTGACGTAAATGATCGTCTCAAATGCATTTTGTACTGTTCCCTTTCACAGCCTTTGGCAATGCAAAAACTGTGAAAAATGACAACTCTAGTCGCTTTGGGAAATACATCGACATTCTCTTCAGTGCAGATGGGATGATTCAGGGAGCCAAGGTCGAGCAGTACTTGTTGGAGAAATCCCGAGTGTGTCAGCAGGTAGGTGTGACAACTAAAGGCCTATTCCCAATCAGGATAAATGACGCCCACTGACCTGGTGAGACCTCCACCATCCAAAGCTTCCCCAGCTTCCACACTGGAGGAGAAGGGGATTCTGTGATTGCCCACACACACAAGACATTTTGAGGAGGTGTCACTGACGGATTGTGTGTCATCTCTCAAATACCATGACACATCTTTTGCAGGAAACCACATTCCAATCAAGCCATGGTGGGCGGGGGAATATTTTGGAAGCTTTGAGGCAGCCCCACCCCCATCCCCACTCCTGCTGAGAGGAAGGGGCTGAGGATGACATCTCAGCACTGTCCGGCTGCTGTCTCGCACTCTCTCTCAGGGATCTGCCTCCCACCCCCACTCCTTCCTTCCCCTGCCCACCTGGAGCAGCCTTCGCCATGAAACAAGGCTCCATCCCAGTTTCCTGGGTGCTTCCACCACCCGACAACTCTGCTACCAACCGCCCTGATCTTCTTACTCAACTCTAGTTGGTTGTATGTACACACTTTGCTGCTGGTTTCTCATGGTACTGGATGAGCAATGAGAAACACACATCTACCGGGTGGGTGATTTCTCAAGTGTCGTCATCCTCAACGAGAAACCCCACCTCAAGCATGGAGCCTGCGTCAAGAGACTTGGGTCATGCTTGTTTAACAGAAGGGGTGATGGTTTTTGACAGGAGATCGGGTAGTGCCGCTAGCTGCTGACCCCAGACATCAGTACCCCAGGTTTGATCCCGATCTCAGGTGCTATCCGTGCAGAGTTTGCATGCTCTCCCTGCGACCGTGTGGGTTTCTCCCTCCCCCAGTGCTCCCGCTTCCTTCCACATCCCAGACTATTTCCCAGTCTGGCAGTCCAGATTTTGATGCTTCTCTACTTTCTTCCTGACAGTAGTGGGTCAAAGATCCTGTATGATGGATGGTAGGGATCTTTGATAATTCTCTGAGCCCTATTTAAGAAATACACCCGTGAATGTTGTCAATGGAAGAAAGAGAGACCCCTGTGATTGTTTTAATGATTCTCTGCATTGACTACCAGTCCGAAGCTTTGCAGCTGGCGTCCCACACAATGATGCAGCCAGACAGGACCCTCTCAATTGGGCTCCAGTAAAATGTTGTCAAGATGGGGGCCGGTAGCCTTGTCCTCCTCAACCTGCTTAGGAAGTGAAGGCTCCCCTGCACCTTTTTGACCAGTGAAGAGGTGTAAATGGTCCAGGATAGGTTGTTTGTTAAATGCATACCCTTCTGTATTCCATACAGGCTCCAGATGAGAGAAACTACCATATATTCTACAGTCTACTCATGGGCATGAAGAGGGAGCAGAAGCAGCTCCTCGGTTTAGGCACAGCACACGAGTATGACTATCTGACCATGGTGAGTTGTGTCGTGGCAGCAAGCACCCAGCTGCTGCTCCAGCCTACGGGACCAACACGTGGCACACAGGAGATACCAGAAATTTGAAGCCAAAAACGCTCTGCTGAAGGGACTCGGCAGCCCCAGTGAGAGAAAAAGGACGGTCAGGTCTTGAGTCGAAACCCTTCTTCAGGGTGAAGTCAGCCCAAAATGTCAACCGTTCTTTTCATCCCACTGATGCTGCTCGACCCGCGGAGTCCTCCGGCAGAGCATGTTTAGAACGACTTATGTGTTTGCACTGTGAACATCTAATTCAAAAATCAGCCTTACAATATTTAAGCTCTATGAAGAAGCAAATTTTTATTTGTATGAATTGTGCTCGGAACAGAAGGGCAAACTGAACCTGTACCAGTAATTCAACGTACTGTGGGGGAAGTAGATTTGTTCCCTTGCTTCTAAAGAAAAGCTATATTATGTAAGATAATGCAGTGTATCTCCATAGGGTGCCACAGTTGAGGTAGTGGTTAACGCAGCACTATTACAGCACCAGTGATCGAGACTGAGGCTCGAATCCTGTGCTGTCTGCAAGGAGTTTGTGTGTTCTCCTCGAGTCTGCATGAGTTTTCCCCAGGGAGCTCTAGTTAGCTCCCACCGTTCAAAAAGTTCTGAGGGTGTAGGTTAATGGGTGTAAATTGGACAGCACGGACTCGTGGGCTGAAATAGCCTGTTACCATGCTGTATGCCTAAATTTTTTAAATTCCATTTAAAGTTTAAATTTATAAAAGAAAGCCATATTGATTCTCCCATAGAAATACAACCCCATCATCCACAGCTGATTTCTGTTGCCTTTTATTATCTGACAAAGGGACAGAATCCCTGAAAGGGATGCAAAAAAAGCACGATTGGCTTTGATTCTTGGGCAATTAGATCAGAGCTAATAATAGTCAAACTATTCTAAAGGACAAATTTTAAAGATGATATAACTGGAGGGAATTTAGGCAGAGTGCTGTTTAAAGTGGGATACTCCAAAATTTAAACAAAGCTCCCCATAATTTTAAATTTAGAGATGCAGCATAGTATCGGGCCATTCTGGCTCGCAAGCCCAAATAAACGCATGTGACCAGTTAACCTGCCAATCCTGTACATTTTTGGAGGGTTGGATGAAACCAGAGCACCTGGAGGAAGCCCAAGTGGACACGGGGAGAACATATAAACTCCTTACAGACAGCAATGGATTCGAACCCGGGATTCTGGTGCAGTACCAGAATTTTAAGTCCCCATTTCACTGGGAATCTCACACACCAGGTTACAGGCCATCCATGTCAACTAAGGTGGCATTCTAGACTGGTCCCATTTGCCTGCGACCCCTCCCACCCTGTCCTCTTTACACTGGCTTCTCTACTACATTTCTTCTTCTTTGGCTTGGCTTCGCAGATGAAGATTTATGGAGGGGTATGTCCACGGCTGCTGCAGCCTTGTTGGTGACTAACAAGTCCGATGTGGGACAGGCAGGCACGGTTGCAGCGGTTGCAAGGGAAAATTGGTTGGTTGGGGTTGGGTGTTGGGTTTTTCCTCCTTTGTCTTTTGTCAGTGAGGTGGGCTCTGCGCTCTTCTTCAAAGGAGGTTGCTGCCCGCCGAACTGTGAGGCGCCAAGATGCACGGTTGGAGGCGAGATCAGCCCAGTGGCGGTGGTCAATGTGGCAGGCACCAAGAGATTTCTTTAAGCAGTCCTTGTACCTCTTCTTTGGTGCACCTCTGTCTCGGTGGCCAGTGTAGAGCTCGCCATAGAACACGATCTTGGGAAGGCGATGGTCCTCCATTCTGGAGACGTGACCCACCCAGTGCAGTTGTGTCTTCAGCAGCGTGAATTCAATGCTTGTGGATTCTGCCAGCTCGAGTACTTCGATGTTGGTGATGAAGTCATTCCAATGAATGTTGAGGATGGAGCGGAGACAGCGCTGATGGAAGCATTCTAGGAGCCGTAGGTGATGCCGGTTAACCACTTGATAAAGGGTTTCGGCTCAAAACGTCCACCGCTCCTTTTCTCCCCCTGACGCAGCTCAACCTGTGGAGTTCCTCCAGCAGATTTTGGTTAGCTTTAGGTTCCAGCATCTGCTGTCTCCCAGTGAACTTTGTTATACAGTGCGCCATTCATATGAAATAGACATTGGCAACATTTAGGATAGAATGTCTTCAAGGAGTCTTGCAGCCATGGTAACAGGCCTTGGGTAATCACCCATTTAGCCTCAGCCCATCTTATTCTTGCCCCCAATTCCCCCTCGCCTAAGCATCATGGGGTATTTGCAGCAGCGGTTAATCTACTAACTTGCATGTTTTTGGATGTTGGAGAGAACCGGAGCACCCAGGGAGTAAACCAAGCAGCCAAGGGGGAGAATGTACAAACCCCACACAGACGGCATCAAACTCAGGAGCTGTGAAATAGTGGTTCTGCCACTTTGCCGCTCCTATTTAAGGCCCAGTGGTTGGTTGGAGTTTATGGGGGAAATTGGTTCCAAAATCGTAGGAATTCTCTGTCAATGTAATTGTTATGTGATTATGGTTGAGCTCAGTCATGTCTGGATTTAACAGAGAGTGATTTTCCTCTTGCAGGGGAACTGTACAAGTTACACTGGACAGGATGATGCAGGCCATTATGCGGACATTTGCTCAGCTATGAAAATCTTGACGTTTACAGACAACGAGCAGTGGGAAATCAACAAGCTATTGGCTGCTATTCTGCACCTGGGAAACCTTAAGTTCCAAGGTTTGAAGGAAGCAAGAGAGTTACGAGTAACAAAGTGGTCATTATGATGAACAGACATCTCGGCGACTTCTTGTGGGCTTCCCTGAAATCCTGGGAACATGAGAACACGGGAGCAGGTGGAGGCCACTTGCCCCTCCAGCCTGCTCCACCGTTCAATACCAATATGGCTGATCTCCTCTTCTGAGCCAGTTCCCGAGAGTGCTCATTCCCCAAACATTATCTGCCATCACTTTGAGTACATCTAATGACCCAGCCTCTACAACCCACCGGTAGAGAATTCCAGAGATCCGGCAGCATCTGTGACAAGAAGGTTCTCGACACCTCTATTTTAAATGATTGCCCCCAAACCTTGTAGCCAAGCCCCCTCATTCAAGGCTCAGGCACAAGTGGAATCTACCCTGTCAACCACCCCCCCCCCCCCGGACCTTGTATGTCTCAACAAGGGCATCCCTCATTCTTCTAAAGGAAACAGAGCTAAACTGTCCAGTGTTGACAGGTGCACTTTCTCACTCCCAGGAATTAGTTTGGTGAATCTCCTTTGGACTGCTTCCAAACTTACTGAGTACTATTTTTGGGTCAGGTGGAACAAAACTTTACGTAGCATCCTAGATGAGGCCTCACCAACACCCTGTACAATTGCCATAAAGCAATCCTTAACTTCACAACAAGGGCAAACATTCTGTTAGCCTTCGTAGCTGCTCATTTGACCTGGCTGGTGATCCATGCGTTGGAACACCTCGATCTCTCTGTTTAGTTAGTCGAGCTTCAAGTTCATCGTCACAGGGAATTTTGCTTTGTGAGCAGTCAAACTCATACATACTGTAGCAGAGCAGTTAGTGAGGGGGGGATTATATCGAACAGATCAAAGGCAGTATTCTTTTACTAGAGCAAGGAGTCTGATAACAGTGGGAAAGAAACTGGCTGAGATTATAATGTGGCTCTTGATTCCTCTAACTAAAACTAACAAGCTGAACTAACAAACTCGATTTTCCATATTTTTCACCCAGTTACTCAGTCTATCTCTATTTTGTTGTGTTGAATCATAAGGTCCTCATCACAACACAGCCTTCCATGTATTTCTGAGAGTAATGAGTGAGCATTGGAGTCCCAGAATATAGTGTTTACTTGTAACAATCCGCACAGACTTTCAGCAAAACACTTTAACACCAACACTTTTTTTTTCTTTTGTGGTTATCTTAAACTCACCACAAGTCTGAGTCTTTGGAGAATAGTTTGGTCACCAGCCCAGCTCCACCCATATCTCTTCTAATAGTCTCTTCTGTTTCCCGCTCCTCAGTTTTTGCTTCCTCAGTAAGGTCAGATGGTGGCTGTCATCAGTCAGAGTATTGAGTATAGAAGTTAGTAGGCCACGTTGTAGTTGTACAAGGCATTGGTGAAGTCCCATTTGGATTATTGTGTTCAGTTTCAGTCATCGTGCTGCAGGAAAGATGTTTTCAAGTTGGAGAGGCCGTCGATAAAATTGTTGCCGGGACTCGTGGGCCTGAGCTATTATGGAGAGGTTGTGCGGGCGAGGGCTTTGTTCATTGGAGCGCAAAGTGGATGAGGGATCATCTCCTAGGGATGTCCAAGATCATAAGAAGAATAGATTGGATCAACATAGAGACCCTTTTTTTGCCTAGAGCAAGGGAATCAGTAACCACATGACATAGGGAAGAGATTTAACAGAAACCTGAGGTGTAACATTTTTACCCAGAGGATGGTGTGTGTATGGAAAGAGCTGCCAGAGGAAGTGGATAAGGCTGATACTATTGCAATATTTAAGGGAAAATTGGACAGATACATGGATAGATACATGGGGTTAGAGGGATATGGCCAAACACAGGCAGATGGGTCTATTGTGGGTTGGATATTTTGGTTGGCATGAGCAAGTTGAGCAAAGGGGTCTATTTCCATGTTGTATGACACCATGATTGCCCCCCCCCCCTCCCCGTCATTTACTGCATCTGATCTGATGCTCTCATTATTACTAATTACGTACAGATCTTTCTGCTGGGCATCTTTCATTTCAGACCCTTCCAATGCGAGAGATGCCACCCTGAATACATCTGGCTGGTCAGCTGTCTGGCCTTCCACTGCCAGAGCTGAAGGTCAACATAAAACACTGAAGGTTTCTCCTTTCCGCTGACACACACACCTCTGGCCTTTCTTTCCCTCAGTTCCAAATTCACTACCTCTCCCAGCTCGAAGGACAAGGGCAGCAAAAGCATAGGAACTCCACCCACCCCCCAACTTGCACATCATTCTGACCTGGAAATATGTTCAATGTGAGCTTACTGTCATGCACATAAAGTACAATATACAGATGCACTGAGATCCTTACTTGACACAGCCATTAAATGACCACAATAAGCCAAGATAGAAAAGGACATAATAAATACAAAAAGGTAGATAAATATTTACAGTTGCAGTTACTACAAAAACAATAAGTGACATTTCAGTAGTGCAGACAGAACTTTCGGTATATGATTTAAAAAAAAAATTTCCCTTCCTTCACTGGGAACCCCGTCCCTTATAGCCCAGTGCAGACCCCACACCTCAAAGACTGCAGTGATTCAAGAAGGCAGCTCACCACCGTCTTGTCAAGGGCAATTAGTGATGGGTAATTTTCACCCTGCGAAGCCTTGTCCTTTGAATCAAAAAAAAACTGCCCACTTGAATCACAGAAAATGTCCACTTCAGAGAGCCCTAAGTTCATAGCTTTCTCAAACTTTTCTTTCACCTCCTCTCATACCCTCCTCTCTGTTACTTTCCCATCCAGGGACATAAAAGAAGGGAGTCTCATTACCACGAGAGTACCGTGTACAATTTTGGCCCCTTGTATATCACTAGAAGCAGTTCAGGCAGACTCCCTACAGTGATCAGTGTGGGGCAGGGGGGGGGGGGGGGGGGGGATTTGTTTTGTGAGGGAAGATTGAACAGGTTCCACAAGTACTCGGATGAAAGAGAGATGATCTCACTGAAGCCTAAAAACATTCTGCCTTCTTGAACCACTGCAGTCTTTGAGGTGTGGGGTCTGGACAGGGCTATAAGGGAGGGGATTCCTAGTGAAGGAAGGGGAAATATTTTTTTTTAAATCATATATTGAAAGTTCTGGCTTGGCATTTCCAGTCGTAGGTCAGTGTCAGAAGTTTAATCTCTAGATAAAGCTTGGAGTTTTAGATTGAGGCAAGAAAGAATTTCTGCTTTCAAAATGGGCCCTTCTTTGGAATTCCTTGCCTCAGTGAAAGCCACAAATGCTTCAATCCATTCAAAGCTGAGATACATTTTTAATCCACCGAGAACATAAAAATATAGGAGCAGGAGTTGGCCACCTGTCCCGTCGAACCAGTGCCTCCATTCAGTAAGATCGCGGCTGATCTGGCTGTGGCCTCCAATCCAACCACCTGCATTCCCCTACTCTACAGAAGTCTATCCCACGGTGTCTTAAATATATTTCGTGAGGCGGCCCCCACTGCTTCCAGGGGCAGAGAATTCCACAGATTCACGACCCTCTGGGACAAGCAGTCCCTCCTTATCTCCTCCTTCAATCTATTCCCTAGAATCTCCAAAAGCGAATCAACGATTATGGGCATAACTAGAGGAAAAGTTAGATTGATGTGAACAATGGGGCAGGCAGGAAGGACACAGCAGTATGCCCCTGTTCCTAACGCCTATGGTCTTACAATCAAAGCCTGCTGTATAATCAGTTGCCTACCCAGCACCTTTGAGACCACGTTGGCTGGATGTTGGCTCGTGTTTTTTTTACACTTAGTCTGCACTTAAAGGTGTGATGTGCAGTATCTACCCACTTGCTGCCATATCTGGTGTACTGGCTGTCCCATTTAGTATGAGTGTGCTGTTCAATGTGTTACAGGCAGTTCAGAGAAGGTTTGCAACTCTATCACTCAGACCAGGCAGGCTAGTGAGGAGAGGTTTGGGAAGGTGAGATTTCTATCTATTGTTTGGGGGAATGAGAAAGGACTGTATTGAAACATGGAAGATACTGATAGATATTGACAGGGTAAATATGGAGAGGACCATCTCTTGTGGAAGACTGGACATGAGACTCTTCCACTAAGGCAGGGAAGGGGTGATTTTGTTTCCCTGTTCCTACCACCCCTGCTCTGTAAACCTCACCCTCACTAAACAGTTGGCTACCCAACACTTTTGCAGCCACCTTAGCTGATTTTCTTCATTATTACATCTCCTCTGATCTGATCCTCCAAACCTGCCCTCCACAAAATATCCACACCTTCACCCATCTCTCCTTGCTGATGGGTGCATCCTTTCTTTGCTACCCCGCCCCCCCCCCCCCCCCCCCACCCAACCTAACCTCCAGCTCCAGCCCTTGAACACATCATACCTTCACAGGCATTCACATCTTCCCATCATTAGATCTGCGCACGATTCAACCCCAGCCAAGATATCCCATGGGAAACTCCAAAGATACTAGGCAAAGAACAATGAGACTCTGATCCTCTCTTCCCCAAGACAGGGGTGAAGAGGATAGTGGATCTGCATTTAAAGGGAGTCAGAACAAACAAACGAGGGAGAAGGGACAAGAGGGCCATTCAGCTCCCAACTGTGCTCTGTCATTGAACAATTGTAACTGCAACACCTCCAGGAAGCATTTCATCTCCATCTTCCCCCCCACCCCCACCCCCCATCCAACAACACCCATATCAAGAATCTATCTATCTCTGCTGTAAAAAAATTATTCCCCCCTGGATTCTCCACATCTTCCTCCCCTGGGGTCCCTAAAGGGAAGGCATTTCAGAAACCTGCATGCTGTGTTCACCAGTACGGTGGGTGGCACAAAGGGGTAACACTCACTGTCAGCAAATGGCATTGGTATGCTTTTTTCATGTTCACTGGTTTCTGATTGATCTTACATGTCTTACTTTGTGTATTCCTGTACAGCTGCCATATATAATAACCTGGACTGTTGTGAACTTTTGTCATCAAGTCACCTCTCCATGGCAACCAAGTTACTTGAGGTAAATGGACCCTCCTTATTAAACATCCAGTGTAGTTTCTCATGGATGGAGCTCACTTGGGTTTTGGGCCTGTGGAGGTTTGCTGGTTCAAGTTCCCATTGAAGTAGTGAGATCCATGGTATGGTTCCGAACCTCACCTCTGTCCCTGAGGTCCACTCCATAGCTCTCATTGTGCCAGTTCTAGCTGTGGCTGGACTGAAATTTGATTTTGGGCTCACTCTTTGTTTTTAACTGTGTAGTTGGAAGACTGAAGGGGAGTGAGAAAAACAGCAGCCAGATCATCAAACCTGTCCCAGACCCATCAGCTCGATTGGATGGTTAAAATGTTCCCCTCACTTGCTCTGGGAGAGATTTTTTAAAAAAAGAGCATGCAGAAACCTTAGTCATAAACCTCTCCAGTTCCCTGTAAGACCACAGAAGCAGAATTAGGCCACGGGCCATCGAGTCTTGTCCACCGTTCAAACTGTGGCTGTTGTGTATTTCCTCTCAACCCCGTTCTCTCCATAACCTTTGACATTACTAATCAAGAACTTTTGCAGATCTACCTGTGTGACATTTACAAGCTTCAAACCCGACATACAGCACATAAACAGGCCTTAGGCCCACTGATACTATGGTGACCATGAAGCACCCATTGACACCAGTCCCTTTCTATGCTCCCCAGGACCCGCCTCTCCCTCACACACCATTAACAATATGCAGTGGCAGATTTACACGTCACATTGCAGGACTTTGGGATATGGTAGGAGACCCGAGTGCCCTGAGAAATCCCACAGGGAGGAGGCGTGAACTCCATACGAGTACCTGAAGGTCAGGACTGAACCTGATCTCTGTTATTGGAGGGGCAGAGGCAGGTCAGCCTCTTGATTGCTGCCACAGATGATCCAAACACTGGATCACATGCAATCAGAGGGGTAGTGCCATGGAGCTCCCGGAGGCTGGACATCTTAGATTCTCCCATCCCAAGCAATAGTCTGTCACTATTCACCTTATCTAGGGCCCTCAGGATCTTATGGACCTCAATAAGATCCCATCTAAGGAGGAGTCACGTGATGGAGTAGTGGCCGGTCGGGTAACTCCAGCCCTCTCCAGAAAAGTAAAAAAAAGACAGTGAAAAAATGAAGGCACAAACACAAAAACCAAAATAAAGTGAAAATAAAGGTGTGGAGAAAATGGCAGCGAAAAAAGAAAAGCCAAAAGCAACGGGAAGAAGAGAAGAAGAAAGGACGTCGGAAGAAGAAGGTGAAGGCCTTACCTGTCTGAGGAGGCCCGCCGTGGAGAGAGAAGCCTGCTCCCTAAGGTCAGCTGAAGCCCTGAACTCGGGACTACAAAAATGGCTCATGGAGCCAAGCAAAAGTGCGCAACCGCGCATGCGCAAGTCAAAAATAACACTAACGTGAGGGGGGACCAGCTGAGGGGTCGATCTCCACAGCTGAGAATGACAGCCACAACAAAGCAGCAAGAGGAAAATACAGAAAATAACGAGAGCAAGAAAGAGAGTAAAAAGAATTCAAAGAAACAACAGATGACCAACCCAGAGGAAGAAGACCAGCAGCAAGACACTTCTAGTAAAAATAAGAAGACCAAAAATACCCAACAAAATAAAACAAACAAACCAACAAGAAAACCAGAAGAAACAGAGGCAAAGGACACAGATCCTGGAGTGGACTCAGAAGAAGAGGAAGAACACAAAGAAATGGAAGATTAAGGGAAGGGCAAGACAATGGATATATTTTTTTTAAAGAATATATGGAATCAGTAAAAGAATGGCAGTCACAAGAATTCAGTGAAATAAAAAGAAGAGTAAAAAGTACAGAAGAAAAAATGAATAGATTAGAGATGATCATGTCAGATATAGGAAAAAGAGTGTAGAAGGTGGAAGAACGAGAAACAGCCGTAGAAATGGAAGTAGAGGACTTAAAAAAGAAATTAAAAGAATCTGATAAAAAAGTTAAAGAGACACAGGAGCTGTTAGCTCAGAAGATAGATATAATGGAAATTTATAATAGAAGAAACAATATAAAGATAGTGGGCCTTAAGGAAGATGAAGAAGTCAAAAATATGAGAGAATTTATAAAAGAATGGATCCCCAGGGTCCTAGGAAGACCAGAACTACAGGAAGAAATGGAAATAGAAAGGGCACACAGAACATTAGCCCCTAAACCACAACCACAACAAAAACCAAGATCCATTCTAGTAAAATTCTTAAGATATACAATAAGAGAAAATACATTGGAGAAAGCAATGAGGAAAATAAGAGAAGACAAAAAACCACTGGAATACAAAGGTCAAAAAATTTTTTTCTATCCAGATATAAGTTTTGAACTCCTGAAGAAGAGGAAGGAGTTTAATGCAGCAAAAACGATCCTATGGAAAAAAGGATATAAATTTATGCTAAAGTATCCAGGGGTACTTAAAATAGTTATTCCAGGGCAGCAAAACAGACTATTTTTGGATCCGGAGGAAGCAAGGAAATTTGCAGAACAACTACAAAACAGACAGAGAAAGGAAGATATGTAACGAGAACAAAAATGACCACAAACTATATGTATGTGTGTATGTATATATATAAAAAATAGAATATAGGTAAGAACTAAGAAGGGGAAGAAAGGAATTATGGGGGGGAATTAAGAGAGTGATCTTTGTTGTATATGAAAATTAAAATCTTTTCGGGGGGGCTGGGTGGGGAAGAGTTACGGTCACTGTGAAATCAGTTGACGCTTGCGAGTGAATTCGCAAATCCAAATGGAGAGAGGAGATGTGGTTGCCCGACAAGGGATAAAGGGCAACTCAGGAAGGGGAGGGGATAGTGGGGTTAAGGAATTTTAGATAGGAGAATAAGGGAAATGTTTTATGTTTTAGAAATGTAGTCTTATAAAGTGTTCAAAAAAAGAAAGCAGAAATGGATAAGAAGGAAAGATGATGATGAGGAAACAGAAAGGAAAGATAAACAATGGCTATGTTGAACTATATGACTTTAAATATTAATGGAATACGTAACCAAATCAAAAGGAAGAAACTGCTAAATTTACTGAAAAAAGAAAAAATTGATATAGCATTCGTGCAAGAAACACATTTAACTGAAATGGAGCACAAGAAATTAAAGAGAGATTGGGTAGGACATGTAACAACAGCGTCATATAATTCAAAAGTAGAGGAGTAGCTATATTAATCAGTAAAAATGTACCAATTAAAATAGAAGAGGAAATAATAGATCCAGCAGGGAGATATGTAATGATAAAATGTCAGATATATTTGGAGTTTTGGAATTTACTCAATGTATATTCACCTAACGAAGAATATCAAAAATTTATGCAAGATATTTTTTTGAAGATAGTAGACACGCAAGGGAACATACTAATAGGAGTGGAAACAACCTTAATTTGGATTCAAACATGGATAAAACTGGGAAAAACATTAACAAAAAGAACAAAGTAACCAAATTTATAATTAAATCGATGCAAGAAATGCAACTTTTGGATATATAGAGGAAACAACACCCAAAGGAAAAGGAATATTCATATTATTTGCGTAGACATAAAACATACTCAAGAATAGACCTATTCCTGTTATCAGCTCGCATGCAAGACAGAGTTAGGAAAACAGATTATAAAGCTAGACTATTATCGGACCACTCACCCCTGATATTGACAATAGAGTTAGAGGACATCCATCCAAGATTGTATAGATGGAAATTAAACTCCATGCTACTTAAAAGGCAAGATTTTAGAGAATTCATTGAACGACAAATTAAAATGTACTTTGAAATAAATACGGAATCAGTGAAAGATAAGTTTATACTATGGGACGCAATGAAAGCGTTCATCAGAGGGAAAATAATAAGTTATGTAATCAAGATGAAGAAGGACTACAATCAGGAAACAGACCAGTTGGAAAGGGAAATAGCAAATATAGAAAAAGAATTAGCAATGAAGGAAGACACAACTAAAAGAAGAGAATTGGCAGATAAAAAAATAAAATATGAAACACTACAAACATATAAGGTAGAGAAGAACATGAAGACAAAACAGAAATATTATGAACTAGGAGAAAAAACGCACAAAATTCTAGCGTGGCAGCTTAAGACAGAACAAACTAAGAGAATGGTATTGGCATCAAGGAAAAAAGACAAGCAAATCACATATAATCCAATGGAGATTAATGAAAACTTCAGAGAATTCTATGAACAATTATATCAAACTGAAAACGAAGGGAAAGAAGACAAAATAGATGAATTTTTAACTAAAATTGAACTACCGAAACTACAAACAGAGGAACAAAATAAATTAACAGAACCATTTGAAATAGTAGAAATACAAGAGATAATAAAAAAACTACCAAATAATAAAACACCAGGAGAGGATGGATTCCCAATAGAATTCTATAAAACATTTAAAGATTTATTAATTCCTCCCCTCCTGGAAGTAATCAACCAGATTGATAAAACACAAAGCTTACCAGATTCAATGCAAAACAGCAATAATTACAGTAATACCAAAGACAGGGAAAGATCCACTCGCACCAGCGTCATATAGACCAATATCTTTACTTAACACAGATTTTAAGATAATAGCTAAACTATTAGCAAACAGATTAGCCGACTATGTACCAAAAATCGTAAATCTAGACCAAACTGGATTTATTTAAAAAAGACGAACAACAGACAATATTTGTAAATTTATTAACTTAATTCATGCAGTAGAAGGGAATAAAGCTCCAACAGTAGCGGTTGCTTTAGACGCAGAGAAGGCCTTTGACAGAGTAGAATGGAATTATTTATTCAAAGTACTAAAAAAATTCAGCTTACCAGAGAAATATATTAATTGGATTAAAGCATTATATAAGGGGCCATTGGCGAAAGTGACAGTAAATGGATATATATCAAAAAATTTAACTTAAGCAGATCAACAAGGCAGGGATGCCCACTATCGCCCTTATGGTTCGCGTTAGCCATAGAACCACTGGCAGAACTGATAAGAAGAGAAAATAAAATAAAAGGGATAAAAATAAAAAACAAGGAATATAAAATCAATTTATTTGCAGATGACGTTATAGTATACTTAACAGAACCAGAAATATCAATAAAAGAATTACATAAGAAATTGAAGGAATATGGAGAAGTGTCGGGGTACAAGATTAACGCAAATAAAAGTGAAGCAATGCCAATGAATAATGCGGATTTCTCAAAATTTAAGAAAGAATCACCATTCAGATGGCAAACTCAAGCAATGCGATACCTAGGTAAACAAATAAATAAAAACCTCGGCCATCTATATAAACTCAATTATTATCCACTAATGAAAAAATTACAAGACGACTTAGAGCATTGGAAAGACTTACCACTAACACTAATAGGAAGGATAAACTGTATTAAAATGAACATTTTCCCAAGGATACAATACCTATTTCAGGCATTGCCAATATACTTGACAGAGAAATTCTTCAAGGGGTTAAAGAAAATAATAAGGAAATTCTTATGGAAAGGGGGGAAACCGAGGATAGCACTAGATAAATTAACAGAATGATATAAACAAGGAGGCTTACAACTGACACACTTTAAAAATTATCATAGAGCCGCACAATTAAGATACCTATCAGATTTTTATCAAACAAGGGAAAAGCCCGATTGGACTAGATTAGAACTAGATAAAATAGGGGAGAAGATACCTCAACATATATAAATGGGATGAAAAATTGGTACAACATAGGAATTCTCCAGTATTACATCATCTGCTCAATATTTGGAAGAAGATTCATGTAGAAAGGAATAAAACAAATTACCAACTACCAAAACTAATACTGACGCAAAATAAGATAATCCCTTTTACAATAGATAACCTTTCCTTTAGAGAATGGGAGAAAAAAGGGATCAAAAGAATAGAAAATTGCTTTTCAGGAAATAAATTATTATCCTTTGAACAAATGAAGGATAAATATAATATAACTCACGATACAGTGTTGGCATACTACCAACTGAAATCCTACTTAAAGGACAAATTAGGAAGCAGTCTGAGGTTACCAGAGGGAAGTAATTTTGAATATGTGATGACAGACACAATGATAATCAAAAAATTTGTAACAAACATGTATATTAAACTACAAGAAAAGGAGAATGAGGAAACAAATGGTAAACCTAAACAAAAATGGGAACAAGATCTAAACATAAAGATAAAGAAGGAAACATGGGAGAAATTATGCTCTGGAACTATGAGAAATACAATAAACACGAGGTTACGTATGATACAATATAACTGGATACACAGGCTATACATTACACGTCAAAAGTAAAATAAATGGGACCCAACAGTATCTGACAGATGTTTTCGTTGTAAATAGGAAATGGGAACAACAATTCATGCAATCTGGACGTGTGAGAAAGTGAAAAAATTTTGGGAAGATCTAAACCAGATATTAAATAAAATCACAGAAAGCAATATACCAAAAAACCCAGAGATCTTCCTCCTAAGTAACATAAAAAACAAAGAATTTGGACTTGATTTGGATGGTGCACAAAAAAGATTTGTTAGGATAGCCCTAGCTGTTGCAAAAAAATGTATTATGTCAGCCTGGAAATTAGAAGGTAACTTGAGAATACAACAATGGTATATAGAAATGAATAAATGTATTCCATTAGAAAAAATAACCTATAATTTAAGAAATAACGTTACAATATTTGAACAAATATGGGAGCCATACATGAAACATAATAGAGAAAACCTACCGGGGACTTCTATCACCTAAAATGACAGAAGGAGAAGAGAATGAAAAGAACTGACTCAGTGGAATTTCTTGTTTATTTTTATTGAGTGACAACATTGTTTGACGGGTTTAATGTATCTTATTTTCTGAAATTTAAGTAAATGGGATGGGAGGTAGGGAGGGAGGGAGTGGAGGAGGGAAGGGGGGAGAAAACGACACTGTATATATTCAAGAAGGAAAATGTATGTATCTTGATCAATATGGTTTATAGTGTGAAAAATAAAAAAAATTTAAAAAAAGATCCTATCTTAACCTTCTGCACAACAAGCAAAATAGACTAGTTTTTCCAATCTCTTGCTGTAACTCAGCTTCCCTAATCCTGGCAACATCTTTGTAAACTTCTTCTGTACCCTTTCCAACTTCATATCCTTCCTGGATCTAGGTGACCAAAACTGCATATAATATTCCAAGTGTTGGCTCACCAATGTCAACATGATGACCCAACACTTGTATTCAATGCCCTAACCAATGAAAGCAAGCATCCTAAGCCCTCTCTTGGCCATTTTGCCTACCTGCGCTACCATCTTTAAAGACCTGTACCCCTCAGTCCCTCTGCTCCATAACACTCTTTAGGGCCCTGCTATTAACAGAGTACATCCTGCCCTGGTTCAATCTAGAGAGGGTGAGGAGGTTTTCCTGCAGTTAATCAGCAGACAGCTGGCTAAACATTAGCTGTGACAGACCGCCTCCATATCTTTGATGAGGCTTCAGTGGTGGAGCCTGCATGTGGCCCCCTTGAGTGGGATGGGTGGGTAACAGTGTCCCTCTTTGCTACAGGTGAACCCCCTGGAACTGGAGAACGCAATGATCAACCGATCCATCTTAATCCGAGGTGAAAGTATGTCCACTCCAGTGAGCAAGATGTGGGCAGCGAGTAACCGGGATGCACTTGCTAAGGTAGGGTGCCATCAGCAGTTGGTCAGCAATTATTTTCACTAGCAGTTCAGATGAGGGGTCCCTGACCTAAATCATTGACTTCCATTCCCCTCCGTCATGGATGCTGCCTGATCCATTGAGTTACTCCAGCTTGTTCCAGATTTGAGCATCTACAGTCTCTTATGTCTCTGTTAATGCTAGGAACCTGGCACTCCTGCACCGACATGTCTATCTTTATGTACTCTCCCACCAAGGCTACCCGTAAATTGGAGGAACAACATGATTATCCGTCTGGGCGCTCTCCAACCGGATGGCACTAATATCGACTTCTCTGGTTTCTGTTAGCCTACTCTCCGTTCTCCCTCCCTTCCCTTTGTCTTCTTACCTCCAGCTCTCCAACCCCTTCACTCTCCATTCACAGAGCTCACCCCCTCCCCCTATTTTCTGCTGTGCCCTCCCTTATCCACCTATTACCTCCTACCTTTGGGATTGTGCATCTCCCTCATCATTTTGTTCGAATGCCTGGCCATATTTTTCAATACTTTGATGATGGGCTCAAGCCCGGAACGTTGGTTCCGTATCATTAAGTACACTGTTTGGCCAGCTGAGTTTCTTCAGCATTGTTTTTCACTTCAATCACGGTGGCTACAGACTTTCATGTTTTACATGTGGTGCACTGAGGTAGCAGCATGCAAGAACAAAACTCGAAAGATTGTACAACAGACTTTATTCCAGTAAAAGTCTGAACACCAGTTCATGCCTTGGTGGCTCCCTGTGTGACTGGTTAAGGAGGGGCTGGCTCAGGTCTATATTCAGGTCAGCTGATTGGCAGCCGGCCAGGTGGAGTCAGCCCCTTAAGTGGTCTTCCTGTAGGTACAGAGATCGCCCCTGCATTAGGCTGGTGTTCGTATCACCACATTCACCCCCTTCTTAAAATTGTCCTGGGGGTGGGGAGAGGGGTGTAAAACAGTACTGGGTGTTTACAGATTCAGCCATTGGAGTCTCTGGGACAGTAGCAGGGTTGGCTCCTGGTCAAAGGTTGGCGAGGATGTGGTTGCTGCCTGAGAGTTGGCTGGGTCCAGCATAGCCGTGGCGGGCATCGGTGTGGGCAACATGGTGTCTATTTGTATGTCTGTCTGCGGGGTGGGGGGGGGGTTTGTGGACAGGTGGGTATGGTCTGCTAGGAGTGGCTTTCTCTGGAGGGGCAGAGGGAGGCGGTCAGCTCCCGGATCCTGGGTGGGCCAAGGGTACCCATGGTGGGGAGGTTGGGCCGGGTAGTCGTGATGCTGGAGGAGTGGGGCCCCTGCTGGACATAATTCTGGTTGGCATGGAGGAGGAGCTGCACATATTTGCAGAAGATCACCGGTTCTGGATATGTGAGCCAAGCTGGGAGTTGCCCGGTCCTCGCACATGGCAGCGCTCAGGAGGGTACTTGGTGGCTCCCCATGTGACTGGCTCAGAAGGGGTCAGCTCAGTTTTATATTGAGGTCAGCTGATTGATAGCTGGCCAGGTGGAGTCAGCCCCTTAGGTGGTCTTCCTGTAGGTACAGAAATTGCCCCTTCAGTAGGCTGGTTTTATCACCACATTACATTCATATTTTAAAAAAAATTTTATGTAGTCGTTTGGAGAGCAGTATGAAAGAAACCAAAACCTGACTGCTTCACAGGAAAGGGGGCCCATAAAAATTAAACCAAAGTCCTCTGGCTGAAGAGATTTTATCCATCTCTGTTCTGAAGGGACATTCTTCTATTCTGAGACAGAGCCCCCGGTCCTAAATCTCTCACTACTGAAAACACCTCCTCCAAGTCTACTCTATCCAGCCCTTTCATCCCGAAGATGGCGTGGGTTGGTTGGTTAATTGGCCCCGAGGGTGAATTGTAGAATCTAGGGTCAAAATGATGGGAATGTTTGGAGAATGAAATGAAGTTAGTTTAAGTGAGTAAAAAAAACTGAAGATGCTGGAAATCTAAAGTAGAAGCAGTGGGTTCATACTGCATCTGTGGGAAGAGAAGTAGAGAAAACATTTTGGGCAAAACTGGGTAGGAGGCAGAAGAGGCTTGTTAAACTGCAGGGAGAGTCCTGCTCCTCAAGCTTGTCATAGAGTCATACAGCATAGAATCATTCCCCTTGGTCCACCAAATGTCCCATTCACACTCATTCTACCTGCCTGTGCTTGGCCCATATCACTCTACACCTGCCCCCCCCCCACCCCCCCCCCATATTGTCCATGTAACTGTCTATTTGTTTCTTAAACATTACAATAGTATCTTTCTCAACCACCTCCTCCACTAACCCATTCCATACCCCTACCACACTCCATGTTAAAAAAAAAGTTTCCCCTCTGGTTCCTATTAATTCTCTACACCCTCACCGTGAACCTATGCCCTCTGGTTATGGTGGATCAGACTGGTTCCCTGCCAGAAGAGATGCGACCCTTTGAGTGGAGCACCACACATTTCCTGTACCTGAGGGCCTACCTGTGTGCCACTGGTGAATTGGTGGAACCTAGAGGTCAAGGTCTCTGCCCGGCTGGGGCACTGCACTGGTCTCCTCTGTCCAATTATGTGCTGGTCATCAACCAGCTGGTGGCCGTGAAGCCGTGGTACTGGCTGGTCACTCTGGATCCACCCAATGTTTTTATCACTAAGACCCAGAGGAAGCTGGACTTCTGGGGTAACAGGAGGCACCAGCTCTGCAGTGATCCCTTCTTTCGATCACAGAAGGTAATCAATTGCTGGTGTGCATCCATACCCAGCTGGCTGCCCTCCGCCTCAGGGCCTTGTAGACTTGTAGCTGTATACTGTGCACCCTCTGTAATGGCCACCCACCTAGTTTCTTTGCAGGGCACTGCCTTCAGGAGGGCATGTAGCCCCAGGTGACAAATATCAGCAGTACAGCTTTGTGGAAGCTGCCCAATTTATCAGAAGCTCATGTAGGTTTGGGGTCCAGTCTCATCTGGAGAGACAGGTGTCGAGGAGGCTAGGGATGGGTGTGGGAGGGGGCAGGTGGAGCAATCATGGCTGTGCTGACCCCCAATCAGCTGGAGTTGTTTGTCCAACATCTCTCTCTGGAGCCAGTCCTGCACAATGTGAGTGGTGACTCCCACCATGCCGTATCGAAACGTGTTGAAGCAGATCTTGCATGGGCTGTTCTTGTATACTTTCCACTTCCTTGCTCTCGTTTGCCTTCCAGACATGCCATGACAGTCTGTCTTACTGCCTGGCGATAATGGAGGTCTCTGTTTGCAGGGCTCCTCCCCCTTTACATCGGAGACCTGGGGTGGAGAGAAATGCACAGAGTGGTACCATGCAACTGTTGCCTGAGTTGGTTCCTGTCATGTCTGCAGCTGGGAGGAGCCAGTGTAGTTCTTGTACGTGGAGTGCAAGAGTTTGCAGCCCCTCTTTGCCTACCTGAAAGGGCTGCTCCTCAAGTTCTGGCTGCGTTTCAGCCCCTGCTACTGATCTACCATTTCCCAGTGTGGGGTGGGGGTTGGTCTCTTGGAGGATCTCCTTGTCGGGCTATTGCTAGGCCTAGCCAAACTGGCCATTCACGGGTCGAAGCAGCGGGCAGTTGAAGGTTCTGGATGAGCCCATTGTCTGCCCCCTCTTTTCAGGTCACGTCCAGGACTGTGTGTCATTAGAGTGGGAGCACACAGTATCTGAGGGGATGGTGGGCGATTTCCGGGAACACTAGAAAATGTAATAGTTTGTAGTTTATTGCATCTGTGCAATTACCTTGTATGTAACGAGGGGTAGTATTAGTTTACTCCTCACGAATTTCCAAGAATGTAAATAGTATGTTTAGATGGAGTTCTGTGTGTCGTTTTGTAATATTGTTGTAGTTTGAAAAAACTTTCGTAAAAAGAAAATGCAAGTGAACTGTGGCTTCACTTGGAACAATGGTGTGGGTCCTTGAATAATGAGCAGATAAAATGAGAAAGGACGCATTGCCCGAGGTTGTTAGGGAAAGTAGTGATTGGTGGGAACAGAAGAGTGGACCAGAAGGTCACAAAGGGAAGAGTCCCTGCAAAATATTGAAAGAGGAGGTTGGGGTTGGGGGGGGGGGGGGTGGGGGGGGGATCTGAAGGCAGAATCTATGGAGGTGCCAGATTGGAGGAGAATGATTTATTTATGAGGAACAGAGTAAATGCAAGCTAGCTTTTTTCTACTGTGTTTAGGTGAGACAAGAACTAGAGGACATAGGTTAAGGGTGAAAGATAAAATGTTTAAGGGGAATACTAGGGGGATAATCTCCACTCAAAGGATGGTGAGAGTGTGGATTGAGGTTCCATGGGAATTTGGATGGAAGCAGTATGGAGGCCAATGGTCCAGGTGCAATCAATAGGCAGAATAAATGGTTTGGCACAGACTAGATGGACCAAAGTACCTGCTTCCACACTGTATGACTCACCACAACATCAGTATACACTCTTCTACTTCTTGAAATATCATCGACGGAAGCCATCTGGCCTTAAGGGATTTAGCACTCTAAACCCCCCTCAACATGCCAATGGAAATTGATCATACATTGCTGTTTTATCAACACGAGGCATTGCAAAACTAACTTAATCCGCAGCGAATTGTATTTGCTACCATATCTGAGTTGCCACACTTGACTGGGCACTTCCAACTGAGATCCCAGTGCTGCAGACAGAGTTCGGACCTCACACAACTGCAGAAGTAACATCTGGCAGTCAAAGCAGCTGATGTACAGTCACTGCATTCCCCGATTGAAACCCACTCACCCACAAAAAAACGGAGTTGCATTAACTGCAGACTTCGCTGAGACTGCTCTTCCAGCAAAGAACGAACTCGAAACCCCTGGTTTACAAGACTAGTACTCTAACCACTGAGCTACCAGAGCCCTAACAGCTGTCCTCCTTCCTGACGTTTCACCAGCAGGGGGGAATGCCTTCTGCACGTGGAATTGATGACACCGGGCTGGGATGAACATGTCTCATGCCTGGTACAACCCTTGCCAGGGCATAGAGTCACTTGAGGAAAACCAGGTGGGACGGCTGTCTGCAATCCTGTATCCAGAGCAAGAGGGTAACCAGGGAAAGGGTGAGTCTGCTTTGGGAAGCGAGTGGGATCCTTAACAAACATTGGCCATCTCTATTCACCAAGGGGGACATGTGTTCAGGGCTCAAGCCATGATGCATACCCTCCACTCCCTTTCATAGACTCCATCTTTAACTCCCGCTGCCTTGGAGAAGCAGCCAACACATTAAAAGTCTCATCGCAGCCCAGCTATGCTCTCCTCACCCACTTCCTGTCAGGAAGAAGATTCACAAGTGTGAGATCAGACACCACCAGATTCAAGGATACTTTCTTTTCTGTCGTTATCGGATTCCTGAATGAACCCCAAAATAGTAAAATTACTTTGCCCTTGCTCCACACCCTCTGATCTCTCTCTCTCTCTCTCTCTCCCAATATCTGCACTTTTCTACTGTGTCTTACTTGTGTGAAATATCTACTAGTCTGCTTGCAAAACAACCTCTCTTGCCAATCTTGGTACATGTAATAATAAGTTCATTCTCGTATTTATTGTACAATGTGCACATGCACTGAACGAATTTAAGAAGCTCCAGGTATTAGAAGTCATCAAACACACAAGGGCGATGTACTGCAGAGGCAGACAATCCATCCCAGCATGCTCTGGGAGGCAAGGGTAGAGATTGCTGTGGCCCTGAAGGGTTCTTTTTCATAACTGTGTACTGTACTTGTTCACCAGCATCTGCAAATGTCTTGTTTAACTCCAGCACCAACCTGTCAAGAATAATTTGTTTATGTTTGAATTAGATAATCTCTCGTTCCTCTGAACTCAAGAGAGAGCATTCTCCGTCTGTTCAACCTCTCCTCATGTGACCACTGCAGGAACCAGCTTCTCCCAGGACTAGCTGTTAAAGCAGGGGCTCACTGGTTCCTGAATGGGACCCTCATCTGTGAGCCCAAGCCCACTGGAATGTTTAATGTATAATCAGTGCCAGAGCAATACCAAAATAACAACACCTCTGTGATTGTTTCCATCAGGCCATCTACAGCCATCTATTTGTGTGGATTGTGAATAGGATCAACACTGTGATCTACACACAATCTGCCAACAGCCCAGAGAAAGCCTCATCAATTGGATTACTGGACATCTTTGGCTTTGAGAACTTTGACTTAAACAGGTATCCTTTATTCATTTGTGACAGAGCAGATAGAGTTTATGTTTCACTTTCTACATCAATATTACCTGTCTTAGGTGAGTGCTAGGGATATTCTTGACATGGGACCTGGATTCTAGAATTTTGTTTTCATGTATCTGGTCAGGTTTAATACTGTAGTCCAGGAAACAGAAGGCATCTGTAGCCCCACTGTATCATGGTGCAAAAGAGTGAGAGAGGTGGGCAGCACAACGGCTCAGTGAGTAGAGCCGGTGCCTCACCGCACCAGAGACGTGGGTTCAATCGTGACCTTGGACGCTGTCTGTGTGCAGTTCTCCCTGTGAACTCCAGAGTCCCAGAGGTGTGAGTTCTGATGGGTTAGTTGACTGCTGTAAATTTCTCCGAGTGTGTGGACGAGCAGTGGAGTCTGGGGGAGAGTTATTGAGAATGTGGGGAGAATGAAGAATGGCATTGATGTAGTTTTAGTGTATCTGGGTGGTTGATGGTCAGCAGAGACTCAAAGAACTGAGGTACCTGTGTCTCTGCTGCACGGCCATATGACAGTGAATGGTTGAACGATGTTAGGTGGGAATATTTTGTTAACATGTCTTCTCCAAACATGGAAAATAAGGTCCTGGTCAGACTCAAAAGCAATCTGCCTTTAATGAAGTACTTCTGAAGGATGGTCACCGTAGCCTTGTCCCTGCAACACATTCTCTCCATATTCTCATATACTCCTTGTGGAATCTATCACCCACCTATATATTGGAGACAATTTATGGTGGACAATTAATCTTCTGGCCCGCATGTTAAGGGGATATGGAAGGCGAATGGCATATCCAGGGCTGGGCGGGGAACCCATGCAGTCACAGGGAGACTGCACAAACAGTGAGTGGGTGAGGTTCAGGACTGCACCTGGATCACCCAGCCGTGCATCTTCATGCAATTTAATGTGAAAAATGGAGCAGCCAATCGATGCTAATGTTCAGGTACTCAGTCCTGCATGTTTTAGTTGGAGTCACATTGGAGACATGTGGCATGCCACAGGTTTCTGTCCTCTGTCCACTGTTGTCCGACATATATAATAATGATTTGAATGACAATGCAGTTAGCGTGGGTTGTGAGTCTGAGGATGACACCAACATTGGCGGTACAGTGGACAGAGAAGAAGGTTATCTAAAATTACCACAGGATCCAGATTAACTTGGAGAGTGAGCCAAGGAATGGTAGAGGGAATTTAACTCAGACCAGTGTGAGATGTTGCACATTGGTCAATCAAAGCAGAGCAGGACTTACACGGTGAATGGTAGGGCCCTTGAGAGTGTTATAGAACAGAGGGACTTGGGGGCACAGGTGCATAGTTCCATGAAAGTAATGACACAGATAGACAGGGTGGTGTTTGGCTTCATTGGTCAAGGCACTGAGTACATGAGTAGGAACGTCATCTTCAACTGTTCAACAAATTTGGAGAATTGTTCCTGCTAAATAGTATCCTTCCTAATGCTAGCTAACCAATATAGGCCTCCTCCTAAGTTGGTCACCCAGCTATAAGAAGGATATCGTTAAGCCAGTGAGAGTGGCAAAAAGATTCATGAGACTGTGGCCAGGATGGTAAGGGCTGAGACTGTTCTCTCTGGAGTGCTGAAGGCTGAGGGGAGATCTTACAGAGGTTATAAATGAGGTAAATAGTAATATTCTTTATCCCAGGATAGGGGAATCTAAAATTAGAGGGCAGAGATTTAAGATAAGAGGGGAAAGATTTGAAGGGCAGCTTCTTTACACAAAGAGTAGGGGTTACATGGAACGAACTGCCAGAGGAAGTGGTAGAAGCAGGAATAATTGTAACGTGGAAAGGACATTTTGACAGGTACGTGAATATGAAAGGTTCAGAGGGGTAAGGGTAGAATACAAAAAAATGAGACTAGGTTGGATGTGGGACCGAAGAACTCGTTGCCATGTTGTAGAGCTCCATGACACTGGTTGAGGGAGTTGACAGTAGGGGTTTTCAAGATGGGATGTCCATTTACTCATGTCCAGGAAGCTGTTATCAAACTGTAGTATCAAACCAAACCAACTGAATAAAGGTGAAGACACTCACATTTACATTGATCATGGATGATTTGTTATAAAGAAAGGCTAGAATGACTGGGCTTGTACTTTGCATATGAAGAAAGGCTAGAACGACTGGGCTTGTACTCGCTGGAGTTTAGACAATTAAGAGGAGATTTAATAGAAACGTTCAAAATTCTTAAGGGATTTGATAGGCTAGATGCAGGAAGATTGTTCCCAATGTTGAGCAAGTCTAGAACCAGGGGTCACAGTTTAAGGATAAAGGGAAAGTCCTTTAGGACTGAGATGAGGAAGAATTTTTTCACTCAGAGGGTGGTGAATTTATGGAATTCTCTGCCACAGGAAGTGATTGAGGCCGGTTCCATAGCTATATTTAAGAGAGAGTTAGATTTAGTACTTGTGACTAGGGGGGATCAGGGGGTATGGAGAGAGAGCTGGAACAGGGTACTGAAGAGAGAGCTGGAACAGGGTACTGAAGAGAGAGCTGGAACAGGGTACTGAAGAGAGAGCTGGAACAGGGTACTGAAGAGAGAGCTAGAACAGGGTACTGAGTGGATGATAAACCATGATCAAAATGAATGGCGGTGTAGGCTTGAAGGACCAAATGGCCTACTCCTACACCTATTTTCTATGTTTCTATGTTTCTAAATGTTGGTGAGTAACAGAAAGAGAGGGAGCACAGTGCCATCTTTTGTTTTGAATATTTTATTTTGACCTTTGACAAACTCAAAGTAATTTCAACCATCAATACAATCTTTTTCAACATTCATGGAACGTACAGAGTCTCTGTTTTGTCCCCTCCCCTCCGTTGCCCCCAAACACATAACCAGACCGATAATACAAATGCAAGTAGGGTTCAGAACCCCCACCGAAAACCCAAAAAAAGGAATTAACTAAATAACCCAAGTAAGAAATAAAAGAAAAAAAAAACTAAAAGAAAAACCAAACTAAAATAAAACAAACTAAAAAAAAAAAGGGGCTAAAAAGAAAACATGCCAGCTGCCTGTGCCATGTTCCATTTACTTCACTCCAGTCCTTTCCCTTCTAGGACAGGTTTTTATAATTTCCACATTTCACAGGGAAGGGGAGCTCGTCCATCTGCATGCCCATATATTTCAGAGGGCTGCCACACTTTAACAAATATGTCCTGTTTCCCCCTTAGATTGTAAGTGATTTTCTCCAAGGGAATGCAATTCTGCATTTCCATATTCCATCGTGCGGCATTTAATTGGGATTGGAAATCCATGTAAGCGTTATACACCTCCTGCTACTGCCAAGGCAACCTTCACAAACTGAATTTGATATTTGGACAGTCGAAAACTCACATTTCCAATATCTCTCAAAAGGAACAACTCCAGACCTTGTGGAAAATCCACTTTTGTAATTTGTTTCAGAATGTCAGTTCTTCCCAGAAGGGTCTCAACCTTTGTACATAGCCAGGTGGAGTGGAAAAAGGTTCCAATCTCCGCACCACACCTAAAGCACATTTCTGAAATTCCTAGCTTTTGATTTGTGTAATTTTTGTGGTGTGAGGGACAACTGGTGCAAAAACTTGTATTGCACCATCCTGTATCTGGCGTTAATGACCCCAGTCACACTGTCCAGACACAGGTCTTGCCACCATTCTTTATTAATTGTTGTGCCCAAGTCCGACTCCCATCTCTCCCTTGACCTGTGTAAGCCCAGCTTCGGGCCCTCACTTTGGAATATGTAATACGTTCGAGAAATATATTTACACACATTCCCTTGTTGAATTAGAATCTCCATATTCTATACCGAGGCAGGGTCATAGACGGTCCTAATTTTTTCCTTAAAAAAGATCTTATTTGCAGATAGCAGGAGAATGTTCTATTAGACTGACCATATTTGTTTCTCAACTGCTCGAATGCCTTTGTTTGTAGCAGACCTCGATACATCTAATCTCCTTCTGGTACCAGGTATCCAGGATCTTAATTCCCAGAGTCAAGGGTATCAATTTGTTCTGGGTCAAAGGCATTTTAGGCAATATCCCCACCTTCCATCCATACCCTGATCTATTTTTTTTGCCATATCTGAAGAATCTGTTTTCTTTAAAATTAATTTGGTGTTCCATTTGTCTATAAATAGTCCTGCCATCTTTTCACCTATTGCATCTCATCCAATTTGTGCCCAGGATGGGGGAGCCCCCTCCCCCTCTCCTCAAAGAGTGAAGTGATACCTTGCCTGGGCTGCCCAATAATATTTTTAAATATCTGGTCATTTTAACCCCCCCAAACTGTGATTCCATGACTAACCACCTTACCATTCTACAGCTATCTGCTGACACACTCGCCAAGCATCTTAAAGAAACCCCATGGCAATAAAGTGGGTAAAGATTGAAAAAGATACTGGAGTCTTGGCATCACCTTCATTCTGACACAGTTAACTCTGCCCACCAGTGTTTGGGCAGAGAGCGCAGTGCCATCGTGAAAGAGATGCCCACAGATGATTTATTTGTATTCAAAGTTCTTTGTATTCTTTTGCTGGACTTGATGGTGGCATGAGATTCGGACCCGGCCCCGGTGTGGCTGACTAGGTTTGTAATGACCGTGTAGGTACAGAAAACTTCCAATAATCCTGTCTCTGATTGTACATAAATCCTAATGGTCCAGCATCTGCCTCACTCAATTTCATTTCCCACTCCCTTAAACTCTCCAGATTTTGTTTCCCACCCCATTTAAACTTTCGTTTCCAGCTCCCATTCAAGTTGCTGGGTTTTGCGTTATGTTCCATTGAAACTCACCCAGTTCAGGGTGCTTCCCCCTTTAAACTCACCGGTTCCATTTCCTGATTCCTTTGGGTTCTGCTTGCAGTGCGGTAGTCCAGGATATCTGCCCGCCCCAAGTCTGCTGGATGACTTGATGTTGGATATAGTTCTCCGAGTTGCTTCTAATGCCCTTCTTCAGTTGATGTCCTTTCTTTCCAGCTTTGAGCAGCTGTGCATTAACTTTGCGAACGAGCAGTTACAACAGTTCTTTGTAAGGCACCTCTTCAAGCAGGAACAGGCAGAGTACCTTCAGGAGAATATCACCTGGCAGCACATTGATTTTGTAGACAACCAAAAGGCACTGGATACTCTCAGCAACAAACCAATGAACATCATCTCTCTTATTGATGAAGAGAGCAAGTTGCCAAAGGTGAGGACTCCTGAGCCCTTTAAGTTTTCATCTTCTAGGATTCAGTAGCAAAGCTGGCCTTTAATTCCCCAAATTGCCTTGTTAAAGCCTTGGACACTGTAATCTTTCTGGTGAAGCTGCTCTTAGAACTTAGTCCTGATGGAACATAGAACATTATAGCATAATGCAGATCCTTATAGCCCACCATGTTGTTCCGACCTATGTAAATCTACTCCGCCACAATCTAATTTTTCCCTACTTCACATGTTCTTGCATTCACATATCTGTCTAAGAGTCTTTTGAAGGTCCCCATTGCACCAGCCTCCACCACCACCACCCCTTGCAATTCATTCCAGGCACCCACCACTCTCTGGGTAAAAAAAAAAGTACTTCCTTAAACCTTTCTCCATTCACCTTAAGCAGATGACCTGCTATGGTCATCACAGGAAAAAAGGTGCTGGCTGTCCACCCAATCTAGGGCCCTCATAATTAAAAAAAATATTTTATTTATAAATTTTAAATCATATAACATTAAATATAACATATTCATACAGATACATTTGGTTAAAACCCCCTGTGATGCAGCAGCAATGAGAAGTCACAAACTTGAAGACTGTTCAACAGGATTTATTTGGCTAAAAGTCTCTGCTACAGTAGTGGCTGTGAAGGTGGCTCCTGAGTGACTGGCTCGGGAGAGGCTGGCTCAGGACTGTATCCCAGTCGGGTGATTGACAGCCAGCCAGGTGGAGTTATCCCCCAGGGGTCTATTCAAGTCAGCTGATTGACAGCCGGCCAGATGTAGTCTGTCCTCCGGTGGTCTTCCTGCAGGCACAGAGATCGCCTCTTTCAGTAAGCTAGCGGTGTATCACCACATACACCCCATCCCCCCCACAACCTCCCTCACCCACCCCAATAATACCCTCCCTCCTCCCCCTTCTCACCTACAAAGAAAGAAGAAAGGAGATCGTCACTTAAAAACAATAATCAACTTTTTAGCTGTGGAAACCGAGACTCCCACCAGAGCAGGTTGAGAGATTAAATCTTTAAACCAAGAATTTTTAACTAGGGCTCCATACTTCTACAAAAAAATTATATTCATCTCTCAAATTATACGTTAACTTTTCTAAAGGAATGCAGGATTTCATTTCAGTACACCACCTTTGCATTCCTAAAACAAAGTCAGATTTCCCCCCTGATAATCTTATATTCCTCTCTTAAGTTTACCACTCATCCTTCATCACTCCAAAGAGAAAAGCCCCAGCTTGGTCAACCTTGCTTCGTGTGATACGTTCTCCAATCCAGGCAACACCTGGTAAGTCTCCTCTGCAACCTCTCCAAAGCATCCACATCTTTCCTGTAATGAGGTGACCAGAACTGAACACAATATTCCAAATGAAACACAAAAGTCTGCAGACGCAATGATTGAAGTAAAAACACAATGCTGGAGAAACTCAGCAGGCCAAACAGCACACATTATATTGCAGAGATAAAGACATACATCCAATGTTTTGGGTTTGAACCCTTCATCAAGGTGTGAGTGAAATGTAGGCAGGCTCCTGAATAAAATGGTGGGGGAGAAGCGTAGACCCATAGGCAAGAGGTGATAGGTGGTTAAGGGAGGGACAGCACAAGAGAAAATGGGGGAGGGAGGATAGTTCTGTGAATGGAGAAGGAAGAGGATGGAGAGCTGGAGGAATAGAGACACAGGGTTAGGGAAGGGTTTAGCAAGGAATGGTCCAGCAGAAACTGGAGAAATCGATGTTAATGCCATTTGCTCAATTTTCTGCACATCTGCCTGGCCCCCTCTGCCCCTAGTTGCAACAAGGACAGGATTCCCTTTGTCCTCACCTTCCAGCCTCCGCATTCAATGTATTATCCTCCACAATTTCTGCCAACTTCCCTTGTCAACATACATCCTTTCCCACTATTTGCCCTCTTGGCACCTTCCCCTGTAACTGCACCAAGGTACACACTTGCACCCACACCCCCTCCCTCGCCACTATTCAGGGCCCCAAGCAGTCCTGATATATCACTTACTTGTGCATTTGCAGGGGCCACCTACTGCACCTAATAATCCCTTTCTGGCCTTCTCTACTTAGGAGAGACTGGATGCAGACTGAGAGATCGCTGATCACCTTCACTCTGTCCACATCAATGACAGTGGCCAACTGTTTAATTCTGTGCCTCAATCTTGCACCAACAGGTCTGTCCATGGCCTCATTATTAAATCAAGGCCATCTGTACATTGGAGAAAAACTTAATCATCTTTCTGGACATTCTCCAACCGAATGGCATTAACATTGACTTTTACGGCTTCTGCTTGACCACTCTCTGTTCTACCTCTCTTTCCTATCTCTCCATTCTACCTCTTTCTTTTCTCTCCTTCACTCTCTCTCCCCCTGGCTTTTTTTTTCTTTCCCCTCACTCACCTCCTCTCTTTTTTCCTCTCACTCCCTCATCTTTCTCCCTTTCCCTCTTTTCTCTTACTCCCCTGCTTTTCTCTCCTTTCTTTTTCCTTCCCTCTCTCTCTTGCCTTCTCTTTTCTCACTCTCTCTCCTTCTCACTTCTGTCATTAATACCAGTATGCATCAATATTTTCCCTTGTGTCAGTTGCAAATTGAAAACCCAGTGGATGTCACTGGCCTCCAAGGTCTGTGAGCCGTCACCTAGACCATGTTATTGTCCACTTCTAGTATTGAGGGGGTGACAAGGAGAGGGTCTCAGGCAGTATCTCCAAAAGGATCATTTTAAAGAAAAGAAGAGAAATCATCCTTAGATCTTGAGTTCAATTAATGCTGAAACCAACATCAAATAAATTTAATGAAGAGTGAGTTTGAGTTGCTTGCCTTCATAGTTCGGGGCATTGAATACAAGCATGGGAACATCATGTTGAAGTTATACAAGATGTTGGTGAAGCCATACTTGGAATATTGTGCAGTTTTGTCACCGAGTGAGAGGAAGGTGTTATAAAGTTGGAAAGAGTACAGAAGAAGCTTGCAAAGTTGTTGCAAGGATTAGGGAACTGAGGTAATATGAGAGACTGGAAAACTGGACCCATTTTCCTTGAAGCGTAAAAGGATGAGGGGATGTTACTATAAAATCATGAGAGCCATGGACAAGGTGAATAGTGACAGAATGTTTCCTTAAGTGGGACAATCTAAGACAAGAGGGCGTAACTATAAGGTGAAGAAAATGGGGTTTAGAAGGAACATCTCCAGGTGGGAGCTGTTTCTGAAGTGGTAGGAAATGTTCAAATGGGAGATGTTTCTGCAGAGGTAAGAGATGTCCAAGTGGAAGATATTTCTGCAGAGGTGGGAGATACCAGAGGGAAAACTCACCACTGTCCTTTTGGAATTCAACCTCCTTCCCACTCCACACCTGATCACATCTGACTCCAGTGCAGTAGTGAGGAGCTTGAGGGGACAATTCTTCACTTATAGGATGGTGGGCACATGCAATGAAATGCCCTACAAAGTGGAGGAGACAGGTATGTTAACTTCTTTTGAAATAACTTGGCTAACTACGTGGATGAGAGAGGAGTGGAGGAGTATCAGCGTAAAACTGGCATGTGGGATTAAAACTGGAAGGCACATAGTTCAGCATGGACAAGCTGGGCCTGTGGGCCTCCTCCTGTGCTGTAAGACTACAATTCTTTAACTGATCAAAGTAATGTCCAGTTGGGATTTGTTCCTGCAGAGATGCGAGATGTTCCTGCAGAGATGGGAGATATTTCTGCAGAGATGGGAGATGTCTAGGTGGGATATTTTTCTGCAGAGATGGGAGATGTTCCTGCAGAGATGGGAGATGTTCCTGCAGAGATGGGAGATGTTCCTGCAGAGCTGGGAGATGTTCCTGCAGAGATGGGAGATGTTCCTGCAGAGATGGAAGATGTTCCTGCAGAGATAGGAGATGTTTCTACAGAGAAAGGAGATATCCAGGTGGGATATGTTTGGACACAATTGGTACTGTTTATGGAATCTTGCTTTTCATATATTCACTGCCATTTTTTTCTGTGTGTGTCTGGAAAAACACCTTAGAGCACCCTGTGGTTGTTCTTGTTTATTTACTGCTACATTTCTATCTTTATTTTCCACAGGGCACTGATAGGACGATGTTAAACAAGTTGAACCTTCACCATAACAACAATAGCATCTATATTCCTCCCAAGAGCTCTCACGAGATTCAGTTTGGCATTACACACTTTGCTGGTGTGGTTTACTACAACTGTAACGGTACTAACCTCATGAGGTAGCAGCTACCTGTCCACATAGTTTGTGCAGAGGTAGGAGATGTCCAGGTGGGAGATTTTTCTGCAGAGGTGGGATATGTACAGATGGGAGATGTTTCTGCAGAGGTGGGAGATGTCCAGATGGGAGATATTTCTGCAGAGGTGGGATAAGTCCAAGTGGGAGATGTTTATGCAGAGGTGGAAGATGTCCAGGTGGGAGATGTTTCTGTAGAGGTGGAATATGTCCAAGAGGGAGATGTTTATGCCAAGGTGGGAAATGTTCAAATGGGAGATGTTTCTGCAGAAGTGAGATATATCCAAGTGGGAGACATCCATGTGAGAGATGTTTCTGCAGAGGTAAGAGATGTCCAGGTGGGATATATTTCTGCAGAGGTGGGAGATGTCCAAGTGGGAGATGTTCATGCAGAGATGGGAGATATCAGAGGGAAAACTCACCAATGTCCTTTTGGGGATTCAACCTCCTTCCCACTCCACACTTGTGTGACTCCAAAACTATTTGGGTCAGTTTTGAGGTGTCAAGACTCAGCCCTGTGTGCAATAAAGAGGAGAGCAGCTGGTGGGATATTGTAGCCTTCAGCTCTCTCTCTCGTGTGATCTGAGCGGATGTTTGGGGCTATCCAAAGGAGATTCATCAGGCTTGTTTCAGGGATGAGAGGACTTATCCTTCGAGGGAGGCTGGATCATTTAGGTTTTGAAGTTTCCTTGGGGCTTCGAAGAATGAGAGTGTTCTCACTGAGATGTACAAGATCCTGAGGGCCATCAGGATTCCTTCATGGGAATCTTGAGCAGGGGGATATAGAGGCAAGTCACTTAAAACTGAAATCTTTGAAATGGCTTCTCCAAGAGGGTAGCGAATGAATGGAATTCTCTCCCCCAGGGGAAGATGTAGCCTGGATTGTTTGGTGTTCGAGGAGAAGGGGGATGTATGGTTGAAAGATCAGGTCACTGAAGGCTGTTGAGAACTGGCACAGAAGACAAATTGAGGAGATCAGCCATGATTGTGCTGAATATTAGGACAGATTCAAGGAGCTGAATAGCCTCCTGTTCCTCCTTTCTCAAGTTGCATTGACTCTGTCTCTCCACCTTCAAGCTGAGAAACCTGAAGGCCAGCCTCTGACAAGGACGAGCATTCACCATGGACTCCAGCTAGATGCTTGGATCCATCCCAGCAGTAACATCAGGAAGCTGACACGCTGTAGCAGCCTGCACATGGCATTGGGAGGTGAAATTTTCAAGATCATGAGGTGAACCTGGGATCCTGGGGCTGGAGAGAAAAGATCCCTGAGCTCCAAGATGTCAAATCACCTGGGTCTTTGTGAGGTCCAGAAATGGGAATGGGAACCTCCTGGCTCCAGGTGGTGAAGCCTGGGCTTCTCCAGATGGTGAAGCCTGGGCCTCCCCAGATGGTAAAGCCTGGGCCTCCCCAGGTTGTGAAGCCTGGGCCTCCCCAGGTTGTGAAGCCTGGGCCTCCCCAGGTTGTGAAGCCTGGGCCTCCCCAGGTTGTGAAGCCTGGCCCTCCCCAGGTTGTGAAGCCTGGGCCTGGGGCAGGTTTCCTAAGCTGTATTCCAGGTATGAAAGGCAGTGTTCTCTCAGTGTTCAGCCAGGGAAACTTCCTGAACTTGGTTATGATACAAAGGCTGAATGAAGCAGGGCCAATCAGAGGCCAGCTGCTGGAGGCATAGGATTCCCTGTAGGACAAGCACGGTGATCTGAGGGTCAGTCACAGGGATACATTGTTCCTTGGGAGTCTAAGAGTCTACATCAGCAAGTAGACAACCCCAGAAACTGAGGTGCTTCATGTTTCTTACAAACCTGTAGGCTTCCTGGAGAAGAACAGGGATGATTTGAGCTCGAGCATTGTCCAAATTGTGCAGTCATCTGGCAACATCTTACTGAAACAAGTCTTCCAAACCAGTTCGAGACAAACACTAGGGAAGAACAGCAACCTTCCACTTCCTCATGGAGGCTCCATCAAGATGAACTTTACAGTAAGTCAACTTATCTTTTCCATTTCTCACCGATCCCCACTCTCCACCCTCTCCCATCCCCACTCTCCTCCCTCACCCATTCCCACTCACCTCCCTCTTCCATTCCCACACTCCACCCTCTTCCATTCCCACACTCCACCCTCTTCCATTCCCACACTCCACCCTCTTCCATCCCCGCACTCCACCTTCACTCATCCCCACTCTGCACCCTCTCCATTCCCCACTCTCCACCCTCACTTTCCACCTTCTCCCAACCCCACTCTCCACACTCTCCCAACACCACTCTCCACCCTCTCCCAACCCGATTCCACCCTCTCCCATGCCCACACTCCACCCTCTCCTAACCCCATTCTCCACCCTCTCACATCCCCACTCTCCACCCTCTCCCATCCCCACTCTCCACTCTCTCCCAACTGCAGTCTCCACCCTCTCCCAACCGCAGTCTCCACCCTCTTCCATCCCTGCTCTCCACCCTCTTCTATCCCTGGTCTCCACCCTCTTCCATTTCCAACTCCACCCTCTTCCATCCCCACTCTCCACCTCCTCTCACATTCCCACATGCCTCCCTCTTACATTCCCACTCTCCGCCCTCTCCCATACCCACTCTCCACCCTCTCCCATCCACAAACTCCACTTCTCCCATTACCACTCTCTTCCCTCTCCCATTCCCACACTCTTCCCTCTCCCATCCCTACACTCCACCTCCTCTCCCATTCCCACACACCTCCCTCTTACATTCCCACTCTCCGCCCTCTCCCATGCCCACTCTCCACCCTTTCATCCCAACTCTCCAGCCTCTCCCATCCTCTCTTCCCATTCCCACTCTCCACCCTCTCCCATCCACACACTCCATTTCTCCCATTACCACTCTCTTCCCTCTCCCATTCCCACACTCTTCCCTCTCCCATTCCCACTCTCCACCATCTCCCATCCCCACTCTCCACCCTCTCCCAACCGCAGTCTCAAACCTCATCCATCTCCACTCTCCACCCTCTCCCAACCCCTCTCCACCCTCTCCCATCCCCACTCTCCACCCACTTCCATCCCAACTCTCCACACGCTACAATCCCCACACTCCACCTCTCCCATTCCCACTCACCACTCTCTCCCATGCCCACTCTCCACCCTCTTTGATCCCCACTCACCACCTTCTCCCATCCACATTCTCCTCCCATTCCCATTCTCCACCCTCTCCCATCCACACACTCCACCTCTCCCATTCCCACTCTCCACCCTCTCCCATCCCAACTCTCCACACGCTACAATCCCCACACTCCACCTCTCCCATTCCCACTCTCCACTCTCTCCCATGCCCACTCTCCACCCTCTTTGATCCCCACTCACCACCTTCTCCCATCCACATTCTCCTCCCATTCCCATTCTCCACCCTCTCCCATCCACACACTCCACCTCTCCCATTCCCACTCTCTTCCCTCTCCAATTTCCACTCTCCACCCTCTTCCATCCCCGCTCCACCCTCTCCCATCATCGCTCACTTCCATTCCCACTCTACACCCTCTCCCATCCCCACACATTCCCCTTCTCCCATTCCCACTCTCCACCCGCTCCCATCCCCACTCTCCCTCTTCTCCCGTTCCCACTCTCCACCCTCACCCAACCCCACTCTCCACCCATACCTGCTCTCCACTTTCTCACATCCCCACTCTCCATCCTCTCCAAAACTCACTCTCCACCCTCTCCCAACCCCACTCTCCACCCTCTCCCAACCCCAGTCACCCCACTCCCATGCCCATATTCCACCCTCTCCCAACCCTATTCTCCACCCTCTACCATCCACACACTACTCACCCTCCCAATCCCACTTTCCTCCCTCTGCCATCCCCACTCCCCACCCTCTCCCATCCCCACATGCCACCTCTCCCATTCCCACTCCATTCCCTCTGCCATTCCCACTCTCCAACCACTTCCATCCCCACTCTCCACCTTCTTCCATCCATGCTTTCCACCCTCTCACATCCCCATTCTCCACCCTCTCCCGTCCCCACTCTCCAACTCCGCCCATTCCCACTCTCCACCCATCCCTGTTCTCCACCCCCCCATCCCCACTCTCCACCCTCTCCCATCCCCTCTGTCCACCCTCTCGTATCCCCGCTCTCTACCTTCTCCCATTCCCACTCTGCACCCTCTTCCATTACCACTCACCACACTCTCCCATCCCCACTCTCCACCCTCACCCAACCCCACTCTCCACCCATACCTGCTCTCCACTTTTTCACATCCCCACTCTCCATCCTCTCCCATCACCGCACTCCACCTCTCCCATTCCCATTATCCTCCCTTTCCCATTAACTCTCTCCACCCATCCCCGCTCTCCACCCTATTCCATCCCCATCTAATCCCACTTCTTTTGCCACTCTCCACCCTCTTCAATCTCCCCTCTCCACCCTCTCCCATCACCATTATCCACCCTCTCCCATCCTAACTCTCAACCCATCCCTGCTCTCCACTTTCTCCCATCCACACTCTCTACCCACGTCCATTCCCACACTCGACCCTCTCCCATCTCCGCTCACCACCCTCTCACATTCCCGCTCTCCACCCTCTCTCAACCCTACTCTCCACCTTCTCCCATCACCACACTCCACCTCTCCCAGACCCAGTCTCCTCCCTTTCTCATTCCCTCTCTCCACCCATCCCCACTCTCCACCTTATTCCCCCATCTAAATCCCCTTCTATTGCTACTCTCCACCCTCTTCCATCTCACCTCTCCACCCTCTCCCATCATCATTGTCCACCCTCTTCCATCCCCACTCTCAACCCATCCCTGCTCTCCACTTTCTCCCATCCACACTCTCCACCCTCTTCCATTCCCACACTCGACCCTCTCCCATCTCCGCTCTCCACCCTCTCACTTCCCCGCTCTCCACCCTCTCCCAACCGCACCCTCCACCCTCTCCCATCCCCACACTCCACCTCTCCCATCCCCACTCTCCACCCATCCCCATTCTCCACCCTCTCACATCCCCACTCTCCACCCTCACCCAACACCACTCTGCACCCTCTCCAATCCTTGCTCTCCACTTTCTCCCATCCCCCCTCTCCTCACTCTCCCATTCCCACTCTGCACCCTCTTCCATTCCCACTCACCACCCTCTCCCATTCCCACTCTCCACCCTCACCCAACACCACTCTGCACCCTCTCCAATCCTTGCTCTCCACTTTCTCCCATCCCCCCTCTCCTCACTCTCCCATTCCCACTCTGCACCCTCTTCCATTCCCACTCACCACCCTCTCCCATTCCCACTCTCCACCCTCACCCAATCCCACTCTCCATCCATACCTGCTCTCCACTTTCTCACATCCCCACTCTCCATCATCTCCCATCACCACACTCCACCTCTCCCATTTCCACTATCCTCCCTCTCCCATTCCCACTCTCCACCCTCTTCCTTCCTCACTCTTCACCCTCACCCAACCCCACTCTGCACCCTCTCCAATCCCTGCTCTCCATTTTCTCCCATCCCTGCTCTCCACCCTCTCCCATTCCTGCTCTCCACCCTCTCCCATTCCCGCTCTCCACCCTCTCCCATTCCCACTCTCCACCCTCCCAAACCCCACACTCCAGCCATCCCTGCTCTCCACTTTCTCCCATCCACACTCTCCACCCTCTGCTTTTTTTTAAAATTTTTAATTTTTCACACTATAAACCACATTGATCAAGATACATACATTTTTCTTTTCAAATATATACAGTGTCATTTTCTCCCCTCACCCTCCCTCATCCCATCCCACCCTCCCTACCTCCCCACTCATTCATTTAAAGTTCAGAATCTAAGATACATTAAACCCGTCAAACAATGTTGTCACTCAATAAAAATAAATAAGAAATTCCACTGAGTCAGTTCTTTTCATTCTCTTCTCCTTCTGTCATTTTAGGTGATAGAAGTCCCCGGTAGGTTTTCTCTATTATGTTTCATGTATGGCTCCCATATTTGTTCAAATATTGTAATGTTATTTCTTAAATTATAGGTTATTTTTTCTAATGGAATACATTTATTCATTTCTATATACCATTATCTTCTAATTTCCAGGCTGACATAATACATTTTTTTGCAACAGCTAGGGCTATCCTAACAAATCTTTTTTGTGCACCATCCAAATCAAGTCCAAATTCTTTGTTTTTTATGTTACTTAGGAGGAAGATCTCTGGGTTTTTTGGTATATTGCTTTCTGTGATTTTATTTAATATCTGGTTTAGATCTTCCCAAAATTATTTCACTTTCTCACACGTCCAGATTGCATGAATTGTTCTTCCCATTTACTTTTTACAATGAAAACATCTGTCAGGTACCGTTGGGTCCCATTTATTTTACTTTTGAGGTGTAATGTATAGCCTGTGTATCCAGTTATATTGTATCATACGTAACCTCGTGTTTATTGTATTTGTCATAGTTCCAGAGCATAACTTCTCCCATGTTTCCTTCTTTATCTTTATGTTTAGATCTTGTTCCCATTTTTGTTTAGTCTTACCATTTGTTTCCACATTATTCTTTTCTTGCAGTTTAATATACATATTTGTTATAAATTTTTTGATTATCAATGTGTCTGTCATCACATATTCAAAATTACTTCCCTCTGGTAACCTAAGACTGCTTCCTAATTTGTCCTTCAAGTAGGATTTCAGTTGGTAGTATGCCAACACTGTATCGTGAGTTATATTATATTTATCCTTCATTTGTTCAAAGGATAATAATTTATTTCCTGAAAAGCAATTTTCTATTCTTTTGATCCCTTTTTTCTCCCATTCTCTAAAAGAAAGGTTATCTATTGTAAAAGGGATTAGCTGATTTTGCGTCAGTATTAATTTTGGTAATTGGTAATTTGTTTTATTCCTTTCTACATGAATCTTCTTCCAAATATTGAGCAGATGATGTAATACTGGAGAATTCCTACGTTGTACCAATTTTTCATCCCATTTATATAATATATGTTCAGATATTTTCTCCCCTATTTTATCTAGTTCTAATCTAGTCCAATCTGGCTTTTCCCTTGTTTGATAAAAATCTGATAGGTATCTTAATTGTGCAGCTGTATAATAATTTTTTAAAGTTTGGCAGTTGTAAGCCTCCTTGTTTATACCATTCTGTTAATTTATCTAGTGCTATCCTCGGTTTCCCCCCCCCCTTTCCATAAAAATTTCCTTATTATTTTCTTGAACTCCTTGAAGAATTTCTCCGTCAAGTGTATTGGCAATGCCTGAAATAGGTATTGTATCCTTGGGAAAATGTTCATTTTAATACAGTTTATCCTTCCTATTAGTGTTAGTGGTAAGTCTTTCCAATGCTCTAAGTCGTCCTGTAATTTTTTTCATTAGTGGATAATAATTGAGTTTATATAGATGGCCGAGGTTTTTATTTATTTGTATACCTAGGTATCGTATTGCTTTCATTTGCCATCTGAATGGTGATTCTTTCTTAAATTTTGAGAAATCCGCATTATTCATTGGCATTGCTTCACTTTTATTTGCGTTAATCTTGTATCCCGACACTTCTCCATATTCCTTCAATTTCTTATGTAATCCTTTTATTGATATTTCTGGTTCTGTTAAGTATACTATAACGTCATCTGCAAATAAACTGATTTTATATTCCTTGTCTTTTATTTTTCCCTTTTATTTTATTTTCTGTTCTTATCAATTCTGCTAGTGGTTCTATAGCTAACGCGAACAATAAGGGCGATAGTGGGCATCCCTGCCTTGTTGATCTGCTGAAGTTAAATTGCTTTGATATATATCCATTTACTGTCACTTTCGCCAGTGGCCCCTTATATAATGCTTTAATCCAATTAATATATTTCTCTCTTAAACTGAATTATTTTAGTACTTTGAATAAATAATTCCATTCTACTCTGTCAAAGGCCTTCTCTGCGTCTAAAGCAACCGCTACTGTTGGAGCTTTATTTCCTTCTACTGCATGAATTAAGTTAATAAATTTACAAATATTGTCTGTTGTTCATCTTTTTTTAATAAATCCAGTTTGGTCTAGATTTACTATTTTTGGTACATAGTCGGCTAATCTGTTTGCTAATAGTTTAGCTATTAACTTATAATCTGTGTTAAGTATAGATATTGGTCTATATGACGCTGGTGCGAGTGGATCTTTCCCTGTCTTTGGTATTACTGTAATTATTGCTGTTTTGCATGAATCTGGTAAGCTTTGTGTTTTATCAATCTGGTTGATTACTTCCAGGAGGGAAGGAATTAATAAATCTTTAAATGTTTTATAGAATTCTATTGGGAATCAATCCTCTCCTGGTGTTTTATTATTAGGTAGTTTTTTTTATTATCTCTTGTATTTCTACTATTTCAAATGGTTCTGTTAATTTATTTTGTTCCTCTATTTGTAATTTTGGTAGTTCAATTTTAGTTAAAAATTCATCTATTTTGTCTTCTTTCCCTTCGTTTTCAGTTTGGTATAATTGTTCGTAGAATTCTCTGAAGCTTTCATTAATCTCCGTTGGATTATATGTGATTTGTTTGTCTTTTTTCCTTGATGCCAATACTATTCTCTTAGTTTGTTCTGTCTTAAGCTGCCATGCTAGAATTTTGTGCGTTTTTTCTCCTAGTTCATAATATTTCTGTTTTGTTTTCATTATATTCTTCTCCATCTTATATGTTTGTAGTGTTTCATATTTTATTTTTTTATCTGCCAATTCTCTTCTTTTAGTTGTATCTTCCTTCATTGCTAATTCTTTTTCTATATTTGCTATTTCCCTTTCCAACTGCTCTGTTTCCTGATTGTAGTCCTTCTTCATCTTGGTTACATAACTTATTATTTGCCCTCTGATGAGCGCTTTCATTGCGTCCCATAGTATAAACTTATCTTTCACTGATTCCGTATTTATTTCAAAGTACATTTTAATTTGTCTTTCAATGAATTCTCTAAAATCCTGCCTTTTAAGTAGCATGGAGTTTAATCTCCATCTATACATTCTTGGAGGGATGTCCTCTAACTCTATTGTCAATATCAGGGGTGAGTGGTCCGATAATATTCTAGCTTTATATTCTGTTTTTCTTACTCTGTCTTGCATACGAGCTGATAACAGGAATAAGTCTATTCTTGAGTATGTTTTATGTCTACGCGAATAATATATATAATCCTTTTCCTTTGGGTGTTGTTTCCTCCATATATCCAAAAGTTGCATTTCTTGCATCGATTTAATTATAAATTTGGTTACTTTGTTCTTTCTGTTAATTTTTTTCCCAGTTTTATCCATGTTTGAATCCAAATTATGGTTGAAATCCACTCCTATTAGTATGTTCCCTTGCGTGTCTGCTATCTTCAAAAAAATATCTTGCATAAATTTTTGATCTTCTTCATTAGGTGAATATACATTGAGTAGATTCCAAAACTCCGAATATATCTGACATTTTATCATTACTTATCTCCTTGCTGGATCTATTATTTCCTCTTCTATTTTAATTGGTACATTTTTACTGATTAATATAGCTACTCCTCTAGCTTTTGAATTATATGACGCTGCTGTTACATGTCCTACCCAATCTCTCTTTAATTTCTTGTGCTCCATTTCAGTTAAATGTGTTTCTTGCACGAATGCTATATCAATTTTTTATTTTTTCAGTAAATTTAGCAGTTTCTTCCTTTTGATTTGGTTATGTATTCAGTTAATATTTAAAGTCATATAGTTCAAAGTAGCCATTTCATACTTTGTTTATCTTTCCTTTCCGTTTCCTCATCATCACCTTTCCTTCTTATCCATTTCTGCTTTCTTGTTTTGAACATTTTATAAGGCAACATTTCTAAAACATCAAACATTTCCTTTATTCTCCTATCTAAAATTTCTTTAACCCCACTATCCCCTCCCCTTCCTGAGTTGCCCTTTATCCCTTGTCGGGCAACCACATCTCCCCTCTTCATTTGGATTTGCGAATTCACTCGCAAGCGTCAACTGATTTCGCAGTGACCGTAACTCCTCCCCACCCAGCCCCTCCCAGAAAAGATTTTAATTTTCATATATAACAAAGGTCACTCTCTTAATTCCCTCTTTACTTCCTCTCTTCCCTTTCTTTCCCTTATTAATTCTTATCTATACTCTATATATTTTCCTTTAAATACGGATACACTCATGTACACACATATATATATATATATATATATATATATACCCATATATACACATACATATAGTTTGTGGTCATTTTTACTCTTGTTACATGTCTTCATCTCTCTGTCTGTTTTGTAGTTGTTCTGCAAATTTTCGTGCTTCCTCCAGATCCGAGAATAGTCTGTTTTGCTGCCCTGGAATAATTATTTTAAGTACCACTGGGTACTTTAGCATAAATTTATGTCCTATTTTCCATAAGATCGCTTTCTCTTCTTCAGGAGTTCAAAACTTATGTCCGGATAGAAAAAATTTTTTTGACCTTTGTATTCCTGTGGCTTTTTGTCTTCTCTTATTTTCTTCATTGCTTTCTCCAATATATTTTCTCTTGTATATCTTAGGAATTTTACTAAAATGGATCTTGGTTTTGTTGTGGCTGTGGTTTAGGGGCTAATGTTCTATGTGCCCTTTCTATTTACATTTCTTCCTGTAATTCTGGTCTTCCGAGGACCCTGGGGATCCAATCTTTTATAAATTCTCTCATACTCTTGCCTTCTTCATCTTCCTTAAGGACCACTATCTTTATATTATTTCTTCTATTATAATTTTCCATTATATCTATCTTCTGAGCTAACAGCTCTTGTGTCTCTTTAACTTTTTTATTAGACTCTTCTAATTTCTTTTTTATGTCCTCTACTTCCATTTCTATGGCTGTTTCTCGTTCTTCCACCTTGTCCACTCTTTTTCCTATATCTGACATGACCATCTCTAATCTATTCATTTTTTCTTCTGTACTTTTAATTCTTCTTTTTATTTCACTAAATTCTTGTGATTGCCATTCTATTACTGATTCCATATATTCTTTAAAAAAAATATATCCATTGTCTTGCCTTTCCTTTCTTCTTCCATTTCTCTATGTTCTTCTTCTTCCTCTGGATTGGTCATCTGTTGTTTCCTTGTTTTCTTTTTACTCTCTTCTTTCTTGTTCTCGTTGTTTTCTATGTTCTCTTCTTGTTGTTGTGTTGTAGCTGTCATTCTCAGCTGTGGAGATCGACTCCTCAGCTGGTCCCCCCTCCCGTCAGTGTTATTTTTGTCTCGTGCATGCGCGGTTGCACACTTTTGCTTGGCTCCGCGAGCTATTTTTGTAGTCCTGAGCTCGGGACTTCGACTGACCTTAGGGAGCGGGCATCTCTCTCCGTGGCGGGCCTTCTGACGTCCTTTCTTCTTCTCTTCTTCCCGTTGCTTTCGACTTTTCTTTCTTCGCTGCCATTTTCTTCCCACCTTTACTTTCACTTTATTTTAATTTTTATGTTTGTGCCTTTGTGTTTTCTGTGTTTTTTTAAAACTTTTCCAGAGAGGGCTGGAGTTCCACGACCGGCCACTACTCCATCACGTGACTCCTCCACTCTCCACCCTCTTCCATTCCCACACTCAACCCTCTCCCATCTACGCTCTCCACCCTCTCAAATTCCCACTCTCCACCCTCTCCCAACCCCACTCTCCACCCTCTCCCATCCCCACACTCCACCTCTCCCATTCCCACTGTCCACCCTCTTCCTTCTGAACTCTCCACCCTATTCCATCCCCACTCTCCTCACCCTTCCATCCCCACTCTCCTCCCTCTCCCATTCCCACTCTCCTCCCTCTTCCATTCCAACTCTCCACCCTCTCCTATGCCCACTCTCCACCCTATCCCATCACCACTCTCCTCTCTCTCTCATCCCCTCTCTCCACCCTCTCCCATTGCCACCCTCTCCCATCCCCACTGTCCACCCATCCCCATTCTCCACCCTCTCACATCCCCAGTCTCCACCCTCACCCAACACCACTCTGCACCCTCTCCAATCCTTCTCTCCACTTTCTCCCATCCACTCTCTCCACACACTCCCATTCCCACTCTGCACCCTCTTCTATTCGCACTCACCACCCTCTCCCATTCCCACTCTCCACCCTCACCCAACCCCACTCTCCACCCATACATGCTCTCCACATTCTCACATCCCCACTCTCCATCCTCTCCCATCACCACACTCCACCTAGCCCATTCCCACTATCTTCCCTCTCCCATCCCCGCTCTCCACCCTCTCCCATTCCCACTCTCCACCCTCACCAAACCCCACACTCCAGCCATCCCTGCTCTCCACTTTCTCACATCCCCACTCTCCACCCTCTCCGATCACCACACTCCACCTCTCCCAGTCCTACTCTCCTCCCTTTCCCATTTCCTCTCTCCACCCATCCCCGCTCTCCACCCTATTCCAACCCCATCTAAACCCCATTCTATTGCCACTCTCCACCCTCTTCCATCCCCCATCTCCACCCTCTCCCATCACCATTATCCACCCTCTCCCATCCCCACTCTCCACCCATCCCTGCTCTCCACTTTCTCCCATCCACACTCTCGAACCTCTTCCATTCCCATTCTCCTCCCTCTCCGATTCCCACTCTCCTCCCTCTTCTATTCCAACACTCCACCCTCTTCCATTCCCACACTCCACCCTCTTCCAGTCCCACACTCCACCCTCTCCCATCTCCGCACTCCACCCTCTTCCATCCCCGCTCTCCACCCTCTCCCAACCCCACTCTCCACCCTATCCCATCCCCACACTCCACCTCTGCCATTCCCACTCTCCTCCCTCTCCCATTCCCACTCTCCACCCTCTTCCTTCCCAACTCTCCACACTTTCCATCTCCACTCTCCTCACCCTTCCATCCCCACTCTCCTCCCTCTCCTATTCCCACTCTCCTCCCTCTTCCATTCCCACACTCCACCCTCTTCCATTCCCTAACTCCACACTCTTCCATCCCCACTCTACACCCTCTCCCATCTCTGCTCTCCACCCTCTCCGAACTCCACTCTCCACCCTCTCCCAACCCCACTCTCCACCCTCTCCCAACCCTACTCTCCACCCTCTCCCAACCCCACTCTCCACCCTCTCCCAACCCTATTCTCCACCCTCTACCATCCACACACTACTCACCCTCTCAATCCCACTTTCCTCCCTCTTCCATCCCCACACGCCACCTCTCCCATTCCCACCCCTTTCCCTCTGCCATTCCCACTCTCCAACCACTTCCAACCCTACTCTCCTCCCTCTCCGATTCCCACTCTCCTCCCACTTCCATTCCAACACTCCTCCCTCTCCCATCCCCACTCTCCCCCTTTTCCCATTTCCACTCTCCCCCTTGTCCTATTTCCACTCTACTCCCTCTTCCATCCCCACTCTCCACCCTCTCCCAATCCCACTCTGCACCCTCTCCCATTCCTGCTCTCCACCCTCTCCCAACCCTATTCTCCACCCTCTACCATCCACACACTATGCACCCTCCCAATCCCACTTTCCTCCCTCTTCCATCCCCACACGCCACCTCTCCCATTCCCACCCATTTCCCTCTGGCATTCCCACTCTCCAACCACTTCAAACCCCACTCTCCACCCTCACCCAACCCCACTCTGCACCCTCTCCCATTCCTGCTCTCCACGCTCTCCCATTCCCACTCTCCACCCTCTCCCATCCCCACTCTCCACCCTCTCCCATCACCGCACTCCACCTCTCCCAGTCCCACTCTCCACCCTCTCCCATCACCGCACTCCACCTCTCCCAGTCCCACTCTCCTCCCTTTCCCATTCATTCCCTCTCTCCACCCATCCCCGCTCTCCTCCCTATTCCCCCATCTAAATCCCCTTCTATTGCCACTCTCCACCCTCTTCCATCTCCCCTCTCCAGCCTCTCCCATCACCATGATCCACCCTCTCACATCCCCACTCTCCACCCATCCCTGCTCTCCACTTTCTCCCATCCACACTCTCGAACCTCTTCCATTCCCATTCTCCTCCCTTTCCGATTCCCACTCTCCTCCCTCTTCCATTCCAACACTCCACCCTCTTCCATTCCCACACTCCACTCTCTTCTGGTCCCACACTCCACCCTCTCCCATCTCCGCTCTCCACCCTCTCCCAACCCCACTCTCCACCCTCTCCCATCCCCACACTCCACCTCTGCCATTCCCACTCTCCTCCCTCTCCCATTCCCACTCTCCACCCTCTTCCTTCCCAACTCTCCACCCTTTCCATCTCTACTCTCCTCACCCTTCCATCCCCACTCTCCTCCCTCTCCTATTCCCACTCTCCTCCCTCTTCCATTCCCACACCACCCTCTTCCATTCCCTAACTCCACATCTTCCATCCCCACTCTACACCCTCTCCCATCCCTGCTCTCCACCCTCTCCGAACTCCACTCTCCACCCTCTCCCAACCCCACTCTCCACCCTTTCCCAACCCTACTCTCCACCCTTTCCCAACCCCACTCACCACCCTCTCCCAACCCCACTCTCCACCCTCTCCCAACCCTATTCTCCACCCTCTACCATCCACACACTATGCACCCTCCCAATCCCACTTTCCTCCCTCTTCCATCCCCACACGCCACCTCTCCCATTCCCACCCATTTCCCTCTGGCATTCCCACTCTCCAACCACTTCAAACCCCACACTCTACCCTCTCCCATCCCCGCTCTCCACCCTCTCCCAACCCCACTCTCCACCCCCTCCCATCCCCACTCTCCACCCTCTCCCAACCCCACTCTCCACCCTCTCCCATCCCCACTCTCCACCCATCCCTGCTCTCCACTTTCTGCCATCCACACTCTCGACCCTCTTCCATTCCCATTCTCCTCCCTCTCCGTTTCCCACTCTCCTCCCTCTTCCATTCCAACACTCCACCCTCTTCCATTCCCACACTACACCCTGTTCCATTCCCACACTCCACCCTCTCCCATCTCCACACTCTACCCTCTCCCATCCCCGCTCTCCACCCTCTCCCAACCCCACTCTCCACCCTCTCCCATCCCCACACTCCACCTCTGCCATTCCCACTCTCCTCCCTCTCCCATTCCCACTCTCCACCCTCTTCCTTCCCAACTCTACACCCTATTCCATCCCCACTGTCCTCACCCTTCCGTCCCCACTCTCCTCCCTCTCCTATTTCCACTCTCCTCCCTCTTCCATTCACACACTCCACCCTCTTCCATTCCCTAACTCCACACTCTTCCATCCCTACTCTCCACCCTCTCCCAACCCCAGTCACCCCTCTCCCATGCCCATACTCCACCCTCTCCCAACCCTATTCTCCACCCTCAACCATCCACACACTACTCACCCTCCCAGTCCCACTTTTATCCCTCTCCCATCCCCATTCTCCACCATCTCCCATCCCCATTCTCCACCCTCTCCCATCCCCATTCTCCACCCTCTCCCATCCCCACTCTCCAACCTCTCCCATTCCCACTCTCCACCTATCCCCGTTCTCCACCCCCTCCCATCCCCACTCTCCACCCTCTCCCATCCCCGCTCTCCACCTTCTCCCATTCCCACTCTCCACCCTCTTCCATTCCCACTCTCCACCCTCTTCCATTCCCACTCTCCACCCTCTCCCATCCCCATTCTTCCGCCTTCTCCCAGTCTAGCTCTCCACCCTCTCCCATTCCCACTCTCCTCCCTCTTCCATTCCCACACTCCACCCTCTCCCATCCCCACTCTCCACCCATCCCTGCTCTCCACTTTGGGCCATCCACACTCTCGACCCTCTTCCATTCCCATTCTCCTCCCTCTCCGATTCCCACTCTCCTCTCTCTTCCATTCCAACACTCCACCCTCTTCCATTCCCACACTACACCCTGTTCCATTCCCACACTCCACCCTCTCCCATCTCCACACTCTACCCTCTCCCATCCCCGCTCTCCACCCTCTCCCAACCCCACTCTCCACCCTCTCCCATCCCCACACTCCACCTCTGCCATTCCCACTCTCCTCCCTCTCCCATTCCCATTCTCCACCCTCTTCCTTCCCAACTCTACACCCTATTCCATCCCCACTGTCCTCACCCTTCCGTCCCCACTCTCCTCCCTCTCCTATTTCCACTCTCCTCCCTCTTCCATTAACACACTCCACCCTCTACCATTCCCTAACTCCACACTCTTCCATCCCTACTCTCCACCCTCTCCCAACCCCAGTCACCCCTCTCCCATGCCCATACTCCACCCTCTCCCAACCCTATTCTCCACCCTCAACCATCCACACACTACTCACCCTCCCAATCCCACTTTTCTCCCTCTCCCATCCCCACTCTCCACCCTCTCCCATCCGCACACGCCACCTTTCCCATTCCCACTCCCTTCCCTCTGACATTCTCACTCTCCAACCACTTCCATCCCCACTCTCCAACCTCTTCCATCCCTACTCTCCACCCTCTCCCATCTCCATTCTCCACCATCTCCCGTCCCCATTCTCCACCCTCTCCCATCCCCAATCTCCACCTTCTCCCATCCCCATTCTCCACCTTCTCCCATCCCCACTCTCCACCGTCTCCCAACCCCACTCTCCTAAGCCCACTCTCCTCCCTCTCCCGTCCCAGCTCTCCTCCCATTCCCATCCCCACTCTACTCCCTCTCCCGTCCCCGCTCTCCTCCCTCTTCCATCCCCGCTCTCCTCTGTCTTCCATCCCCACTCTCCACCCTCTCCATCCTTTTCCTATCCCATGCTCTGTGTCATTGTTTTCCATGTCTGAACTCCACCTGCTGCTGTGTGGCTGGTGCAGAATTTCCCCGACTGACTTCACTCTGTCCTCTCTAGCCAATATTGCCCATTCTGCTATTTCCACAGGTATCTCAGGGTGTGTGGGACCTACTGCAGAGTCAGGCCAGCTGGGTGTGATGTATTGCCTCAGCAACAACTCCAGCAAGGCAGGTCTACCCCTCAGTTTGTTCCATTCTTCCATATATTGGCCCTTAAATTAGCCTGAACACAAGGCCTCCCACAGATTTAGAGAGCCCATTGTGTCCCACCTCACTGCCCACTCATAAGAACATAGCACAAGCCTGCTCCTCCATTCGATATGATCATGATTGATCTGTCTGGTGGGTGTAGCTTCACTTACCTGCATGTCCCCCATACCCTTCATTCTCCTACCATTCAAAAAATTGTCTATTTGTGTCTTAAATACATTTAATGAGGCAGCCTCTACTGCTTCCCTTTGCAGGGAATTCCACCAATAAAGAAAGTGCTCAGTTATTTAATGAATTGGGTCCCAGGATTGTATAGAACGTACAGGAGCACCAATGAATTGATTTCTTCTCTTCTTTCAGAAGCCCAGTGATGTTTACCGAACATCCATCCTACAGGCATCCGACAGCCACAAGCGTCTCCCTACACTCAGCAGCCAGTTCAAACAGTCGCTGGACAACCTGATGAAAATCCTGAGAGCTTGTCAGCCCTTCTTTATCCGTTGCATCAAACCCAATGAGTACAAGAAACCTCTGGTAGGAGAACATGGGATATGGGGGTCCAGACCCAGAATTCAAGGGTCTCTGGGCTTAATCCCATAGTGTGAGAGTGTCCAGCCTCTGCACAGGGACCCAGTTTCCAGAAATGGAATGATGGGTCCACATATTTAGATGTGGGAATAGATTTACCCATCCAGATGTGGAGTGATGGGTCCACACATCCAGATATGGAGCAATTGGTCTACATATCCAGATATGGTGATGGGTCTACACATATGGATGTAGATTGATGGTTCTACACATCCTAGTGTGGTAATGGGTCTACAATTCCAGATGTGGTAATGGGTATACAAATCCAGATATAGATTGATGGTTCTACACATCCAGGTGTGGTAATGGGTATACATATCCAGATATAGATTGATGGTTCTACACATCCAGATGTGGTAATGGGTATACACATCCAGATATAGATTGATGGTTCAACACATCCAGGTGTGGTAATGGGTCTGCACATCCAGATGTAGAATGATGGTTCTACACATCCAGGTGTGGAGTGATGGATCTGCACATCCAGGTGTGGTATTGCAGTTGTAGGGCCTCTTTGTCCCAACGTGGAATACTGGATCTCTGTAATACTGGCATGGGGACTGCCAAGCTGGGCCAATCATGGATAGAGTGGAGAGGATGGGGTCCAGGAACGGGGCAATGTGGGAATAGGATTGTGCAACCATTGATCTACCTCATGGTAAACCTTTATCACATTGCAGTATATCCTATAAAGCCTTCCATTTTGATAACAAACTTCTTCAAATTTGTGCTCTCCATTGTGTGGGGTTTAATCTCCAGTTCTTACTCCACCCAGCTCTTTGACCGGGAGCTGTGCATCAAGCAGCTGCGATATTCTGGAATGAGGGAGACTATCCGAATCCGCAAGTCAGGTTATCCCATACGCTACACCTTCCAAGATTTTGTGCAAAAATACAAGATAACAATGGGATCGTCTTTGTGGCAGAACACAGAGGTGAGTTCCCTCAATCGCTTGCCTGAATTTTCTTTGAGGGTTAATGTGGAGTTAGTTAATATTGATCAAATATCCCAAGATGGGGGTGGGGGGGGGGGCCTTGCATGGAACGGTAAAGAACGAGAAGGAGCCATGGAGGGTGCTGGAAAGTCCATTGGTGACTAAGATATCCCCCAGTGTCCAACAGGTGGCAAGAAAATTGGGGGAGAAAAGGTAATTTGAAAGGAAATGAAGAGGCTTGAATTCAATGGACTGAATGACCTCCGATGAAACGTGAGAAGTGGAATACCAGGAATAAACAGGTTTCCGCACAAAAATCATAAAGGATCACAGCCAGAATATTAGGAAGGCCAGATGTAGAAAGAACGATGTGGTGTGGATAGTGGATCTTGACATGGGGTGGATCAAGAAATCTGGGCAAGAGGGGAACCAGAGGAGGATCCAACCCCCTAGAAATAGCTGTGAAGGGATAATGTGTGACTGAAAAAAAAGTCACCCTCCCCCCCCCCCCCCCCCCCCCCAGTGAAAGATGCCCAGAGATATAGGGACATGAGGATTGACTGAGGAAATTTGACCCTCCTCTCCTGCTCAGGGTTATCTTCTTTAGAAGGGGAAGCTGAGACCATCTAAAGTGTTCACTGATCTATGCCTTTTGTGATTTTGTTATATCTCCATGAGATCACCCTCATCCTCCTACACCCCAAGGAATAAAGCCCTAGCCTGCTCTACCTCTCCCTACACCTCAGGTCCCCTCCAGCTCCAGACAACATCCTCTTAAATCTTCTCTCACCCTCTCCAGCTTGACGGCATCTTTCCTGCAGCATGGTGACCAGAAATGAGCACAGTACTTAAAGCAGGGCCTTACCAACGTCTTGTACAACTGCAATATGACCTTCCACCTTCTATACTCTGATGAAGGCCAATGTGCTGAAAACCTATTTGACGACCTTATTTTAAATTTAAATTTAGGCATACAGCACGGTAACAGGCCATTTCAGCCCACGAGCCCACGACCCCATTAACCTATAGCTCCGGTATATTTTTTGAATGGTGGCTAGAAACTGGTGCCCCCGAGGGAAACCCACACAGACACTGGGAGAACGTACAGACAGCGCGGGATTCGAACCCTGGTCCGGTCCCGATCTCTGCCGCAGTAAAGGCGTTGCACTAACCGCATTGCCAAGCATGCCACCAAGCATGCCACCTTTATTTACTTGTGACACCATTTTCGAGGTACTTTGTACTCGTACTCCTCAATCCCTCCGCTCTCCAACACTCTAGATTCACTGCCTAGGCCCACCAATGAGAATTATCCCCCACATTGTGTACTCCCTCATCGACAACACCCTCATAAACAACTCCCTCTCTCCTGCATGGAAATTTGGAGGAGTACACTATTCAGCCCCTCAAGCTTCCACCCAGCCTTCCCACCCACCCCCACCCCCGCCACCAATTCAGTATAATGATGATCAGAATGGATTGTAACATCAACTCCACATTGCTGCCCATCCATGGAACAGGCTGCCTGAGGAAGTGGAGGGGTGGAAATAATTCTGATGCTTAAAAGACATTTACACAGGTACATAGATTTTGAGGGGAGCAGATACATATGGGACTAGTTCAGGTAGACAATTTGGTCGGCATGGAGGAGTTGGCCCAAAGCGCCTGTTTCCTTGCTATGTAGCTCCATAATAGTCTTTACCTCCCCACCCCCCCCCCCCCCCCCCACAACCACTCATCGGCCTTGAACTTAGAACTAATCAACTGAATATGTGCGCCTGAGCGGACAAAATCCAGTTGTTTTCTGGACCACATCTCCCTGACTGCGCTCTCAGCCCAGACTCCTTCACCCCCCAAGACTCAATACGGGACCTTACCTTCCTCTTGTCCCTGTGATTTGATCTGCAGCAGTGGCTTGGTGTTCTCAGATTACAGTAACAAACCAGTGTTTCATGTTAGTATGGGCACACATCTGCTTTTCAGGTTCTAGATCTCACTGGGGGACTGACCAAGGATGTTTCTATGCCTTGAAAATATAAGAAATCAGAGCCTGTAGTGCCTACTCCACTAAGGTTCCTTTTATTACCACGTGACAAAGCATTAAAGATGTGGCATACATGATATACTTTAACATTTGTCTGCCGTAAGCCAAACAAGAGCTGCCTTGAGCCTGGCTCCCCTAACAATAGGAGAAAGAGAAACAGAGAGTCCCTTCAGGGTCACTGGGTGCCCGTGGATTTGCTTCCAACATTCCCGCATCCTCTGCAGCTGCACAGGCTCCTATTCGATTTGTCGACTACCTGATCTCCAACACAATTAGGAACCTTCCAGTGGCCCTTCGGGAGCCCTCCTTGCCCTCAGCACCCTTTTGAACCCTGGCTCCAATGACCAGTCTCCAGCAGCCCATAGCCCATGCAGGTCCACTGACCACGTCACCTGCAGTGGGTCTTCCCACTGCTGAGTCCCTTGCTGGTCTGCTGCCACGGTCGCCATCCCGTAACGTCATCTCCCCATTTCAGATGACCTGCGCCGGTCCGCTGCTCGCTGGAGTCTGCCAACTCATGTAGCTGCTGCCAGCACAGACGCTGCCATCTTGGGCATAATCCCCATGATTACAGGGTTTTACTTGCAAACACCCCTCTAGCATCCCGCTTAAAGCCTGCACAGAGCCGTCGGCATTAGGACTGGGCAGTTGGGGCCTTTGGAGCAGCACAGTGTCTTTGCTCTCCCAGCTCCACCATTACGGCAGCTCTGGCAGCACTGCCATTTCTGTGGATTCAGGTGCACCTACCTGGCCTTTGCCCATAACCCTCAGTTCACCTACTGTCCAAAAATCTAGATGTCATAAATATTCACAATGATGACTCACAACTGTACTGCCATACTCAATTCTAAGAGAATCATCGAATTTGCCGATGATACCACAATAGTTGGCCTTATCATCAAACAGTGATAAGATGCATTACAAAGAGGCTTGTAAAATGGTGCAAGAACAGCAACCTGAGTCTCGATATGGACAAGACAAGAGAGGTGATTGCGGACTTCCGGAGGACGAAGGTTGACCACTCTCCACGAGGCATCAATGGCTCAGTTGTTGAGAGAGCAAAGGGCACGAGGTGCTCATTTAAAGGACAACCTATCCTGGACTCATAAGACCTCCTCATTAGAGAGGAAGGTGCAGCAGCGCCTACACTTCTGAAGGAAGCTGAGAAGGGCAAGGCTTCCAGCCCCCCCTCTTGACAACCTTTTACAGGAGCACAATTGGGAGTATCCTGTCTGTCCGCATCATTGCGTGGTGTGGTAGCTGCCAAACACCAATCTGGAAGTCTACAAAACAGTAGAGAGCATTACAGAGGCCTCCCTTTCCTCTGTTGATGACATTTACTGGGAACGTTGCTTAAGAAGGGCTCAAGGAATTATAGAAGACCCTTTTCACTTGGTGCATGATGTTTTAAACCAATTGCCATCAAGAAGGTGGTACAGGAACATCAATATCACTGCCAAGCTGGGAAATAGCTTCAGGCTTGATTGATCCTTTAACAGTGTAAAACTGTAAATCATCTCAAATATTTTGAGTTCTGCTGTGCGAATGATTCTGACATAAAGTCCACAGGCTTTAATTAGCCTTAGTATCTTTACTGGCTCCACGTGTCTGACTGTCCCCCAAAGGGGCCAGCTCGAGTCTTTATACGGGCCGATGATTGACAGGTGGGGCCAGCTTCCCAGGTTGCCTACCTGCCGCTACATTGGTTGCCCCCTGCAGTAGGCCGGTAGGAGTGCGGCCAGTATAGTGGTTGTTCCACCACATATTTCTATATTTTTATTTTGATTATTTATGTTGTCATTATGTACTGTGTGAGCATCATGGTATGAAGAGACGCTGTTTTCTCAGGTTGCATATGTACAATCAGATAGATCCTTTCCCACTGGCACCCTGTCTCAGGAATTAACTGGGAATTTATTAGGACAGGGTCCAGTGGAAAAGGAACATTGTCCGAACACCGGCATCAAATGTCATCATTTCACATTGAGGATTAACTGCCTCTACCCCTACTCATACCCTCGGCATTTGCTGATGCCGGCGTGCTGATAAAACCAGTGGATAAGGGACAGCAGAAAGTCACCCATTTCCCATTGAAGGTAGAACACTCTGATCCCCGGGGATGTGTTGTGTCCCAGTTAATGGCACAAAGTGCTTCCTATCCTAGGACACTGCACGGTCAATTAACTGGGATACCAGTGGAAAAGGGGCTAGATGATAATAAACTTGAACTTCAATTAGGCAGCCTCAATTGCTTCCTTGGGCAGAGAATTCTACAGATTCATAACTATGGGAAAAGCAGCTCTTTGTCATATCTGTCTTAAATCTAGTCCCCGAATGTTTAGGGTATGACCCCTGGTTCTCGTCTCACCTACCAGTGGAAACAACTTCCCTGCTTCTCCATTATCAGTTATTTTTTATCTTTTTACATATAAGATCCCCCTTCATCCTAAACTTGTGAGTCCAGTCCTAGAGAACTCAATCTCTCCTCATGGGCTAAACCCTTCATCTCCATAATCAACCTGGTGAACCTCCAAAGCCAATCTGTCCTTTCTCAAGTATGGAGACCAGAACTGCACCCAGTACTCCAGGTGCAGCCTCACCTGTATACTTGCAACAGGACCTCCCTTCTCTTTAATTCAATCCCTCGAGCAATGAAGGGCCAACAATCCATTTGCCTTCTCGATTACCTGTTGCACCTGCAAACCAGCCTTTGGTAATTCCCAAGTGAATCGTCGTCAGCTGGGCTTGGGTCAGAGTTCAGGTGCATGAGGTGAATAGTGAGTATGATTCATTTAGAAGGGAGAGCTTGATTCCACAGAAAGGTGACAAGGGTCGGTTTGTTGCAAAAAGGGATCAAGTGATTAAAATGTCTTCCTCTTTTGTGAAGATGCGTCTTATCACAGATGCATTAATAATTACATAGGCTATGGGACTTGCATGAACGAAATAAGTTTTTGCAGCAATTCGCTTGTGGTTCATTATTTTGTCACTTGTGTTTTATTCTAACAAACCTCATTATCCCACATCCTCTTTCAGTCCGTTTCAGTTCAGTTTCCACTTGTTCCCTGTTCTGTCTCTGGTACTGATTTCAGCCATGAAGCACCAATACCACTCTGCAGTTAGTGGGAAGTTCAGGGCGCTGGGCCTTGTAAGTGGCCTTTCGCAAGCTTCACCTTGCAGATTTGGACTGTTGGGGAAAATGGAGGTTCTTCTTAAACTATGATATGGCAAAGTCTCTACCTGTTACCATCTATCAAGTCCTTGTGGTTGGACTTGTTTCAAGAGGAGACAAGATAGCCTACAGGGATGGAGTCCAAAGACTGTCAATGTGGTGTTCAGAGAACAATCTTGTCTTGAACTCCTCAAAAACAAAAGAACATAATAGACTTCAGAAAGAATAGTAGAGATCCACACCCGTTATACATCAATGGGGACTGCGTGGAAAGGGTCACTGCTTTCAGGTGGTACACACTTGGCTGAAGATCACTCTTGGATGACCAATACCATAGCAGTATTTAAAAAGGCACAACAGCGACTTCATGCCCTGGGGGTTCTCAGGAAGGTCAAACTGCAGGAGAAACTGCTGGTGTCTTTCTATCACTGCTCTATTGAGAGTGTGCTGGCTTACTGCATTCCGACATGGCTTGCCAGCTGCTCAGTAGGGACCTTCAGAGGGTCATCAGTACGGTCCAGAAGTTGATCGGCTGCTCACTGCCCTCTTTGGAGGATGTATACAGCTCTCGCTGCCTCAGCAGAGCAGTCAACATCCTGAAAGACCCCTTACCAGCCTGGTCATCATCTGTTTGACCTGCTCCCCTCCAGTAGACATTTCAGGACCATTAAATTATGGTCAAAGAGACTTGAAAGCAGTTTTTACCCCAGAGCGACCCATGAACTGAATGCCAGCAGATATTGTTTTGTTGTGTTGTGGTTTTTATATTTTATTTGTTTGATGTATGTGTGCCCTGTCCTCAGTTTCATTGGACTTGTGCAATGACAATAAAGGTTATCTTATCAGATAATGCAACACCAAGAGCTGGAGGGATAGTGAGTGTCCTATCAAAGGGTCAGTTCCCACCAAGACTTAGAAGGCAATAACAAGTGTAATTCACTGACTCTCCTTGTCCTCTTCCCATTATATTGGTGCAAGCCAAGCTGTGTATTGAATTTCTCATTGCCATATAGTTGCACTCCGTTTCCCCATTAGTAATGCCATACACTTTTCTATTATTTCAGGACCACAACCATCTGTTCTGCAGGAAGATCGCTGAGTCAGTAATTGGAGTCGATGGAGATTGGCAGATTGGGAGAACAAAGATCTTCCTTAAGGTTGTGCATAGCTGGAGGGCTTTCAGGCCAGTAACAGCAGCTGGGTCGAGCCTCCTCTTGGTCAGATCTTCTGTTCTCCCCCATCCCTAAGAGAAGGAAGCCTTCATGATATTTCCATATCCCAGCACCTGGAGTTCATTGTTCTGTCTGCTCAGCCCTGCTGGGGTGTAGTGTACCTCAGCAGAGTCCTGGAAAGAAACAGGCTGTTCAGCCCATAAAGTCCATGCTAACCATCAACCTCCCATTTATACCAAACCTACGGTTTTTATTCTCCCCGCAGTCCCATCAGCTCCCCTCAGATTCTATGCACTAGAGGCAAGCCACTGCAGCCAGTGAACCTACTGACCCACACGCGATTGGGACGCGGGAGGAAACGGTAGCACTCCGGGGAAATCCTTGCGTCATCACAAGGAGAACATGCAAACTCCACGAGATTGGGAGGCAGGGCTTCCACTAGCTCCACTGTTAAACATGTTGGATCCAATTCATAAATTTTAACCCATCCTAGGACCAGTTGTGTTTACTGTATTTTGAACTTTTGGTTCCAATTGACAGCTCTGTGGGCGGGTGGCTTGATATAATAGGGAAGGAGATTTGTAAAACTGAGAACTCTGAGCAGTGATCGCAGCCACCCACCCCTCTTACTTCTGATCCCACAATGACTCCCGTGAAACCCCTTCCCTCCTTGAATGCAGTGTGGAATGTCTCAAGTTCAAGTTTTGCTCTCCTGCCTCCTTTAGTAATGGAACAGGAACTGTAGGGGGTGGGCGGATTGTAGAGCGGGTCCTGGGCCAATTGCAGAAAAGGTTGTTGCTACCAGCCACTTTTCAATGGAATTTCATGGCCTGGTTGTTGGTGAAACCTCATCTTTAGGGCAGGGTCATCGCAAAATTAGAGAAGTCGGTATTGAAGGTGTCTGGTCAGAGACACTAAGATAGAATATAATTTACTGAATATGATTTAAAGTCCCCACACAGCATTGACAGTGAACTTAGCTCATGCGAAGGAGGAACTTAAATCTTCATTGGTGTTTAGTTAAGATCATTAACAGCAGGTGAAACATCCCAAAGGTATAAAATAGAGATAGGTTTATTGATTCAGGGGTGGTTAGAAAGGAGAGTGTCATACAGCATAAAAGTTCTCCGGAGTCAACAGCCATTATTGAAACTTGAAAACAGACAGCAAAACAGAGTGTGGGATGTAACATGATTCATTTCCCAGAAACTGCTCAGCATCTGTGGAGAGAGAAAAGCAGTTTTAACATTTCAGGTCTGAATTAAAGAAAGAAATTTGCTGGAAATGCTCAATAAGTCAGGTATCAACTGTAGAGAGGGAGAGAAACAGAATTAATATTGTCAAGTCCAAAAGCCTCAGCACAATTAGGAAGGAGAAAAAAATAAGTTCGCTTGGAGAGCAAGCAGGGATAAAAAGGGATAGACAGGACAAAGGGAATATCTCTGGCCAGGTGAGGACAGGGTGTCGGGTGGATAAGTGGTAGAGAACTTTTAGTCGATGAGTTAAAGGGATGATTGGAGAGTGAGAATACAAACATAGAAAGTTTGAAATGCAGTATGATCAGACTTGCCTGGCAGGTCAAGCTGTGCACACGGATTGCCAGAATTCTTGAATTCCTTAAGATAGGCAAGAGGACCCCACTGTGTGCTAAATACCTCCCATGCCCTGGAACTCCCTGTGCTCTGCACTCACCATATGCCTTGCCTTCCTTCTAGGAGTTCGACCACCTGACCTTGGAGTTCGAGCGAGACAGAGTCTTGATTGAAAATGTCCTGATGATTCAGAAAGTCATGCGTGGTTTCAAAGACAGGTGAGTTCCCTTAATCATACACCTGCCTGGAATTATCCTCAAATACAATCACTCTTCCATTTACTTAAACCCTTATAAACACCTCAATATTTTCTGCTCAGTAACAGTTGCTTTGTCACTGGGTCGAACAGCACATAATCAATTACCACAATAAGAAAACCTATCGTTCAGTACAGATATATTTGTGTAGTATCGTTAAATGTATGCACTGATCTGGATGTTTATAAACTGTAATTAATGAAAGTCCCCAGGTTGAGCACAGAGAGCAGATTATGTTCATTGCCAGAGATCCAGGCTGTGTTGAGAGTTTGCATCCCTGGACTGTGCTCAGGGTCAAAGGCTAGATCTGGATCATTTTCAGGGTCAAAGGTCAGATCTGGCCTTGGTCAGTAAAAGGGGCAAAGGATTGTCTCAAACACTCTTTACAAGAGGGAAGGAGGAATGCATTGTCCAGTGTCTGTCCGTTCATCAGCCATTGCTGACTCAGTATCAGTCAACATGAATATGAGGCAATTCCCGACCTCTGACCCCAAATGCAATCCAGTCTCCAAATTCTGACCTGAACACTAACCAGACTCTAATTCCAACTGTTAACATCAGACTGTGGTGTGATATTTGAAGTTCATTTAAATTGTTCTCAGGGCCAGAGGTTGGATCTAGATCATGCTCAGGGCCAGAAGTTGGATCTGGATTATGTTCAGGATCAGAGGTCAGGTCAGGATCATGTTCAAGGATTGAAGTTGAGTCTGGATTGTGTAGAGGGTCAAGGGTTGGATCTAGATCGTGCTCAGGGCAGAGGTCAGATCTGGATCGTGTTCAGAGTCAGAGATCAGATCTGGATCAGAGGTCGGATTGGATCGTGTTCCGGGTCAGAAGTCAGATCTGGATCTAGGAACTGGATCATTTAGGGTCAGAGATCAGATCTGGATCATGCTCAGAGACTGAGGTTAGAACTTAGTGTCAAAATTAAGGTATTTTAGATTCCAGCATCTGAAGTCTTTTGCATGTCTCAAAATTAAGGTGATTGGATTGTGTTTAGTTTCAGAGGTTGAATCATTTGATTTTATTCAGAGTCAAAAGGATAATCACTGGATTCTGTTTAAATTGAACTTCAAATATCACACCACAGTCTGATGTTAACAGTTGGAATCAGAGTCTGGTTAGTGTTCAGGTCAGAGTTTGGAGACTGGATTGTATTTGGGGTCAGAGGTCGGGAACGGCCTCATATTCATGTTGACTGATACTGGGTCAGCAATGGCTGATGAATGGACAGACACTGGACAATACATTCTTCCTTCCCTCCTGTAAAGAGTGTTTGAGACAATCCTCTGCCCCTTTTACTGATCAATGCAAGATTTACCATCTCTGACCAGACAGAGGAGGTTTGTACATCTCCCCCATCCCCCCTCCTCACCACCACCACCAGACTGGGTGGCTCTGGACAGTTCCCAGGGAAGCCAACCCCACACAACCATTTCCAGTTAATGCAGCAGAACATGAATCGTCATCAGACATTTAAGGGTTGCCTCTTGCTGAAGCATGAGTGCCCAGGCATGGAACGACCTATTCTGTTTCAACAGGAAGAACTTTCTGAGACTGAAGTCTGCAGCTCAGATGATCCAGAGCCACTGGAGAGGACAGCAGTGTCGCAAGAAATACAAAATAGTAAGTCTCTCCTCACGTACCACCTGGGTGCTGAAGGGGTTCCCTTTCACCTGGGAGTATCAGAACCAGAGTTTAAAGTTGGCAGTGAGCTTTTCAGAGAGGTTGGGGCAAGTTTTATTACAGGGTAAGAATCAATCTGCTGGAGGAGCTCAGCAGTGGGAGAAAAAGAGCCATTGACGTTTCAGGCCATTGATTCTGCTCGACCTGCTGAGTTCCTCCAGCAGATTGTTTGTTGCTCCAGATTCCAGAGTCTTCTGTGTGTAACTCATTATAAGGGGTTTGGGTAAGGCAACCAATGCTTTGGCAGAGAGAGAGAAGATCAGATGAGAGCCATGGTTTGTTGTTAGGGAAAATTAGCACAACATTTGAGGCAGATGGGTTAGTTTGAGGGAAAGTATGAGATCAGCCTGAAACCGATTCTGTGCTCTGGGAAGAGAATGGGGCAGTTTATGGTGGACACTGGCTTCGGTATCAAAGTTGGACTTTGGGGGCAGTTTAGTTTATTTGAAGAGAGATATTTCTTTGAGAGATTGGGGAACTGAGGACCACAGAGGACAGAAGAGATGTTGAGGATTGGGGTAGATCAGTCATGGTGATGAAGAGCAAGCTTGAGGGTATGAATGACCTCCTCTTGTTTCTATTTTCTTCATGTCTTCTACAGTTGATGTTGTCTTTGAGGTGAGATTAGGGTTTTGGCCTTGACACTGGGAGAGAGAAAGGTTTAGTTTAGGGTTAATGTGGCGGTGGGGAGAGATTGGGACTGGATTAATGGAGCACGTGGGGCTGTGGGTTTTATCAGGGAGTGAAAATGCTGTGGAAAATTAGGCAGGTTAGGCTGGGATTGAGACCGGATAATAGGGAGGGTCGAGGTCTTGTGTGTTGCAATCTTTGACGCGTTCATTTCTTCCTGATTTTCTGGCTTCTGCTCCAGATGAGGCAAGGATTTGGAAGATTACAGGCCCTGTATCACGCACTGAGAATGGGCAGACAATACCGAAACACTCGTCGGAGGCTGATTCTGTTCCAGGCACGTTGCCAAGGTTACCTTGCGCGGTTAAAACACCGCAAGCGACTGGAAGCTGTGATTACTGTGCAGGCCTACGCAAAGGGGTTACTGATTCGCAAGAAGTATTGGAAAGAAAAGAGAGAGGTAAGTGATGGAAACAGGGGTAGGGAGGAAGGTGCAGAGAGTGGTTAATGATAGAGACAGAGTCATTGAGGGCAAGGAGGAAGTACGGCTGCAGGTGGCTAACACAGTCACCAATTCAACACAGCAACTCCAAGAAAGAACAGCTGACAATGATAGTTATTGGCAAAAGGATGGACTGGGGGTGGGAATTTTAACATCAATGAAAGTGTTTTCACCAAGAGACATTTTGTCAGCGTAGTGCACCAGAGCATGTGTGTGTGTGGTAGGTTGTGGGGTGTGCGTGTACATGTGAGATCTTGTGTGTGTGTATACGTGGGGTGTGTGTGTGCATGTGTGTTCAGATGGATAGGAACATAGGAACATAGGAAGTAGGAACAGGAGTAGGCCAAAAATGGCCCATCGAGCCTGCTCCGCCATTCAATACGATCATGGCTGATCTCATTTATGACCTAACTCCACCTACCTGCCTTCTCCCCATATCCCCTAATTCCTCTATCATGTAAAAATTTATCTAACCAAATTTTAAATATGTTTAATGAGGCAGCCTCAACTACTTCCCTGGTTAGAGAATTCCAAACATTCACTACTCTCTGGGAAAAACTATTTTTCCTCATCTCTGTCCTAAATCTACTCCCCCGAATCTTGAGACTGTGTCCTCTCATTTTAGTTTCCCCGGCCAGCTCAAAAAACCTTCCTACATCTATCCTATCCATACCCTTCATAATCCTATATGTTTCTATAAGATCTCCTCTCATTCTTCTGAACTCGAGCGAATACAATCCTAGACGATTTAATCTTTCATCATAAGTCAACACCTTCATCCCAGGGATCAACCTAATAAACCTCCTCTGGACCGTCTCCAAAGTCAGTATATCCTTCCTCAAATATGGAGACCAGAACTGGACACAGTACTCCAGGTGCGGTCTCACCAGTACCTTATACAGTTGCAACATTACCTCTCTACTCCTGAATTCAATTCCTCTAGCGATGAAGGCCAACATTCCATTTGCCTTCTTAATAACCTGCTGCACCTGTAACCTAACTGGATATACAGTTGTGCATGTATTCATGAGGTAAGTGCACATCTGTGTGTGCACGCATAGGGTTTGTGTGTGTACTCGCAGGGGGTGTGTGTGCGTGGGGGGAGCAGGGAGTGGTTTGGAGTGGGGTGACTGTGGGGAACTGACATGAGTCTCTGTCAGGCTGGGGTAGACTGGGTACTGAGGGGGACTTGGAGGGGTGAGGGCGTGTTTGGGCTGAAACTTATCTCACTCTCTAAACTCTGCAGGTTAAGGCGGTGAAGCTCCAAGTCGCAGGGAGGCAGCGGCGCGTGAAGTTGATGGGCATCACAATGGCTAATCATGAGAATGACGAGAACAAGTCGGTACGGGTGGCCTCAATGTTCTGCCTCGCCAACACCAATACTCTCCTGAACATCTCCTTCTCAGGGCTGGACCTTAATCCTACAATAGATACATGCCTAGTCCAAACCACACTAGGCCCTTTACCAAGACGACTGAATGCCCAGGAACCTCATGTTTCCACAAAAACTTCTCAAACCAGAGTTTCATTGTGGAATTAAACCAGAAAACGTCAGAAACACAAAGGTCACACAGGATCTGTGCAGGGAAATAGAAGAGTTAACATTTTGGGAAGATAATCCTTCATCATAGCTGCAAATAATTAGAAATCAAACTAGTTTTAAGCTGCAGAGAACGGAGAGAGAAGAGAACGCAGAGATGATTTGTGATAAGGTGGAGTCAGGAGAGACTGAAGTCCCTTTCACACTTGCAAATGATCCCAGGAATCAAACTCCAATCAGCCTTTAAAGTGGCAAGTGTGAAAGCAAGATCAGCTCAATGCCGGTGTCAGATGACATCATTTCATGCCGGGGATTGACGGCCTCGACCCTGGTACAATCCCCGGTGTCTGCAGACACCGACGTTGCAATCAGCCAAGTGTGAAAGGGGTAATTGCACTGTGGGATTAAAATGACCCAAGTTTTTGTATGAGTGTAGGAAGAAAAGATTAAAATGAAGGTATAAACATTGCCACAGGAAAGTCGCAGTGGGAGAGAGAGAGACAGACAGAGGAAATAAATAGCAATAAACAGCAATAGTGAACAATTTTTAAACAGCGTGGAAAAATAGGAGGTGCTATAGTGCATAATTTATAAAATAAAGACCAAGGGAAAAAAGCAATGGCGGACCTGACTTCCCAGAATGCCATGCAGCAGAGAAACCCCTCTATTAATTCTCCATGTATGCAACCGGGCATACAGCCCTTTCCCACATTGAATTCTGGGAGGACAAGTCCGCCATTGCTTTTTCCCCATGGTATTTATAAGTTGTACATAATAGTGCTACCAACTTCCCCACACTATTTAAAAATTATCCGCTATTACTATTTATTGCTTGCACTTTCCCATGGTCCCCTATAAAGGTTTATATAGGTCGGCACAACAACAACAACAGGGGCTGAAGGGCTCATACTGTGCTGTACATAAAGCTTAATTTAGTTATAATTAGACATGATTAATTTTGTTAAAATATAAGATCATAATACATTGATCAGGATTTAAGGCAGGTCCACCATCACGATGACATCACAAATAGAAGGTGGAACAGTCCTAACCTCGGGGATGGCTCCTTGCTAGTGTGAAAACGTTCAGTGTCCCAGTTAGGAGTTGTCTAGTGTGAAAAGCCAAACCTATCACAGGTCACTGAATGGCCAATTTAGTGGGATGCAAGTGTGAAAGGGGCTCCAGTGACACAAATGGAGAGGGAGGTGTGTTACAAATAGCTGAATGAGGTGTCGAGAGCAAGGAATGAGGAAATATAGAAAGTAGGAAGCAATAACCCTGCCATTGAGCTAAGGTGAATAAACAAATTAAAAAAAAGGTTTGTCAATTATGAGAAATCCAGTTTTGGGGATCTTAGTTGTACAACCATTTAGGACTGAGATGTGGAAAAATTTCATCTGGAAGATTGAGGGCGAATCTTTGGAATTTTTCAGTTGAAAGAGGGAGAGCACGGAAATGTGGTATTGAGAGACAGCATTGTATTGATGGAGGGGAAGGATTGAGGGGCTGAATGGCCTACTCCTGCTCATAGTTCCCATTGTTTCAGTCCGTTGATCTGAAAAAAATAAAATCCAGGCATGCTCCTATCTTCAGCGTGAAATAGACTGTTCCTTTGATAGTGTTCTGGAAGGGAAATGTCGGCAAGGTTCTCTTCACGGGTCAGATTTCCAGAAGACAGGAGGTGCTGATGTGAGACACAGGGGTAGGTGACCTCCTCTCACACCATTGGCCCTTACCACTGAAATTCAGTCAAAAAGTTGAAGGTATTATGCTCCCCTGGGGTGGCCAGACTAAATTGAACGGTGTAGGGACTCGAAACAAAATTCTGAAAGAGCAACTGGTCGAGCTGTTCCTCCAGCGACAAAAAAATTTGCAGGAGGAACTCAGTGGTTCTAGCCGCATCAGTGGGAGAAAAAGAATGGTGGACGTGTTTTCTCACTGATACTGCTCGATCTGCTGAGTTCCTACCAAAGAGTGCTCATTACTCCAGATTTCTTCTTGCTTCCCCGATTAAGGGGCCTGCTTTTAATTCTTCTTTTAAATTAATAGCAATGCTTTAATTTATGCAACTGTTTTTAAAATGACTTTTACATTTTAACATTTTGTACCTTTTTACCCTTAACCCTACATTGATTAATTTTAAATGATTCTTTAAAAATTGAAAAAACCTGGGACAGTCAAAATGCTCAGAGTTGGGCATCTGGCAACATGAGCATCACGGTTCAGTTAGTGCAACACTGGTACAGCACCAGTGACCTGGAGTTGAATCCAGTGCTGTCTGTAAGGATTTTGTTCGCTCTCTCCATAACTGTGTGGGATTTCCCTGGGTGTTCTAGTTTCCTGCCACATTCCAAAGATGGACGGTATTAATAGATTAATTGGCCACATGGGTGTAATTAAGTTCGTGGGCCTGTCACCGTGCTGTATCTCTAAATTAAAATGAAAATATGCTCCCGGACACCTTTGTTCATGGAACATTCATGGAAGATGTCCCAGATCCTGAACGACGGGGGAAAAAAATGTCTCCCAGGAAACAAACCCCTATTAGATCCCCTTGTGTTCCCTGACTGACGACATCCCATTTTATTCACCCATCAGCTCTGTTTCTAAGCAATGCTCTTGCACTCTCCACAGTCAAGGATGTCCAAGCAGGACATGATGAATGAGAGGAAGAAGAGAGAGGAGTACTTGAGGGTGCAGCAGCAAGAAGCAACAGCTGATCTGGAAATGGTGGACCATATCTTCAACTTTCTGCCAAGTGTGCTGACAAGCCAAGAGAAAGAAGGTCCCCAGGAGTTTGAGGTAACTTTTCCATTTTGCTCATTCCCAGGACTTCCCAAAGATTGGGGTATAGGGCAACAGTTGGTTGGTTTCACAATCCTTGGGGTCTGACAATGGCCCTGGGATCTTGGCGACCCTAGCCTGTGAATTGCTTTGTACTGTGCAACTGAACATAGGCTTGACCCAGGATGAAGGGTCACCTCAGGGTTTGTCCTCCCTCACGTTCACAGTTCTCTTGTAAAACTGGATCGAGGGCTATTGAGCCAGATCCACCATTCAATAAGATCATGGCTGATCTGGCCGTGGACTTGGTTTGACCTACCTGAACCAGAACCTTTAATTCCCCAACTATACAAAAACCTATCTGTGTCTTATATATATTTAATGAGGAAGTCTCTTTTGCTTCCTTGGGCAGAGAATTCTCTCTGGGGAAAAAAAAAGTTCTTCTTTATCTCCACCCTGAATCTATTCTACCAGTGGAAACAACTTTCCTGACTTTCTCTCTTTAATCTTCTCATAATTTTGCACATCTCCACTAGATCCCCCCTCATCTTTCTAAACTCCAATGAGGATAGTCTCAGGCTACACAATCCCTCCTCAAAAGCTCATCCCTCAGCTCAGGAACCCACCTGATTAACCTACCCTGCATGACCTCCAAAGCCAGTCTACCCTTTCTCAAGCAAGGAGACCAGAACTGTGCACCGTTCCCCAGGTGTGGCCCCACCAGGACCTTGTACAGTTGCAGCAGAACCCCCCCCCCGCTCTTAAATTCAATCCCTCCAGCGATGAAGGCCGGCATCCAGTCTGTCTTCTTGATTGCCTGCTGCAGCTGTAAACCATCCTTGTGTGATTCATGCCCAAATACCCCCATGTCCATCTGCACAACAGCATGCTACAATCTTTCATAACTTAAATAATCTGATCTTCTATTTTTTCTTCCAAAATAGATGACCTCATATTTACTAAAATTGTACTCCATTGGCCAAACCCTTGCCCACTCCACACACTCACCGCATCCTCTGCACATTTTACTTTTCCACTCAATTTAGTGTCATCAGCAAACTTGTATATGCTACTCTCTTTCCAGATTGTTTATATATATATATATCATGAACAGTTCAAGGCCCAGCACCAACCACTGATTGGCAATCATAGAAATATCCATTTATTCCAATTCTCTGCCTTCTATCAATTAACCAGTCCTCTATCCATAGAACACACAGTGCAGAAAAAGACTTTTCAGCCCATCTAGTCTGTGCCAAACTACTATTCTGCCCAGTCCCAATAGCCTATAGCTGGTTTATAGCCTTCCATACCCCTCTCATCTATATACCTGTCCAAACTTTTCTTGTGCCAGCACACATTCACCATTGCAGCTGGCAGCTCATTCCACACTCCCACCACTCTCTGAAGGTTCCCCCAGTGTTCCCTTTCACTCTTTACCTATGTCCTCTAGTTCTTGTCCCACCTAAGCTCAGTGGAAAAATCCTGAGGTGCGGTGTTGGTGGGAGGCATTACAGTACTGCTTTGAGACTTGAGACCATGGACTGGAGCTGTTTCAGGGAAGCAACCACCTACAACGGTCATGTAAACATAATGTGTACATGAGCTCAGTGACTGGCTACATCAGCAAGGGCGTCGAGGATGTCACCAAGATCAACTACTTCACCACCAGGGCTAACCAGAAACCACTGCTGGATGCAGAGGTCTGGGCCCTTCTTGGAACTCATTTTTAAAAAAATATTTTATTTAATATTCCGCACATTGAGTAACTCTAATTGTAATAATGCAGACATCAAAAAGAACAAATTGATTACATACATGATGGTTTTCTCTTCTTGGAGCTCATGATTCTGCCTTCAGGACAGGAGACTAAATGGCACTAAGACCAGCCAGAGCTGAACTCTCCCATACAATCGGGAAGGCAAAGTGTGGGTATGCACAGATCCACAGCCAGTGCGACACCAACGAGCCGAGGCGCATGTGGCAAGGGGTCAACACTATAACGGATCATAAGTCAACTTTGCGAGTCAAAAACAATGACACCTCCCTTGCGGACAGACTGAACATCTACGCGTGGTTCAATGAAAAGAACAGGCTAACACCGAAGAAAGCTTTGTATTATCCCCATGAAAAATGAGCCCCCTGCATGGCTGCAGCTGAGGTGAGGAGAACCCTATCCATGGTGAACCCACACAGGGCAGCGGGACCAGACAACATGCCTGGTCGGGTACTGAAGGACAGCGTGGACCAACTGATGGAGGTCCATATAGACATCTTCAACGTCACTGCCACCATCATCCCGGATCCAAAGAGGGTGAAAGTAGCAGGCCTCAATGACTACCTCACGGTGACACCGACCTCCACCATGATGAAATGCCTCAAGCATCTGATGATGGAACTCATCAAAACACACCTCCCAGAGACACTGGACCCATTTCAATTCACCTACAGATAGAACCGTTCCACAGACGATGCTATGGCCTTATCCCTTTACTCTGTCGTGACCCACCTGTAGAATGATGCCTCATTCAGCAGTCTGTTGAATATTTTATTTAATCAACATATATAAGATTAAATAATTGAAAATAATATACCCAATTACACAATAGAATGTTAACAAATATATGTTGAAACTATATATAAAAAAACTAAGACTAAAAACTAAAGCTAAATCCCTCCCATCCTCCTCCCTAAAACTACTATAATACCAAAACTAAAATAATTACAATTAATTAATTTGGATTGCATCAGTTGACACCCAGAGTTCTCAAAGACATCATAACATTATTCTATTATTTCTTCAGGGAAAACTTCACTGAGCATGAAAAATAAAAATACATTTTATAATTTTAATTTAATAAATCGAGCATGCAGGCCCCAAATTTGGAAAAATAAAGAATGTTTATTCCTCAAATTATACTTAATTTTTTTCTAATGGAATACAACTTTGAATCCCAGCATGTCACCTCTCTAATGTTAATAAAACATCAGATTTTCATGTTACAGCCATACGTTTCCTTGCTAATTTAACAAATTTCAATAGGGGATCTAACAGTGACTATTTAGGACTGACACTTTCAAAATTCCATAACAAAAATAATTCAGGATTTAAAGGAAAATCCATCCCCGTTATCCATTTTAAAAATGTGCTCATAGAAACCCAGAAAGGATTAACCTTTGTACAAGACCACGTAGAATGAAGACAAATACCAATTTTTATTCCAAATCTTAAACATTGATCCGATGAATTCATTCTCCATCTATTTAATTTCTGAGGATTAATATGCAATTGAGGTAAAAAATTATAGTGGAGCCATCTATTTCTAACATTAATAGTATTTGTCATAACTTCTTTACACAAAATTTGCCAATCTTCTTGTTCTATAATCATATCTAAGTCTCATTTCCATTTTTCTTTTGAATTAAACAAGTCTACTTTCTTATCTGATCTTGAAATATGCACTTAAAATAAACTTTTTAATCATTCCATCAACCATAATCTTTTCCAAATTTGAAAGATCTTTTAAAATCATTTCTGGTCCTAATTTCTCTCCTAAATAAGCCTTCAATTGAAAATAACAAAATAATGTATTATGAGGCATATCATATTTAATCATTAACTGATCAAAGGACATCAATCTTTTATTATTATAACAATCTCCCAATTTAGAAATTCCCTTATAATATCATGTATTTAAAAAAAGGATTGTCTTTTGAAAAAATTAATAGGGAATTAATTAATGGTGTTTTGAATGAAAGAATATTACCATCAATTTCTAATTTAACTTTATACCAAATATTCAACAAATGTTTTAATATTGGAACTTCCTTATCTATTACACTAGATTTAGGTTCCCATTTATAAATAAATTCATCTGCCATAACTTCTCCTATCTCACTTAACTCAATATCCACCCACGATGGTCTGAATTTAACAAACATATAAACTAAAAACCTTGATTGAGCTACTCTATAATAATGCTTAAAGTGAGGAAGGTGCAACCCTCCTTGTTTATATTTCTCTAATGACTTTCTTACCATTTTCCCTTTCCAAAGAAAATTCCTAAGCTGCTTATTTAAATCTTGAACATTTTTTTGAGGTAAATGTATAGGTAAAGTTTGAAATAAATATTGAATTTGTGGGAAAAACATTAATCTAAATACAATGAACTCTCCCTATTAATGTAATTGGTAAAATGACCCATCTCTTCAAATCTTCCTCTATTTTTTAAAACATTGGAATTTAATTTATATAATTTTTTCAAATTAGTATCAAATGAGCATCAATACCTAAATATTTAATCTTGTCAGTCCATTTGAAACAAACTACTTATCTACATTGTGAATTATCTCCTTTAACTAATTCCATTACCTCACTTTTATCCCAATTTATCCTACATCCTGAAATTTTTCCATCATCCAACAATTATTGATAAAGCCTTGGTAATGATGTTTGTGGCTGAGTTAAATAGACTAGTACATCATCAGCAAATAAACAAATTTTATGCTGGATCTGATTTATCTCAAATCCCTTAGTTGTTGATCATCCCTAATCTTTTGTGCATGTAGCTCTGTTGCTAGAACAAACAAAGCAGGTGATAAAGGACATCCCTGTCTGCTAGATCTGATTAAATTGAAAGATTGAGGTACTTGTCCATTTATTATCACTTTAAGTTTAGGACTTCTATATAGGGCCTTAATCCAATTTATAAAATTTACACCAAAACCAAATTTACTCAAAACCTTAAATATAAAGTCCCATTCTAACCTATCAAAAGCTTTTTCTGCACCCAAAGCTATAATAAGGTTCATGTTCTTTTTTCCGCTAAATTAATTATACTTAATAACCTTACTATATTTTCCAAAGTTTGTCTTTTTAACAAAACCCGTCTGGTCCATATTTATTAAGTCAGGAAGATATTCATTAATCCTATTCACTAATACTTTTGCTACAATCATAATCTACATTCAATAAAAATACAGGTCTATGAGAAGTCAGTTTTAATGCAACTCTGTCTTTTTTAGGAATAACCGTAATTATTGCCGTGGAGAATATCTCTGGAAGACAATGTTGTTTAAAGGCTTGTTCTATTCTTTCTTCTTTGGCTTGGCTTCGAGGACGAAGATTTATGGAGGGGGTAAAAAGTCCACGTCAGCTGCAGGCTCGTTTGTGGCTGACAAGTCCGATGCGGGACAGGCAGACACGATTGCAGCGGTTGCAAGGGAAAATTGGTTGGTTGGGGTTGGGTGTTGGGTTTTTCCTCCTTTGCCTTTTGTCAGTGAGGTGGGCTCTGCGGTCTTCTTCAAAGGAGGTTGCTGCCCGCCAAACTGTGAGGCGCCAAGATGCACGGTTTGAGGCGTTATCAGCCCACTGGCAGTGATCAATGTGGCAGGCACCAAGAGATTTCTTTAGGCAGTCCTTGTACCTTTTCTTTGGTGCACCTCTGTCACGGTGGCCAGTGGAGAGCTCGCCATATAACACGATCTTGGGAAGGCGATGGCCCTCCATTCTGGAGACGTGACCCATCCAGCGCAGCCGGATCTTCAGCAGCGTGGACTCGATGCTGTCGACCTCTGCCATCTCGAGTACTTCGACGTTAGGGGTGTAAGCGCTCCAATGGATGTTGAGGATGGAGCGGAGACAACGCTGGTGGAAGCGTTCTAGGAGCCGTAGGTGGTGCCGGTAGAGGACCCATGATTCGGAGCCGAACAGGAGTGTAGGTATGACAACGGCTCTGTATACGCTTATCTTTGTGAGGTTTTTCAGTTGGTTGTTTTTCCAGACTCTTTTGTGTAGTCTTCCAAAGGCGCTATTTGCCTTGGCGAGTCTGTTGTCTATCTCATTGTCGATCCTTGCATCTGATGAAATGGTGCAGCCGAGATAGGTAAACTGGTTGACCGTTTTGAGTTTTGTGTGCCCGATGGAGATGTGGGGGGGCTGGTAGTCATGGTGGGGAGCTGGCTGATGGAGGACCTCAGTTTTCTTCAGGCTGACTTCCAGGCCAAACATTTTGGCAGTTTCCGCAAAGCAGGACGTCAAGCGCTGAAGAGCTGGCTCTGAATGGGCAACTAAAGCGGCATTCTTACTGAACCAATAAATCCTTAAACTCTATAAAATCAACTGGGAACCCATCTTCACCCAGAGATTTATTATTTTGTCAGTTCGAAAGGGCATCAAATACCTCCTGATCAATAAAAAGACTATCTAATTCATCTTTACCTTCTTGGGTTAAACTCAGTAATGACAGATGTGACAGGTAGTCATCTATAGTCTCTTCATCATATAATGATTCAGAAGAATATAACTTTTCAGAGAATTCCTCAGTCTGTTGTTCATTGGCTTCAGCTCGGCATTTAAGCTATCCTTGCTGGGACTCCACTCGCCTCTGTAACTGGATCCTGGACTTCCTAATGGAATGTCCACAGTCTATTTGGGTCAGCAGCAGAACATCAAGCACCATCACGCTGAGCACTGATGCACCTCAGGGCTATGTGCGCAGCCCACCCTGTCACGCTACTAACCCACTACTGCAATGCCAGATCCAGCTCCAAAAGAGTCATCAGGTTGCCAGATGACACGACAGTAGTTGGCCTCATCAGCAACAATGATAAGTCTCACTACAGAAAAGAAGTGGAAAATCTTGTGAGTTGGTGCGAGAGTAACAACCGGAGTCTCAATGTGGACAAGATGAAGGAGGTGATCATGAACTTCAGGAGGACCAGGAATGACCACCCTCCACTACTCCCAACAACTCTGTAGTGGAGAGCACTGGAGTTTACTTAACAAGTGACCTATTATGGACACTCAACATTTCACTTTTTAGGAATATGTAACAGTGACTGCACTTCCTAAGAAGACTGAGATGGGCAAGGCCACCATCTTGCACCTTTTTACAGGAGCTCAATTGAGAGTGTCCTGGCTGGCAACATTACAGTGTGGTACATTTGCTATAGAGGAGTGGTTTTCAAACTTTTTCTTTCCACTCACATTTCACTTTAAATAATCCCTATGCCATAGTGACTCTTGTGATTAGTAAAGGATTACTTCAGGTGGTGTGTGAGTGGGAAGGGAAGGTTGAGAATCACTGTTCTAGACCCAATTGTTACAGAAATATTTTGCTTGAGAAAAATTGTCATTGGCCCATTTCCTTTGGAGTTATGAAACCGTGCACATAACGAGTCAAATAGGTGGTTTTCAAACTTTTTCTTTCCACTCACATACCACCTTAAGCAATCCCTTTCTCATCACAGAGCACCTCTGGCATATGGATTACTTAAGGTGGTATGTGAGTGGAAAGAAAAAGTTTGAAAACATCTACTCTACAATTTATTTAGCAATATTTTTATACATGTATACTGCATATGTATCTTTTGAATTTATGTGTGTTATGTCTGTATGTATATTTGCAAGTTTTTGCAACAAGGACCAGAGAACACTGTTTCTATGGGTTGTTCAATCAGATGATAACAAACTTGAACTCTCATTAACACTTAGTTCCATTCTGGTCGCATCATTACAGGAAGGATGTGGAAGTTTTGGAGACGGTGCAGAGTAGATTTGTCAGGATGCTGCCTCGCTTGGAGAACATGTCTTATGAGGATAGGTTAACCGAACTGGGGCTTTTCTCTTTGAAGTGAAATAGGATGAGAGGCAACTTAATGGTGGTCTACCAGAATATTAGAGGCATAGATAAAGTGGACAGCCAGCGCATTTTTCACAGGGTGACAGTAGCAAACAGCAGAGGAGGGGAGGAACGTTTAGGGGACATATCAGGGGTAAATTTTTTTACACAGAGTAGTGTGTGTCTGCAATGCATTGCCTGATGTGGTTGTGGAGGCTGGTACAATATAGACATTTAAAAGACTCAGGCACATAGATGCAGAACAAAATAGAGAGATATGGGTATGAGGTAAGGAAGGTTTAAATTGTTGAGGTCAATATAAGGCACACAACATCGTGGGCCGAAGGGCCTGTACTGTGCTGTAATGTTTTATGATCCCACCCTGTAACACTGGGATCTGCCTAAAGGGCACTAGTCGGGTCTGTATCATCATTATCTCTTTGACCTACTCACACTGGGTTATGTCTGTCCTTCACAGGACCTGGAGGTAAACCAGCAGAAGTTGGAAGAGTTTGATTTGGATGACATCTCCCTTTCCTCGGACTCCAATGATGAAGATGACCTTTCCCAGTACACCTTCCCAAAATATGCTGCCACCTACTTCCAGGGGTCGGCAACACCAACCCACATCCGACGGCCTCTCCGACACCCTCTGCTCTTCCATGAGGACTGGATCGATGTTCTGGTAGGTGAGCTCCACCCGTCTGGAAGAAACATTAGGAGAAAATGATACAGCTCGTTGACATCCCAAAATCCATCCCACCTTTAATTTTAAATGAAGAAAGATAAAGGAAATGTTTAGATTGGGAGATATTGGGAGATACAGTGAGAGGAGATTGGATGGGCGTCTTTGAAAGATACAGTCCAGAACAGGCCCTTCGGCCCATGAGTCCTTGATGACTATCAATCACCCATTTGCACTCATCCTACACTAATCCCATTTTATTTTCCCCACATACCCATCTACGCCCCACTCTCCCCCCGCCCCAACCAAGACTCTATCCTTCTCCCTCACAATAGGGACAAACATACAGCGACCAATTAACCTACCAACCCCCGTGTCTTTAGGATGTGTGAGGAAACCAGAGCACCCGGAGGAAACCCATGGGTTCGCAGGGAGAATGTGTAAACTCGGTGTAGACAGTACCGGAAGTTGGGATTGAACAAGGGTCTTTGAAGCTGTGAGGCAGTGGTTCCATGTTCTGTGCCACTGAGTTACCCCAGACATATGTTCATTGAGGGTTGGAGTTGGGGTGGAAATCTCTTAATGGTCTACTGATAATCACATGAAAGTATTCAAGTTCTATCTTGGAGCATGCTGTTCTAATGCAAATCCTATTGTTTAAAGTCAGTTGCTAGCTGTGGAGGTTTTGGGTGAGCTGGATAGGTGACATTACAACTGTGTCAACTGTTTTCTGCAGGCTTCCTTGGCCGTGTGGAATATTATCCTGAGGTTCATGGGAGATCTTCCAGAACCCAAGGCACTTGGCAAGGACTCAAAGACTGGAGACTCTATCATGACCCAGATATATGACTCTCTTGGCAAGCGGTCCAAGGCTTACCTACCTACAAACCAGACTGCAGCCAAGGTAAGGCTCCATCCTTTCTTAGCTATTGACACACTTGATGTTGTGTTAGTTCTGGTAAGTAACGCAGAATAGTGTGAATCCAGACCTCTGCCCACCCACATGGTGTGAAATGATCTACCATGCTGTCCTGGCATCATTGTACCAACCAGAACCCTACAGAGACAAAGCCTGGTTAGGCCTCCAGGACTGTGGTGCCCTACCAAGCCAGCTGTTCCTTTTACTCCATCCGCCTCAACTGTACACTCCCAAGTCCACTGAACCTTGATCACCCACCCCAACCACTCACCTACCCTGATGTTCTCATGATGAATCTCCACACCTGCACCCTACACCAATCATTCTTTCTCTCCCCAAGGCACAAAGACCTTTCAGATGCTCCCTCACCAGTGGCAGGGTTAACTGTTTGACATCATCACTTTTCTCTACGAGGAACACCTATCATATGATGGCGTGTGACATGCAAGACCCCCCCCCCCCCACTCAACTGCGGGGTTCTATCGGCCCTCCCAGCCTTCACTTGGCTTTCGATCTAGTCATACCACAAAGCTCTCTTCATGAAAGGGATTTTCTTCCCTGCTCATTGCTTTTTACCTCACATGTGCATCACACAGAGGTGTTAAAGAGCTCCATAACCATCATCAGCTGGGCATTTAGTGATCTAATATTTTAATATATTGAAGGGTTACTTTGATTATGGGGCCTTTCCCTTTTACAATCCAGTAGCAAACTGTGCTGTCAGACGAAGGTGAGTCTGCTTCCCTCATTCAAGTGGTGGAAGGGAGAGGAATGGAGCTTGGAATCCCAGTGAGATTTCCTCCTTGCTGTAACTCCTATCACTGATATGACGTTGATCGTCTACTGATGGAATTTTTATTTTCTATTGTGTTAATGTCATTGCTTAAGAGCTGAGGCCCACAGTTCTGGTCTAAGGTCTTGTAGTCCATCATCAGTAACCACCAAGACTAGGCTGAGGGAATGATAGGCTTTAATATACCTTGCTGGCCCGGATCCAGGTATAAAAATGGAGGAAAGGGAGAGGTGGCTCGACCTTTATGGCCCAAGACCTCGAGGGAGGAGTCATAGGGTATGAGTCATCAGTTGACGGGCCAGCTCCATATGTACAGCAGTCAACAATAACTATATACAATGGAGGAAACATATCACCACAGATCTCCTGTATCTGTCGTGGGTTGAAGGCCAACATTGGATGGGATTAAGTCCTTCACTACCACATTGTAGTTTGCCCTCTTGCCTTGTACCAAGCTCTACATTAACCTAATGGTAGCTACAAGTTACATGGTTATACACACAATCAAAAGAACACGCTCACTCATTCTTCAGTACAAAATGGAGTCGACCTTCTCTGTTCTTCTCAACCAATAGAGCTCTTTCTTCGTTGACCTCACCAAAACCTGCAACACCGTGAGTCGGAAAGGGCTTTGGCAAATACTAGAGCGACTCGGATACCCCCCAAAGTTCCTCAACATGGTTATCCAACTGCATGAAAACCTACAAGGTCGGGTCAGATACAGCAATGAGCTCTCTGAACCCTTCTCCATTAACAATGGCGTGAAGCAAGGCTGCGTTCTCGCACCAACCCTCTTTTCAATCTTCTTCAGCATGATGCTGAAACAAGCCATGAAAGACCTCAACAATGAAGACGCTGTTTACATCCGGTACCACACGGATGGCAGTCTCTTCAATCTGAGGCACCTGCAACCTCACACCAAGACACAAGAGCAACTTGTCCGTGAACTACTCTTTGCAGATGATGCCGCTTTAGTTGCCCATTCAGAGCCAGCTCTTCAACGCTTGATGTCCTGTTTTGTGGAAACTGCCAAAATGTTTGGCCTAGAAGTCAGCCTGAAGAAAACTGAGGTCCTCCATCAGCCAGCTCCCCACCATGACTACCAGCCCCCCGACATCTCCATCGGGCACACAAAACTCAAAACGGTCAACCAGTTTACCTATCTCAGCTGCACCATTTCATCGGATGCAAGAATCGACAACGAGATAGACAACAGACTCGCCAAGGCAAATAGCGCCTTTGGAAGACTACACAAAAGAGTCTGGAAAAACAACCAACTGAAAAACCTCACAAAGATTAGCGTATACAGAGCCGTTGTCATACCCACACTCCTGTTTGGCTCTGAATCATGGGTCCTCCATCATCGAAGTACTCAAGATGGCAGAGGCCAACAGCATCGAATCCACGCTGCTGAAGGTCAAACTGCGCTGGGTAGGTCACATCTCCAGAATGGAGGACCATCGCCTTCCCAAGATCGTGTTATATGGCGAGCTCTCCACTGGCCACCGAGACAGAGGTGCACCAAAGAAGAGGTACAAGGACTGCCTAAAGAAATCTCTTGGTGCCTGCCACATTGACCACCGCCAGTGGGCTGATATCACCTCAAACCGTGCATCTTGGCGCTTCACAGTTCGGCGGGCAGTAACCTCCTTTGAAGAAGACCGCAGAGCCCACCTCACTGTCAAAAGACAAAGGAGGAAAAACCCAACACCCAACCCCAACCAACCAATTTTCCCTTGCAACCGCTGCAACCGTGTCTGCCTGACCCGCATCGGACTTGTCAGCCACAAACGAGCCTGCAGCTGACGTGGACATTACCCCTCCATAAATCTTCGTCCGCGAAGCCAAGCCAAAGAAAAGAATACACCACCCCAGTCAACCACCCCCCCCCCCCGACATTTTCATTGCCTCTCCGCCACACAGGTGATCGTGACACTTTTAATTACTGTGATCCATCACAGTGTATGTAGCCCCACTCCCGGTTGAATCTCAGGGATCTATGTGATGTCATGTATGTACTCTGACAATAAATCTGAACTTTGAACTCAACCTTGCATTCATGTCCATTACATCCTCCGTCACTCCAAAGAGAAAAGCTCGAGCTCGCTCAACCCTTCCTCATAAGACGTGTTCTGCAATCCAGGCCACATCCTGGCCAATCTCCCCTCCACATCCTTCCGGTAATGAGGCAAAATAGAGCTGAAACCTATGGTTCATGTCCAAAATGTTCCTGTTGTTTATGCTGCAGGGTACATACAGTCAAACACCTGGAGAAGGAATGCTGTTGGATGAAAATCCCATCTCGGACCGACCAATGTCAAACCTGGAAAAGCTCCATTTCATTATCGGGAATGCCATTGCCAGACCAAGCATTAGGTACCGATGGTCACTATTACATTACTTCTCCTTTTCAATGTAATTTTCAAAATCCAAGTGGTATAGATTTTCCAGTGAACTGGAATCACTGGGTGCACATGAAGGGCTGAACTCGATAAATAATTGAGATGAGGAAGAAGGCAGCTTAATTCCTGCATTTTCCATTTTCGGGGATGATAGCCAAAGGAACTGGAGTAACAGATCATAGAGGATCTCAGACAATGCTTAAATGAGGGAGACTCTCACAGAAAGAGAGTCAAGAACTATCCATGTATCTGTCCAAATATCCTTTGAGCATTGTAATTGTAGTTGTTCTTCCAGATACAGACCCCTCTCTGAGTGAAAAAGTTGTCCCTCGGGTCCCTTCAGATCTACCCCTCCCCCATTTTAAACCTATACCCTCTATAACTGTAGAGCCTTCTGTTGTTCAGCCCATCCAGCAGTGCACTGGACTAGAGTGCTAGCATTTCACCTTGATGACAACAGTTACTTCATTTGCCCAGTTGGTGGTTCCTCTGGTGGAGTTCACTTCCTATCGCCATCTTCCTCAGTCCCCATCTTCCTCAGTCCCACTGCGCTCTGAATGTGGATGCAGGCTTGATGTTGACAATTAAGAAAATTTTGGAAAAGCATATGTATAGGAGGTATACAGACCAATGGAACAAGGCAGAGTAATAGTTTGGCACAGACTAGATGTGCGGTAGAGTTCCATGATTCTGTGCTTCATTTCCAATGCAGTGGGAGCACCTCTACACTGACCAACTCTGTTCTGATGTCCAATGACAATTAACACATCCTACTCCTCACCTCCCTTTGCACATTTTCACATCCCACGATTTGATTGTTTTACACCATTTGAATTTCTGGGGAATCTCCACCTCCTCCTTGATGGAACCATTATCTTAGCAGCATCTCATGGGAACGGATGAAGAAAGAGTTCACACTCTTGCTTGAAGCTGTTAAGGACCTTGAGTTTTAGACTGACAACCCTCCTTAGTTTACTGATATGTTTAGTGTCTGAACTGTTCAGAGATCTGAATTTCCTGAGGAGTTCGGATTGATGACAATGTTTGCAGTGTGATGGGGAGAGGGGAGAATTTGCTGAGTGTGGTGGGGAGAGTAAGCATCATGTGAGGGGGGAGATTGCTGCCTCAATATACCGGAGTCTCAGTATGCATGGTTCCTCAAGTTATGGATTGTCAGGAGCAGTGCTGGTTCCTGCAGGATGAAGTTCCTCACCGTTGTCAGTAGTGGAAGACTTTCTGAGCCTTGCCTTGTTCTCATTACAGGGATGAAATTTATTGTCAGATTTGTAAGCAGCTGTCTGACTGTTTCAACAAGAATGCCTTCGCTAGAGGTTGGATTCTCATGTCCCTTTGTCTTGGTTGTTTTCCACCCTCAAATGGCTTCATGAAGGTGAGTCCTGCTGTGCTACCCAGACACCTCCAGGAGAAGTGTGCTTGTCCACCTTTACCACCCCTTACAGGCAGACATCTGTCTGTTATTCTTTACTATGAACATATTAACCCCACACCTACAGGCAGGTGTTCCTGTTAGTCCCACCGTACTACCCACACACCTACAACCAGGTGATCCTGCTAGTCCCAACGTACTACCCCCACACCTATAGGCAGATGTTCCTGTTAGTCCCACCGTACTACCCACACACCTACAGGAAGGTGTTCCTGTTAATCCCACCATACTACCCCCACACCTGCAGGCAGGTATTCCTGTTAGTCCCACCGTACTACCCCCAAACCTACAGGCAGGTGTTCCTGTTAGTCCCACCATGCTACTCCCATGACTGCAAGCTGGTTAGCATCTGATTCTTCCTATGAAGGCAGGCTTTATAGGGTATTGTTCTGTGAGTAATTCTGTGAGTGACCATGGAAAGGTCCCCTGTTCATCCTCCATAACTCAGTTGCCTCAGCAGCATTTATTGTATGTGATAACTGAACTATGTGCAGACCTACAATGAAACATCTCATCCCCTTGAAATGTATTTGATAAAATCCTGGCTGACAATCCCAGTGACCTTACATGTTGAGAACTGATCTTCTTCTGCTTGAAAATATTCTGCTTCCACTGCCCTTTGAGGAAGAACTTCTGTTCGATGCCACTGCATCCATCACTTTCCACCTTGTGAATTGCGCTCTGTAGTAATAATCCACTTTATTATTGGTTTCACTTGACCTTGACCTTGAGTTAGTCTTTGTTAATGTTGGCATCACATCAAGCCAGCAAGTACTGCATGCTGAAGCCACTGGTGAATAAAGGCAGCAGCTGTGAGATGCTGGGCTTCGGTCCAACTTGGAGCTCGTTCAATGTCTGAAGATGCAGAGATCTTGCCTTTCATGCCACGTGGCGTGATTTCTTCTTGGCAATTCTCAGTGTAAAACTTCCCACTTGGGATCATTACACAATCAGCAAAGGTCAGCCCTGACCATGTGAGACACGAGATCTCAGCCAGTCTCGTGCTAATTACAAGGAGCAGGAGCGCACGTCCTTTCCTGCAGCAACTTTGCACAGCTCCAGATTCCTCTCATCTCATCCTGCCAACCATCTTTTGGGGAAGTGCCAGCAAGAAATCACAGAAACATAAATAGCGTTCAGTCCAAGTAGCTGACATCTCTTGTAACACATTGCTGAAACTCCAATAATCTGGCACCTTTGGGCATGGCTGATTTTACAGACTAATGGATGTTAATCCCATGAATATCCAGGTCACACTTTCATTTCCAGTCCCAATAAAGAGAACAATGTTGACAAACCATTTCTGCCCACAGATGCTACCTGACCTGTTGAGTTCCTCTAGTAATTCATGGTATGCTCAAGATTCATCTGCAGTCTGTGGTTTCTGTCTTTTTAGTTTCCCCAATGCAGATTTAGCACCTGTAACAGGTCAAGTGCCTGGTTCAGGTTCCCTGAAACAGGACGAGCACCTGTTTCAAGTTGCCCTGATTCAGGTTGGCCATAAGACATAGGAGGAGAAATAAGCTATTCAGCCCATTGAGTCTACCCTGCCTTTCAATCATGAGCTGATCCATTTTCTCACTCAGACCCACTGCCCAGCCTTCTCCCCATAACCTTTGATTCCTTGGCTAATCAAGAACCTATCGATTTCTGCTTTAAATACACAATGACCTGGTATCCACAACTGTCTGTAGCCACAAATTCCACTCTCAGGCTTAAGCATTTCTATTCTAAGTGGACACCTTCAATCTTGAAGTTGTGCCCTCTTATCCAAGACTCTCCCATCATCGGAAAATAACCTTTCTACATCTACTTTGTCCATGTTTTTCAACATTCAAAATGTTTCAATGAGATCCACTCTCATTCTGCTTAATTCTAATGAGTACGAGCCAAGAGCTGTCAAATGCTCCTCATATGATAACCCTTTCATTCCAGGAATCATCCTTGGTTTTTTTTTGATTTTTCACACTATGAACCATATCAGTCAAAATGCATACAAACATTTCCCTCTTAAATATACACAGTGGCATTTTCTCCCCTTTTTTCCCCCCTACCTTCCCTCCCCCCTTCCCATCCCCCTCCAAACCCATTAAACATTCAACATATACAATACAATAAAACCATTAAACAATGTCATCACACAATGAAAGATAAACCAGAAAAATGTGTCATTTACACACTGGATCAAGTCGTTTTGTCTTCTTATCATTTTAGGGGGTGGAGGACCGAGGCAAGTACAGCTCCCAAATTTGCTCAAATAATGTGACTTTATTTTTTAAATTATATGTTATTTTTTCCAATGGAATACATTTATTCATTTCCATGTACCATTGCTGTACTCTCAGGCTCTCTTCTGATTTCCAAGTTGACGTTATACATTTTTTTGTAACTGCTAAAGTTATCATAATAAATCTTTTTTATGCTTCATCCAGTTTGAGGCCTAATTCTTTACTTCTTATTTTTATTTAATAACTGATTTAGATCATCCCAAAACTTTTCCACTTTCTCACATGCCCAAATTGCATGTACTGTTGTTTCCGTTTCCTTCTTCCAGCGAAAACATCTATCTGATAATGTTGGATCCCATTTTTTTTAACTTTTGGGGCGTGATAAATAACCTGTGTAACCAATTATAATGTATCATGCATCACCTTGTGTTTATTATATTCTTCATAGTTCCAGAGCATAACTTTTCCCATGTTTCATTTTTTATCTTGATGTTTAAATCTTTTTCCCACTTTTGTTTGGGTTTATATCTTATTTCATCATTTTCCTTCTCTTACACCTTGATGTACATGTTCATTATAAATCTTTTTATTATCATTGTGTCTGTAATCACATATTCAAAGCTGCTTCCTTCTGGTAATCTCAGTCTATTCTTTAAGTAGGCTTTCAGTTGATGGTATGCAAACAATGTGCCATGAGTTATTCCATATTTGTACTTCATTTGTTCAAATGTTAATAAATTATTTCCCAAAAAACAATTTTCTATTCTCTTAATTCCTTTTCTCTCCAATTCTCTAAAGGAAAGGTTATCTATTGTAAAAGGGATTATCTGATTTTGCGTCAATAATCATTTTGGTATTCGGTAATTTGTTTTTTCCTTTCTAAGTGAATCTTCTTCCATATATTGAGTAAATGATTCAATACTGGTGAGCTTTTATATCGTACCAGCTTTTCATTCCACTTATAAAGTATATGTTTCGGTACCTTCACCCCTATTTTATATAGCTCTATCTTAGTCCAATCTGGTTTTTCCCTTGTTAGATAAAAATCTGATAAATACCTTAATTGTGCTGCTCTATAATAATTTTTAAAGTTTGGTAACTGCAAATCACCCTGGTTGTACCTCTCTGTTAATTTATCTAACGCTATCCTCGGTTTCCCCCCTTTCCATAAAAATTTCCATATTATTTTCTTTAGTTCATTAAAGAATTTTTCTATTAAGGGAATTGGTAACAATTGAAATAAGTATTGTATCCTTGGGAAGACGTTCATTTTAATGCAATTTACCCTCCCTATCAATGTTAGTGGTAATTCTTTCCAATGTTCTAAGTCTTCCTGCAATTTATTTATTAGTGGCTGATAATTTAATTTGTACAAGTGGCTTAAATTATTATCTAATCTAATACCTAGGTATCAGATTGCTTGTGTTTTCCATTTAAACAGTGATTCTTTTTTAAATTCTGTATAATCCTCATTACTCGTTGGCATCACTTCACTCTTATTTGTGTTGATCTTGTACCCCGATATTTCTCCATATTCCTTCGATTTCTTATTTAGTTCTTTTATTGATATTTCTAGTTCTATTAAATATACTATGATGTCATCTGCAAATAAACTGATTTTATACTCCTCCTTTATTTTTATCCCTTTTATTTTATTTTCTGTTCTTATCAGTTCTGCCAATGGTTCTATTGCTAAAGTGAACAGTGATGGAGATAGTGGACATCCCTGCCTAGTTGACCTACTTAATTTAAATTGGTTCGATACATATCCATTTACTATTACCTTCACCAATGGTCCATTATATAATGCTTTAATCCAATTAATATATTTTTCTGGTAGATTGAACCTCTGTAATACTTTGAATGAAAAATTCCATTCTACCCTGTCAAAGGCTTTTTCTGTGTCTAAAGATATAGAATCTGTTGGCTTCTTATTTCCTTGAACTGCATGAATTAGATTAATAAATTTACAGATTATATCCCCTGTTTGTCTTTTCTTAATAAATCCAGTTTGATCTTGTTTTACTATTTTTGGTCCACAGTCAGCCAATCTGTTTCCTAATAATTTTGCTATTATCTTATAATCTGAATTAAGTAGAGATATTTGTCTTTGTGATGCTGGTGTTAGTGGATCCTTCCCTATCTTTGGTATTACTGTAATTATTCCTGTCTTACATGAATCTGTTTCTTCTATCTGGTTCATTACTTCCAGGAGAGGAAGAATTAATAACTCTTTAAATGTTTTATAGAATTTGATTGGGAATCCATCCTCTCCAGGAGTTTTATTGTTTGGCAGCTTTTTCCATATATCCTGTACTTCCTCTATTTCAAATGGTTTTATCAGGGTTTGTTTTGCTCCTCTTCTTGCAATTTCGGCAGTTCAGTTTTAGTTAAAAACTCTTCTATTTTATCATCTTTCCCCTCATTCTCAGTTTGGTATAATTGTTGATAAAATTCCTTAAAGTTCTCATTAACCTCCATTGGATTATATGTAATTTGTTTCTTCTTTTTCCTTGATGCCAATACACTTCTTTTAGCTTTTTCTGTTTTAGGTTGCTAGGCTAATATTTTGTGTGTTTTTTCTCCCAGTTTGTAATACTTTTGATTTATTTTCATTATGTTCTTCTCCACCTTATACATATGTAATGTTTCGTATTTTATTTTATTGTCTGCCAATTCTCTTTTTGTTTTATCGTCCCTTGTTGCTAGTTCTTTTTCTATATTTACTATCTCCCTTTCCAACTGTTCTATTACCCGATTGTAGTCCTTTTTCATCTTAGTTATATAACTTATTATCTGCCCTCTAATGAAGGCTTTCATTGCATCCTATGATATAAATTTGTCTTTCACTGATTCCGTATTTATTTCAAAGTACATTTTAATTTGGCGTTCAATAAATTCTCTAAATTCCTGCCTTTTAAGTAGCATGGAGTTTAACCTAGATCTATATGTTCTTGGTGGGATATCCTCCAGTTCTATTGCTAATAACAGGGGTGAATGATCAGATAGCAATCTAGCTTTATATTCAGTTTTCCTAACTCTCCCTTGAATATGGGCTGACAACAAAAACATATCAATCCTTGAGTGTGTTTTATGCCTACTCGAATAATATGAATATTCCTTGTCCCTTGGGTACTGCCTCCTCCATATATCCATAAGTTTCATTTCCTGCATTGATTTAACCATAAATTTGGCCACTTTATTCTTTTTGCTTGTCTTTTGTCCAGTTTTATCCAACATTGGATCCAAATTAAGGTTAAAATCCCCTCCTATCAATATATTCCCCTGCATATCTACAATCTTCAAAATAAATCTTGCATAAACTTTTGATCCTCTTCATTAGGTGCATATATATTGACCGAATTCCAGAATTCTGAATATATCTGGCACTTTATCATTGCATACCTCCCTGCTGGATCTATTATTTCATCCTCTATTTTGATTGGTACATTTTTATTCATTAATATAGCTATACCACTGGCTTTTGAATTTTATGATGCTGCTGCTACGTGCCCTACCCAGTCTCTCCTTAATTTATTATGTTCCACTTCAGTTAGATGTGTTTCCTGCACAAATGCTATATCTATTTTTTCTTTTTTTCAGGAAATTTAATAGCCTTTTTCGTTTAATTTGGTTATGTATTCCATTAATATTTATAGTCATATAGTTCAACATGGCCATCTCATATTCTGTTTACACTTAATTTCCACTTCCTCACCACCACCATCCCCCTTTACCCCATTTTCATCTCTCAGTTTTCCCTTTTTGAACTTAATGTATGACAACACTTTTAAAACATAAAATACTTCAACCACATCTAAAATTCCCTTAACCCCAAATGTCCCCCCCCCCCTGAGTTGTCTCTTATCCCTTGCCGGGCAACCACAACTCCCCTCTCCATTTGGATTGTGAACCCGCTCACAAGTGTCAACTGATTTCGCAGTGACGGTTATTCTCTCTCATGTAACCCCCTCCAAAAAAGACTTTTATCTTCACATATAACAAAGCTCACCCTCTTTTTTCCACCCTTACTTCCTTTCTTCCCTTTTCTTTCCCTTCTTTAGTTCTTACTTATACATTATTTTTACATTTTTATATGTATTTTGTCATAATTCTTCATTTATTTTAAGCACAGCTGGATATCTTAACATAAATTTATAACCTTTTTTCTATAGGATCGATTTTGCTGTATTAAACTCCTTCTTTAAGAGTTCAAAACTTATGTCTGGGTAAAAAAATATCTTTTGACCCTTTTATTCCAATGGTTTTTTTGTCTTCTCTAATTTTATTCCTTACCCTCTCCAGTATATTTTCTCTTGTCGTGTATCTCAGAAATTGTACTAAACGGATCTTGGTTTTTGCTGTGTCTGTGGTTTTGGAGTGAATCTTCTGTGTGCCCTTTCTATTTCCATTCCTTCCTGTATTTCTGGCATTCCCAGGACGTTTGGGATCCATTCTTTTATAAATTCTTTCATATTTGTGCCTTCTATCAGATGAGGGAAGGTTTTGGTATTGATAAGAATTCTTTGTTTCTATATTATCAAATTCGATCTTTGGTAAGATGTATGTTTGGTAGAGATATGATTTTACCTGAAATGACTAAATTTGAGACTTTTCTTATGAAGGTACCAGAGAAGGGTTATATTTCATCTGTGTATCAAATATTACAGGATGGTATGGATAAAAAGGGTTGGGATAGATCTAAAAGTAAATGGGAAGCGGATACTGGTTTTATATTTTTCGAAGATGATTGGTTAGATATTTGTTATGATAGTGTAACTAGATTGATAAATGCTCATTATGCAATGATTAACTATAATTTTTTACATCAATTATGCTTAACACCTGAAAAATTTTAAAAAGTATGGTTTTCATGAATCAGACTTGTGTTTTAGATGTGGTGATACGGTTGGAACTTTTTTTCATACAATCTTTTTGGAAGAAAATTCAATCGTTTTTACAATATCTGTATAAGATTAAAATAGTTTTAGATCCAACAGTATTTTTATTGGGTAGTTTGCAACCTTTGAAAGGCTTGGGATTAGATAAGTTTCAGCTTGCTTTTGTACATTTAGCTTTATCTGTAGCGAAAAAATGTATTGGTAGTACGTGGAAAGATAAAAATATGATTGATATTAATAGATGGCATAATGAGGTGAAATATTGTTTAATAATGGAAAAAATTACATATATTTCGCGTGATAATTATAATTTTTTATTAATAAGTGGTTGTTATATTCAGAATATTTACATTTCAATTTACATTAATTAGATCTTAATATGTATATTTAATTTTTCTTTAATATTTTTTCTTTTTTCTTTATGGCTCTCCTTAGGAGAGTTGGCTGAAGGAGGGTGGGTTCTTTTCTTTTCTCTCTTTTTTTATATATAAAAAATAACGTTCATGTTTATGGCTAATTGTTGTATATGTCATATATTATTTGTTTTTTGAACGAATAAATAAAGTTTTTTTTTAAATTGTGCCTTCTTCATCTTCCTTTAGTCCCACTATCTTTATGTTGTTTCGCCTACTATAATATTCCATCATATCAATTTTCTGAGCTAACAACTCTTGTGACTCTAACTTTTTTGTCACTTTCTTCCAATTTTCTTCTTAAGTCATTCACTTCCATTTCTACAGCCGTTTCTCATTCTTCCACATTTTCTAATCTTTTCCCTATTTCTGTCATGACCAGCTCTATTCTACTCACTTTTTCTTCTGTACTTTTCATTTTTCTTTTCATTTCACTAAATTCTAATGTCAACCATACTTTTAATGCTCTCATTTGTTCTTGAAACATTTTTTAATCTATATTCTGTCCATCTATTTTACCTTCTATTTCTCTGTGCAGAGCTTGGTCTTCTTCCTCTTCTTCTGCGTCTGCACCTGTGTTTGTGTCTTCTACTTCTCTTCCTTGTATCTGTGTATCTTCTGACTTTCTTGTTGAGTTGCTTGCCTCACTTTGCTGGGCTTCTTCTTGCTGTTGGTCCTCTTCTTCTGGGCTAGTCATCTGTTGGGCCTCCTGTTGCTGTTCTTCTTTCCTATCACTCCCTTTCCTGTTGCTTTCCTCTTCTTCCAGCTGAGAGCCCTGGTTTCGGGCATCCCTCAGTTGGTCGCACTGTGTTTGCTTGCTCCTCAGCTGGGCCCCCCTCTTGTTGGTGTTTTCCTTGTCCTTACTGAGAGCACTGCGCACTTTTGTTTGGCTCAGAGAGCCATTTTTCCAGTCCAGCGGTCGGGAGGGTTGAGACTCTGCGGGGTCGTCACCAACCTCAGAGAACGGGCTCTCTTCTCCACAACGGCTCCCTGTTTCTTCATGCAGGTAAGGCCTTCCCCATTTTCTTCAGGCGTCTTTTCTTCTTTTTTTCCAGTTTTTACTTTTTCCTTCTTGGGTGCCATTTTCTTTCTTTTCTCTACCACTTTATCTTTTATTTGTTATGTTTTGTGTTTCTTGAACTTTGTATTTTCTTCACTTTATTTCTTCTTTTCTGGAGAGAGCTGGTATTCTCCTACCAGCCACTCCTCCATCAAGTGACTCCTCCAGGAAGGAATCATCCTTGTGAACCTTCTCTGAACCTTCTCCAACATCAGCACATCCTTTCTTAAATGTGGAATCCATAAATGCTCCCAGTTCTCCAAGTGAGATCTCATCAGTGTGTGATAAAGCCTCAACATCACATCACATATTATATTCCTCTTGAATTGAATGCCAGCATTGCATTTGCCTTTGTCACCACCATCTCAACCTGCAAATTTATCTTCAGGCTCTCCTGCACGAGGACTCCCAGGTCCCTTTGCATCTGGGTATTTTCAATTTTCTCCCCATTTAGAAAATAGTTTGGCTGTTTATTTTCTTCTATCAAAGTGAATAACCATGCACTTCCCAGCAGTGTATTTTGGTTGCCACGTCTCTGCTCATTCTCCTGATCGGTCTAAGTCCTTCTGCAGCCTCCCTGTTTCCTCAACACTACCTGCTCCCTCACCTATCATCTGAAAACTTGGCCACAAAGCCATTCATTTAATTATCTAAATCATTGATATGCAACATAAAAATGAGGCCCCACACCCATCTGTGTGGAACCCCAAGAGCAACTGAGCAGCCAACAAGAATATAATCCTGGCATTACTTTCTGCTACCTGGCAATCAGCCAATGCTCCACCCATGCTAGGATGTTTCCTGTTATTCTGTAGGCTCTTGTTCAGTAGCCTCATGTGCAGTTGAGCACCAGTTTCAGGTTGCCCTGATAAAGGGCAAGCATCCAAGACAGAATGAGCACCTGATACAGGTTCAGCTGGAACAGACCACCATCAGAGCTTTGATTTCCTGATCAGTTTAATGCATTTTCTTGTATGTGTACTTCTGGCCATTGCTGGCCTGGCCAGGATTTATCAGCCTTCATCATCTCCCTACAAGTTTCTGGATCCTTTCAAAGAGAGGTGTCTTCATTGGTGGGCCCAGAGTGGTGGGGCCAACAGAACACCTTGTGAGGACACCAGTTGGGGTTGGACACCAGTCTCCTGGTACTCATGGGCAGAGTTTCAATCCCCTGGTGAAGATGGTGAGATTTGAACTCCCCAGTTGGGATGGCTATAAGTCCTGTGATATTCTCTGTGTGGATGTTTGACTCTTGCACGGACAGGCCGCTTCTCACTTGTGCTTGCTTTCACCAGTACCTGCGTAACTTCATCCGAGCTGGTCCAGTGGGCTACGCTCCATTCTGTGAGGAGCGACTGCAGAGAACATCCATCAATGGAGCTCGGACAGAACCACCAAGCTACCTGGAGCTGGAGGTGAGAAGGACAGGGCTGAGAGGCAGGGTCTCCACCATCTCCACATATAACCACAGGCTCTCTGACATCTCTACACACAGCCCCAGACTCTCCGCCATCTGCACATGCAGCCCCAGGCTCTCCACCATCTCTACACTCAGCCACAGGCTCTCCGACCTCTCCATGCACAGCCCCAAGCTCTCCAATATCTCCTCATGCAACCTCAGACTCTCCGATATCTCCACACGCAGCCCTTGGCTCTCCGATATCTTCACATGACGCAGTTTGTATGTGAGGTTGTTTCCTACATTTGGGTGGCAGTTATTTCCAGTGTGTGGGGGAGGGAGGTTCCAGTGAGTGGGGCAACAGGTAATTGAGACATATGGTCTGCTCCCTCTCCATCCAGGCATCGAAGACAAAGCAGCTGATGAAGGTGACAGTGACATTGATGAGTGGCCAGAGCTACTCCATCTCCGTTGACTCTGCCACCACGGCCAGTGAACTGTGCAAGTCCCTTTCAGGCAGACTTGGGTTGATGGACTCCTTTGGCTTCTCTATCTACATCGCACTGTACCAGAAGGTGTGGTAATGGGCCAAGTTTGATTGTGTGCTGGAGGGTGTGTGGTGTTGGGAGGTCTGTGTAGGGGGAAGTCACTGTTTCTTTTAGGAGGGCAATGGTAGTGTGGCTGTTGGTTATGGGAGAGACTGTGGCACTGAAGCCATCGCTTCAATGACCCAATACTGGGGTCTGATGTATCCCTGGCATATGCTGCTCCTGCCTCCATCACTTTGCCAGCGTCCGGTGGTGTTCTCACAGTCTGTGATCTCCTGTTCCTACCTCCATCACTGAGCCAGGGCCCAATATACCCATGCCCTCCAATCTCCTGTTCCTACCTCCATCACTGAGCCAGGGCCCAGTGTACCTTCAGCCTGGGATTTCCTGTTCCTACCTCCATTACTGTGCCAGGGCCCAGAGTACCCATGGTCTGCGATCTTTTGTCTGACCTGGAAGGACTGAGTCCCTGGACAGTGATAAGGGAAGAGGTGTCCCACAGTCAGCCTGACCTGCTGAGGGCTTCCAGTTTTTTTCTGCTTTAATTAACATGATGATACATCACAATACCTTGTGAGGTAAAAATCTTCCCCAAGACAGAGTAACTGGAATCAGTTCTTGCTCCTCTTTGTAAGTAGTTGTGCATATGTGTTCTTTACCTGCATGGACCTCTCAGGATCTCTCACACAGGGTGCCCAATGGGAAGTCCCACATCCCCAGTCTTTAAGACTTTCTGATGTGCTGTTGAATCCAAGATGGAAGCAGAAGAACAGAAGGGTGGTCCCAACGACCTGACCAACACATTCCTTAAAATGAACTGGTGAATTATTTCATTCTCCTTTGTTCAAATGGACAGTCCATTAACCGATGTATCACCAGTAGCTGTATTTCTCTCTGGGCCTTTGCAATTGCCTTCAGTGGTGGATGGTGCAATAGAGATGGAGACGTTTTTAGGCGGCACAGTTGGTGTTAGTAGTTAGCACAACGCTGTTACAGTGCCAGCAACTGGCTTGTATTAAGCATTAAGCAAAATAAGCACGTGCTTAGGGCACCAAGGAAAGTTGGCACCACAGAGTTTCTTCTAGTGCTGGATTTACCATGGTGCTGCTGAACTAGGGCCCCACTAAAATGGGGCTCCACAATAAATGAAAACTATATATATACAGGTTATATTTAATATCATTGTGGGGTCCGGCCTGGAAGAAAACTGAACTTTTAATCTACTATTTCACATTCAGCTGCCAGATTGCCCCCATTGCATGGGTGAGGAGTGGGATCTGGAGGTGTGGGGGAAGTTGAAGGGGATGTGGGGAGAATGAAATGGGATAAGTGTAAATGAATGATTGATGGTCAACACAGAATCAATAGCTGAAAGGCATGGGCTCAAAATCACACCAAGCAACCCTTCTTGAGCTTAATCACCCAGTAACCCACAGATCTCCACGTGTCGTACATTCACGGCCATCCCCCGGACTGGGTTGGACCCAGCACTCTGAACCCCAGGGTGTGGAATATGAATGACCTTGGAGTTGGGGGGGGGTGGTGAGGATCCTGGTGACATGTAGCTACTCTCTTCCCCCTCCCCTCCAGGTCTCGTCCCTGGGGAGTGGTGCAGATCACGTCCTGGACGCTATCTCGCAGTGTGAGCAGTACGTGAGGGAACAGGGGGGACAGGAGCAGCATGCAGCTTGGCGGCTGCTATTCCGCAAGGAGATCTTCACACCTTGGCATGACTGCAGCGAGGATCCGGTCAGCACAGACCTCATCTACCGGCAGATCGTCCGCGGCATTAGATTTGGGGAGTACCAGTTTGAAAAGGTAGGAAACTGAGCATGTCACCAATACCTCATTATCAGAGGTCCATCCGATTCACTACAGCAATAAACTCATTATCATAATCACACCAGAGTTGAACAGATGCTGGGGTCAAATGCTGGAGAAACTCAGCAGCATCCAGAGGAAGTAAAGGGTGATGAGCAGCAGTGAGCCAGGTTCTCACAGAATTCTGATCAACAACAAGAGGAGAACTTCTTTAGCGTGGGCACACCGCCTCCCCTACTGAGAGTGCTTGAGGCCAGCAGGGATAACAGAGGGGGAGCAGTGAGAGAGGCTTTTACAGAACTACTTGAAGAAAGGCCCAGGACCGCTCGCTTTCTGTGGATACTGCGTGACCTGCTGAGTTTCTCCGGTACTCTTGAGCCATTTCCATGGGTGGCACATTTGGGGTAGCGGTTAGTGCAACTCTATTTTAGCACCAGCGATCGGGGCTGGGGTTTGTATCCCTTGCTGTCTGTAAGGAATTTGTACGTTCTCCCCGTGTCTGCATGGGTTTTCCACAGGGGTCCTGGTTTCCTTCCACCTTTCAAAATGTACTGTGGGTGTAGGTTAATGGGGTGTAAATTGGGCGGCACGGACCCGCAGGCTGAAGTGGCCTGTTACCGTGCTGTATGTCTAAATATGAATTTAAAATTTTCATGCTGCAAGAGCAAGAATATTTTTTATCTGGAGAGTGGTTGGAATCTGGAACACTCTGGTGAAGTGGGGGGCGAAGGCAGGTGATACGCACAGCATTTAAGAAGCAGCAAGATCTTGATGGGTCGGGCAGGTGTGCAGTGGGATGGGTGATGGAATTTAATACAGAGAAATATGAGGTAATGCCTTTTGGGAGGTCTAATGTGGGTAATACCTATACAGTGAAGGGTAGGGGTCTGGGGAGTGTTGTAGACAAAAGGGATCTAGGAGCACAGGTTGATAGTACCTTGAAAGTAAGGTCACAAGCTGTGACAGGGTGATCAAAAAGGCTTTAGGCACTGGCCATCAGTCAGAATCCTGAGGATGGACATTGGGAGAGCATGTTGCAATTGGATAAGATGCTGGTGAGGCTCCATTTGGAGTATTGTGTTCAGTTTTGGCTGCCCTGCTGCAGGGAAGACATTATCAAGCTGCTGAGGACACAGAGAAGATTTACACGGATGTTGCCAGGACTCAGGGACCTGAGCTATCAGGAGAGCTCGAGCCGGCTCAGGCTTTATTCACCAGACCACAGGAAAGCGTGGGTTGAAGCGTGCAAATTCATGAAAGGAGTAGCTCAGGTGAATGCAGAGAGACTCTTGCTCAGAGTGGGGGAATATTTAACTTGAGGACATCAGTTTAAGTCTGATCTATAGAAGACAGTGGGCAGTAGTGGTAGTCTGTGACCTGCGGTGCTCCGTGATGTAAGTGTCTTGGATGGAAAAGTAGATGGGTGGTTTAGTGAGTTTGCAGATGATGCAAAGATTAGTAGAGTTGTGAATAGTGTAGAGAGCTGCCAGAGAATACAACAGGATAAAGATCAGGTAGAGAAGTGGCAGATGGAGATTAATCCAGACAAGTGTGAGGAGTTGCACTTTGGGAGGTCAAATGTAAGAGCAAAATGTATAGTGAATGGCAGGGCTCTTAAAAGTATTGATATGCAGAGAGAGATACAGGGGTCCAGATCCATAGATCAATGGAGGTAGCCACACAATTAGAGAGGGTCATAAATAAGGTGTATAGAATGCTCAATTGGAGATGAACAGGGAAGTCTGCAGACATGATTGTAAAAGTGCTGGAGAAACTCGAGTATGAGAGGAGGAGAACTTCTTCAGGGCAGCTCCATTTTAATTTCACACACATTCCTACCCCAACATGTCTGTCCATGACCTCGTTCTCTCTGCCAAACCGAGGCTGCCCACAAATTGGAGAAACAGCACTAAATATTCCGTCTGGGAACTCTCCAACCAGACGGTATTAACATCAACTTCTCCAGTTTTAAACCCCTCCCCCAAGTCCCTCTCTTTCCCTATTCCTGGGTCTCTTTTCCTTCAGCTCATCACACCCTTCCCTTCAAGTAGAGGTACCACTCCCTCTTTTTTTTCCTTCTTCTACTCTCCCACCTGTTCTCCTCCCTCCACCCCTTCCTCCCTCCTCTCCTCTCCCCACCTTTTAATTCAGACACCTACCTGCTTTTTGCTCATACCTTGTCGAAAGGCTCAAGCCCAAAAGGCTGCATGGCCTGCTGAGTTTCTCCAGTACTTTTGAGTACAGAAAGCTTGCCTTCATTGGGTCGGTCAATGAGTACAAAAGCAAGGGGTTGATGCTGTATAAAACTTCGGTTAGGCCGTGTGTGGAGTACTGTGTGAAGACTTAGGAAAGGAACGTTGCCTGGATTAGAAGGGATGAGCTATGGGGAGAGATTGAGAGATATGGAGTGTAGGAGGCTGATGTGGGCAGGGGGTGAGGGGGTGTGACCTAATAGAGATCTTATAAATCAAGAGAGGTGTTGATAGGGTGGACACTCAGAATCTTTTCTCCAGTGCCAAAGTGTCATGCATTAGAGGACGTGCGTTTAGGGTGTGGGTGAGGAAGTTTTGAGGAGATGTGCTGGAAGATATTTTACGCAGGGAGTGGTGGGTGCCTGGAACAGGCTGCTGGGAGTAGAGATGGAAGCAGATAGAATAGTTGTGTTCAGGAGGTTTCTAGGCAGACAGGTGCAAGCAGCAGTTTTAGTTTGATTTGGACATCATGTTCAGAGCAGACATGTGGGCCGAAGGGTCTGTTTCTGTGCTATACTGCTTAATGGTCAACCAGAATCCTCATATGCTCATTGTGACTGTGAGGAAGAGTGAGACAGGCAGTGTTGGAGGGATGGTTGCCCTGTGTTTGCATGGGACTCTTGTAAGTTCATCAGGATGGTTAACCAGTGTCACCACAACCTCCCCCAGGAGGAAGATCTGGTGGAAATTGCTGCCAAGCATTACTATGTGAGATTTGGAGCCAGCGCAGAGGCTGCGAAAGGTCTGGAGGTTGTCCAAGCCTGTATCTCCGACAAACTCCTGAGGAAGAAATCGCAGGAGGAATGGAGTCAAAGCATCCTGGCGGGAGTGCAGGTGAGCAAGTCACTTTACTCTCCTAAGACATTTCACCCGGTAGTTAATTCAGCAGAGATGAAAGCTGGTTGCATGACAACTATGCAGCGACTGGAATGAGAGGCAGCTGACCACTTTCACCTCTTCACATGTAGAGATGGAGGATCACATCACAGCCTGCGTGAATGGTCCAAACTCTCCCGGAAATGCCAAGCAGGCTGAGGTGGGCAATCCACAGAGGATTGGGTGGTGGAGGGTCACAAGGAGCTGGCCAATCCACTGTCATGATGGGCCTTGGCTTTCACACAGAGCACCTTATAATTCACTGTTGATTACTCCACAGCAGTGACTGTTGAACACCCCCCACACCGGCGACTGTTGAACATCCCCACACCACCCACTGATAAACGCCTCCACACTAGCCACTGTTGAACATCCCCACGCCAGCAACTGTTGAACGCCCCTACACCAGTGACTGTCAAATGCCCCTACACCAGCGACTGTCCAACGCTCCCACACCGGGAACTGTTGAACATCCCTACACCACCCACTGTTGAACGCCTCCACGCTAGCGACTGTTGAATACCCCACGCCAGCGACTGTTGAACGCCCCCACGCCAGCGACTGTTGAACGCCCCACGTCAGCGACTGTTGAGCACCCCCACCCCAGCGACTGTTGAACGCCCCCACGCCCACAACTGCTGAACACCCCCACACCAGTGACTGTTGAACACCCCCACACCAGGGACTGTTGGACAGGCTCACATGTTGCGAGACCTGCCTGTTGCTGAGGCTCAGCATCATTGCTGGCAGGTACTGATGGCTTATGCTATCCAACTGATGGAAGAATCAAGAGAGACACCCACTCTTAGCCATCCACATTGTTGGCACTCTGCTGTCTGCCTGATCACCACTCTCACCCAACCTCAGCACGTGCGCACACGCCCACACATGCATGCGTGCGCACACGCTCACACACATGTAGATGAATGCACAAGTACAAACAGATCAATAGATGGTTACAAGAATGATGCACACATGCTTACAAGCCACTCAGATAATTTCAGACACAGATGCACATGCATGCATACACAACACCCATACTCAAACACAAATGTGTATATTGCATACAGATGCATCTGGTGATAAGCAAGCATAGCTATGCACATAAATAGACACATACACAAATATTTACACAGATCAATACAGATACACAAACATTTATCCAGATGGATGAACACATGGAAACACAGATAGTCACACCAATGAACAGATCCATGCACAGATACACAAACAGACATGCATAAATACATATGTATGTGCATTCACCATACACACAAACATATAGACAGGCACACAGGTGTGCACCCAGTTTCTTGTGCTGCTGCTTTCATCAGCTGCTTGAACCCTGGCTCATGCTGGGGGTCTTTCCTAATTCAGTCAGCATCTTGTGATAGATTTACTGTTCAATGTTTCCATTCATTATGTGAGCGTGTGTTTGTGTCTCTGTATCTATGTGCAGTTTCTGTATGTTTGCATGTGCGTGTGTGTGAGTTTATGTATATTTCTGTGTTTGTGAGTATTTGTGTGTCTGTATGTACGTTTCTGTGTATGTGTGTGTGTCTGTCTGTCTATCTATCTATGTCTGCCTGTGTCATTCTCCTCCACCAATCTGTTGTCTGTCTGTGAAAGACTTTGTTCGCCACCGAGAGGCCCGATGTGCTCACTCTCAAGGCCCAGCTGGTTGACGTCGTCCGCTTGAAGTGGCCTTTCCTGTTCTCCAGATTTTTTGAAGCTGTGAAGTTCTCAGGTACCGATATGTTGGTGTCATCCTCTACGTTTGCCTATGTGCGTGTGTGCATGTTACACTGGAGAGTGCCTGAGTGTTTATGTCCATGAGTATGCATGCAGATGGATGCAGAGTGGCACACTGGGTAGAGCTGCTGCCTCATGGTACCAGAGATGCACATTCAATCCTGATCTCAGGTGCTGTCTGTGCAGAGTTTGCATGTTCTCCCTGCGATCACATGGGTTTCCTCTGGGTTCTTTCCACATCCAGGATATGTGCAGGTTGATTGATTAAATGTGGACACTGTAAATCGCCCTTAGAGTTTTGGTGAGGGGTGGAATCAAGGGACAGTTGATGGGAATGTTGGGAGAATAAAATAAAATTGGGGTAAATATGTGCCAGGTGGTAAGTATATACTTAATGGGTGGAAGGACCATTTCCTGTGCACTAAAGCTCCAGGACTCCTGAATGCGTATGTTCTGGTGTGAGCAGAGTGAAGGAAAGGGGGAGAATCCCTGTGCTGGGTAGGACCTGCGGCCCAGCTGCACTTCAAGGGAGAACCTGAGGGCCCTTCCCTCTGCACGGGTGACGCTCGGCTCGGGAGGGTTGGCCCTGCAGGGTGGGGAGAGATAAAACCTTCAGCAGTGGTTCCGTGTGCCCCAACTGCAAGCTGACCCTCTTCTCTTCCAGGGCCTACCTTACCAAGGAACAAGCTGGTGGTGGCCATCAACTGGGCCGGGCTCAGCTTTGTTGATGAGAAGGAGAAACTCCTGTTAAAGCGTTCCTTCCCTGAAATCACTGGAATCAACACAAGCAGGTCAGAGCTCGGGGGAACAGCCTTCCTCCCCCCAGCAACTTCCTCTGCCTCTTCCTCCCCCAGCAACTTCCTCTGCCTCTTCCTCCCCCAGCAACTACTACCGCCTCTTCCTTCAGCACTGTTCCTCCTTCTCACCCTCCTTCTTCTGCCACCCCTCCCCCCAACTTTAGACAAAGTGTTCAGTCAGCATCGGCTGTTAGCTGAGGACTTCCAATCCCTCCTCTCCCTTTCCTTTGGTCACTTTGCTCCATGGGGAATCATCTAGGTAAAGGACACCTGGCACTGATGCTTCGAAAGAGGTCAGTGTGAGGGTAGTGGCCAGGTTGAGGATGAGGGTGGGGGGGATCAGAGTAAGAGTCGAGGCCAGATTGAGGGTCAGGGAAGGGTGGCAGTTAGGGTGGAAGTGAGGGTGGGGGGTTAAGGTGAGGATGGGAGCCAGGGTGGGGGGTTGGGGTGAGGGTGGGGTCAGAGTGGAGGTCATGGGGAATGTAGAGGTGAGGGTGGGGTCAGAGTGGGGGTCATGGGGAGTGTAGAGGTTGGGGTGAGGGTCGGGGGAGTGTGGAGGACAGGGTGTGGGTGAGGGTCAGGGTGGGGATCGTGAGGATGGGGTCAGGGTGAGGTGGGGGCTCGGGGGAGTGTAGAGGTCAGGATGAGGGTGGGGAGTGGGGTTTATAGTCAGGGTGGGGAAGAGGGTGGGGGCAGACGGTGTGTAGAGGACAGGGTCAGAGTGGGAGTCAAAATGAGGATGGGGTCAAGGTTAGGGTCAGGATGGGGGGTCAGGGAGTGTAGAGGTCAAGGAGAGGGTGGGGTCAGAGTGGGGATCATGGAGAGTGTAAAGATCAGGGTGGGGGTCAGGGGGAGTGTAGAGGACAGGGTGTGGGTGAGGATGAAGGGATAAATGGAGGAGATTTAAGCCTGTCAAACAATTTGAATCCCTCTCAGGAAACAGAGGTCAGTTGTCCAGTATAAAGCAGGAGGGTGACAGGCCAGACAGGAAAACTCCTGGTCTGGGAGATGCTCATAGGTGTAGGGCAGTGCAGATCTGGAGGGCCAGCTGTGGCCTAGATCCAGGAGGAAGGGGTTCATGAATAGGACCCAATGGAAGCAGGGAGCACTCTGTCTACCTTGACGTGACCTCTGCCCCGGCAGTGACCCTGATTCCGGTTATCCATTCATCTCCAACGTGCAGAGCTTCGAAGCTGCATGGGCAGAGCGTGACGCTGAGCACCCTGCAGGGAGAGGAATACACCCTGACCTCAGGGCATGTGGCTGACATCGCTGACCTGCTCATGATGTTCCTCAATGGCCTGAAGATGAGATCGGAGTATGCAGTGACATTGCTTGACAGCCCCAAACAAGGTACGCTCAACTCTCACACCAATCCCCTATCACCTTCCCCATCAGTCTGTGAACCAAGTCCATCCCAGGTGAAGGGTTACGGCCCAAAATGTTGACCATCCATTACCCTCCACAGATGCTGCCTGACTCACTGAGTCCCTTCAACATTTTGTGCGATGCCCCAGTTTACCAGCATCTGCGGTCTCTACAATGAAAGAGAGTTAACCACCACCTCTAATGCATTGTTAAAATCAGCAGGGCCTCACTAATCGTGAGCTCCTCCAAAACCTTGATCAACTTGGTTAGACCTGACCTTCAATCGTGAAGTCCTCACCAGCTCTCTGATCGACCCATGCCTCTCTCAATGCTGATTCTTTTTTTCCCCCAATGCTGCCCTTCGCTGATGTTAGGTTGGTTGTGGCGGTGACAGCTGTCCCATTTCTACCCCCTATGTTTGGGCCACGCAGTGCTGGAAGAACGGAAATCAGAATCAATGTTATTTCCTATCATGAGAAGGCAAACGACTGCTGGAGGAATTCAGTGGGTTCGACGGGAACAGAGAGCAATGGCCAACAATTTCTGCCTACGGATGCTGCCTGAGCTGTTGCGGCTCCTTGTCCAGCTTCTTTCTCCCTTTATATACGTAATTGAAGTTTTCAAATGGATTTTCAGATTCATTCTTCTTGGTATCATCATCATTTTCGTCAAAATCTCTTGTGGCAGTCTGGGCTGGATTTGCTCTGACTGACGGTCACTCTAATCTTAATGAAGGGTCCCAGGGTGAACTGTTAATTGACCATTTCTACCCATGGATGCTCTCTGGCCCGATGAGTTCCTCCTTCTGCTCAAGATTCCAGTATCTGAAACTTGTGTGTTTCCCACCTCCTTTTGAGTATTGTGTGTGGGCCTGCATTATCAATCTACCTTTCCTGACCTCCTTAATATGGTCCCCTTCATTTTCACATTCTTCCTCCTCAACATCTGTATTGTTGCCCTCCTCTGCTAAAGCAGATCCTCTCTCGCCTCCACATGGCCATTGTCATTTCCAGAACTCATTCCTTTCTTGACCTCCAATCCTTCACGTCTGGAAATTTTATCATGGTTTTACCTTCTTGTTTTTTTTTCAGGAACCCTCCTTGCCCTCGTAGCTCCATCTCTATTCCCTTTGTGCTTTCCTCATGGTTGCTGCACTTTTGTGTTTCTGTTGGAGTCATCCAGCACCACCAAGTCTGTCCTAACTAGCATCCTGATCTACACTAACATGTCATCTGTAACCTATCCTCAGTTATTAACTTCTCAATGAGCTTATTGAGAATCTATGTTTCTGAGGCCAATTTAGGAAATGCATCCACATGCAAGCAGAAGTTTTGTACCTCTTCAATCCCCAATCAATGTGACGTTTATTGCACATTTTAAATCCAAGAGCAATTTAAAGCCACATTGAGCCCTAATCTCAGGTAATAGTGGGAAAAGTTTGAGGGACTGACTGATCTCCTCCTACTCACCAGAATTGAAGCAGATGAAGGTGTGTGGTTGTGGGGGACTGAACAAAAGAGGAGAGTCTGTCTTCAGGCTGGAAGTCAAAAGGAATTAAATTACAAAAGTACTTCAAGAGTATTTAAGAGCATAAAGAGGACTGGACACTGTGTAGCATCGTCAGCTTTTTTCCCAGGGTAGGGGAGTGGGACAGAATTTAATGTGAGAGGGGAAAGATTTGAAAGGGAAAAGATATGAAAGGGACTTGAGGGGCACCTTCACACAGAGGGTGGTTGGTGTATGGAACAAACATCCAGAGGAAGTGGTGGAAGTGGGGACCACAGTAACATTCAAAAGATATTTAGACAGTTACATGGATAGGAAGGGTTTGGAGGGATAGGGACTAAATGTGGGCAAACACCTTAGGTAGGCAACGTGGTTGGAGTGGATGAGTTGGATCTGTCTCCAGTCTGAAAAACTCTCCCTCCGCAATGTCTCCCATTCCATTTTCTCTGTTTTGTCAGGCCCTACAGTCTAACCATGTGCCTGACCCTACAGTCCAATGTATCTCTGTTGTGTCTGACCTTACTCTCCAACCCATTGTGCCCCCCTGTGCAGAGTTTGATTTGCTGTCCATTTTGCCTTTCCAGATGACCCCATATTCCTAAAGTTTGAGAAGGGTGATTTGATTAAGCTGTTAAAGACTGAGGAGGTAACTCAGTCTCAAAGTCACGGCTGGATTCAAGGGCACAATGAACGTACTGGGAGCACAGGAAGTCTTTCCTTGGAGTCTATCTACATCATTCCCATCCTTGAGAAACCTTCATCAAACGTGCTGGTACGTTGAGTATGGTTCATTTTAACAAAGGCAGGCTTTCATTACTACTCCTGTTAAGATAAGCTCCTATTAGTTCAAGGACCCCATACTGTCTCTCCATTACTCAAATGAGCCTGCACTATGTGTCTGGGGACCCATTCCCATGACATACCTCTGTTATATGACTAGAAGCCTTACCCAATACATGCTCTCATTGCAGGGTCAATGGCCCTGTCTGTTCTTAGTATTGGGTCTTGCCCCCTTTGTCGGACTGAACACTAGCTCCTGTTATGGGGTATGGCTTATAGGAGCACCCAGATTAACTATCAGAACTAACCTTGTCAATGCAGGCCCAGTGACCTTGGTGTTACAAGCCCAGTGCCCCTCCTGTTACACGGTTACAGGGCCTAGTCCTCCTCCTTGCGTGACCCAGAGTCCCTTATTAGAGGATGTAGTGTTCCTTCTGTCACAGGGCTGAATCCTTGTACTGTTACAAGACCAAATGCCCCTCTTGTTACAGGATATAGTGTTTCTCCTGTTTCAGCCCTGCACTCTGGAACTAGCTGTAACATTAACCAGTTGTCCCCGGACAGCTACAGCACTGGAATCTACCTGACAACATGGAGAATGTCCTGTTCGAAACATGGAAGGAGAGATCCAAACTAATCAATTACTGTGCTGTCAGTCCATGTCTCATTTTCCTGTGGAGGGGCAAGAACCAGCGCCGTCGAGTGGGGAACCTCTCACCCAATATCCCTTTGCTGATGGGCAGTGGGGTTTTGCCATGACCACTTGGTTTATCATTACCTCAGTCCAAACACAAACCAAAGAACGGAGTTCCTGGCATGAGAGAGACTGCCCTCAACATTGAGGTGTGGCATGAAGGCACCCTGGAGATCTGACATTAATGGGCATCAAGGAGAAAAGAATCAGACCTCACACAAAGGGAGTTGGAGGTTGAATCTCTGCAGCACCAAGATTGCTTCAGGACAGTGTCCTAGGCTGCTTCTCCATTGATCTCCAGCTGCTTCACCATTGATCTTCCTTCTGTGGTAAGGTCAGGAGTGAGGATCTTTGCTGATGATTGCACAGGGTGCAATTCCATTCACACCAACTCAGCTCATAAAGCAGCCTCATCCCTACATGTGGTGAGACCCAGGCAACCTTGGTGATGCAGCATGCTGGAGGAGCTCAGTGAGAGAAAAGGAATGATGCATTTTCAAGCCAGACCCCTTCATTAAGACCGTCATTGTGGGGAAAATATGCTTTATTATGTCCAAATTAGTTTTCCAAAGATGTAACTACTAGAGTGGATATGGGGGAAAGGTGAACATGGTATATCTGGATTTTCAAACGCTGCTTTCAGGTGGCCATAATACCCCAATGTAAATCCACCTAAAATACCCAAATGCAGCTGTTGGGAGGCCACCTGAAAGCGGAGAGCCCTGACGAAAGGAGTACTTACCCAACCCTCCTCAGGTAGGTGTATTCTCCATTTCCAAGCACCCCCCCTCCCCCCCCAGGCTCCTGAAAGCAGGCGGGACTACGGCCATGGTCAACAGGAGCCGGCGTTTGCTCCGCGGCGCCTCTCCCTGCTGTGGACCTTTCAGGTGCCAGAACAGTGTCTTCAGCGCAGCCACCTGAATATCGCTTGCACACACCCGCAGCCGGCTCTGGAGCTGCATCCTCCCGGCTATTCCACCTGAAAGCGGCTATAGTCTGTTTGATAAATTACCATGTAATAAGGTTGCCACTCAAGTTGATGAGGTGGTTAATCAGGTGGGGTTTTGATAATGACTCATTAGTCAGGGCACTGACCCTGGTTGGACCACACTGTATTACATGCAGTTCTGGTTGCCTCATTACAGGAAGGGTGTCCATACCTTAGAGAGGGGGCAGAGGAGATTGAACAGGAGGCTATCTGGGTTGGGGAACAAGACTTATGAAGCAATGTTGACCAAGCTAGGGCTTTTCTCTTTGGAGCGATGAAGGGATAAGAGCTGACTTAATTAAAGATTTTGAGGGGCTTTGATAGGGTGGATAGCCAGCACCTTTTTCCCAAGATGGCAATAGCAAATACCAGAGGACAACTGTTTAGGGGAATGGAGAAAAATTTAGGGGAAGCATCGGAGGTTAAGTATTTTACACTGAAAGTAGTGTGCAGTTGGAGTGTGTTGCCTGGGGTGGTTGTGGAGACTAGTACAATAGGGTCATTCAAAAGACTCTTAAATAAAGGATTATGGATGGAAGGTTGAGAAGGATTAGACTGCTGTGGAGTAGGTTTAAATGGGTTGGCACCACATCCTGGGATAAAAAAAGGGCCTGTTACGTTCCAATATGGTTTCTGGAATATAGGCTTAGGGATTTGGAGCAAAGGAAGGGGTGATAATTGAATCGGTGGAGCTTCAAGGACCTGTGGCTGGGTCTGGTGGGAGAGGAGTTGGTGAGAATGTAATATTAATGTAGTATTGCAGTAAGTGGGTGGTGATGGCAGGACCAGACTCGATGGGCTGAAGGGTCCATGCTGTTGGAGGTGTGCCTACACAGCCACTATATGAGGACAGTCCTGATGGGACCGTCCACCATTCCTTTTCTCCTACTGGTGCTGTGTTGCTCCAGCAGGCCGCGTGCAATGTTGCCCAGGTCTTGTGACAAGCAGCCATGCGACTGTTTCACTGGCTGAGTTAGTGGGAATGAAATTGCATACCACTGCTTGAGAATCCAAAGCAATCCTACTCAGTAATCTCAGATTTGCTGCTCGGTCACAACAACGAGGAAATGCCTTTGTTCAAATTGTCGGAAATACTGGCAGAACTGCAAACGTGTTCTTCCTGTGCAGATTAGCGCTTACATATTGCACTGGTCTGCTGTAACCCTTCCCCAGCTTGTTTATATCTCTTCCCTTTTCTCCCCATCGGCAGAGTTTGATACGCATGTCTCCTGACCAGCGACATCAGGCCGCACAGACTGTCCCTGCAGAGGAGGTGGAAGCCAAGCTCTACACCCTGGAGGAGTTCTCCTACCACCACTTCAGGTTGATCTTGCTCTTCGACAGAATTGCACACCTTTTCATTTAATTGAGCTTTCCATTATGAAAGCTTTCTTAAAAAGCTTAATTGGCTCCAAAAATTTGGAAGATGAGCCTGGGAAGGCAAAATGGCGCTGTGTCAGGGACCTGGATTTGACCCTAACCTCTGGTGCTGTCTGTGTGGAGTTTGCACTCTCTCCCTGTGACCGCATGGGATTCCTCCCACATCCTGAAGATGCACAGGACACTGGACACTACAAATTGCCCTGAGAAGGGTGTGTGTTTGGGGAGGGGTACAATCTATGGGAATGTGGGGAGAACACGTTACAGAGTGATATAAATACTCACCCCCTTCAGAAGGTCCCAACCTGTGTAAACGGGGTGCGGATCAATAGCGAAGAAGTGATCCATAACTTCACTAGCTTTATGGTTGGACCAATCTCATGCCTCTAAACCTATTTGATAGCAGGACTTTCTGATCCACGGTTAGAGGAGGTGCTCAAAATGACATTGGAGGTCTAACAACCCACACTACCTTCCCAATCCAACGCTCACAACAATACCCTTTTCCACCCTTCCAATTACCCCCTATTGTTTCCAGTTCGGACAATGTGGTGGTGGTAGCAAGGGATGTCTGAGGCTAAAGTTCAAGTTTATTGTCACATATACCAAGATGAAGTGATACAAGTTGTTTTTTGACCAGACCAATAGATATACACAGTACAACAAAATAAGACAGTACAAAAGTACATAGTTACAGAGAAATCAGTTGGTACAGAGCATAGGCAACATAATTGTACTATTTTGGAGTGCATTCTAGTCTAATAACAGTGGGAAAGAAACTGTCCTTGAATCTGGTGGTGTGTGAATCTTCTTCCTGATGGGAGTGAGGGTGTGAAGAGAGTATGGCTGGGGTGTGATGAGTCTTTTAATATGTTGACCACCTTTCCAGGGCAGCAGGAGTTCTAGATGATATCAAGGAGGGGGGGGAGGGGTTGTGTGTGATGGTCTGAACCACATTCACAACCCCTATGCAGTTTATTATAATCTTGGATGGAGCAGTTCCCGTCCCACCCAGGATGCCTTCAATGGTGCCCCTGCAGAAATTGTTGAAGGGCACAGGTGACTTGTCCAAATTCTGCATGTGTCTGAGGAAACTGGTGTGCTTTGAGAGAGAGAGAGAGAGAAGAACAGAGCCACAGCAGGCAGCTTTCCTTCTCAACAAAACAGATGGGCGAGAATCGATGGTTCCTGCAAACAGGATCTAGGGTATGAGAAACCCTGAGCTGTAACTGATATGAACCAAATTCCTCTTTTCCAAACAGGCCTCCGCATCAAGAGTCAATAAGAAGAGCGATGTTTTCAAAAGCACGTGTGAAGGACCGGATCTGGGCCTGTTCGAGGGAGCCCCTGAGACTGCCATTGCTGAAGAAAGTCTGTGGGAGTCCAGAGATGGTGCAAGTGGCGTGTCAAGCCTTCACTGATATCCTTACAGTCAGAGCAGGCTCCCTCCTAACCCTGCCCCCCGGAGTTCTCATTCCTCACTCCACTCTTGTCTCCATGTTTTCTCCATGATGGCCTGGGCTTCTCCTGCATCTCTAAAGCCTGCATTGATTGGCTGGTCTGAACAGTAATTGCCTTCATGTGAGAATGAGTGGCAAAGTCAGGGGGGAGTTGATGGGAAGGTGAGATTGAAAATGGCATCAATGTAAATGGGTCAGCATAGACTCTGTGGGCTGAAGAGCCTGTTTCCGAGCTGTATCAGTGACTAGTCATGATTGACTTAAATTACTAATAGCCTCTAAGAATTCTGTTCCAACGGCGAGGGCTTACTGAGGAGGACACTGCAGTCACGTTAAAAAGACCCAGTGCAAGGACCCAGAGCTGGGTGAAGGGTGAGTGTGTCCAGCTGTTGCAGCTCTAGAGTGGGTTCAGCTCCAGTTAATCAGCCCCTGGTTAAAGACGTCCAGTCCTTAGGGCTTTCCGGCAATATCCAACACATGGGACTTTGTTCCTGCTTGCTTGCTGCTCGATTCCCAGCCTACCTCTTCCTTAATCAACACCTTACCTATAATGAAATACATGGGAGACTACCCTGGCAAGCTGACCAAATGCGGAACTCATTTGACTGACCAGATATTTTCCAGAGCTCTGCAGGAGGAAGAACTACAGGATGAAATCTATTGCCAGATCGTGAAACAGCTGACCAATAACCAAAATAGGTAACCCTGAGTTCAGACCTCAAGAACTGAACCCATCACTTCCTCAAAGGGTTGGTCACAGAATCCTTGAACTGCCGACAGTCAATGGGGGTGGGGGGAGAGGGGTGGGGTTGGGGATGGGGATGATCTGAGCTGTGTTCACAACTCTCTGCAACAGTCATTCTTTCAAGTCGGAACTGAGAAAGATTAAAAACATCAAATTGAGGCCAACGGCAATTTGGGGGAACAATACCTTATGTTCTGTCTCGACAGCCTCCAACCATTGACTTCTCCGATTTCTGTTCTCCTTCTCATCCTGTCTCTCTCTTTCCCTATCCATCTTCTTTCCTCCAGCCCCTTCCTTTTCTTCTCTTATCAGAGAGCTCCCCTCTCCCCTGTCATTTCTCAGCTACTTTCTCTTCTATCCTCCCACCTGTATCCACCTATCACTTCTTACCCTTTGCCTTTCCTCCTTCCCCTTCCTCCCTTCCCTCTCCTCCTCCTTCCCCCCTCCCCTCTCTTTATTCAGGTGTCTGCCTGTTTTTCCCTCTATTAAGGGCTCAAGCCCGAAACGTTAGTTGCCTCTCCTGCTGAGTTTCTCCAGCACTTTATGTATTGCACTCTTCCCCAGCATCAGCAAACTTTCTTGTTTAATAACAAAGGGAGCCTCAGTTGCAGAGAAAGTTATGTAGGGATGATATATGGAGATATCAATGCAGTATCTAGAATACAGAGAAAGATTGAGTAGACTGGGTCTTTAATCATTGGAGCGTAAAAGGTTGAGGGGGGATTTGATAGAGGTATTTAAAATTATCGGGATCGATAGAGTAGATGTGAATAGGCTCTTCCCCTTGAGGGTAGGTGAGATCGGAATGAGGAGTCATAAGTTAAGGGTTAGGGGGCAAAAATTTAGATGTTACATGAGAGGAAGTTTCTTCACTCAGAGAGTGGTGACTGAGTGGAATGACCTTCCGGAGCAGATGATTGCAACAGGGCCAATTTTGTCATTTAAGGGAAGGTTGGGTGAGTGCATGGATGTGAGGGGTTTGGAGGGTTAGGGACAGGGAGCAGGTAGGAGGGACTGGTGGAGTTTCACTTAAAACAGTGTGGACTAGGGGGGCCGAGATGGCCTGTTTCCCTAGTGTAATTTTTATATGGTTTATATGGTCATTGTGGCCATTGAGGGCAATTAAGCTCCTTTGTTTTGTTGCTGATGTACAATCTTTGTAGAGTCTGGTGTTATGGGGCAGGTCACAGTAAAATACGACAAATGTGAAGAAAAGAAAGAGGGATGAGAAATGTAAACCAATTTGTTAAAGGGGAGGAGTGAATCACCCATGATGTTTGTAAAATTTGAGTCTATAAAATTTTCAAAAATAAAGAGAGGGATGAAAAGCAACATGTCCAGTCCTGATATAAAAATCACATTTGGAGTACTGTGAGCAGTTTTGGACCCCATATCTAAGAAAGGCATTGGAGAGGGTCCAGAGAGGTTTACAAGAATGATCCTGGGGATTAACATTTGAGGAGCACTTGATAAGCTCTGGGCCAGCAATCACTAGAGTTTAGGAGTGGGTGGGGGGGAGGGGGAATCTCATCGAAGCCATCCGAATACAGGGTAGAGTGGGTGTGGAGAAAATGTTTCCAGTAGTGGGAGAGTCTGGGACCAGAGGCCTCTGAAATAAGGACGTTCCTTTGGAACAGAGATGAACGTAGAACACATCATCACAGGACAGGCCCTTTGGTCCTCAATGTTGTGCTGACCCATATATTCTTAACAAAAAATAAAAAGTACTAATCCCTTCCTGCCCCGTAATCCTCTATTCTTCTTCCACCCATGTACCTGTCTAAGAGTCTCTTAAATGCCCCTAATATTCAGCTTCCACCATCATCCCTGGTGAGGCATTCCAAACACCCACAACTCTGTGTAAGAAAACTTACCCCTCATGTCTCCCCTAAACTTCCCTCCCTTCACTTTTTACACATGTCCTCTGGTATTTGCTATTCCTGCCCTGGGGGAAATAGAATCTTATAGACCTCTATAACGTCTCCTCTCATCCTTCTACGCTCCAAAGAGAAAATTCCCACCTCCACTAACCTTGCCTCATAAGACTTTTTTCCAATCCAGGCAACATTCTGGTAAATCTCCTCTGCACCCTGTCCATAGCTTCATCGTCCTTCCTATAATGAGGAGAAATATCTTCAGCCAGAAGCTGGTGAATCTGTGGAATTTGCAGCCACAGGTGGCTGTAGAGGCCAAGCCATTGGGTAGATTTAAAGAGGAGGTTGATAGATTCTTTATTATTAAAAGTGTGTCAAATGTAAGGGGAGAAGGCAAGAGAATGGGGTAGAAAGGAAAAAATGCATTAGACATGATTTGAATGGCAGAGCAGACTTGATGGGCCAAATAGCCTGATTCTGCTTCTGCCTTATGGTTATATAAAGAAGAAAGAGTGAGTTGGATATAAGGTCACTGCTCCTCCCCTCCTCACAACCAAGGGCAGGCACTGAGAAACTGGGGGCTCCCCATCTCTGGCTGTCATGGGAGTACCTCCTCCTCCCCCCCCCCCCCCCCCCCCCACGCACAGACTGCAGGCAGTCATGGAGAGAGCTCTGCGCAATGATGAACATGAGTATTGGCCTGGGAAATTAGACCAGGCCTAGCCTGGAAGCTGAGGGGAAACCGCCATCACAGGTAGCTGGTATGACAGCCTTCACTGATCTTGTCACCATCCCCACCCCTGCACCCCCTGCAGGTACAGCTTGGACAGCGGCTGGCAACTCCTGTGGCTCTGCACCGGTCTCTTCTCACCCAGCACTCTGTTGGTTCTTCATGTGAAGAGGTTCATCGAGTGCCGCCTGAAGGAGAGGTTATCGGCAGACTGCCTCCAGAGACTAGCCAAGGTTAAACGGTACAGTAACCTGCATGCACATCCACTGTGCTGGATTACTACTCCACTCTGAGTGGGAACTGTTAAACGGTTCAGTAACTTCACACAGATTTAAATCACTGTCTCCATGCAATTATCTGTCTTTCTGGTGCTGTGAGAAAATGTGAGTACGAGACACATTTCTGAACATGTCAAGCTCCTCACGTCTGCATCAGAGTGTGATTGATCTGTGTGTGTGTGCGCATATTTAGTGTGTATGACTGTGTGATTGTATGTGTATATAAAAGTGCGTGTGTGTGCTATTGTGAGTGAGGGTGAGGATGGTAATGTAATGTTTTGGAGTGTGTGAGAATAAATTAGGTGTTTGTGTATTTATCTTTGTGTGTGTTTGCATATGTGTTTGCAAGTGGGTGTATTTGTTTTTGTGTGTGCGTGTGCATGCATATGTGTTTGAGTGGGTACATGGGTGTGTATGTGTGCACGTGTGTGAATGTGCATATGTATGTCTGTTTATGAGTGTTTGTCTCCATGTGTGTGTGATAGTGTGTGTTTGTATGTTTACATGTGTGTGGTATGTGTGTGTGCGCATGTATGAAGTGTGCACATGTGTTGTGAATGGGTTTGTGTGTGGGTGCATATTTTTCTGTGCATGCATGTGTGTGTTGCTGTGCATGTGCACAGCTTGTGTGCATGAGCATGGGTGTGTGCATGTGCTTATGTGTGTGTTTGTGTGTGTATGAGCATCCACCTCACCTGTGGGTACAACTGCTCAACACTGAACTCGGTATTGCTGGGGCTGAAGCTGATTGATCCTCTGCCCTATCATATTGTGCCCTGCCTCTCATTCCAACCATGCTATGCTGCAGCACATGTTTTGTTGTGCTGTGTTGTATTGTACTGTGTTGAGTTGTGTTGTAATGTATCATATTTTGCTGTACTGTGTCATGTTATGTTGTAATGTATTATGTTGTAATGTGTCGTGTTGTGATGTGTCATGTTTTCCTGTACTATGTCATGTTGTGTTGTAATGTGTTGTGTTGTAGTGTCATGTTGTGTTGTGATGTGTCGTGTTTTCCTGTACTATGTCATGTTGTGTTGTAATGTGTTGTGTTATTGTGTGTCGTATTTGTGTTATAATGTGTTGTGTTGTGTCATGTTGTGTTGTGCTGTACTCTTGTGCTGTGCTGTACTTTGTCATGTTGTACTGAGTTGTGCTGTGTTGTACTGAGTCATGTGTTGAACTGTGCCATGTTGAGTTGTACTGGGTTGTACCGTGTCATGTTGTGTTGTACTGTGCTGTGTTGAGTTGTACTGGGTTGTTCTGTGTCATGTTGTGTTGTACTGTGCCTTGTTGAGTTGTGCTGTGTTGTACTGTGTCATGTGTTGTACTGTGCCATGTTGCATTGTGTTGTGTTGTACTGTTCCATATTGTGTGGTATGTGCTGTGTTGTAATGTGTTGTGTTTTGCTGTACTATGTCATGTTGTGTTGTAATGTGTCATGTTGTACTTTGTCGTGTTGTACTGTGCCTTGTTGAGTTGTACTGTGTCATGTGTTGTACTGTGCCATGTTGCATTGTGTTGTGTTGTACTGTTCCATATTGTGTGGTATGTGCTGTGTGGTAATGTGTTGTGTTTTGCTGTACTATGTCATGTTGTGTTGTAATGTGTCATGTTGTACTTTGTCGTGTTGTACTGTGCCGTGTTGTGTTTTACAGTGTCGTCTTGTGTTGTGTTGTACTGTGTCATGTTGTGTTGTACTGTGCCGTGTTGTGTTGTATTGTGTCATTTTGTGTTGTAATGTGTTGTGTTGTATTGTGTCATTTTGTGTTGTAATGTGTTGCGTTGTTTTAATATGTCATGTTGTGTTGTAGTGTGTTGTGTTGTAATGTGTCAAGTTGTACTCTGTTGTATTGAAATGTGTCGTGTCGTCTTGTGTTGTACTGTGTTGTGTTGTAATGTGTCATGTTGTACTTTGTTGTGTTGTTTTTTACAGTGTCGTCTTGTGTTGTAATGTGTCATGTCATGTTGTGTTATACTGTGCTGTATTGTTTTGGGCTGTGTTGTATTGTTCTTAGCCATGTAATGTGTGTATCACTGAACCTGCAGCCGTTGTCTCCACCAACAGATATGGAGCTCGGAAGAACCCACCACATCTGCTGGAGGTGGAGGCCATCCAGTGCTGGAGTACCAAAATCCTGCACAAGATCTACTTCCCCAATGATACGGACCAGGTGAGTGCCCACTGGCTCACCCGCCGCTGGATGCAGATTCAGGCTGTCCACCCTCTTCTCATGTCACTTCTCCCCCAACAGGTCTTCGAGATCTTCACCGGCACCAAGGCACAGGGTCTATGTGAGACCATTACCAAACACTTGGGCTTACTTGGTGCTGAAGGACTGAGTCTCTTTGTAAAAGTGGAAGATAAAGTAAGAGACATCACATTGCTCCACTTCCACCATTCCAACACCAAGGCATTCACAGTCATGGGGTCATAGAACTGAACAGCACAGAAACAGGTTCTTGGGCCTAACCTCCATGCCTGTATTGTCCACCTGAGCTCATTCCTATCAACCTGCATGGGCCCATATCCCTCAAAACCTTTCTGATCCATGTCCCTGTCTGAGTGTGCTTTAAATGTTAGAATAGTATTCACCTCTCTCACTTCCTCTGACTGCTTCATTATGATATACACACACCACCTTCAGAGGGGCGGCTCGGTAAGTGTAGTGGTTAGCACAACGCTTTTACAGTGCCAGCGATTGGGACTGGACTGGGGTTTGAATCCCGCGCTGTGTCTAAGGAGTTTGTATATTCTCCTGTGTCTCCCCAGGGGCTCAGTTTCCTCCCACCATTCAAAAACGTATCTGGGGAGTAGGTTAATGGGGTATAATTTGGGCAGCACAGACTTGTAGAGCCGAATTGGCCTGTTATAGTGCTGTATGTCTTAATTTTAAAAAAATATATTTTTTAAAGGTGCCCCTCAGGACCTTTTTGAATCTTTCCCTTTTCACCTTAAATCTATCCTCTAGATTGAGACTCCTCTATCCCTGGGAAATGACTTGTGACCATTCACTTTATCCATGCCCTCGTGATTTTATAAATATTTCTCAGGTTTCTCCTGTCACCCTTCCATGCTCGAGGAGAAAAGGTCCCAGCCTATTCTGGCCTCTCCTTCTAGCCCAAACCCACCAGTCCTGGTGGCATCCTTGCGAATCTTTTCTGCATCCTTTCCAACTCAATTACGTCCCTTCTACAGCTGGGCAACCAGATCTGCCCACAATGCTCCAAGTGTGGGCACATCCATTGTCTCGTCCAGTTGTAATCTAACATCTCCACTCAAGTTCATTATTATCTGACAATACATATACAACCAGACAAATCTGAGGCTTTTGAGGTACTCCAAAGGGGTTCAAACTAGGGGGGGTTGGAACCAGAGACCCAGAGCACATAGGGGAGTGGAGGAGAGAAAAGATGATGTGAAAATTGCTTGTAAACTTTAGAAATCAAAGGGTTCTTCATAGTGGAAATTATGTCATTGTGGCCATTAGTGAAACAGTTGCAGGAGGGGCAACTCAATGTTCTGGGCTTCTGTTGCTATAGACATGATAGAATTGGGGGAGGAGGGGGAGGATGAAAGGCATTGCTCGTCAGGGAAAATAGCGTAGCTGTGTTCAGGCAGGACACACCAGAGGGTTTGCCTACTGAGTCTATGTGGGTGGAGCTGAGGAACGGGAAAGGTATAACCACACTCATGGAGTTGTATTATAGACGGCCCAAATCAACAAGAATTGGAGGAGCAAATCTGTAGAGAGAGAGAGAGAGAGAGAGAGAGAGAGAGAGAGCAGGCAACTACAGGAAAAATAAAGTTGTTATAATAGGAGATTTTAATTTTCCACATATTGACTGGAACTCCCATACTGTAAAAGGGCTGAATGGCTTGGAGTTTGTCAAATGTGTTCAGGAAATTTTCTAAATCAGTATATAGAGGAACCAATGAGAGAGAGTGAAATACTGGATCTCTGATTGGTCATTCATCCATCATCATTGATGAAGACCTAGACACAATTAGTCACTTTAAGATTGGATGCAGTGAGAAGGGGAGTCACGTGATGGAGTCGTGGCTGGTAAGGTAAAACCAGCCCTCCACAGAGAAAGTTAAAAAAAAGTGACATAAAAGCAAAGCTTTGAAATAAAACATAAAGTCGTTGAATAAACAATACAAGAAAAGTCTGAAGATGGCTCTGAAGAAAGAAAAACTTACAACAAGTAAGGAAGAAACAAAGAGATCACCTGTCAAAAGAAAAAGGCCTTACCGGAATCCACAAGCCAGGAGCTCTCCCAAAGAGGATGACCCAAGCTGAGAAGCTGGAAAGTGGGCAGCTCAGGGGTGACGTCTTGCAAGGCAGGCTTGAATGATGGCTCATGGACCCAGAAAAGGAAATGCCAGCATGCATGTGCAAGGAGTCATGGATGCGCAGTTTGCATTCCAAACAAAAGGCACCAGGAGAGCATACTAGCAGTAGGTTTCTGCTAATGCAATGGGAGAAGCTACGGGAGAGGCGGTGATAGAAACGGGCTCATTGAGTGAAGACATGGAACAAAAAAGAGAAGCCCTCAAAGAAGATAAAGAACTACAGGAAAAAACACAAGGTATATAACAAATCCAGATGGTGGATAAACAATATTTTGATGAGCAAATAAAAACTTTAATGGAAACAATAATGTCTGAGTTTAAAGCTATTAGAAAGACTATGCAAGAAACAGATGCAAAAATCCAAAGAATGGAGAATGTAATGACAGTAATGAGAAAGCAAAGTGGAGTGGAAGACAGTGATAGGTGTGGAAATGGAGGTGAACAAATTAAGAGAAAATCTAGAAGATAGAGACAAAAAGATTAAGAAGTCATATGACTTATTGGGCCAGAAAATTAATGTTTTAGAGAATTTTAGTAGATGTAATAATATAAAAATAGTGGGCCTGAAAGAAGGTGAAGAAGCCACAGATATAAAAGGATTCTTAAAACAATGGATCCCACAGATGTTGGGAGTAGAAGAACTCCAAGAGAAGATAGAAATTGAAGGAGCCCTTAGGGCACTGATGCCAAAGACACAACCACAGCAGAAACCGCGTTCCATATTGGTAGAACTACTGTGATACGTGACAAGGGAGAAAATATTAGAGGTGGCTCTTAGAAGAGTAAAATAAAACAAGAGACCACTGGAATACAATGAGAATAAAATTTTCTTCTACCCAGACATAAGCATCTATCATTTAAAGAAGCGTAAGGAGTTCAACTTAGCAAAAACTTTACTATGAAGGAAAGGTTACAATTTTGTATTATGCCATCCTGCAGTTTTGAAGATATTTATCCCCTGTGGTCAAAGTAGACTGTTTTCAGACCCAGGAGAAGCCCGTCACTTTGCAGAACAATTGCTAAATAAGCAACAAGATGAAGAGTAAGGAAAATAACAAAAGGGCTGTTAAAAATAATGTATATAAATAGGTTTGAAAGTTATATAAAGATTATATAAAAAAAGCTTTGCTTTATTTTTTAGAATAATATATTGCGATTTCTCTGGGGGAGGGCTGGGGTTGGGGGAGGGACGATCTACTGTGTAATCAGTTGACAATTACGGTTTATACCACAACCCATGAAGTAAAAGGAGTTATGGCTGTCTTGCGAGTAGCAAAGGCAATTCATTAAGGGGGGGGGGGGTTTCCTGCTGTTTTCTTTTCTACAACTCTTTAGTCTTTTTATAGTTTTTGTTATTTTCTTATTAATTGTGTCAGTGCGTATAGTAAAGAATAAGAACATTCAAAAGTCTGGTCTTAGAAGAAGAGAGATGGAGGGTTTGAAGAGGTGGCACAGAGGTAAAAATGGATAGATATAATGAATACATTGAAATATATGACAATTAATATTAATGGAATGCACAACCAAACTAAAAGGAAAAAAATTACTGACATTACTATAAAATGAAAAAATAGACATAGCGTTTGTAAAAGAAACACACTTAACAGAGGCAGAGCATCTCAAACTGAAGAGAGACTGGGTAGGTCATGTAATAGCATCATCGTATAATTCAAAAGCCAGGGGAGTAGCTATTCCAAATTAATAAAAATTTACCAATTAAAATAGGGAAGGTAATAACAGACCTGATGGGTAGATATGTAATGATGGTATTTCAGATGTATTCAGAATCTTGGAATTTGTTAAACGTTTATGCACCTAATGAAGATGACCAGAAATTTATGCAGGACATTTTTTTTAAAAGATAGCAAATACACAGGGACATGTCTTACTAAGGGGAGGCTTTAATTTTAACCTTGATCCATCAATAGATAAAACTGGGAAGAACACCACAAAAAATAAAGCAGCCAAATTTACATTAAGTTTCATGCAAGATATGAAAATAATTGATATATGGAGAAAGCAACATCCAAAAGAAAGAGATTATTCATATCACTCTAACAGGCATAAAACTTATTCTAGGATCGATATGTTTTTATTGTTGGCCCAAATTCAAGAGAGAGTCTGAAAGACTGAATATAAGGCAAAACTTTTATCAGACCATTCACCCTTGCTGTTTTCAATTGCTCTGGAAGGTATTCCGCCGAAAAGATACAGATGGAGGCTAAATCCCATGCTGTTAAAAAGGCAAGACTTTTGAGAGTATATAGAACACAAATCAAAATATACTTTGAGAGGAATGCAATTTCTTACAGACAAATTTATATTATGGGACACAATAAAAGCCTTTATTAGAGGGCAAATAATTAGTTATACAACCAAAATTTAAAAAGAATACAGCCAGGAAATAGAACAGTTGGAAAAAGATATAGTAACCATAGAAAAAGATTTAATGAGAAAAGAGGATATGGAAAAAAAGAGAGAATTGATGCAGAAAAAATTAAAATATGACACATTACAAACATACCAAGTGGAAAAAAAAATGAAAATAAAACAAAGATATTATGAATTAGGAGAGAAAACACACAAAATTTTGGTTTGGCAACTAAAAACAGATCAAGCAACAAGGACTACTATAGCAACAAGGAAGGGGGATAAATAGGTTTCATATAATCAATGATAATTTTATAAGAATTACAAGAAATTTTATAAGCAACTATATCAAACAGAAAACCTAGGGAAGAGTGCTGAAATAGATGAATTCTTGTTAAATAAATTACTAAAACCCCTGACAACCACAGAAATATATGATACACTAATGACATTACCAAATAATAAAACACCAGGCAAAGATGGATTTCCCATGGAATTTTACAAGCCATTCAATAATCTACTAATTCCTCCCCTCTTAGAGATAATGAAACAGGTGGAAGAGACCCAGAATCTGCCTGACTCTTGCAAAATGGGAATAATCTCAGTAATTTCAAAAACAGGAAAGGACCCGCTATTACTGGCTTCATACAGAACAATATTTCTACAAAATATAATGCAAACTAATTGCAAAGCTATTCTTCTTTTTTTCTTTGGCTTGGCTTCGCGGACGAAGATTTATGGAGGGGGTAAAAGTCCACGTCAGCTGCAGGCTCGTTTGTGGCTGACAAATCCGATGCGGGACAGGCAGACACGGTTGCAGCGGCTGCAGGGGAAAATTGGTTGGTTGGGGTTGGGTGTTGGGTTTTTCCTCCTTTGCCTTTTGTCAGTGAGGTGGGATCTGCGGTCTTCTTCAAAGGAGGTTGCTGCCCGCCAAACTGTGAGGCGCCAAGATGCACGGTTTGAGGCAATATCAGCCCACTGGCGGTGGTCAATGTGGCAGGCACCAAGAGATTTCTTTAGGCAGTCCTTGTACCTTTTCTTTGGTGCACCTCTGTCATGGTGGCCAGTGGAGAGCTCACCATATAACATGATCTTGGGAAGGCGATGGTCCTCCATTCTGGAGACGTGACCCATCCAGCGCAGCTGGATCTTCAGCAGCGTGGACTCGATGCTGTCGACCTCTGCCATCTCGAGTACTTCGACGTTAGGGATGAAAGCGCTCCAATGGATGTTGAGGATGGAGCGGAGACAACGCTGGTGGAAGCGTTCTAGGAGCCGTAGGTGATGCCGGTAGAGGACCCATGATTCGGAGCCGAACAGGAGTGTGGGTATGACAACGGCTCTGTATATGCTTATCTTTGTGAGGTTTTTCAGTTGGTTGTTTTTCCAGACTCTTTTGTGTAGTCTTCCAAAGGCGCTATTTGCCTTGGCGAGTATGTTGTCTATCTCATTGTCGATCCTTGCATCTGATGATATGGTGCAGCCGAGATAGGTAAACTGGTTGACCGTTTTGAGTTTTGTGTGCCCGATGGAGATGTGGGGGGGCTGGTAGTCATGGTGGGGAGCTGGCTGATGGAGGACCTCAGTTTTCTTCAGGCTGACTTCCAGGCCAAACATTTTGGCAGTTTCCGCAAAGCAGAACGTCAAGCGCTGAAGAGCTGGCTCTGAATGGGCAACTAAAGCGGCATCGTCTACAAAGAGTAGTTCACAGACAAGTTTCTCTTGTGTCTTGGTGTGAGCTTGCAGGCGCCTCAGATTGAAGAGACTGCCATCCGTGCGGTACCGGATGTAAACAGCGTCTTCATTGTTGGGGTCTTTCATGGCTTGGTTCAGCATCATGTTGAAGAAGATTGAATACAAACTAATTGCAAAGCTATTAGCGAATAGATTAACAGATTGTATACCAAAATTGGTGAAGTTAGAACAGATGGCATTTGTTAAAAACTGAATAATGACAGATAATGCGTGTAAATTTATTAACCTGATTCATATGGCACAAACAAGCAAAATACCAACAGTGGCAGTAGTTCTTGATGCAGAGAAAGCCTTTGATAGGGTTGAATGGAGTTATCTTTTTAACTCCATTACATTTATAGAAATGTAAATTACTGGAAAAATTAATTAATTGGATCAGGGCATTATATAATGGTCCTATGGCAAAAGTGGTAACAGATAGATATGTTTCAGATTACTTTAAATTGAGTAGGTCAACAAGTAGGTCCCTGTTTGCTCTAGCTATAGAATCATTGGCAAAACTGATAAGAAAAGACTCTATGATAAAGGGAATAAAAATAAAAGAGGAAAAATTTAAAATGAGCTTATTTGTGGATAATATTATAGTGTACTTAACATGTCCAGATAAATCAATAAAAAGGTTAGTCACAAAATTGAAAGCATACAGGGCGATATCAGGATACAAGGTTAATATGAGGTGATGCTAATGAATAAAGTCGACTATGCGGAATGTAAAAAGGAATCTCCTTTCAAATGGCAATCACAGGCCATACGTTACTTAGGTATTAGAATAGATAATAATTTAAATCATTTATATAAATTAAATTATCAACCATTAATAAGATTCAAAATATGTGATGGAATTCATATACATAGAGGAATTAAGAATTACCAAATAGTTAAGATGATGTTAAAGCAGAATCCACATCCCTTTTACTTTAAATAATCCTTCCTTTGACATCTGGCACAATAATGGGATAAAGAGGATAAAAGATTGTTTCTTAGGTTCTTTTTTTCATGACTTTTTAACAAATGAAAGAGAAATACAATATACCAAATAAAACTTTTTTCATACTATCAACTTAAATCATAATTTAAAAAGAAATTAGGTGCAAATTTTAGACTTCCAGAACAGAGCCCATTTGGGTATTTAAAAATGTATCCATTTATTGAGAAATTTATTACTAATATGTATACAATTGCAAGACACAATGCAGAAAAAGGAACTATTTAAGTAAAAACAGATGGGAAAAAGATTTAAATGTACAAATTCATGATGAGGCCTGGTCAAGATTGTGCCAGGAGAGTGTAATTAATGCAATTAACATTAGCTATCAAATGGTACAATATAATTTTTTACACCAATTCTACTACACTCTGTATATATTACATGGACTTCATTCAAATTGTTCTGACAAATGTTTCAGATGTAACAAAGAAACAGGAACCTGATTACATGTAGTTTGGTTTTGTGAAGAAGTGGGAAAATTTTGGGAAGACTTGAATATATTATTGGGACAAATTATGATACCAAAAGATCCCAGAATAATTTTGCTTGGTGATTTATATGACCCTGATACTAAATTGAAGTTAGACAAATATCAACAAAACTTTTTGAGTGTAGCAATAGCAGTGGCACAGAAATGTATGGCAGTAACATGGAAGTCAGGTAATTTTATAAGGTTGGATAAATGGCACACGGAAATTCAAAATTGTATACCATTGGAAAAGATTACTTAGAATTTAAGGAATCAACCTGAGAATTTTTATATGATTTGGAAACCATATGTGGATTTCATTAGTAGGAGTCCATCCAAATCGTCCATAAAACCTGCTCCTCCCAATTAATATGTACAGGATAGAATAATATGTTAGGAATATATGAATAGTGAATGATAAATAAATTCAGGTGTTTTCTCTTTTTTTCTCTCTTTTTCTTTGGGGAGATGGGAGGGAGGGGATAAAAAGAAAATATTTATCTGTCATTTTATATAGTTTTCATTACGTTGTATTGTTATATGATGAAAAATTTATATGTACGCATTGATGCAAATGAAAAGTAAAATTAAAAAAAAACATTAATAAGGAAATACCACCAGCTTTAATAGGGAGAATAAACTGCATCAAAATTAATGTATTTCCACTACAGTACTTATTCCCAATGTTATAGATCCCCTTGACAGGGGAATTCTTTAAAAATTGAATAAATTAATAAGAAACTTCCTATGGAAAGGCAAAAAATCAAGAGTACCTTTGGATAAACTAACATGGACATATAAACAAAGGGGATTGCAGTTATTAAATTTCAAAAACTATTTTAGGGCTGCACAATTAAGATTTTTGTCAAACTTCTACCAGGCAGGAGAAAAACTGGCTTGGCTTAAGATCGGGTTGAATAAATAAGAGGAAAACATTCCTGAACACTTACTCTATAAGTGGAATGAGAAACTGGTGCAACATTTTCTTTCTTTGGCTTGGCTTCGCAGACGAAGATTTATGGAGGGGTAATGTCCACATCAGCTGCAGGCTCGTTTGTGGCTGACAAGTCCGATGGGGTTGGGTGTTGGGTTTTTCCTCCTTTGTCTTTTGTCAGTGAGGTGGGCTCTGCGGTCTTCTTCAAAGGAGGTTGCTGCCCGCCGAATTGTGAGGCGCCAAGATGCACGGTTTGAGACGATATCAGCCCACTGGCGGTGGTCAATGTGGCAGGCACCAAGAGATTTCTTTAGGCAGTCCTTGTACCTCTTCTTTGGTGCACCTCTGTCTCGGTGGCCAGTGGAGAGCTCGCCATATAACACGATCTTGGGAAGGCAATGGTCCTCCATTCTGGAGACGTGACCTACCCAGCACAGTTTGATCTTCAGCAGCATGGATTCGATGCTGTTGGCCTCTGCCATCTCGAGTACTTCGATGATGGAGATGAAGTCGCTCCAATGAATGTTGAGGATGGAGCGGAGACAACGCTGGTGGAAGCATTCTAGGTGCCGTAGGTGATGCCGGTAGAGGACCCATGATTCAGAGCCGAACAGGAGTGTGGGTATGACAACGGCTCTGTATACGCTAATCTTTGTGAGGTTTTTCAGTTGGTTGTTTTTCCAGACTCTTTTGTGTAGTCTTCCAAAGGCGCTATTTGCCTTTGCGAGTCTGTTGCCTATCTCGTTGTCGATCCTTGCATCCGATGAAATGGTGCAGCCGAGATAGGTAAACTGGTTGACCGTTTTGAGTTTTGTGTGCCCGATGGAGATGTCGGGGGGCTGGTAGTCATGGTGGGGAGCTGGCTGATGGAGGAGCTCAGTTTTCTTCAGGCTGACTTCCAGGCCAAACATTTTGGCAGTTTCCGCAAAACAGGACGTCAAGTGCTGAAGATCTGGCTCTGAATGGGCAACTAAAGCGGCATCGTCTGCAAAGAGTAGTTCACGGACAAGTTGCTCTTGTGTCTTGGTGTGAGCTTGCAGGCGCCTCAGATTGAAGACAACCTACCAATACTACATCGTATATTAAAAATATGGAGGAGAATACATCTAGAATGAAAGATGATAAATTATCAAATACCAAAAATGTTACTAATGCAAAACCCATTAATTCCTTTTACAATGGATAATTTATTCTTCAAGGAATGGGCAAGAAAAGGAATTAAAAGAATAAAAGATTGCTTTTTGGGAAATAATTTATTGACATTTGAACAGTTAAAAGATAAATACAGAATATCACATGGTACAATATTTTCATATTATCAATTGAAAATATATTTAAAAGAGAAGCTGGGAGCTAGTCTAAGGTGACCTGAGAGAAGTTGCTTTGAATATTAATCTTAGACACTGTGATTAGTTAATAAATATTATCACAAACATGGATAGTAAATTACAAAACAAGGAAAATGATGAAGTCATAGATATAAACCCAAACAATGTTGGGAAAAAGACTTAAATGTATGGATAAAGAATGAAACATGGATGGAACTATGTGCTGGAACCATGACTAATACAATAAATATTCGGTTTTGTATGATACAATATAATTGGCTCCATAGATTATACATTACACCTCAAAAGTTAAAAGAATGGAATCCAACAGTATTGGACAAATGATACTGTATGTAAACAAGAAATTGGTAAATAATACATGCAATTTGGACATGCACAAAAATGTAAACCTTTTGGGAGGATTAAAACAGAATGACAAAAAAAAAAGACACCACAAGATCCAAAAATCTTCCTGTTAAACAACATAAAAGATAAAGAATTAGGTCTAAAATTAGACAGAGCTCAAAAATGATTCATTCTGATCACACTAGGAGCAGCAAAAAAAAATACACAATGATAACTTGGAAAATGGAAACACCTTTAAAAATACAACAATGGTACATAGAAATGAATGTGTATTCCATCAGAAAAAAATCACCTATAACCTAAGAGACAAATACGCTTTATTTGAACAAATTTGGGAACCATACATAGAGTATATTAGAAACCACCAATTTCAGACTTCCATCTCTTGATGTGACAAGTTACAATTAAGAAAATAGTTAAGTATAGTATAATCGGATGACACGGTCTCTCTTTTCTCTTTCTTCCTTTTCTTCTGTTCCGTTTTTTTTTCTTCCTTATGGGGGGGGGATTGTTGGGGAGGAAAAAAAATGAAAATATCACTGGGTATATATTAATACTGAATATATTAATACTGAATACTGTATATATTGTATCTGATGTCGTTCATGGCGAAGCGTTAAATAAAAAGTTATATAAAAAAAAGATTGAAGATGATGGGTCAGGCCAATTTGGGCACAGAATGTCCTGGCCTATGTTGGGCAGATGTGTAGGCCCTGCAGTTGTTGCGCTGATGGGTCTAGACTCATGCAGCTCACGGTTAGGTGGTGCTTCTGCAGTGGGCCTGGCTTCGTAAGCTTGACATCCTGTGTGGATAAGGCCATGCCAGGCAGGGCAGTTTTGTGCCAGTGTTTCCAAGGTGGCCTTGACTATGTCAAATTACTTCAGGGAGGCCTTTAGTGTATCTTTGTGATGTTTCTTCTACCCTCCATGTGAGCGTCTACCAGCAAAGAGCTCCACAAAAAGGAACTGCTTGGGTATAAGCTTGTTCGGCATACAGATGGCATGACCTGTTCACTGGGTCTGTGCTCTCATCAGCAGTGTGTGGACGGATGGTCAACTTGATCTAGAGAGAACTTCAGTGTCTAGTACTTTGTCTTTCCATCTGATGCCTAATATTCAACAAAGAAAAATCATGTGAAAGTGGTTGAGCTATCTTGCATGCCTTCAATGCACAGACAAACAGGAGGGTAGTGAGTACCACAGCTCTGTAGACCTTCAGTTTTGTGGCTGACAGTGTCAAAGGCTTTTGTGAGGTCAACAAAGGTTGGGTAGAGTTTGCAATTCTGCTCCTGACACTTCTCCTGAAGTTGGCGCACGGCAAAAATCATATCAATAATCCCCCAACCTTTGCAGAAGCCACACTTTGACTCTGGCAGCAGGCCCAGCTCCAGATGAATGACTAGACAATTTAGCAGGACTCTTGCAAGAGTTTTCCTGCGATGGAAAACAGCGAGGTACATCAGTGATTGCCACATACTTGTCGATTGTCCTTCCTCTTGTAGAGATGTACGATGGATGCATCTTTAAGTTCCTGAGGAATGGATCCTTGTGTCTAAAAAGACTGGAACAACTCAGTGAGCTTCTCTGTAAGTGAAAGACCACCGATTTTGTAGATCTCTGCCCCCGGGGCTTTGCCGCTGGATAGCTGGATGACAGCTTTCGTGATTTCGGACTTCGGACATCCAATGCGGTGTTGATGTCCACCTGGGGAATCCTGCCCAATTGTTGATTGATAACAGTCGGTTGAGGACAGCTTCAAAGTGTTACGCCCATCTGCACCTTCTCTGAATTTGGGAGGGGGGATCTCCTGAGAGACTGAGGTCCGTAGAGAGTGTTGAGGGCTTCATGGAACCATTTCAAGTCATTTCTGTCAGTGTATCCCTGTATTTCATCAGCTTTGGTGCTCAGCCAGGCATCTTGCATTCTACACAGTTAATTCTGGGCTGACCTGTGAGCACTGGTGAAGGCATTTTTCTTGGCAGCTGGCGATGGTCGTTCTGATGGGCACAATGCTTTTCAGCAAGTAGACTGAATCTCCTCATCATTCTCATCGAACCAGTCATGCTGCTTGTGTGTAGTCCAGGTTAAACTGTGCAAAATGCAAGATGGCTGGCTGAGCTCCAAGGCAGATGAAATACAGGGACACGCTGACAGAACTACTTGAAATAGTCACCCATCTGGAGCTGGGCCTGCTGCTTGAGGCACAATGTGGCTTCTGCAAAGGTCGTAGGACTATTGACATGATTTTTGCCGCATTCCAACTTCAGGAGAAGTGTCAGGAGCAGAATTGCAAACTCTATATAACCTTTGTTGACCTCACAAAGCCTTTGACACTGCCAGGCCTGTGGAGGATCATGTCAAAGTTCAGCTGTCCCACCAAATTCATTCATATGGTACGCCAGTTCCATGATGGCCAGAGTGCTGGATAGTGGAGAATCCTCTATGGCATTCCTAGTCACCAATGGCATCAAGCAAAGCTGTGTGCTTGCACCCACACTATTCAGCATGACGATTACTGCCACGCTGAATGATGCCTTCCAGGATAGTGATCAGGTACAAAATGAAGGAGACTGTTCGGAGAGACTTCCTCTTTGCTGATGACTGCGCGCTGTATGCTGGCTCAGAGCCAGAGATGCAAGTCATTATGGACAAATTCTCCATGGCTTGGAGTCACCATCAACATTAAAAAGACTGAAGTCATGTACCAGCCTGCGCCTCATGTTCTGTACACAGATCCCAAAATCATAATCAAAGGGCAGAAACTACAGGCAGTGGACCAGTTCACTTACCTTGGCAGCACCCTCTCCCGTGCATTGACTATTGACACAGAAGTTATAACAAAGGCAAGTTTTGTTTTTAGAAGGCTGGCTTCCAGTGTATGGAAACATCGAGGAATCAGTCCAGCAACAAAACTGAAGGTTTACGGAGCCTACCTGTTTGTCTGTGTATTGAAGGCATCCAAGACAGCTCAGCCACTTTCACATGATTTGTCTTTGTAGAATATTAGACATCAGACACTAAAGTTCTCTCCAGGGCAAGTTGACCACCCGACAACACACTGCTGATGAGAGCACAGACCCAGTGGGCAGGTCATGTTATCCTTATGCCGGATGAGCGCATACCCAAGCAGTTCCTTTTTGTGGAACTCTCTGCTGATAGATGCTCACATGGAGGGCAGAATAAATGTTATAATGACATACTAAAGGCCTCCCTGAAGTTGCTTGACATCGTCATGACCCCCTGGGAAACGCTGGCACAAAACTGCCCAACCTGCCTTATCCACATGGGCTATCAAGCTTACGAAGCAAGGCCCATTGCTGAAACACAACATAAGCGCGAGCTGCACAAGTCCAGAGCCAACAGCGCAACAATTGCAGTGCCTACACATGCCTGCCCAACATGGGCCAGGACATTCCGTGCCCAAATTGGTCTGACCTGTCATCTTTGGGGACACCGCATCCAATATTAAAGTGACTAATGTGTCGAGGTTTCCATCAGCAATGATGGTTATGGGGAGAAGTCAGAGCAGTGGGGCTGACTGAGAAAACGGATCAGCTCATGATTGAATGGCAAGGCAGACTCGATGGGCTGAATGGACTATTTCTGCTCCTATGTCTTATGGTTTTATAAAACAGCATTTCTCCAGGCCACAGTGCACGCACATACACAAATACAATACAAGACATAAAATTGACATGTACATAGAATATATTGTATAAAATAAATATAAATAATTTTTTTGGAATCATTTACTTGTTTCATTTATAAGAGACTCAAGGTTACAGGACAAGGGCACTGGGCAATTTCTGCTTCTGGCAAATCTTTCTCTACCTTATGGTAGACTAAAGATAATTTTGTGTCGTATTACATTTTCTGCCTTATTACATGACAATGAAAGGATTTTGTATGTTGAAGCCTAGAAAAGAAGCTATTCCCCAGCCTGGTACTCCTGATGTTGATACTCCTGTACCTCCTTCCTGATGGTAGTGGGTCAAACATCCCATATGGCGGATGGTAGGGGTCCTCAATATTCTTTGAGCCTTATTTAAGCAAAGTTCCCAGAGAATGTCGTTAATAGAGAAAAGTGATCTTCTCAGCTGTTTGGATGATCCCCTGTATTGACTTTGAGTCAGAGGCTTTGTAGCTGCCATCCAACACAATGATGCAGCCGGACAAGTCCTGTAAAATGTTGTCAAGGTGGAGGCCGGAAGCTGTGCCCTCCTCAACCTCCTGAAGAACTGTACGTGCTGCTGCACCTTCCTGACTAATGAGATGTTGTGGATCCTGGATAGGACATATACACTCCTGTACTCAGTGCCCCGTAGACACGCTGTCTACCTGTGTGACTACTTTCAAAATAAAAATAGTTAAGTACAATAATAGTGTAAGTTACCACTTAACGATGGCCATCAGGGTGAATCCCACCTTCCTTTATGTGTGACTGATCTCCCCTCCTCTCTCTCTGCCTCTCTCTCTCTCTCTGTGCCTGCCGTATAGCAGCTGGAGCAGAGTCCTTGTCACTGCAAACCTCACTGAGATTTTTCTACCTTTAGGTGATCAGCTTCCCTGAAGGAGATTTCTTCTTCGATTACGTGAGGCACGTGAGTGACTGGGTGAGGAAGGAAACCCGGGGGTTGGAAGGTGAGTCTCCCACTGAAGTTCGTGAGCTTTGCACTCACATCGCCTTCTTCCTGCTGAAGTCGGTTTGCTCTCTCCTCTTGTGTCCCAGGCTCGCCCACCTTGGTGCAGTACAAGGTGCTCTTCATGAGGAAGCTCTGGATCAACGTCTTTCCCGGGCGCGATCTCACAGCCGACTCCGTCTTTCATTTTCCACAGGTGAGCAGCGATCTGTCACAAACCAGTGACGAGCCCTACCCAGTGGAGCGAGGGAGTGAGGGATCCCCTCTCAGGAGGGATCAAGGGATCTCTCCCCCAAATAGGAAGCGAGGAATCCTCTCCTGAGGAGGGAGCAAGGGCTCCTCTTTCAGGAGTGAATGAGGGATCTGTTTGAGGAGGGAGCAAGGGATTCCCCCCGAAGGAGGAACAAGGGATCTGCTCTGGGGTAGGTGAGGATTCCTCCTGAGGAGAAATGAGGGATCAAATCTATGGAAGGAATGAGGAATTCCCTCTGAGGAGGAACAAGGAATTCCCACCCATGAATGAGCTTGTTAAGGAGAGACCAAGGACATGAGGGGTCATGTCAGGGGTGGGAGTGAGGAGTCCCTTCTGAAGAGGGATTGGGGCATTTTCTCATGTTGGAAGCATGACATTACATACAACCTTAAGATTATTTTTCCTGGGGCACATAAGTATTATGACTAATTGGTAGTGCAAAAAAAGCTGTACACAACATAAGCATGTAAACAAAGAAAGAACTGTCAACAGATAATGAATGTAAACTAACTGTGCAATACAGAAGACAAAAAGAAAATCAATAAAGTGCCCAAGTAAGAGTCCTTAAATGAGTCCTTGATTGAGTTTGTCGTTGAGGAGCCTGATGGTGGAGGAGTAGCAGCTGTTCCTGAACCTGGTGGTGCGAGTCTTGTGGCACCTGCACCTCTTTCCTGACAGCAGCAGCGAGAACAGAGCATGTGCTGGGTGATGAGGGTCTTTGATGATTGTTGCTGATCTCTAATGGCAGTGTCCCCTGTAGATGTTCTTGATAGTGGGGAGGGTTTTGCCTGTAATGTCCTGGGCTGTGTCCATTACCTTTTGGAGGGCTTTACTCTCCAGGGTATCTGTGTCCCCATACCAGACTGTGATGCAGCCAGCACATCTTTAGACACTCCTTGACTCGAGATCATGAAGTGTAGCATCCCTATGTGGCTCATTGTGACAGGACTCTAGGGGTAGCAATACAATTCCTTGCAGGGCTGTCCTCTCCACTTCACAGGGAGTTGTTCCATTCGTGCATTCTGATCCACTGTCTGTTCTTTAACATGTTGGTGGGGTTTTACTTCATCTCAGTGTTGCCTTCAGAGCAAATCCCATCACCTTACTGTATCAATGTATTACACAGACCAGGAAGGTACACTCCCATTTTGACACATCCTAACGCAGAGATTCCCTACATTCGACAAATTCTCCCCACTTTCTCTCCAACTGACACTAACCTGGTCTCTCCCTTTCCCAGTTCTGATGAAAGGCTGCAGACCTGAAACAAAGAACACAGAACAGTACAGCACAGGAACTGGCCCATCAACCCATTTGTCAGCCCTGAACACAATGCCCAAATTATACTAAATCTCTGCTGCCTGCATGTGATCCAAATCCCTTTATTCCCTGCATAATCATGTATCTGGCTGGAAGTCTAATAAATACTACTACAGGTATTGTGTCTGCTTCCACTACTACCCTGGCAGCCCATTCCAGGAGCCCACCACTCTCTGTGTAAAGTTAAAAAAAACTTGCTCTACATATCTCCTTTAAACTACCCCATCCTCACTTTAAATATGTCCTTGTCATGTTGGGAAGAGTATCGGGTTTGGTGTGTTCACAGAAAGATAAGTCTAGACACAAGTGTTACAATCACCCATAACTTTAATTAACACACGGGAGACAAACAGGGGAGAACATTAAACAGTACTTGATCCTTATTTCATTTAAGCAATGATATAGATATTCACCTTGGACCTAGATTGGACTCCAACAACGGTAAACCTATACTCGACCAGCTCACTCATTACAAACAGGGGGAAAAAATACAAATGCTGGAGAAACTCAACAGGTCAAACACTGCCTTTATGTAGCAATGGTGAAGATACATCACCAATGTTTCAGGCTTAAGCCCTTCAAGGTTTGGGGGAACATGAGAGATGTCCAAATAGAAGGGGAGTGGTGAGGGTGGGAGATGATAGGTTGGGGGGGACACCACAGGAGGGTGAGGGGGGGAGGAGTCTAGACTAGGTGGAGAGAGAAAGGAAGTGGGAACTGGAACAACTAGTTAAAGGCGGGGGGGGTGGCGGATTAGTGGAATGCAGTGAACAAAATGTTCATGCCCTGGGGTTGGATGGTGTCCAGACAAAAAATGAGATGTTGTTCCTCCAATCTGTGGGTGGTCAGGGTGGGGTAGTGCGAAAGGTCGTAGACAGACATGAGGTTGAAAATGTGACTCAGAATTGAAATGGTTGGCTATGGGGAAGTTGCTTTTGTTGTGGATGGAGAGGAGGTGCTGGGTGAAGCAATCTCCTAATCTGTGACCAGTCTCTCCAATGTACAGAAGTGCCACAGAGGGTGCACCGGATGCAGTAATTGAGTTCTTTGGAGGTACAGGTGAAGTGTTGTTTCACCTGAAAGGTCTCTTTGGGACCTCGGACCGTGGTGAAGGAGGAGGTGTGGGTGCACACACCACAGTGGAAGGTGCAAGGGGGGGCAATGGGTGGGGAGGGAAGAGTGCACAAGGGAGTCACGGAGGGAGCAGTCCCTACAGAAGGCTGAGAGAGGAGGAGAAGGAAAAATGTGTCTGGTGGTAGGGTCCTGTAGTACGTCCCGGAAATTCCAGCGGATAATGTGTTGATGCGGAAGCTGGTGGGATGGTAGTTGAGGACGAGGGGGATTCTGTGTTTATTGTTTCTAAGGGTGGGGGGCTAGGGCAGATGACCGGGGAATGGAGGAGATGCAGGTGAGGGCCGAGTTAATAGTGGTGGAGGGAAAGCCACGTTCATGGAAGAAGGCAGACATTTCAGAAGCTCTGGACCAGAAGACCTCATCTTGGGAGCAGATGTGGCGAAGATGGAGAAATTGAGAGAAGGGGATGGAGTCCTTGCAGGGGACAGGGTGTGAGGACGAGTAGTCCAGGTAGTTGTGGGAGTTAAAGGGTTTGTAATAAACGTCAGTGGAGAGTCTGTCTCCTGAGATGGAGACAGGGAGATCCAGAAAAGGGAGAGTGTGATCAGAGATGGACCAAGTGAGTTTGAGGTCCGGCTGGAAATTGACAGTGAAATTGATGAAATTGACGAGCTCATCAAGGGTGCATGCAGCCACCCTGATGTAGTTGTCGATGTACTGGAGGAAGAATTGGGGGTTCTTGCCTGTGTAGGCTTGAAGCACGTTTTGCTCCACAAAACCCACAAACAGGCAGGCATAGCTGGGACCTATGTGGGGACCCATTGCTATTCCTGTAATCTGGAGGTAGTGGGAAGAGTTAAAGGAAAAATTGTTAAGGGTGAGGGCATGTTCTGCCAGGCGGAGAAGGGTGGTGGTGGAGGGTGACTGCTCAGGTCCGAGGTCCAGAAAAAAGCAAAGTGCTTTCTGTGTGGGGAATGGAGGTGTAAAGGGATTGGACATCCATCATGAAGATGAGGCTGTCCGGTTTGGGGAATCTGAAGTCTTGGAGGAGGTGGAGGGTGCATAAGGTTTCACGGATGTAGGTGGGGAGAGATTGAACTAGGGGAGAATTGGCGTGACCTCAGACCTGAACAGTCACCTTCCACCACCACCCTTCTCTGCCTGGCAGAACTTGTCCTCACCCTTAACAATTTTTCCTTTAACTCATCCCACTACCTCCAGATTTAAGGAGTAGCCATGGGTACCTACCTGGGTCCCAACTATGCCTTCCTGTTTGTGGGATTTGTAGAGAAAAACATGCTACAAGCCTACACAGGCTTGTCCACAGTAGGGACCTGGCATGGAGTGATGTCCAGGACTTCGACCACGAGACAGAGAGAGAATGTGCTGTGTGTTGGTGTTATGTAGTGTGTTAATCTATGCTTCTAGCCAATAATGACCCTAGGTGATTTAAATTAGCCAACGGCAAGGTGTGCACTAATGGGTGGCCAGAGTCCAACCTTGATTGACAGGTGATATGACTTCCGAATAAGTTTCAGATGGGGAGGACACATGATCAACCGTAATACACACATTCCAGACAGGCAGGATGGCCATGTTTCCTCCACTCACAACAGTCCTCTCCATAAAGCCATGCAGACTTCCTGTAATCCAACCATGTCTTTCCAAATGTGTATAAATCCTATATCAAGTAGCCTCTCCAATGGCTTCCTGGCCACTGGTCTGTAATTTCCTGGATTATCTATATTTCCCTTATTGAACAAAAGAACAATGTTGGCTATTCTCAATTCCTCCAGGGCCTTACCTATTGCTAGTGAGGACACTAAGATCTTTGTTAAAGCCCTGAAATCTCCTCTTGCCTCTTTCAATAAGCTGGGAGATACATACATATATATATATATATATATATATGTGTGTGTGTGCGTGTGTGTGTGTGTATGTGTGTGTGTGCCATCCAATCCTGGGAAGTTGTCCACTTTAATGTTTTAAAAAACCCAGCTCCACCTCTTTCTTAAACTCACAATCTCCTAACACATTATCATTCTCCACACTGCAATCACTGAACTCATCTCCTTCTTGGGGAACAAGGATGAAAATATTCATTTGGCACCTCGCCAACTTCTTTCCACTCCAAGCATCAATTGCCTCCTTTCGGCCCTATCCCTCCCCTGTCATCCTCGTGTTTTCACATGCATGAAACAACATGGGAAACATTGACCATTTCTCTTTCCACAGATGCTGCCCGACCTGCTGAATGTTTCCAGCATTTATTGCTTTAAAGTGATATTCTGACTCTCCCTTTTGCTCAATCCCAAGGAGCTTCCAAAGTACCTGCGGGGTTACTACACATGCACCAAGGAAGATGCCATCCAAATTGGGGCGTTCATCTACAAGGTGAAGTTCAACAGTGACAAATCTCAGTTCATCAACATTCCAAAGCTGCTGAAAGATCTGGTACCTCAGGATATGCTTCGGATGATGTCACCTGAGGAGTGGAAGAAGGTATTTAAGGAGTTTATTATACTTTGGTATAGAACATTGAAGATGACTGCGCAGTACAGGCCCCTTCCACCAATGATGTTTTACAAATCTATGTAAACCTCCTCCACAACAAACTAGCACTTCCCTACTTCAAACCCATAGCCCTCTATTTTTCTTGCAGCCACATGCCTGTCTAAGAGTCTTTTGAATGTCCCCATTGTACCATCCTCCACCACTACCCCCAGCAATGCATTCCAGGCATCCCACTGCTCTCTGAGTGGAAAAAAAAACTTACCTGTGACATCTCTAAACTTTCCTCTACTCATCTTAAACAGATATCCTCTGGTGTTTGCTATTGGCACCCCAGGAAAAGGTCTCCACCCTATCTAGGCCTCTCATACTGTAATCTATATTCCTCTATTAAGTCACCCCTCATCCTTTGTTGCTCCAAAGGGAAAACCCCTAGCTTTGTCAACCTTATTTCACATGACAAGTTTCCCCATCGAGGGAACATCCTGCTAAATCTACTCTGCAACCTTTCTTAAACTTCTACGTCCTTCCTGAAATGAATACTAGCGTGGTTTAACCAGAGTTTCATAGTTACAACATTTCACAGTTCTTGAGTTCAATCCCTCTACCAAAGATGGTCAACAGCCCATAAACAATGAATCATTAAACCTGCTTTAGCAGACTTTTTGCCTTCGGGGGAACATAACGTGGGAAACTGCTGGAGTTACTCAATGGGTCAAGAAGCATCTGTGGAGGGGAAAGGAATTGTCTGGCTCCTGTTGTCACCCTCCACCTCTTCTCTTTACTCTTGCCGTCTCCTCTCTCCACCCTGACTCCTGATGCAGGTTTTCAACCCGAACTGTCGACAAGTCCTTCCTCTCCCCAATGGATGCTGTCCAACCCCGCTAATTCCTCCAGCTTAGACATTTTGAGATTAATATTTAACTTAACTTAGCCCCCTCCTAATTCTAAGTACGTGCATGTGTGTGTGTTCAAGATGGTTCTTTTTCACTGTCCATTCATTTATAGTTCAGTTCTCCAAGTTCACTGGTATGAGCAGTTTTCAGTGCTGTGCACAGAATTAAACAGGCATTACATTCAACAGGCTCTGGTGCCTTAACTTAAGTTGTTACCAGACAGCTGGGTGCAGAGAGAGGTTAGTTGTTCATTGGACGTGCAAACTGATTTAATTCAATCAGCAACCGAAATGTCTTTCCGAAGAAACGTGCCTTCTTCCAGGTTACCGCAAAGAGTTCTTCTTTTCTCCTATTTCAGGAGAAACACTACAGGGATTTTGAACAGGCTGAACTCAGATCTCAAAACCTGTCTTGAAATGGGGTCCTTTCGCCGGCCTTTCACTGACTGCGGCAGCCTTTTATTTCTCTCTCTCCTTTTTGTGTCAGTTTCTATTTCAGTCTCTGTCTTTGTTTTTGAAATGTGATGTTTGCTTGTGAAAAGTGAACGACACTAACTAATCTTATTCCTCCTTTTTAAACATAGATTTTATTAACTTAGTCTGTTACAGATCAAACGTGCCTTTACTCTAATGTTGAGTAGGTACCACCGGAGTCTGGGTCATACCAGATCTAATCAATTATTGGGGAAATTTTTACATACAATAAGAATACCATGAATATCCCCAGTGTGTAATGTGCATGCATCAGGAAACCAGCATCCCTGTTGTCCCTGTGCAAAATGAAGGCTCCTTGTCGGTTTCCTTCCGCAGGGTATTGTGGCTATGATCAACAAGCACGCAGGAAAGACGAGTGAGGAGGCGAAGCTGGCCTTCCTCAAGATACTGTATCATCTGCCAACATTTGGATCAGCCTTTTTTGAAGTAAAGGTAAAGAACCTCCAGGAACAGTGTTCGGTGTGCGCCTGAAGCCCCCTTGTCGAACCCAGGCTTCACATTCCCCAGGGGACACAAATTATTCTCCTCGTCTGAGTGGAAAGGGATGAGGGTGAGATCCATCAGCCAGCCTCATCCATTCTTGGCTGCCCTGCGGCAGGAGGTAACAAAAACAATCATTAAGTGTGCAAAACAAGCCCTATCTACCATCCCTAAATTCCATTTTATTCTCCCCACATTCCCATCATCTCTCCGCAGACTCAACAGAGAACTCCATCCAGATAAATATGAAGAGATGCACTTTGGAAGGTCAAACGAAGGCAGAGTATGTGGTAAATGGCAGGATCCTTAACATTGCAGACAAACAGGGTCTAGGTCTATTGATCCCTCAAGGTTATCGTGCAAGATGATAGGGTAGTTAAAAAGGCATATGATGTTGGCCTTCATTAGTTGGGAACTCTAGTTAAATCACTCTGGGACTATTCCATTCAGTCTGGTTGCCTCATTACAGGATATTGATTCTTTAGTGAAGGTGCAAAGGAGATTTATCAGAATGTTGCCTGGATTGGAATATACGGGATGTAAAGCCTGACATGTTCCGACCTCTCACCTTAAACCTAGTGAAGCACAGTAACTAACTCGAGAGGCTAAGACTGAGTCACTGATCTCCAGGCTTTTATTCACAATGGACAAGGACCTCATCCTGTAGGTGGTAATGGAGGCTTTATACAAGGTCAAAAGAGGGAGGGTCCACAGATACAGTCACAGGATGGGACAGACTGTGGGAACTCCTGATCAATTCTGGGACAGACTGTGGGAATCTAGGATCAGTAGTGGGACAGACTGTGGGAATTCTGCATCAATTCCAGAACAGACTGTGGAAACCCAGGATAAGTACTGGGACAGACTGTAGGAACTCCAGATCAATTCTGGAACATACTATGGAAACCTAGGATCAGTACTGGGATGACTGACTGTGGGAACTCCAGAACAATTCTGGAACAGATGGTAGGAGCTCCAGATCAATTCTGGGACAGGCAGTGGGAAAACAAGATCAGTACTGGACAGAATGTAGGAACTCTGGGTCAATTCTGGAACATACTGTGGGAACCTGGGATCAGTACTGGGACAGTCTGGGGAACTCCAGATGAATTCTGGTACAGACTGTGGAAACCCCAGATCAATTCGGGAACAGACTGTGGGAGCCCCGGATCAATTCTGGGACAGACTGTGGGAAACCAGAATCAGTACTTGGGCAGACTGTGGGAACCCAGGATCAAATCTGGGACAGTCTGTGGGAACCCCGGATCAATTCTTGTGCAGACTGTGGGAACCCAGGATCAGTACTGGGACAGACTGAGGGAAATCCAGATCTATTCTGGAATAGACTGAGGGAACTCCCAATCATTTCTGGGACAGACTATGGGAACTCCAGATCAATTCTGGGACAGATGGTGAGAACCAAGAATCAGTACTGGGAGAAATTGTGGGACCTCTGGATGAATTCTGGGACAAACTGTGGCAACCCATGATCAGTAAATGGGACAGACAGTGGGAACACAGAATCAGTACTAGAACAGACTGTGGGAACTCAAGTCAATGCAGGAACAGACTGTGTGAACCCAGAATCAGTACTCGGACAGACTGCAGAAACCTGGGATTATTACTAGGACAGACTGTGGGAACTCTGGATCTATTCTGGTACAGATTGTGGGAACTCAAGATCAATTCAGGAACAGACTGTGGGAACCCAGGATCAGTACTGGGACAGACTATGGGAACCCAGGATCAGTACACGGACAGACTGCGGGATCCTGGGATCAGTACTGGGACAGACTGTGGGTACCCAGAATCAGTAATGGGACAGACTGTGGTAATGCCAGATCAATTCTTGAAGAGACTGTGGGAACCCTGGATCAGTACTGGGACAGACTATGGGAACTCAAGATCAATTCAGGAACAGACCATGTGAACCCAGAATCAGTGCACGGACAGGCTGCGGGAACCTGGGATCAGTACTGGGACAGACTGCGGGAACTCTGGATTAATTCTGGTACAGATTGTTGGAATTCCAGATAAATTCTGGAACAGATTGTGGTAACCTGGGATCGATTCTAGATCAGACGGTGGGAAATCCGGATCAATTCTGGAACATCTGGTGGGAACCAAGCATCAGTACTGGGACGGACTGTGGGAACTCAAGAACAATTCAGTAACAGACTGTGGGAACTCAAGAGCAATTCAGTAACAGACTGTGGGAACACATAATCAGTCATCGGACTGACTGTGGGACACCGGAATCAGTACTGGGACAGACTGTGGGAAATCCAGATGAATTCTGGTACAGACTGTGGGAACTCTGGATCATTTCAGGGACAGACAGTGGGAGCCCTGGATCAATTCTGGGACAGACTGTGGGAAATTCGGATCAATTCTGGAAGATACGGTGGCAAACCAGCATCAGTACTAGGACAGACTGTGTGGACTCCTGATCAATTCTGGAACAGACTGTCGGAACTCTGGATCAATTCTGGAACATACTGTGAGAAACCAAGTTCAGTATTGGGAGAGAATGTGGGAAATCCAGTTCAATTCCGGTACAGACTGTGGGAACTCTGGATCAATTCTGGGAAAGACTGTGGGAGTCCCGGATCAATATTGGGACAGACTGTGGGGAAACAAGGTTCAATTCAGGAACAGACTGTGGGAACCCAAGATTAGTACTGGGACAGGCTGTTGGAACTCCAGACCAATTCTGGAACAGGCAGAATCAGTTCTGGGACAGACTGTGGGAACTCCAGATCAATTCTGGAACAGGCCGTGGACCCAAGGATCACTAGTGAGACAGACTGTTTGAACTCCGGATCAATTCTGAGACTGACAGTCAAAACCCAGAATCAGTACTGGGACAGATTGTGGGACACCGGAATCTATACTGGGACAGACTGCGGGAACACAGGATCAATACCGGGACAGACTGCCGGAACTCAGAATCCGTACTGGAACGGACTGTAGGAACTCGAGATCAATCCGGGAACAGAATGTGGGAGCCCAGAATCAGTATTCAGACAGACATCAGGAACCTGGGATCACTAGTGGGGAAGACGGTAGGAACATTGGATTAATTCTGGTACAGATTGTGGGAAATCCGGGTTAATTCTGGAACATCTGGTGGGAACCAAGCATCAATATTGCGACAGACTGTGGGAACTCCGGATCAATTCTGGAGCATACTGTCAGAACTCTGGATCAATTCTGGAACATACCGTGGGAAACCAGCATCAGTATTGGGAAATACTGTGAGAAATCCAGATGAATTCTGGTAAAGATTGTGGGAATTCTCGATCAATTCTGGGACAGACTGTTGGAACCCAGAATCACTTCTCGGACAAACTGTGGGAACCCAGATTCAGGACTTTGGACAGACTGTGGGAACCCAAGATCAGTACTTGGACAGACTGTGGGAACTCCAGATCAATTCTGGAACAGACTGTGGGATCCCCAGATCAATTCTGGGACAGACTGTGGGATCCCCAGATCAATTCTGGGACAGACTGTGGGATCCTCAGATCAATTTTTGGACAGACTGTGGGAAACCAGGATCAGTACTAGGACAGACTGTGGGATCCCTGGATCAATTCTGGGACAGACTGTGGGAACCTGGGGATCAATTCTTGTACAGACTGTAGTACTGGGACAGACTGTGAGATCTCCGGATCAAATCTGGTATAGACTCTGGGAATTCCCGATCATTTCTGGGACAGACTTAAGGAATGCAGGATCAGTACTGGGACAAACTGTGGGAATCCAGGATATCTACTGGGACAGACTGTGGGAACTCAGCATCAATTCAGGGTCAGACTGTGGAAACCCTGCATCAATTCTGGAACAGACTGTAGGAACCCAGATTCAGGACTGGGACAGACTGTAGGAAACCAGAAACAGTACTTGGGCAGACTGTGGGAACCCATGATCAAATCTGGGACAGTCTGTGGGAACCCCGGATCAATTCTTGTGCAGACTGGATTGTGCATTCTTGCCCAGGATCAGTACTGGGACAGACTGAGGGAAATCTAGATCTATTCTGGAATAGACTGAGGGAACTCCCAATCATTTCTGGGACAGACTGTGGGAACCCAGATTCAGGAGTGGGACAGACTGTGGGAACTCCAGATCAATTCTGGGACAGACTGTCGGAACCCAGAATCACTTCTGGGATAGACTGTTGGAACTCCAGATCAATTCTGGGACAGCTGGTGGGAACCAAGAATCAGTACTGGGAGAAATTGTGGGACCTCTGGATGAATTCTGGAACAGATTGTGGGAACCCAGGATTTGTACTGGGACAGACTGCGGCAACCCACGATCAGTAATGGGACAGACAGTGGGAACCCAGATTTTGGACTTGGAGAAACTGTGGGAACACCAGATCAATTCTGGGACCAATTGTCAGAACCCAGAATCAGTTTGGGGACAGACTGTGGGAACCCAGAATCAGTAATGCGAGAAACTAATGGGAACACTGGTTGAATTCTGGAATAGACTGTGGGAACTCAGTATCAGTACTCGGACAGACTTTGGGAAATCCTGATCAATTCTGGAACAGACTGTGGGAACCCAGAATCAGTACTGGGATAGACTGTGGGAACCCAGGATCTGTACTCGGACAGACTGTGGGAACCCAGGGTCAGTAGTGGGTCAGACTGTGGAAACTCTGGATAAACCTGGAATATTCTGTGGGAACCCAACAGACTGTGGGAACTCCAAATCAATTCTGGAACCGACTCGAGGAACTCCCGATAAATTCTGGGACAGACTGTGGAAAGCCAGTATCAGTATTGGAAAAGAATGTGTGAACCCAGAATCAATTCTGGAACAGACTGTGGGAACTCCGGGTCAATTCTGCAACAGACCCTGGGAACTGCAGATCAATTCTGGGACAGACTGTGGGAGCCCCGGATCAATTCTTCAACAGACTGTTTGAAACCAGGATCAGTACTGGGACAGACTGTGGGAACTCTGGATCTATTCTGGTACAGATTCTGGGAACTCGAGTCCAATATAGGAACAGACTATGGGAACACTGGATCAGTATTGGATAGACTATGGGAAACCAGGATCAGTACTGGGACAGACTGTGGAAACCTGAATCAGTAACGGGATAGACTGTGGTAACTCGAGATCAATCCTGGAACAGATGGTGGGAACCCATCATCAGTACTGGGACAGACTATGGGAACCCAGGATCAATTCTGGGCCAGACTGTGGAAACACTGGATCAATTCTGGAACAGACTGAGGGAAGCCATCATCGGTACTGGGACAGACTGTGGGAACCCAGGATCAGTACTTGGACAGACTGTGGGAACACAAGATCAATTCTGGAACAGACTGTGGGATCCCCAGATCAATTCTGGGACAGACTGTGGGATCCCCAGATCAATTCTGGGACAGACTGTGGGATCCCCAGATCAATTCTGGGACAGAATGTGGGGTCCCCGGATCAATTCTAGGACAGACTGTGGGATCCCCAGATCAATTTAAGGACAGACTGTGGGATCCTCAGATCAATTTTTGGACAGACTGTGGGAAACTAGGATCAGTACTAGGACAGACTGTGGGATCCCCAGATCAATTCTGGGACAGACTGTTGGAACCCAGAATCACTTCTCGGACAAACTGTGGGAACCCAGATTCAGGACATGGATAGACTGTGGGAACCCATGATCAGTACTTGGACAGACTGTGGGAACTCCAGATCAATTCTGGAACAGACTGTGAGAACCCAGAATCAGGACTGGGACAGACTGTGGGAACTCTGGATCAATCCTGGAACAGACTTTTAGAACCCAGAATCAGTTGGTGACAGACTATGGGAACCTAGGTTCAGGACTTAGACAGACTGTGGGAACTCCGGATCAATTCTGGAACAGACTGTTGGAACCCAGAATCATTTCTGGGACAAACTGTGGGAACTCAGGATCAATTCTGGGACAGACTGTGGGAAGCCAGAATCAGTTATGCAAGAAACTAATGGGAACACTGGATGAATTCTGGAATATACTGTGGGAACCCTGGATCAGTACTGGGACAGATTGTGGGAACTCCAGATCAATTCTTGAACAGACTGTGGGAACCCAACATCAGTACTGGGACAGACTGTGGAAATCCAGTATCAATAATGGGACAGACTGTCGGAACCCAGATCAATTCTGGGACAGAATGTGGGAACACCCGATCAATTCTTGTACAAACTGTGTTAACTCTGGATCAGTACTGGCACAGAATGTGGGAACTATGGATCAATCTGGAATATTCTGTGGGAACCCAGGATCAGTACTGGGACAGACTGTGCGAACTCCCGATCAATTATGGAACAGAATCTCAGAACTCCAGATTAATTCTGGGACAGAATGTGGGAACACCCGATCAATTCCTGTACAGACTGTGTTAACTCTGGATCAGTAATGGCAGAGAATGTGGGAACTCTGGATCAATCTGGAATATTCTGTGGGAACCCAACAGGCTGTGGGAACTCCAGATCAATTCTGGAACTGACTCAAGGAACTCATGATAAATTCTGGGACAGACTGTGGGAAGCCAGAATCAGTACTGGGACAGACTGTGTGAACCCAGAATCAATTCTGGAACAGGCGGTTGGAACTTTGGATCAATTCTGGAACATACTGTGGAAAACCTTGATCAGTACTGGGACAGACTGTGGGAAATCCAGATGAATTCTGGTACAGACTGTGGGAAGTCCGGATCTATTCTGGGACAGACCGAGGGAGCCCCAAATCAATTCTCAGACAGAGTGTGGGAGCCCCAGATTAATTCAGTTATGGACTGTGGGAACCCAGCATCAGTACTGGGACAGACTGTGGGAACCCAACATCAGAACTGGGATAGACTGTGCGAACTCCAGATCAATTCTGGAACAGACTGTGGGAACTCAAGATCAGTACTGGGACAGACTGTGGGAACCCAGATTCAGGACATTGACAGACTGTGGGAACTCCAGATGAATTCTGGGACAGACTGTCAGAACCCAGAATGAGTTCAGGGACATATTTTGTGAACGCAAATTCAGTACTGGGACAGTCTGTGGCAACCCAGAATCAGTAATGCGAGAAACTAATGGGAACACTGGATGAATTCTGGAATAGATTGTGGGAACTCAGGATCAGTACTCGGACAGACTGTGGGGACTCCAGATCAATTCTGGAACAGACTGTTAGAACCCAACATCAGTACAGCGATAGACTGCGGGAACTCTGGATCAATTCTGGAACAGATGGTGGGAACACAGATTCCGGTCTTCGACAGTCTGTGGGAACTCCACATCAATTCTGGGACAGACTGTTGGAACCCAGAATCACTTCTCGGACAAAATGTGGGAACCCAGATTCAGGACTTGGATAGACTGTGGGAACCCAGGATCAGTACTTGGACAGATCAATTCTGGAACAGACTGTGGGATCCCCAGATCAATTCTGGGAAAGACTGTGGGATCCTCAGATCAATTTTTGGACAGACTGTGGGAAACCAGGATCAGAACTAGGTCAGACTGTGGGATCTGTGGATCAATTCTGGGACAGACTGTGGGAACCTGGGGATCTATTCTTGTACAGACTGTAGTACTGGGACAGACTGTGAGATCTCCGGATCAAATCTGGTATAGACTCTGGGAATTCCCGATCATATCTGGCACAGACTTAAGGAATGCAGGATCAGTACTGGGACAAACTGTGGGAACCTAGGATATGTACTGGGACAGACTGTGGGAACTGAGTATCAATTCTGGGCCAGACTGTGGAAACCCTACATCAATTCTGGAACAGACTGTGGGAACCCAGCATCAGTAATGGAACAGACTGTGGGAACTCTGGATCAATTCTGGAACACACGGTGGGAACACAGATTCCGGTCTTGGACAGACTGTGGGAACTCCACATCAATTCTGGGACAGACTGTTGGAACCCAGAATCACTTCTCGGACAAACTGTGGGAACCCAGATTCAGGACTTGGATAGACTGTGGGAACCCATGATCAGTACTTGGACAGACTGTGGGTACTCCAGATCAATTCTGGAACAGACTGTGGGAACCCAGAATCAGGACTGGGACAGACTGTGGGAACTCTGGATCAATCCTGGAACAGACTTTTAGAACCCAGAATCAGTTGGCAATAGACTATGGGAACCTAGATTCAGGATGTAGACAGACTGTGGGAACTCCGGATCAATTCTGGAACAGACTGTTGGAACCCGGAATCACTTCTGGGACAAACTGTGGGAACTCAGGATAAATTCTGGGACAGACTGTGGGAAGCCAGAATCAGTAATGCGAGAAACTAATGGGAACACTGGATGAATTCTGGAATAGATTGTGGGAACTCAGGATCAGTACTTGGACAGACTGTGGGGACTCCAGATCAATTCTGGAACAGACTGTTTGAACCCAACATCAGTACAGCGATAGACTGCGGGAACCCAGAATCAGTAATGCGAGACACTAATGGGAAACCTGGATGAATTCTGGAATAGACTGTGGGAGTCGGAACCCAGAATTATTTCTGGGACAAACTGTGGGAACTCAGGATCAGTACTGGGACAGTATGTGGGAACCCAGAATCAGTAATGCGAGACACTAATGGGAAACCTGGATGAATTCTGGAATAGACTGTGGGAACTCAGGATCAGTATTCGGACAGACTGTGGGGACTCCAGATCAATTCTGGAACAGACTGTTGGAACCCAACATCAGTACAGCGATAGACTGCGGGAACCCAGAATCAGTAATGCTAGACACTAATGGGAACACTGGATGAATTCTGGAATAGACTGTGGGAGTCGGAACCCAGAATTATTTCTGGGACAAACTGTGGGAACTCAGGATCAGTACTGGGACAGTATGTGGGAACCCAGAATCAGTAATGCGAGACACTAATGGGAAACCTGGATGAATTCTGGAATAGACTGTGGGAGTCGGAACCCAGAATTATTTCTGGGACAAACTGTGGGAACTCAGGATCAGTACTGGGACAGTATGTGGGAACCCAGAATCAGTAATGCGAGACACTAATGGGAAACCTGGATGAATTCTGGAATAGACTGTGGGAACTCAGGATCAGTATTCGGACAGACTGTGGGGACTCCAGATCAATTCTGGAACAGACTGTTGGAACCCAACATCAGTACAGCGATAGACTGTGGAAACCCAGAATCAGTAAAGCAAGACACTAATGGGAACACAGAATGAATTCCTAAACAGACTGTTGGATCCCAACATCCGTACAGCGATAGACTGTGGGAACCCAGCATCAGTAATGGGACAGATTTTGGGAACTCCTGATTAATTCTGGAACAGACTGTGGGAAACCAGTATCAGTACTGGGACAGACTGTGGGAACCCAGAATCAGTACTGGGACAGACTGTGGGAACCCAGGGTCAATTCTGGAAGAGACTGAGGGAACCCATCTTCAGTTCTGGGAAAGTCTGTGGGAACTCAGAATCAGTAATGCGAGAAACTAATGGGAACACTGGATGAATTCTGGAATAGACTGTGGGAACTCAGTATTAGTACTTGGACAGACTGTGGGGATGCCAGATCAATTCTGGAACAGACTGTGGCAAACCCAACATCAGTACTGCGACAGGCTGTGGAAACCCAGCTTCAGTAATTGGACAGACTTTGGGAACTCCAGATCAATTCTGGAACAGACTGTTAGAACCCAGGATCAGTACTGGGACAGACTGTGGGAACCCAGAATCAGTACTGGGACAGACTGTGGGAACCCTGAATCAGTAATGGGATAGACTGTGGTAACTCGAGATCAATCCTGGAACACATGGAGGGAATCCATCATCAGTACTGAGACAGACTATGGGAACCCAGGATCAATTCTGGGCCAGACTGTGGAAACCCTGGATCAATTCTGGAACAGACTGAGGGAACCCATCATCAGTACTGGGACAGACTGTGGGAACCCAGATTCTGGACTTGGAGAAACTGGGAACTCCAGATCAATTCTGGGATCAACTGTCAGAACCCAGAATCAGTTTGGGGACAGACTGTGGGAACAAAGGAATCAGTACTGGGACAGACTGTGGGAACAAAGGAATCAGTACTGGGACAGACTGCAGGAACTCAAGATCAGTACTGGGACAGACTGTGGGAACCCAGAATCAGAACTTTGGCACACTGTGTGAACTGCAGATCAATTCTGGGACAGACTGTCAGAACCCAGAATCAGTTCGGGGACAGACTGTGGGAACCCAAATTCAGTACTGGGACAGTCTGTGTCAACCCAGAATCAGTAATGCAAGAAACTAATGGGAACACTAGATGAATTCTTGAATAGACTGTGGGAGTCGGAACCCAGAATTATTTCTGGGACAAACTGTGGGAACTCAGGATCAGTACTGGGACAGTATGTGTGAACCCAGAATCAATTCTGGAACAGACTGTGGGAACTCCAGATCAATTCTTGGACAGACTGTGGGAACCCAGGATCAGTACTGGGTCAGACTGTGGGAACTTGAGATCAATTCAGGGCCAGACTGAGCGAACCCAAAATCAGTACTTGGACAGACTGCTGAAACCTGGGAAAATTACTGGGTCAGACTGTGGGAACCCTGGATATATTCTGGTACAGATTCTGGGAACTCGAGATCAATATAGGAACAGACTATGGGAACACAGGATCAGTACTGGATAGACAATTGGAACCCAGGATCAGTACTTGGACAGACTGTGGTAACCCTGAATCAGTAATGTGATAGACTGTGGTAACTCGAGATCAATCCTGGAACAGATGGTGGGAACCCTTCATCAGTACTGGGACACACAATGGGAACCCAGGATCAATTCTGAGCCAGACTGTGGAAACACTGGATCAATTCTGGAACAGACTGAGGGAACCCATCCTCAGTACTGGGACAGACTGTGGGAACCCAGATTTTGGACTTGGAGGAACTGTGGGAACTCCAGATCAATTCTGGGACCTACTGTCAGAACCCAGAATCAGTTTGGGGACAGACTGTGGAAACCCAGAATCAGAACTGGGATAGACTGTGGGGATGCCAGATCAATTCTGGAACAGACTGTGGGAACCCAACATCAGTACTGCAACAGACTATGGGAACCCAGCATCAATTCTGGGCCAGACTGTGGGATCCCTGGATCAATTCTGGAACAGACTGTGGGAACCTGGGGATCAATTCTTGTACAGACTGTAGTACCAGGACAGACTGTGAGATCTCCGGATCAAATCTGGTATAGACTCTGGGTATTCCCGATCATTTCTGGGACAGAATTAAGGAATGCAGGATCAGTATTGGGACAGACTGTGGGAACCCAGGATATGTACTGGGACAGACTGTGAGAACTCAGTATCAATTCTGGGCTAGACTGTGGAAACCCTGCATCAATTCTGGAACAGTCTGTGGGAACCCAGATTCAGGACTGGGACAGACTGTAGGAAACCAGAAACAGTACTTGGGCAGACTGTGGGAACCCATGATCAAATCTGGGACAGTCTGTGGGAACCCCGGATCAATTCTTGTGCAGACTGGATTGTGCATTCTTGCCCAGGATCAGTACTGGGACAGACTGAGGGAAATCTAGATCTATTCTGGAATAGACTGAGGGAACTCCCAATCATTTCTGGGACAGACTGTGGGAACCCAGATTCAGGAGTGGGACAGACTGTGGGAACTCCAGATCAATTCTGGGACAGACTGTCGGAACCCAGAATCACTTCTGGGATAGACTGCTGGAACTCCAGATCAATTCTGGGACAGCTGGTGGGAACCAAGAATCAGTACTGGGAGAAATTGTGGGACCTCTGGATGAATTCTGGAACAGATTGTGGGAACCCAGGATTTGTACTGGGACAGACTGCGGCAACCCACGATCAGTAATGGGACAGACAGTGGGAACCCAGATTTTGGACTTGGAGAAACTGTGGGAACACCAGATCAATTCTGGGACCAATTGTCAGAACCCAGAATCAGTTTGGGGACAGACTGTGGGAACCCAGAATCAGTAATGCGAGAAACTAATGGGAACACTGGTTGAATTCTGGAATAGACTGTGGGAACTCAGTATCAGTACTCGGACAGACTTTGGGAAATCCTGATCAATTCTGGAACAGACTGTGGGAACCCAGAATCAGTACTGGGATAGACTGTGGGAACCCAGGATCTGTACTCGGACAGACTGTGGGAACCCAGGGTCAGTAGTGGGTCAGACTGTGGAAACTCTGGATAAACCTGGAATATTCTGTGGGAACCCAACAGACTGTGGGAACTCCAAATCAATTCTGGAACCGACTCGAGGAACTCCCGATAAATTCTGGGACAGACTGTGGAAAGCCAGTATCAGTATTGGAAAAGAATGTGTGAACCCAGAATCAATTCTGGAACAGACTGTGGGAACTCCGGGTCAATTCTGCAACAGACCCTGGGAACTGCAGATCAATTCTGGGACAGACTGTGGGAGCCCCGGATCAATTCTTCAACAGACTGTTTGAAACCAGGATCAGTACTGGGACAGACTGTGGGAACTCTGGATCTATTCTGGTACAGATTCTGGGAACTCGAGTCCAATATAGGAACAGACTATGGGAACACTGGATCAGTATTGGATAGACTATGGGAAACCAGGATCAGTACTGGGACAGACTGTGGAAACCTGAATCAGTAACGGGATAGACTGTGGTAACTCGAGATCAATCCTGGAACAGATGGTGGGAACCCATCATCAGTACTGGGACAGACTATGGGAACCCAGGATCAATTCTGGGCCAGACTGTGGAAACACTGGATCAATTCTGGAACAGACTGAGGGAAGCCATCATCGGTACTGGGACAGACTGTGGGAACCCAGATTCGGGACTTGGAGAAACTGTGGGAACTCCAGATCAATTCTGGAACTGACTCAAGGAACTCCTGATAAATTCTGGGACAGACTGTGTGAACCCAGATTTGGGACTTGGAAAAACTGTGGGAACTCCAGATCAATTCTGGAACTGACTCAAGGAACTCCTGATAAATTCTGTTACAGACTGTGGGAAGCCAGAATCAGTACTGGAACAGAATGTGTGAACCCAGAATCAATTCTGGGACAGACGGTTGGAACTTTGGATCAATTCTGGAACATACTGTGGTAAACCTTGATCAGTACTGGGACAGACTGTGGGAAATCCAGGTGAATTCTTTTACAGACTGTGGGAAGTCTGGATCTATTCTGGGACAGACCGAGGGAGCCCCAAATCAATTCTCGGACAGAATGTGGGAGCCCCAGATCAATTCAGGGACAGACTGTGGGAACCCAGCATCAGTACTGGGACAGACTGTGGGAAACCAGGATCTGTACTGGGACAGACTGTGGTAACCCTGAATCAGTCATGGGATAGACTGTGGTAAATCGAGATCAATCCTGGAACAAATAGTGGGAACCCATCATCAGTACTGCAACAGACTATGGGAACCCAGCATCAATTCTGGGCCAGACTGTGGGATCCCTGGATCAATTCTGGAACAGACTGTGGGAACCCAGATTCAGGACTGGGACAGACTGTAGGAAACCAGAAACAGTACTTGGGCAGACTGTGGGAACCCATGATCAAATCTGGGACAGTCTGTGGGAACCCCGGATCAATTCTTGTGCAGACTGTGGGAGCCCAGGATCAGTACTGGGACAGACTGAGGGAAATCTAAATCTATTCTGGAATAGACTGAGGGAACTCCCAATCATTTCTGGGACAGACTGTGGGAACCCAGATTCAGGAGTGGGACAGACTGTGGGAACTCCAGATCAATTCTGGGACAGACTGTCGGAACCCAGAATCACTTCTGGGTTAGACTGCTGGAACTCCAGATCAATTCTGGGACAGCTGGTGGGAACCATGAATCAGTACTGGGAGAAATTGTGGGACCTCTGGATGAATTCTGGAACAGATTGCGGGAACCCAGGATTTGTACTGGGACAGACTGCGGCAACCCACGATCAGTAATGGGACAGACAGTGGGAACACAGAATCAGTACTAGAGTAGACTGTGGGAACTCGAGTCAATTCAGGAACAGGCTGTGTGAACCCAGAATCAGTACTCGGACAGACTGAGGAAACCTGGGATTATTACTAGGACAGACTGCGGGAACCCAGGATCAGTACTGGGACAGACTATGGGAACCCAGGATCAGTACACGGACAGACTGCGGGATCCTGTGATCAGTAATGGGACAGCCTGTGGGTACCCAGAATCAGTGATGGGACAGACAGTGGTAACTCCAGATCAATTTTTGAAGAGATTGTGGGAACCCTAGATCAGTACTGGGACAGACTGTGGGAACTCAAGATCAATTCAGGAACAGACCGTGGGAACCCAGAATCAGTGCACAGACAGACTGCGGGAACCTGGGATCAGTACTGGGACAGACTGCGGGAACTCTGGATTAATTCTGGTACAGATTGTCGGAATTCCAGATAAATGCTGGAACAGATTGTGGTAACCCAGGATCAATTCTGGAACAAACGGTGGGAAATCTGGATCAATTCTGGAACATCTGGTGGGAACCAAGCATCAGTACTGGGACGGACTGTGGGAACTTGAAAACAATTCAGTAACAGACTGTGGGAACTCAAGAACAATTCAGTAACAGACTGTGGGAACCCAGAATCAGTCATCAGACAGACTTTGGGACACCGGAATCAGTACTGGGACAGACTGTGGGAAATCCAGATGAATTCTGGTACAGACTGTGGGAACTCGGGATCAATTCTGGGAGAGACAGTGGGAGCCCCGGATCAATTCTGGGACAGACTGTGGGAACCCTAGATCAATTCAGGAACAGTCTGTGGGAAATTCGGATCAATTCTGGAACATGCAGTTCCAACCCAGCATCAGTACAAGAACAGACTGTGTGGACTCCAGATCAATTCTGGAACAGACTGTCAGAACTCTGGATCAATTCTGGAACATGCTGTGAGAAACCAGGGTCAGTATTGGGAGAGAATGTGGGAAATCCAGATCAATTCTGGTACAGACTGTGGGAACTCTGGATCAATTCTGGGAAAGACTGTGGGAGTCCAGGATCAATATTGGGACAGCCTGTGGGGAAACCAGGATCAATTCAGGAACAGACTGTGGGAACCCAAGATCAGTACTGGGACAGGCTGTTGGAACTCCAGATCAATTCTGGTACAGTCTGTGGGAACGCAGAATCAGTTCTGGGACAGATTGTGGGAACTGCAGATCAATTCTGGAACAGGTCGTGGACCCAAGGATCACTAGTGAGACAGACTGTTTGAACTCCGGATCAATTCTGAGACTGACAGTCAAACCCCAGTATCAGTACTGGGACAGAATGTGGGACACCGGAATCTGTACTGGGACAGACTGCGGGAACCCAGGATCAATACCGGGACAGACTGCCGGAACTCAGAATCCATACTGGAACAGACTGTGGGAACTCAAGATCAATTCAGGAATAGAATGTGGGAACCCAAAATCAGTATTCGGACAGACATCAGGAACCTGGGATCAATACTGCGGAAGACTGTGGGAACATTGGATTAATTCTGGTACAGATTGTGGGAAATCTGGGTTAATTCTGGAACATCCGGTGGGAACCAAGCATCAGTACTGGGACAGACTGTGGGAACTCCGGATAAATTCTGGAGCATACTGTCAGAACTCTGGATCAATTCTGGAACATACTGTGGGAAACCAGGATCAGTATTGGGAAAAACTGTGAGAAATCCAGATGAATTCTGGTAAAGATTGTGGGAACTCTCGATCAATTCTGGGACAGACTTTCAGATCCCTGGAGCAATTCTGGGACAGAATGTGGGATCCCCGGATCAATTCTGGGACAGAATGTGGGATCCCCAGATCAATTTTTGGACAGACTGTGGGAAACCAGGATCAGTACTAGGACAGACTGTGGGATCCCTGGATCAATTCTGGGACAGACTGTGGGATCCTGGGGATCAATTCTTGTACAGAGTGTAGTACTGGGACAGACTGTGAGATCTCCGGATCAAATCTGGTATAGACTCTGGGAATTCCCGATCATTTCTGGGACAGACTTAAGGAATGCAGGATCAGTACTGGGACAAACTGTGGGAACCCAGGATATGTACTGGGACAGATTGTGGGAACTCAGTATCAATTCGGGCCAGACTGTGGAAACCCTGCATCAATTCTGGAACAGACTGTGGGAACCCAGATTCAGGACTGGGACAGACTTTCGAACTCCAGATCAATTCTGGGACAGACTGTCAGAAACCAGAGTCAAGTCGGGGACAGACTGTGGGAACTCCAGATCAATTCTGGTACATACTGTTGAAAACCAGAATCACTTCTGGGAAAGACTGTGGGAACTCCGGATCAATTCTGGGGCAGTCTGTGGGAACCAAGATCAGTACTTGGGTAGTTGTGGGAACCCAAGATCAATTCTGGGACAGACTGTGGGAACCCAGAATCAGTAATGTGAGAAACTAATGGGAATACTGGATGAATTCTGGAACAGGATCAGTACTCGGACAGACAATGCGAACTCCAGATCAATTCTGGAACTTACTGTGGGAACCCAGCATCAGTAATGGGACAGACTGTGGGAACTCTGGATCAATTCTGGAACAGACTGCGGGAACCCAGATTCCGGTCTTGGACAGACTGTGGGAACTCCACATCAATTCTGGGACAGACTGTTGGAACCCAGAATCACTTCTCGGACAAACTGTGGGAACCCAGATTCAGGACTTGGACAGACTGTGGGAACCCAGGATCAGTACTTGGACAGACTGTTGGAACTCCAGATCCGTTCTGGAACAGACTGTGGGAACCCAGAATCAGGACTGGGACAGTCCGTGGGAACTCTGGACCAATCCTGAAACAAACTTTTAGAACCCAGAATCAGTTGGCGACAGACTATGGGAACCCAGATTCAGGACTTAGACAGACTGTGGGAACTCCGGATCAATTCTGGAACAGACTGTTGGAACCCAGAATCACTTCTGGGACAAACTGTGGGAACTCAGGATCAATTCTGGGACAGACTGTGGGAAGCCAGAATCAGTAATGCGAGAAACTAATGTGAACACTGGGTGAATTCTGGAATATACTGCGGGAACCCAGGATCAGTACTGGGACAGATTGTGGGAACACCAGATCAATTCTGGAACAGACTGTGGGAACCCAACATCAGCAATGGGACAGACTGTGGAAATCCAGGATCAGTAATGGGACAGACTGTCGGAACCCAGATCAATTCTAGGACAGAATGTGGGAACACCCGATCAATTCTTGTACAAACTGTGTTAACTCTGAATCAGTACTGGCACAGAATGTGGGAACACTGGATCAATCTAGAATATTCTGTGGGAACCCAGGATCAGTACTGGGACAGACTGTGCGAACTCCGGATCAATTATGGAACAGAATCTCGGAACTCCATATTAATTCTGGGACAGAATGTGGAAACACCCGATCAATTCTTGTACAGACTGGGTTAACTCTGGATCAGTAATGGCACAGAATGTGGGAACTCTGGATCAATCTGGAATATTCTGTGGGAACCCAACAGACTGTGGGAACTCCAGATCAATTCTGGAACTGACTCACGGAACTCCTGATAAATTCTGGGACAGACTGTGGGAAGACAGAATCAGTACTGGGACAGAATGTGTGAACCCAGAATCAATTCTGGAACAGACGGTTGGAACTTTGGATCAATTCTGGAACATACTGTGAGAAACCTTGATCAGTACTGGGACAGACTGTGGGAAATCCAGATGAATTCTGGTACAGACTGTGGGAAGTCCGGATCTATTCTGGGACAGACCGAGGGAGCCCCAAATCAATTCTCGGACAGAGTGTTGGAGCCCCAGATCAATTCAGGGACAGACTGTGGGAACCCAGCATCAGTACTGGGACAGGCTGTGGGAACCCAGGATCTGTACTGGGACAGACTGCAGGAACCCAGGATCAGCACTGGGACATACTGTGGGAACCCAACATCAGAACTGGGAAAGACTGTGGGAACTGCAGATCAATTCTGGAACAGACTGTGGGAACTCAAGATCAATACTGGGACAGACTGTGGGAACCCAGATTCAGGCATTTGACAGACTGTGAGAACTCCAGATCAATTCTGTGACAGACTGTCAGAACCCAGAATCAGTTCGGGGACAGACTGTGGGAACCCAAATTCAGTACTGGGACAGTCTGTGGCAACCCAGAATCAGTAATGCGAGAAACTAATGGGAACACTGGATGAATTCTGGAATAGACTGTGGGAGTCGGAACCCAGAATTATTTCTGGGACAAACTGTGGGAACTCAGGATCAGTACTGGGACAGTATGTGGGAACCCAGAATCAGTAATGCGAGAAACTAATGGGAACACTGGATGAATTCTGGAATAGATTGTGGGAACTCAGGATCAGTACTTGGACAGACAGTGGGGACTCCAGATCAATTCTGGAACAGACTGTGGGAACCCAACATCAGTACAGCGATAGACTGTGGAAACCCAGAATCAGTAAAGCAAGACACTAAAGGGAACACAGAATGAATTCTGGAATAGACTGTGGGAACTCAGTATCAGTACTCGGACAGACTGTGGGGACTCCAGATCAATTCTGGAACAGACTGTTGGAACCCAACATCCGTACAGCGATAGACTGTGGGAACCCAGCATCAGTAATGGGACAGACTGTTGGGACTCCGGATCAATTCTGGGACAGACTGCTGGAACACAGGATCAGTACTGGGATGGACTGTGGGAAACCAGAATTAGTACTGGGAAAAACTGTGGGAACTTCAGATCAATTCTGGAACAGTTAGTGGGAATCCAGGATCAGTACTGGCACAGAATGCGGTAACTCTGGATCAATCTGGAACATACTGTGGGAAGCCAGGATCAGTACTGGGACTGACTTTGGGAACCCAGAATCTGTACTGGGACTGATATTGGGAACTCTGGGTCAATTCTGGAACAGACTCTAGGATCTCCAGATCAGTTCTGGGACAGACTGTGGGAACCCAGGGTCAATCCTGGCACAGAATGTGGGAACTCTGGGTCCATCTGGAATATACCGAGGGAACCCAGGATCAGTACTGGGAGAGACTGTTGGAACTACGGCTTAATTCTGTAACAGACTGTGGGAATTCATGATCATACTGAGACAGACTGTGGGAACCCATTATCAGTTCTAGCATAGAATGTGTGAATTCCTGATCAATCTGGAATATTCTGTGGGAACCCAGGATCAGTACTGCGACAGACTGTGGGAACCCAATATCAGTTCTGGGACAGACTGTGGGAACTCCAGATCATTTCTGGGACAGACTGTGGGATCCCAGGATCAGTACTGGAACAGACTGTGGGAACTCTGGATCAATTCTGGAACAGAATCTAGAAACTCCAGTTCAATTCTGGAACAGACTGTGGGAACCCAGGATTAGTACTGGCACAGAATGTGGGAATCCAGAATCAGTGATGGGACAGACTGTGTGAACGCTAGATCAATTCAGGAACAGACTGTGGGAACTGCGGATCAGTACTGGGACAGACTGTGGGAACTACGGCTTAATTCTGTAACAGACTGTGGGAATTCATGATCATACTGGGACAGACTGTGAGAATTTTGTATCAGTACTGGGACAGAGGGGACGGTGGCCAAGTTTAGGGAATGATGGGCTTCCCAGCAGATCACGTGTTTGGTTTATGATGAAAATCATGTTTTAATTTGAGGTATAATGCTGTGTAATAGAGAGGTGGTCGTAATTACTGCTTCTCACAGTTTTGTTGCCTTATGTTTTGCTGGATTTTCGTTTTAGTTGTAGCTCTATGTGTGTTTTGTGTTTGTCATGTTGTAGTTGAATAATGTTTGTATGTATGCAAAAAAAATGGCGGACCTTCATCAAAGTTGGCAGAGCTCAAGTTCAAATTCAAATTTGTTGTCGCATGTGCTGAGGCACAGTGAGGCCGTTTATTTTGTGAGCAGTCCACTCATCAACGCTTATGTAGTGCCTCCCCTAAATATGTTGGCTGCTTTTTCAATGCAGCAAGAAATGTAGATGGAGTCAAAGGAGGGGAGAGGGGTTTGTGTGACGGTCTGAACTGCGTTCTCAACTCTCTGCAGTTTTTCAGTCGTAGACAGAGCAGTTCCCTTGCCCTGCAGTTATGTACCCTGACAGGATACTTTCTGGGGTTCCCCTGCAGAAGTGATCAGGGGATGGAGGATATGCTAATGACTCTCAGGCTTCGGAGAAAGTCGAAGAGCTGGTGCACTCTTTTGGCCATCTCATCAACATAGTTGGACCAGGTGCTAATTCACAGCCTGTCTTAAACAAATTAGGAAGCACATTTTTCAGCTGATGTCCCAGGAACTTGGTTATGTGGTATCCAGCTGGCAGGACAGACCCACAGAGTAGTGACCCAGAGGCTTGGAGTTGAGAGGTCATGCCCCTCAGTGCTCTCAATACTGTTCTGAACTTTTTGAAGTCTCCTGAGATCAAGTCATCTGTGTAGTCCATTCTGTATTATGTGTTCGTGTGATCCATTCTATATCATGTGTTCACGTGATCCATTCTGCATCACATGTTCATGTGATTAATTCTGTATCATGTTTACGTGGTCCTTCGGGTGGCACGGTTAGTGTAGTGGTTAGCGCAGTGCTGTTACAGCGCCAGCGATCAGGACCTGGATTCGAATCCTGTGCTGAATGTAAGAAGTTTGTACGTTCTCCTTGTGTCTCCGTGGGTTTTCCCCGGGAGCTCCAGTTTCCTCCTACTGTTCAAAATGTACCAGGGTTTGTAATTTAATGGGGTGTAATTGAGCGGCCTGGACTTGTGGGCTGAAATGGCCTGCAACTGTGCTGCATGCCTAAATTTAAATTTAAAAAATTCTGTATCATTTATCAGTATGCAGACACTGTGGAAGTTCATACTGTAAAGTGTTCAGCACATGGTTCAGTACAGCTTTTTAATTACTGCAGTATTACGCACCTCAAATTGTACATTGTAAATGCTCAAGTTGATTTGTCTTTGCCCTCTATTTGTTTCTTCTGTGCCATTTTAGCAATCATCTGAGCCCAGGTTTCCAGAAATCGTGCGAATATCCATCAACAGGCACGGGGTGACGGTGATAAACCCACGGACAAAGGTGAGTACTGGCCACCAGTTCCAACCTGCTTTCAGTGTGTGTTTGTGAGTGTGATTTGGACCCATGGTCAAAGGACGTTTGTGGACTATTTTGTGTCCTGTGTCCAAAGCATGATGGTATCTTCCACTTAAAGAGTTCATTGGTGTCCTGCATTTAGAGTATGTATTGAAGTCCCATCTTCAGGGTGCTGTGTTCAAGGTGCGCATTTGAGTCCTGCATTCAGGATGTATACATTGTCTCAAGCCAGGTCCTGTGCTTCTCCTGTCATTTGTTTTCCTGTATTTACACCGCTGCACTCCCCATGCGTATCTTTTTCAATCTTTTTATTGAAGTCAATATCAGATGCACATGATATAAAGTTCAAGTAAAAGTAAATTAAAATTACAGATAGTAAACAATGGTAAACAAGGTACGTATGATCCATGTTGTTGTCGGTCATGTAATTTCTAACCCCAACCTATTATCTGAGCAATTACAGTCAAAACCAGGCATCAACTACTAATTTCAATACTAATAGCTCAAAAAATGAAAACAAAGTTTAATAAAATAAAAAATAATTGATTTATAAACTTTGAAAATAATCGAGGAATATTTTTTTAAACTCGTTGTAGAAGTGGAACCCCTAATTTTCTCTAGAGAGAGGGACGCCATCAAATCCGATAACCATTGTGTCTGTGTGGAAGGGACAACATCTTCCCACCACTGCAAAATGAGCCGCCTTGCGATCAGGGAAACAAAAGCAACTGTAGGAGATTGAGAGGGAGTCAAAATTAAGTCCATTGCTCCACGCACTCCAAAAATGACAATGAAAGGGCTCAGGGAGAGATTTATATCCAGAATTAAAGATAGTGTACTAAGTACCTACAAAGGGAGGGACATCACCAGAACATATGATATAAAGTCCCTTCCTGAGTTGTAAACTTATCGCATTCAGAGGATACATTGTGGTAAAATTTAGCTCATTGAACTTTGGAAAAGTAGACCCTATGGACTAAATTGTAATGTCTCGCAGAGAGAGAGAGAGGATGAATGTACATTTTTCAAAATAGACTCCCATGTATCTTCAACAAACAGTTGTTGAAAATAATATTCCCAAACTCTGTGTGGAGGTGGCTGGATTCCTTCTGTACCCAAGTTGTAGGCTGGTGCCTGTTAAAATGCTCTGTGTTTAACACCCTCACTGTTTCATGGATAGAAATGAGGAAGATTTTGAGCGTACAGTAATGTTCTCTGGGATCAAGCAAGGGCTGTGCGTTCTTCACTGATGTAACCCCTGGGACTGCTTGGTGCAGCTGGGGTTCTACACGGTGCCAGGCGCCTGATAGGACTGGATGGTAAAATGAGACCTGCTCTACAAGTCATGGTTGGGAGCGTGTCATTTCATTGCAAAGCAATTTGCTACAGCTCCGGCCTTTATCTGGGTTCCTGGCCAGCTGTTGCCTACTGAAGTTTTGAGAGCAAACAAACCCGACCACAGCTGGAAAAGAGAAACAAATGAGGCAGCGGTGTGCAGTGGTGGGGGGGGTGGGGTGGAGGAGGGGGACAGCTATCACGGAAGATCCAGTGGTTTTTCTGAATGCTCCCTGAGCACATCCTTTGCGTATTCACACCCTTCTCCCTCCAAGAATGGATCGTCCCACTGAAATCTTGCAAGTTTAGTTCGTTCACTGTTTCCAGAGGAAGGATATCTATCTGTCCATCTGTCTCTGTCTCTATCTGTTTTTCTATCTGGTTAAATTCTGTCTCGCTGTCTATCTTTCTCTCTCCATATATCTCTCTTTCTGGCCCCCTCACTCCCCCTATCCCTCCCTCCATTCACTTTTATTTCTTCCTGCCATTAACCTTTTCCCTTTTCTTTCTCTCTCTCCCTCTCTAATTTCTCTTTCTCTCTCTCTCTTGCTTTCAACTCAAGAAGTTTAGAAATTTTATTGAGACAGTAAAATCTGAGGAGAATGCAGAATTAGTAGTAAGAGGTTTTGACCAACAAGGTAGTCTGTGTGAGGGCAGAGGGTGTTGGATGCTACATTGGGTGGTCTAGTTCACACATGCTGCATTAACCACAGACAGAACTCCATGACATTAACCAGCCCTGTCCCTCTTAACACAGAACAGAACCAAATGCGACCTTCTGCTCCTGGACGCTGCTTGAACTACTCCAGCCCTTTATGGGTTTGCAAGGTTTTGTTCAGGAAACAATGCCCATGAAGCTGATCTATGAAGCAGGCTGGGGACTGCCGTAGATATTCAAAGCTTGTGTTGGCCAAGATCCAGGGAACCTGTCCTGTGACAGCACAGGCTAGAGGAGTTAGTTCTCATTCAGTCACCCTTGCTCTCCTTCCCTGATGAACAGTTAAGGAACTTGGAGCATCAGCTGTTTCCTTGACTTATAATCCCACTCAGGAGGGGAGTTTTGAGGTCAGAAGAACAAATAGACGACCAACATTCTCTTTCCATCTCCCTAGTCTAGACATGGATTCCTCATGTAACCATAGAAATAAGGTTGTGCAGACTGGGGCTTTTTTCTCTGGAGCGTAAAAATTGAGAGGGGACTTAATAGAGGTGTTTAAGATTTTAAAAGGGACAGACAGAGTAAATGTGGATAGGCTTTTTCAATTAAGAAAGGGGGAGATTCAAACTAGAGGACATGGTTTAAGATTGAAGGGGGAAAATTATAAGGGGAAACTGAGGGGAAATTTCTTTACGCAGAGGATGGTGGGGATGTGGAATGAGCTTCTGGCAGACATGGTCGAGGCGAGATCATTGGTTACATTTAAGGAAAGACTGGATCGTTACATGGATAGGAGGGGACTAGAGGGGTATGGACCGGGTGCTGGTCAGTGGGACTAGGAGGGTGGGGATTTGCTACGGCATGGACTAGTAGGGCCGAACTGGCCTGTTCTGTGCTGTAAATGGTTATATGGTTATATGGTTATACAGAACAGATAGGTTTGGATCGTGGACAGAATTCAGATTTCAAAAATCTAAAATGAGAAGTTGAACCACCTCAACGCCATCCCATGTTGTGTCTTCTTGAGGGACATCAGGTGCCATTCCACCAACAAGAAGCCAACTCTAACGAACATCTATAGGTGCACTGTGACAAGTATACTGACTGGTTGCATCACAACCTGGTTTGGCAATTTCAAGCGCCCAGGAACAGAGAAGGCTGCAGGATTATAGCAACATAACTAGGTCCATGACAGGCTCTGACCTCTCATTCACTGCAGATATCTACATCAGGGCACTGCCTCAGGAAGGCAGCCAACATCATAAAGGACCCCCATCACCCTGGTCACAACCTCCTCTTCCTACTACCTTTGGGCAGAAGGTACAGAAACCTGAAGACCAGCTCCTCGAGGTTCAAGAATAATTTCTTTCCAACAGCTGTCAGGATCTTGAACTTCCCCTTGTTTCACTAATCAGGGACTGCTCCAACACCACAAAAGGACTGTACACTATTACAAGTCAGCTTTTTTCCACTCGGATCACTGTGAATAATTATTATCTATCTATCTCACGCATTTATTGTCTTTTTTTAATTCAATTAAGTTTACTATTATCATTTTATATCTTATAATGAAGTACCTGCTTGCCTATAGCAAGTAAGATCTTCAGTGCATCTGTGCATTGTACAATGTTCATGACAATAAACTCATAATCATTACTGACAGTTCACCACTGACTTCTCCAGCCCTCGTCACAATCACTGACTACTTCTCTGCCCCCTCTCCCGTAATCCCTGATCCCTTCCCTCGATCTCTGAGCCCTTCCCATTTGATTAATATCTCCCTACCTTAACCTTTTCCCAGCCACTGCATCCATCCACTATCCCCACTCTCTCTCCTCTCGCACCACCTGCTCTCTAACCCATGTGATCTCGTCTGCAATTAGCTTCTTTTTGGGCTTGGATCTCCCTTCCTGATGAGCAGCCAAATCAGTGAGGTTTACTAGTGAAATGACTGAAAGAAAACTCCACAGCATGTGAGCAAATCCCATTTGTCCCCACAAATACCAATGACAAATCCTCTTCTAAGAAATACCATGACCTTGGGTCAAGGAGTTCCTGGACTCGCACCAGGAACAAGGATAGTGTCTGAGAAAGCTTGCTGTTGGATTAGCGCACAGGAATATCAGGAGGTCTGCTGGTGATTCTGTCCAGAGTATTTGGAGGGATTGAGGGGAATGGCCCAAGACAACACAGTCTATTATTAACAGGGAAGCCTCCCCACTGTTACCACCTCTGTTCATTCCTGGTGTGCAAGATGAAATAGAATGAACCCCATCACAAGCTGTCTGAAATGGAGAAAGAAGCCCCTGAAAAGAAGACAGTAAAAGTTTCAAAACACTCAGCAGGCCAGGTAGCATCGATAGAGGGAGAAACAGGGTTAAAAGTAGTAACTGAGATCAAATACTAAACACAACCTGGTGCGTGGAGCAGCATCAGTGGGATTTTAAAATATGGTCAATGTTTCAAGCCTTGATGAGGCTTCCAGCCTGAAATGTTTCAGGCCAGAACACTCTTCAAGGCTTGAAACATCAACCATTTTGTTTCTCCCAGTGACACTGCTCAGCCTGGTGAGTTCCTCCAGCAGTGTGTGTTCGGCTCAGATTTCAGATTCTGCAGTCTCCTGTATGTAACTGAGATCATGTCGTTCTGATGAAAGGTCATCAACCTGAAATATTAACACTGCTGAACATTTATCTGAGGCCCTGTCACAAAAAGGCGGCCAACATCTTAAAGGACCCCCATCACTCCGGTCACAACCTCTTCTCACTGCTGCCTTCAGGCAGATGGTACAGAAGCTTGAAGTCCAGCACCTCAGGTTCAAGAACAGTTTTCTCCAAATGGTTAATGGGCTAGAAAAATTCCTTGTACTACCCTAAACCAGCCATTCTCAATGGGGGTAACAGCACATTTAAGGGAGGGGGGGGGTCACAGACTGAAATCATAAAATACGTTTTCATGTAGCCAGTAGGAGGGAAATACGGAAGAAACTAACTAAACGACTGCTTCTCAGGGAAGGGGGCCCATAAACTTTGAGCAGAGTCATAAGGGGCATCACAAACAAAACCCTCCTCACTATCGAGAACATTTACAGGGAACACTACCGTCGGAGGGCAGCAGCAATCATCAACAACCCACACCACCCAGCACATGCTCTGTTCTCACTGCTGTCATCAGGAAAGAGGTATAGGTGCCACAAGACTCGTACCACCAGGATCAGGAACAGCTGCTCCCCTCCACCATCAGACTCCTCAGGGACTCATTTAAGGACTCTAACATGCACTTTATTGATTCATTTTGTTCTCTCTGTATTGCACAGTCAGTTTGTTACATTCATTAACGGTTTATAGTTCTTTGTTTACGCTGTGTGCAGTTTATTTTTTGCACTACCAATTAGTGGTAATTCTGCCATGCTCGCAGGAAAAAGGAATCTCAGGGTTGTATGTGACGTCATGCATGTACTCTGGTAATAAATCTGAGCTAATGAAAAGGTTGAGTATGACTGCCCTAAACTACTCTGGGGGTCACCAAAAAAAATCTATCTGTCCTTTTCTCTTGCACCATCTGTAACAATGAATATTTATCTATCTAGCCTTTATATTTATTTATTATCTGTTTGTTCTGGGGTCATTTAATGTGATGATAATGGTGATAAGTTTATTATCTTACACATTATACAAATACACAGAAATTCTACTTGCTGCAGCTGAACAGGTACTTTGGATAAAACACAACTCCTCTAGTATACGTTAAATTACCGTCGAGAAAGATTTAAAAATATAAAATAGAGATAATAAATATTCACAATTGCAGAAGTGCAAGAAAAAAAAAGGCTTTTCAAGAGTGGAGACAGGTCTTTTTGTGGTAACAGAATAGTTTATGGTTTGGGTGATAAAGGGAGTTTCAACAACCTGATAGCGAGACTTCAAGGTTCTGTACCTCTGCCCAAAGGGAGCAGAGAGAAGAGGATGTTCCTACAGTGATAGGGATCCTTTCTGATGTTGGTTGTCTTCCTAAGGCAGCACCTCAAATAGATGTCTTCAATGGACAGGAGTCGTGGACCTGGCTATGTTTTCCACTTTCTGCAGCTTTTTGCATTCCTGGGCACTCCAATTACCAAACCAGGCTGTGATGCAACCACTTGATATTTGGATTCCCAGGAACTGAAAGGTTCTGACCCTTTCCACCTCGTCCCTATCAATACGGGCAGGTGCATGGTCCCTTGACCTCTCCTTCCTCAACTAAAGTGCACAATAAACTCCTTGATTCTTGGTGACATTGAGAACAAGATTGTTGTTCTGGCACCACCCAACAAGATTCTCAATCTCCATCCTGTATTCTACCTCCTCATTTCGAGTTATTCAGCCAACAGCAGTGGTGTTGTCAGTAAATTTGTAGCTGCATTGGAGCCAAACTTAGCCTGCGCAGTCATGAGTGCATAGGAATAGTGGGGGATTAAACACATTACCTTGAGGTGCCCCTGTGTGGATGGTCAGCGAGGAGGAGGTGATGTTGTTGATCTGCGCCGATTGGGGGCTGCCGATAAGGAAATGGAGGATCCAGTTATAGAGGGATGAACAGTGTCCCAGACCCTACAGTTAAGTCGTCTGTTTGTCTGGTACGATGGAGTGGCGTCTGTAGTATTCTATTATAGTTGATGTATCGAAGCACCTGTGACTTCAGCAAATAAGAATTTACTCATTATCATCTGTTTGTCTCTCCACTGACACTGCCTGGCCTGCTGAAGCTTTCCATCAGTAATGCATTCGCTTCAGTGTTCCCAGGTGGAACTGTCAAAACAACGCATTCACAGTCTGTAGTTTCAATGTGACACTACAGCCAACAACCAAAATTAAATCCCGCACTCTCTCTCCCTCTCTCACACACACACATCATGTTTGTATGGGCATTTCAGTAATGGTAACAGAGCGAGGGAGGTCCCTAATCTCTGGAGTGACCTGTGTACAGAGATGACCCAGCAATTTATGCTCCTCCTCTCCCCTCTTGCAGGAACCTCTGGTGACACATCCATTCAACAAAATCTCCAACTGGTGCAGCGGCAGCACCTACTTTCACATGTCAGTTGGCAACCTGACCCGGGGGGAGAAGATCCTGTGTGAGACCTCGCTGGTAAGGCCATTTGCGGACGAGAGTGGCGTTGTGGCCTGAACTGCATCTCCTTCTCTAACCGCTGCTTTGTTTGATCAAAGGGTTACAAGATGGATGACCTTCTGACATCGTACGTGAGTGCATATTTAGCAGCAGCAAGACAGAGAGCGGATGGGACCGAGGTTAAAGAAAGGACATTATCAACGATGCCTTAACATCAGTGCACTCTGACCAGCCATCTCTCCCTCTTTCTCCCCTTTATCTTTTCTCTCAATTTCTCATGCTCACTTTTTGTCTTACTTCTTGTATTCCTCTCTTCCTATCACCCTTTCTTTCTCTCTTTTCCTCTTTTATTTTCCCGCTCTCTCTGTCCCTCTTTCACTCTCTCTTCCTCTTTCCCTTTCTCTGTCTCCATGTCTCCCTTCTATACTCCCCCTCTTTCTTTTGGGAATTTCTCTCCCCAGCTGAGAGCTCTCCTTCTGCAGCTGTTTCAAACCAGAGAGGACACTGCCTTGTTAACTGGTGATAGAATTCTCTGCTGTTAGGGTTATGCCTTGAGGAACTCCATTAACCAGTGCCAGGTCTGATGGGGCACATTCTCTGCTCCGTTATCTGCCAGCTGATTAGACTCAAACCTATTGTTTAATACAGGTCTACCTCAGGGGTTAACAGCATGAACTCAGACCATGTCACCCTCAAACAGAAATTGAGATTTTGCTGTGACAATTAAAGTTCAAGGAGGTTCAGCATTAAAAGGAGAGACAGCCTGCATTTACATAGTACCATTCACCGAGCATTACAACCCACTCATTGCTTATCGGTGTCACTGGTCAAAAAGCTGATGCCTCACCCAACTCTGCCTCCCCTCCCCACAGGTCACACTAATCTTCATGTCCCACCATCTCCCTCAAGATTGGAGACTTCACCCCCAACCCTCTTGCCCGTCAGCATCTTCAGAGTGAAACTGGCCATAAATGCAAAAGCTTCATGATGGCAGGTGTTACCCAAACTCCAGTAGGTGTGTCCCAGACCCTAGCAGACATGTTCCAAACCCCAGCAGGTGTGTCCAAGAACCCAGCAGGTGTGTCCAAGACCCCAGTAAGTGTGAGCCAGACTTCAGCAGGTGTGTCCCATACTCCAGCAAGTATGACCTGGACCCCAACAGATGTCCAAGGTCCCAGAAGATATGCCCTAGACACCAGCAGGTGTGTCCCAGACCCCAGCAGATGAGTCACAGATCCCAGCAGATGCATCCCAGACCATGGCAGGCATGTTCTGGCACTGCCTTCAATCCACAGTGGTCCAGCACCCAGCCCACATTATGCTCAGTTTGCCACAGGTGTTTGAGTGGCATTCCAAAGGTATTCCTGTGCCTTCCATGATGAACAGGCCCAATTTCTGTGGGACATGTCAGTCAGTCAACCACCATCATGTTATAAACTGTTGGAAGTTCGTGGGGTTAATGTGGTCACATCTGCCCACATTCCACCTGCCCGTTCTCAGTGTTTGAGCTGTTTGACCTCAGAGCTGACATCGCGCTCTGCCCCACTGCAGGAAACACTCAGCTATAGGCTCTCTTAGGGTCTGGGTGCAGGGTATGGGATGAAGGGGCATGACATTCTGTGTGTCTGAACAGGAGCTAACAAAGTTTGTCATGTTGGATGTGGTTGATATCGGTTGGGAATTGTGTCACAGGTTGAATGACAGTGATTGTAGTGTGGATGGGTGGCATGAGAGTGTAACGGCTGAGGGATGAGCGTGTAACGGGGAGTATAATGGGTGGGTTATGGTGTGTAACAGCTGAATGAAGGAGGTGTAACGGCTGGTTGATAGGGGTGTAACAGCTGGGTGATGAGGATGTAATGGAGGGGTGACGGTGGGTGACAGGAGAAATAGGTATAACAGCTGGGTGATGACCATCCTTGCATCGTGACTGGAGTTGGGGGATGATCCAGTTAGCCTTTGTAGATGTTGAGGGTGGTTGTGATGTGTGTGTCTGCACCACACTAACCACACCTCCTCCCAAAGACACACAAATGTTCTCAGTAATTTTCTGATCAGCAATCAGTCCACTGCTGCATATCTCCATGCTATTTGTGGGGCCTTGTTCTGTATAAATTAACCAATGTGGTTACAAACCAACACCTTTACACTTCAAAAATACTTTATTGGTTTTGGAACATAGTGAAAAATACTGTGGAAATATATGTACTTCTTTAATCGTGCCTGTTTATTTAATCAATGGAATAAATCTTTAATAAAACAGCTTGCATTTATGTCACGTTTGTAAAGTGGATAAAGTTCCCAATCTGAGATTTAATCAGATCCCAAACAAACCAAGGGGATGGGAGCAAACGTTTGCTTGGAGTGTTGAATTGTAGATTCACGTCAAACTTCAGATGCCACTGAGGAGTGGTTCTTGGGGAGTGTTCCACAGAGGTGTTTGTCATTGAACCAAGATCCCCAGACAAGTTGCAATGGATGTGTCATCGGACAGAGGTCAGGAAACCCTGAGGCACTGAGAAGACTAGAACTTTATACGGGACTTGTTGGATGCCTCACACCAATGGAAATCAATGACCATGAAGAGAGATGGATGATGGGGCTTGACCAGATGTTAAGATAAGATGGCCTCCATTCAAAGTAACTCATTTACCCTGAGTGTGCTAACCTTTAGACACGCAGCATGATAACAGGTCAATTTGGCACTATGAGTCCGTGCCACCCAAATTACACCCCATTAAGTTACTCCCCAGTATGTTATTGAAGGTTGGGAGGAAACCAGAGCCCCCAGAGAAAACCCATGCAGACACAGGGAGGACATACAAACTCCTTACAATCAGCATGGGATTTGAACCCAGGTCTGGTCCCAATCACTCAGCTCAGAGGTCAAGGTCATTGAGGTCACCCTTGGACCTCTGGGAACATCTCACTACTGGAAGCCTTCTACTCTCAGGATGTTCCTGGGTGATGAAATAGCTTCCATAGAACTGCCCTCTACCCTCCTGATTTCTAAGGATAAAGATTATTTTGAGGGCTAGTAGGGTAGAAGATGGGAGGCGATTTACTCAGTTGGAGATGTGCTGGGGATGTTCAAGCTTCAATTAACACACCCAGAAAAGCAAGTCAGCCTTGACTGGAGATATTTGGGAGAATCTAGAGTAAGCACCAATATTGCTGTGATTAGCTGGACCATGGAGGATTGTGGGGTAATCGCTTTAATGAAAGGATTGCAACCTTCAGTATTCTCTACCCCAACCAGCTGTGGAAACTGCAATGCCATTCTAGTCTCCTTACTCAAGAAAGGAGGGAAGGTTCACCAGGTCGATTCTGGAAATGAGGATTGTGGTCTGGGACTACACTAGCTGGAATTCAGAAGAATGAGAGGGCATCTTAGAGAAACATTAGAAAATTATGGAAAGAATAGATAAGATAGAGATGGGAAAGTTGTCTCCAGTGGTAGGTGAGACTAAGAGGCTCAAGATTTGAAGATTTTAGGTTTAGGATGGAGATGATGAGGAAAATGCTTTTCCCAGGAAGTAGTGAATCTGGAATTGTCTACCCACGAAACTATAGAGGCTGCCACATAAATATATTTAGCCACAGGTGTTGTTTTGCACAGTGGGCGAATTAAGGGTTATGGGGAAAAGGCAGGTAGGTGGACCTGAGTCCCCTGCCAGATCAACCATGATCTTACTGATGCAGGCTCGATGGCCCAAATGGCTGACTCCTGCATGTTCTCAGAGCTCATGAATGATGCCTCAAATCAGGAAGGTGAGGAAAAGCAAAGGCAACTTAGAAGATGGGACTAGTCTTAATGAAAGGAGGATTGGGCTAGAGTGACTGGAGGAGCTGGAAAGCTGGACTCGGATAGGTAGGTAAGACTGAAGAATATGACAACAGGCCAGGAGAGTGTGTGAACATGGAGTAGGAACTCAGGGTGTCTGCCTTGCACACTGACACTCCCAGGGATATGCAAGCAAACTGTTACCCGAGCCAGGTCATCAACAACTTTTACTGAGCTTATGTAAGCAGAACAACGAGCAATTTACAATATAAGCTTTATGCAGCTGTTGGCTGTAATCAGTATATCTGCTTTCAAAGCCGCTAAATCCAGCTCCAACAAGAGCACCTCACAATTATGACACTGGAGACACTTGAAGTGTTCTGTGACTTCCTCCCTCTGAAGTCAGAGTTTAATGCTTTCTTGTTATGTGTGGAAGGTGGCCTCATTTTACTTTTTGGAACCCTCCCCCATAGGATTCGGCACTATAATGAACACAGTTTGTCATTGGGCATGGTTAGCATTTTGGGTACTTACACCTCAGAGCAAGCATGCTTCACTTTTTTCTCCTGCCCAGTTTTCTGCAGCCTCTCCTCGTGAAAGATAACGGTTTCTGAAACTTCCAGGTAGCCTGTCGGAAATCAACCCATCATGGCCACAGACCAGCCTCGCACAGGAAAGATCCCCAGACCCAAATTTAGAGTTATCTGTGGTCGCACACCTGAGACTTAATTTTATTTAACAGGTGACCAATTGGAGGATTAATGTAGATGCTGGAGAGATGAAATTTAAAAAATTTAAAATGTCAAAAATTGAGTTCTGATGAAGAGTCATTAATCTGAAAGGATGAAGTTGTTTTTGCTCTCCCTGACCTACTCCTGTACTTTTTCTATTAAAGGGGTAGCTTGGAGTTCACCCCTCCACACTGAAGAAGAGATAAAAGAATTTGTCACGTTTGTAAAGCATCACAAGTTCAGATGAACACAGAACATTTTTTGCCCCGACAAGGGGAAATTGATAACCAGAGGACAGAGGTTTAAGGTGGGGGGGGGGGGGGCGGGGTGCAGATTTAACCTGTGGGATAACTTTTTACACAGAGGGTGCTAGGCATATGAAACAGGTGCTGGAGGAGGTGGTTGAGGCAGGTTCTATTTCAGTGTTTAAGAAAAAAAATGGATAGGATGGGTTTAGAGCAGTGGTTCTCAACCTTTTTCTTTCCACTCACCTGCCACCTTAAGTATTCCCTATGCCATCGGTACTCTGTGATTAGTAAGGGATTGCTTAAGGTGGTAGGTGATGGGGAAGGGAACATTGAGAATCACTGCTCTAGACCCAATTCTTATTGAAATATTTTGCTTGAGAAAAATTGTCATTTCTTTTGAAGTTGTGCATAATGAGGAAAGGTTGAGAACCACTGGTTTAGAGGAATGTGGGCCAAATGGAGGCAGTGGGATTGGCAGGGACATTTTGGTCAGCGTGGGCAAGTTGGGCCAACACTGTATGACTCTAAGACTGAGATCAGAATTGGGAGTATGAACTTATCAGGAAATACTGAACAAGTTGGGATTCTTGAATAGGAATGGCCAAGAGGTAACGGGGACCTATCACTCTTAAGTTCAGTAAGTTACTGGAAGAGATAGTCTTCAAAGCCAACCAAAATTAAGAGGCAAAACCTCAAGATTCAAGAGCATAGATGTAGGGAAATCTGTGGAATTCTCTGCCCAAGGAAGCAGTAGAGGCTGCCTCATTAAATACATACAAGGCACAAAGATTTCTGAATAGTAGGGGATGTAAGGCTCCCACAGTCAGTTGGATCTCCTGTTGGGTTGACGTTCCAATGTGTCCATGGGGTGTGAGATTGGTACCATGCTCCTTCTGATTCTCAGCCTCTTTGGTCAGTGTGAATGGTGATGGAGCCCACAGTGCCTATAAACCAATCTCTGATTTTCACTGGCCTCTGAAGGACCCGAAGGCATCCGCCACACCGGTGCCACTTCCAACCATCACCCCTTGGTTGTAAAAGGTAGCGGTTGTTCAGTTGAGACTAGGGCATTATTCAGAGGGGGCTTTTCAGGGCTAGGGGGAGCAGTGGGGTAATCAAATCAGAAAATGCAGGAGTTCAGGCAGCACATGTGGCGATAGGAACAGTCAGACCCAAAACGTTGACTGTTCCCCTCTCCACAGATGCTGCCTGACCCGCTGAGTGATCCCTGCGTTTTCTGCTGTGAGTTCAGATTTTCAGCCCATGCTGTTTTTTTCAATTAGTGTTCCCGACCCAACACCCCCCACCACCCCAACTCCCTCCCAGTGAGAGAATGTCTGCTGGATCCAAGCCACGGGGGAGAGAGGAAACATGGGTTCTCCCAGCCAGTTCAGCATCCCTTTGCTTTCACCTCTCCAGCTGGGCGGTGAGTCTGTTTTCATTTGAAACTCTATATGGTAACGCACACTCTGTGAAGGGACCCGGTGCTTGAACCTGACAATGCCTGACCAGCTGTTCTGCCTGTTTAATCAAGCGTTGCTCGGGGTTACTGCCAGCGAGATGGTGCTGAGAGTTGCGTGTGCTCCTTGCATTAAATCTGCCATTTCAATGTTCAGAGACCCTTTCACCCACAAGCCACATCTTGTGTTTCTTTTGGAGAGCTTCACCCCACACCGGCAGCCTCTCCACCTTCAGTCTCTTCTGTCATTCCTTCCTTTCATGACAGAATGAATAAATTTAACTTGGCAACGGCTCCCCAACTTTGAGCAGAGCCTGAGTAAACCTTCTGGACTAGTTCGAAACAACTGAAATTGTGAATATTTACCTTTAGCTACCTTGGCACAGTATGGAAATTCGGTTTACACTGTTGTAGGGTGTATCTCACGGACGTGTGTGGCAGGAGCAAGTCAAAATTTGAAGCAATGTACTTATGTATATGACAATAAACTTGCAACAAATCATATCAAAATGAAGGTCTGTTCTATTAGTTCTGAGTATCTACAATCATAGGCAAAGGTACATTGTGGGTTTGGGTAGCACATCTGGACCGGTGTATAAGGTGAACAAGGTGTGAGGCGTAGTGCAGAGGGCAAGTGTGGTAACGTCTGTGTGACCCCAACCCACATCACACTTCTCCCACAAATGCAATTCCAGCCCTCTGACGTGAGTCCCAATGTGACACAGATGAGCAATGAATCAGATGTGGAAGACAAGTGTTGCAGGCATGGTCTTCAGGTAAAGAAGGAACACATTACTATATTCAAGGCTTCACGTGATTATTTTTACCATCAGGTTAACTGTCCCTATCGCAGAAAGCTGAGGCCAGCTGGTTAGAAATAGTAAAAGTGGTCCAGGTGCAGGTTGATGGGACTAAGCTAGGGGTCTCCAAAGTGGTCGGTCAACCCCTGGGGGTCGATGGGACTATCCATGAGGTCAGAAAATGCCAGGGGGTTGAAAGGGGGTCGATAAACACAGGGGGGGGGGGTGGTTGAATTGAACTTTTAGGGTCAAAAGAATTGTGGAGATCCCCATTCCTGCCTGGGAGCTCCTGTCCAAGAGCCTGGGGTCCTTGCTTCTGTCTGAGAGCCTGAGGTCCCTGATCCTGCTCGGAAGCCCGAGGTCCCCACTCCTGCCCAGGAGCCTGAGGTCCCCACTCCTGTCTGAGGTCCCTGATCCTGCCTGGAAGTCTGAGGTCCCCACTCCTGCCCGGGAGCCCAAGGTCCCTGCTCCTGTCTGAGAGCCCAAGGTCCCTGATCCTGCTCGGAAGCCTGAGGTCCCCACTCCTGTCTGAGAGCCCGAGGTCCCTGATCCTGCCCGGAAGCCTGAGGTCCCCACTCCTGTCTGAGAGCCCGAGGTCCCTGATCCTGCCCGGAAGCCTGAGGTCCCCACTCCTGTCTGAGAGCCCGAGGTCCCTGATCCTGCCCGGAAGCCTGAGGTCCCCCCTCCTGTCTGAGAGCCCGAGATCCCTACTGCCCGGAAGCCCAAGGTCCCCACTCCTATCCAGGAGCCCGAGGTCCCCTCTCCTGCCCGGGAGCCCGAGGTCCCCACTGCTGTCCGGGAGCCCGAGGTCCCCGCTCCTGCCCGGGAGCCCAAGGTGATTTATTCGATGCAGATGGCACTGCACTCGATGTTGAGAACAGAATCGCCAATGCTGAAGACTTGAACCCAGTTCCGTTTTGGCATCATCCCAGCCAAAAGCAAAGGTTTTATTTTTACTGTTGCTGTAATCGCTTTCTTGCTTTCTTGTTATAAAGCCTTAGTTTTATTTTCAAGTGTATAACGAAAAGCTACTTAATTATTATTATTCTTTTTATTTTTGTACATGCCTGGGGGTCGATGAGGGATCAAAAATTCCATGAAGGGGTTGATGGTCTTTTGGGGATCCCTGCACAAGGCGGAATAAATAGTTTGGTGTGGCCTGTTTCTGAGCTGCAGTGTTCTATTGTTATAAAGGAATTGGGTATGACTTTTAAGACTAAAGGGATCAAGGGGTGTGGAGTGCAAGCAGGATTATGGTCACATGATCAGCCGCAATCATATTGAATAGTGGAGCAGACTTGAAGGGCTGAATGGCCTTCCCTTATATTCTATGCATGTTACCAAGACCTTGCATTGCCCTCCTTGCAGAGTATAATCGAGCATGTGTGGCCCTTGCCCAGACATCCGGAGGGAACCAGGTGGATCTGGACTCCCGTATGACATTTCTCGGCTTTACTTCCTGCTGTTCTTCTCACACAGCTTTTTAAGTCGCTTCTTGAGCTCCAGCGGGAACTTCTCATAACATCGCTTACACGTGGGCTTCATGTCGAACTCCACAAACTTGTTCCTGCGTGGAGGGACACGAACCTCACTCAGATTCTCTGTGTCTAGCAACTATCCCCCTCCCCTGCATCCTCCACTCCACAACCCCCCTCCCAGCACCTACAGGAAGGTTCTGGAATGGAAGGGAAATGGAGCCCAAACGGAGCCTGTTTACAGGGGAGGGGAGGTTCCCAAGGACTGTGTAGATCTGGAAACACTCAATCTCCCTCCACTGGTTACATTCTCCGGGAAATCCCAGCTGGATCTTGGGATCCAGGAAAATGACGGGAATGGCACAGTGCCCAGAGTTGCATCCCCACAGCACCAGAGCCATGGAAGCTCAAGCGCTGCCTGTGTGGAGTTTGCAAGGTCTCCCTGTGACACCCCCCCCCCACAGATGCTCCGGTTATCTCCAACCTCCCAATGTTGTGGGTTTAAATGGCCACTCTAAATTGCGTTGGTGAGGGGTAGAATCTGAGAGGGGAGTTCACGTGAATTCAGGAGAATACAGTGGGATTCATGAAGAATCAGCGTTGACAGTCACCAGGGACTGTTCTGTGTCTTTCTGCAACTAAGAAGGGAATCTAATTGCTTATAACTAGTATCCTTGGCTCTTCCTCCACATGCCTTTTTGTTTTTTTTTCCAAGTGAGAAGATCATAAACAAGGCCAACATTATTTTCCGTCCTCAGCAGCTGATGGTCTTCCCAGTTCACCACCATGTCTGGTGTCACAGGTTGCCCACTATCGGGGCTGTTACAATGTTTGCATCAGCACAGACAACCATTGGAATAAATGTTTATTGGAGTTTCTGAGTCTTGGTGAGTTTGTTTACAGAGCTCGCACTCTCTCTAGAGTTGTGGGCTTTTACCCCAGTGGACAGCAGATTTTGTCAGTGACTGTTCCCCAGTTCATGTAGCTAACCATCCCTGGGAACTGACTGTGGTGATACACCACTAGCCGACTGCAGGGGGCGACCTGTGTACCTGCAGAAGAGCACTGGAGGACAAGGCAACACCTGGCCAGCCCAGCCAACCTGAATGGACCAAGCCCCACCCGATCGGCTGTCAATCACCCTCCGGGATATAAGCTAGATCGGCCCCTCAAGGTCAGTCTCAGAGATTGCATAGCACTCTCACAGCCAGCTCTGTGGAAGTTTATGAAGAACAAAGCCTGTTGAACAGACTTTATGTTTTGTGTCTGCTTTCTGCTTGATAGCGCATCACACTGACCCTGACAACCGTCCCCAACAACTGTTTCCTGTAACCATCCAGGCAACCATTCCCAACAATAGTCTCTGGCAACCATTCCCAGTCACCCCTGGTGACTGTCTCTGGTAAACCTCTCGAGTAACTGTGCCCAGTATCTGTTTCCACTGATAGGCAGAGGTGAGGGAGAGCCTGTCATCTGGTCAGCCTCTGGGAGTGGGTGAGGTGAGGTGGCAGTGTGTCAGAACGAAGGGCGGAGGTAGCCACTTACTTTAGAGTGAGCTTGCAGTGACAGGTGGAACAGGCGAAACAGGAAACACACCAGGCCTTGTTAAGAGCTGACAGCACTGGAACACAACATGGAAGCCATCAGGTTCACCTCCGGACGTTGACTGTATCCCTCTGCTGGACACACCGCCACTGTCCACGTCAGATACCCAGCCCTCAGCCCAGCTGGGTGGCTCAGATACCGAACATTATAGTACAGTGCAGGCCCTTCAGCCCACAATGCTGTGCCAGCCTATGGAAACCTACTGCACATCAATCTAACCCTTCCCACCCACGTGCCCATAACCCTCTATTTTTATTACATCTATGTGCCCATCTAAAAGTCTTTCAAACATACTTATTAGTACCAGCCTCTACCAACACCCCCTGTAATGAATTCCAGATACCTACCACTCTCTGTGGGAAAAGAAAAACGTACATCTCCCTTAAACTTTCCTCCATTCACCTTAACCAATGTATTTTGCTTTCCCCTTTCATCGCTCTAAAGAGAATAGCCCTAGCTCTGTTAACCTTGCATCCTGGTAAACCTCTGTACCCTCTCCAAAGCATCTATATCCTTCCTGTAATGCAGTGACCAGAACAGAGAGCAATACTCCAAGTCTGATCTTCGCAGAGTTTTTAGAGCTGCAATGTTGTCTTATGCGCTATTGATTAGTCCCCTGACTAATGAAGACCAATGCACCATATCCTTCTTAACTATCTAATCAACTTGCATGGCAACCTTGAGAGATCTATAGACCCGGACCCCAAGGTCCCTCTGTTCCTACCCACTATTAAGAACCCCAAAATAGAAGGAGACCGCTCAGTCCCTTAAACCTCCAGCTCTTCACTCAAACTATTTCACTCCAATGATCAATACTGTTCACATTGCCCCCACAGGTGGTCCTCCATCTCACCCTTCCTTGGTGACAAGGGCAAATCAGTCCCAGTTCCAAATGAGAAGAAGTAACGTTTAACGTCACAGCCCCAGCCTAAATTTGAATCCCTTTTTTCTGGTGTCAGAGAGTACTAGAGCACTAAAACCCGTCCCTTCGGCCCAATTCACCCATGTTGTCTCAGTTGTATGCCTAAGATCATCCCATTTGCCTCCATTTTAAGTTTGTTTATTGTCAGAAGGTGCAGTAAAAACTGTCTGTTTGCGACCAATCCAGCTAATCAGAGTTCCGTAGGGAGAACAGTTGGCACAGAGCAATGGCCACATTATTTTAATGATGTGAGATTCATTCAGGCGTCTGATGATAGCAGGGAAGAAACCTAGCATCGTGTGACCTCACACTCGGAAATCCTCTTCTCCACAATAAGCAGGGAGCAGTTTATTTAAAAATACTGCAACCGTTGGGTCTGCGTCCAGATGATTCCAGCAGTCACGAGAGGTTACAGACTCTGGGGAAGCAGAGTACTGGCATAGGGCACCAGAAAATGAGACCACCCCCTGTTTGAGTAGGAGAAACAGAGGAGACGACCCATGGGATGGTGACCGTGGTGGAGGACCAGTAAGGGTGGACTGTTGGCAACTCGGAGAGGAACCCATGTGGGCTGCTGGCAACTGTGTTCGAGGGATTCACACCAGGCTGCGAACTGCTGGAGATTGGGTCAAGACTGGCTGAAGGGGGTACCAGGTATCGGACCTGGGAGACAAAGGGGTGCCGATGGCGCTGAAGGGTTCCTGATCATGTTGGAGGTTCTGATCTGGAGCTCAGCTGCTGATGGTTTGGGCTGAACTCTGTGGGGCTGCGGAAACACTGGAGACGAATCCACGGTCACTCGGTAACTCCGGGGGCAGTGGGGGGGGAACGACTCTCTTTTGTTTCTCTTTCTCTGACTGCAAGAGGCACTTCAGGCAGTTTCTGACGATGGAGAATCTGTCTGCCTCACGGCAGATGAAAACAAATTTTGTGTAATTTTGCATTGTCTTGACAATAAATTGAATCTTGAGAAGAGTTGGTGACCAGGGTAGGATGCATCCTTCTCAGTGTACCTGTCTTAATGTCTTCTGAACGAGACAGTTGTACCTGTCTCCATCACCTCCCCTGGGACACCCACCACCCTCTGTGTGAAGAAGCTGCCCCTCAGACCTGGACCCTCCCACTGCACAATCAGCTCCTTCAACTCAATCGAATCACTCTTGGTTTGTACATCAGAAGTGAATATAACCTGTCCTCATACGTCATCCTTTTAAGCACTGGCTTCATTTTGGGCTGCGCTTGATCGCCTCTGCTCAGTGCCGCAGAGAGGATCACCCAGGAGTAGCCGCCAGGGTCTAACCTGGGATCTGCTCACTGAGAAGGCTGGGACAGAAGTGGTGAGAACAGGAGGATGCAGGGGAGATGGGAAAAGTGGGAATGATGACAAAATCAGGAGAAATCAAAAGAGCGAATGGAAACATTCATCTCACATTGTGTGACTGATAGTGGGGATAAAGAATGAGTCTCTGTTTAAATTCGCTGGGTGCAGAATGATGGGATACTCACCATCGCCTTCAATCACACGATTACAGTGGTAGCAAACATCTCCGAACAGCTGCCGGAACAAACACAGGCAATGAGAATCATAAAATCTCACACATCTGGAGACTGTGAACTGCTCAATTTCAAAGCATCAACAACACATTTGGAGAAACAGAAGTCTTTGCGTAACAGTTAGTAACAATACAATGCTAGGTTGTGTTACTGAATTAGTGAATAACGTCCGGTACCACAGGGATGGTACTGCTGTGTTAGTGGGTGAAGCTGGAGTTCTAATAACATTGCAGGTATTTTAACCCCTTTTCCACTGGCGTCCCAGTTAATTGGCCCTGCAGTGTCCTGGGATAGCAAGCCCTTTGTGCCGTTTCCACTGGCCACCCTTAATTGCTTTACCATTGAATGCACTCATCCCCAGGGATCGGAGTGTTCTCCCTTCAATGGGAAATGGATGGCTTTCTGCTGTCCCTTTTCCACTGGTTTTATCAGCACGCCGGCGTCAGCAAACACCGGGGGTATTAGTAGGGGTAGAGGTAGTTAATCCCCAGTGTGAAATGATGTCATTTGACACCGGCATTTGGACAGTGTTCCTTTTTCACTGGACCCTGTCCAAGTAAATTCCCAATTAATTCCTGAGACAGGGTGCCAGTAGAAAAGGAGCTTACATGAGCATTTAACACTGAGCAACATTATGATATTAAAGTAACATTTTCGGATGGCACAGTGTTGCAGCAAGTAGTGCTACTACCTCACAGTTCAGAGATCCTTGTCTGTGTGGAGTATGTGCATTCTGCTTGGGTTCCCCCACCCTCAGTGCTCCAGTTTCCTCCCATCTCTCAAAGAAATAGGTTAATGGATCAGGGGAGGGGTGGAGGGGAGGTGGAATTGGTGGGAATGTGGGATGAATATCATGGGATTGGTGTTGGATCAGCGTAAATGAGTGGCTGCTGGTCAGTGTAGTGGGCACTGTACTGTATATCTCTAATATTCTGAGTGAGTAAGGTTATCCTAACATCAGTGTAACTACTGCACTGAAGATTAAATCCATTTGGGAAATGCAAACATGGTAGTATCCAAAAATTATAAATACAAGATATTAACTTCAACTTGATGAAGTGCAGTGTATTTTGGATGTTTGTGGGTGAGACAGGGCTGAAAGAGAGAAAAACAATCCTCACTTCCAAAAGACAAAACAAAAATTGCAAAATATAAAGAAAACCATGTTTATATTTAGGAGTTTTGTTAAAGATGCAAGTTCGGGGTTTTTTTTAAACACTTTAAACAGCACGTGTGGGTTTCATTCAGAGACGTGAGCGGAATATTATCGGCAAGATGTCTTTTGTCAGCTTATTCTGCTCATGGTGAATAAAAGGCTAGAAACATCAAGCAGGTCAGACAGCCACTGTGGAGAGAGAAAGAAGAGCAAATGGTTCCAGCGCGAGCGCCTCCAGCATTTATCCATTTTTATTCTACATTAAGGAGGTGGCTACACTGGAGAGAGTGCAGAGGAGGCTCACTAGGGTGTTCCGAGACTAGAGTGTCTAGGTTATGTGGAGGGGCTGGAGAGCAGTTTCTCCTGGACCAAAGTGAGCTGAAGGGTCACCTGAGATGTGCATATAAAACTGTATTGACGGTGTGGATGGTCAGAATCTTTTTCCCATGCTCAGGAAAAGAGGGCATAGATTTTACAGTGAGAGGAAAGTTTTGAAGAGGATTAGAGGAGCAAATTTCACACAGAGAGTGGTTGACTCAGGCACTCACTGTCAGAGGAGGCGGTGAAGTCAGGTGTAATCACTGCACTTAGAGACTTTTAGATAAGTGAAGTACAGAGAGGTATGGACCTAGTGAGGCAAATGGAGTTGGAGAAGGAGGGCAAAAATAAATCTGCATGGACGGATGGAACAGATGGCCCTTCCTGTGTCAGATAATTGTATATGACTCTAATAAAAAATAGGTGCAGGAGTCGTCCATTTTGCCCAACAAACCTTCTCCATGGGTGATCTGGCCATGGACTCAGCTCCACCTCCCCAACTTTAATCCTTATTCCCCTATTCCTCAAAGCCCAAAACAGATATTCACCACAACCCCTTTACCACTGGGCTTCCACAAAGCTGGAGTTACAATCCAGATTCACAACCTCCCCCTCTCACACTCAATGCAACAAGGATTGCAATGGTCAGAACGCTCAACGTCAGCAAAACCAAGTAGATGATTGTGGACTGCAGGAGGAAGTCAGGGGAACACGACCCAGTCGTCATTGAGGGATCAGTAGTGGAGAGGGTCAAGAACTTCAAATTCCTGGGTGTCAACGTCTCCAAGGATCTCCATCTTCATGAAATCACAAAGAAGTCTTGCCAGTGTAAGGTTTTTGAGGGGATTCGGTCTGTCACCGAAGACTCTCATAAATTTCTCTGTACTGTGGAGAGCATTCTGGCTGGTTGCATCACTGCCTGGTATGGAGGCGCCAACTCTCAGGATAAGAATAAACTCCAGAGCGTTGTTAACTCGGCCTGTGACATCACAGGCACCAGACTTCACTCCATCAAGGACACCTACATGAGGCAGTGTCTTTAAAAAGCAGCCTCTATCCTCAAAGACCCCCACCACCCAGGCCATACCCTCTTCACTCTGCTACCATCAGGGAAAAGGTACAGGAGCCGAAAGACAAGCACTCAGCAGCACAAGGACAGGTTCTTTCCCGCTGCCAACAGATTCCTGAATAATCAATGAACCAAAGGCACTGCCTAACTTTTCGTGCACTATTTTTTTAATATAGTAATGTGATAAGATTGTTATCATGTGAATGTTTGCCCTGTGACGCTGCCGCAAATCACCAATGTCATGACTTGTTCATGACAATAAATTCTGATTCTGACATAATGTCGGGGAGTTGTGGGCAGTGTCCAAGTAAGTCCTGGTGTGGAGGAAGCTTCTCTGAATAACCCCTTCTTGGCTGTTTTGGTGCTGCCACATGAGACAGACTGTGGATAACGTTCAATGGAGATGCTACAAAAGAAGTTCTGAATAAGGTTTCACCCAAGGAGGGAATATCTGATCATCAAGCTCTCCTTTATCCATATAATTACCTTCCCGTTTATTATTCTACATTTTTTCCCAGCACCAAAGATCCCTCCGCCCCTATTTTGACATTAACAATCCTTCACTCTCTTTCTATAGCCCTGCGTCTGGGCAAATGGGAAGACCATTGTCCTCTCTTCCCCCACCAACCCTGGGTGCATGAAATCTGGACCAAGGCAACAGAACTACCAGTTCGCTTTCCTGACATTTTCCCACAAGCCATCGAGACATGACGACTGCAGACGCTGCAACCTTGAGCAAGCAATGAGAGGCTGGAGGGGCTCAAAGAGTCAGCCAGAGTCCATGGAGAGAAATGGGGCATCTCGTGTCAGGACAGAGAACTTGCAAGCTTCATGCAAATGGCGCCTGAGGTCAGGACAGGAGTGAGGCAGTGGTCTCAACCCATTGCACCACTGGAATTCAGGAAGAGACTGCGGTGTGTTTGTCAACAATCCTACATAACACCAGCGTTAGGGGAAAGGATGTGAGCACCTGGTTGTAATGCTTCTCACAGTAGGCAAGTCCTTTTCGTTCAAAGTGACGGTGGCCCAGAAATGGTTTCTCACACTTTGCACAAACAAAATGCTGTAAAAGAAGAAAAGAGCAAAATTCAGTCCATCCGCAGGATGTCCTCCACAGGCACTGTGCTGAGAGGAGCCATGGACCAAGCAAAATATAACTGTGGGAAGTAAAACACGAAATCCACAAACACTGTGGTTGAAGTGAAAACACAATGCAGATGAAACTCAGCAGGTCAAACTGTGTTCTTTATGTAGCAAAGATAAAGATACAGAACTGATGTTTCGGGCTTGAGCCCTTCATCAAGGTACGAAATGTCTATTATATATTTTTATCTTTGCTACATAAGGGACACGGTTTGACCTGCTGAGTTTCTCCAGCTTCATGTTTTTACTTATCACACCCAGGGGGTGGGTGGAGGGTTGGGCAGGACAGACAGATTCCAGGGAGAATTGGTCAGTGTTGGGGAGAGGTGGTCAGTGTCGGGGAAGAGTGATCAGTGTCGGGGAGGGATGGTCAGTGTCAGAGAGGGATGGTCAATGTTTGGGGGGAGTGGTCAGTGTAAGGGAGGGGTGGTCAGTGTCAGGGAGTGGTGGTCAGTGTTTGGGAGGAGTGGCCAGAGTAGGGGAGGGGTGGTCGGTATCAGGGAGTGCAGTCAGTGACCAGAAGGAGTGGTCAGGATCCAGAGGGTGGTTAGTGTCCAGGGAGTGGTGTCTGTCCAGAGGGGGCTGAATCAGTACCCCCTTTTACACAGAACTTGAAAGCTGGGTTTTATCCACCTTTCAAGCGCTGTGTGAAATAATCACAAGGTGGATTGGGGGCAGGTCTAGACTTACCTGTCTTTGATCCACTTTGGTAGGTAGTCTCAGTGGTGAAGTGTATTTGACTCATGGAGCTGACTTTATTCTGTTCTGTGTGAATGTGCAAGCCGGCTTCCTATGACAGGTCATGTCTACAGGAATGCAGCAGTTTTGCAGTATAAAAGGGTCAAATGACTCTGCCTGAGTCAGGTCAGTCTCCATGCAAAGCGGACTGGCTATAGTAACTGTGCCCAGATAGACCCCCCTCACTCCCTTCTGGCCCAGTGACAGTCACCTACCTCGACGTGCCACTGCTTCCCAAGGGCATTCACTACGCGCCCCTCGATCGGCCGACGGCACGCCCCACAGATGGGGATTCCCGTCTTGTCATGACAGGGGAGGCAGTAGAGTTCACCTTTCAGCTCTCGAGCCTCCGCCGTCAGTTCCTTCCTGTAAAACACACACCATGACAGCGGGAGCTTAGGAACATTCCATATTTGCTGCTGCCCCACAACACGAGTTCATTCCTGACTTCAGGCGCTATGTGTGTGGAGTTTACATGTTCTTCCTGTGACCGTGTGGGACTTCCTCAGGGTGCTCTGATTTCCTTCCACGCTCCAAGGATGACTGGGTTAGTTAATTGTCCGCTGGGCATTGTGTGTGGATATGTGGTGAAATCTGGCAGCAGCTGATGAGAAAGTGGGGAAAATAGGACACAGAGAAAATTGGCAGGAGGTTGAGAATGGGTTTGCACTGTGAGCCAATGCAGACCCAATGGGCATGTGGCTTCCTTATATGATCTAGGGAAGTTGGTACAGGGATGCCTTGTTTTGAACAGCACAGGTTTTAATATAATGTGGTTTATAATTTTAATACTATAATTATAAAATTGTTAAATTTTATTAATATTGTGTTATCAACAATGGTGCAATAATTTAACATGTCTGCAGCAACGTAGCTCGGCTTCATTCATTTAACCTCATTATTGCTTAACCTGTTTTAGTATCGCTCTAGATTCTGAGCGGGAAAGCCGTGGCTGCTCTGTCATATTTTTATTGCGTTGTATAAAAGTGTACGCTCGCAAACATTATGAGCGGGAAAAGGAAATGTGGTGAAGGTGATACACGTAATAATCGTAAATGGCTAACATTAGAAAAGAAACTGGAAACTATTCAGCCATGTGAAGATGGCACAACATTTACTAAAATAGCACGAGACAAAGGCATGACTTAATCGTCTGTTCAAACTCTAATCAAGAACAAAGATAAAATTAAAGAACTTGGAATGGCAATAGCATCTTGTATGATGAAAGTAATTGTTAAATATCGATGTTCTGCAATGGGAAATATGGGACGCCTTTCAATGATGTGAATTGAAAACTGCAACCAGAAAAGAATTCCATGAAGTCAAATGACAATTCAAGCTAAAGCAGCAAGCCTCCATTGGACATTTAAAAAAACCCGAAGGAAATGAAGGGGAAACTTTTCCAGCAATTCGTGGTTAGGGTTTACAACTTCAAAAAACTTTAAATATTTTATCCACGTTTGCATAAGAGTTTTAGGTAAAGTATTTTGTAATAATGCTTTGAAGTGTGCGGTCTTCCACAACATTTAACTTTTTTGGAACGTATTAACTGTGCTATACAAGGTATCCCTGTTTTTGGTACAAATGGTTGAGAACCTGAGGCACTGGGGCAAGAACATTGACAATCATGCAATCATACTCAGACAATCATACACTGACAATATATACTGATTCAGTCTCTCCAGAAAATGGTGGTGAGACAGATAGAGACATCAGAAAGGGCAAGGGACTGGATGTCACAGACAAACGTTTTGGTGTAATTAGTTTTGCAGTAAGATCCATAAATATCCCTGATTTACAAGAACATGCGGCTAAGAACAATTCTATGAACTAAAACAATGACTGTGTGGTTTCAGAGTAAGTATTCTGTGCAATTGTAAGTAAAACACGAAAGTCTTCAGACACTATGGTTGAAGTAAAACCACAATGCTGGAGAAACTCAGCAGGTCAAACAGTGTCCTCAATGTAGCAAAGATAAAGATACAGAACCGACGTTTCAGGTTTTTATTTGGGCACCTGTCCACATTTTGTCCATTCCTTTACTGCATAAAGAACACTTTCAACCTGCTGAGTTTCTCCAGCATTGTGTTGTTACTTCAACCACGGTGTCTGCAGACTTCCATGTTATACTACATTCTCTGCACTTGGGTTGAGAAGCTAACTTACCCACAGTGGGTGCAGTTGAAATGGTCGGCATGATGTGCATCACCCTTGTACATCAGGGGAAGCTCATCAATAATCAGGTGGCACTTCTGACAGATGTACTGGCCAAGGCGTTTGGCTTTCTCTCGGTTGTGACAGGGTCTGCAAAGATGCCTATGGACAAAGATTATATCAAGAGTCGAGTATTAAAAATCTGCGCAGACCAATTTACCAAGATATCCATGGATATCTTCAATATCTCACTCCAGCAGGGCATGGTACCCACCTATTTCAAACAGACGTCAATCATATTGGTGCCCAAGAAGAGTGCAGTAACCTGCCTTAATGACTATCGACCAGTGGCACTTACATCAACAGTGATGAAGAGTTTTGAAAGGCTGGTGTTGAAGCATATCAGCTCCTCTCTGAGTGGTGACATGGATACATTCCTGTTCACCTATTGTACTAATAGGTCTACAGTGGATGCCATCTCACTGGCCCTACACAAAGCCCTGGAACACCTGGACAGCAAAATGCAGACATCAAGATGTTCTTTATTGACTACTTCAGCATTTAACATCATCATCCCCTCAAAACTGATGAGCAAACTCCAAGATCTGGGAGTTAACAGCCCACTGTGTAACTAGATAATGGATTTCCTCACCTCCAGACCACAATCAGTGAAGATTGGTAAGAACATCTCCTCCACAATCTCCATCAGGACTGAAGTGTCACAGGGCTGTGCTCTTAACTCCCTGGTCTACTCACTTTACACCTACGACTGTGTGGCTCGGTATGACAATAACACCTTCTACAAATTTGCTGACGATACCACGGTAGTGATAAAAGAAGGGGATGAGTCAGCGTACAGGAGGAAGATTGAAAACTTAGCTGAATGGTGCACCAACAACAACCTTGTACTCAGGGTCACCAAAACTAAGAAGCTGATTGTTGATTTCAGGAAGGGAAAGCCAGAGGTATACGATCCAGTGATCATTGGGGGATCAGAGGTGGAGAGGGTGAGTGCATTTAGGTTCTTGGGAGTCACTATCTCGGAGGATCTTTCCTGGATCCCACACACCACTGGCATTGTGAAGAAATCACGTCAGTGCCTCTACTTCCTCAGGAGTTTGCAGAGATTTGGTATGACACCAGAAACCCTGGCAAATTTCTACAGAGGTGTGGTGGAATGTGTGCTATCCAGCTGTATCACAGTCTGGTATGGAAACACCCTGAATGAAAAGCCCTCCAAAAGGTAATGGGCACAGCCCAGGACATCATAAGCAAAGCTCTCCCCACTACTGATTTCATCCACAGGAAACACTGCCGTCGGAGAGCAGCAGCAATCATCAAGGATCCACACCACCAGCACAGGCTCTGTTCTCGCTGCTGCCATCAGGAAAGTGGTATCGGTGCCACATGTCTCGTACCACCAGGTTCAGGAACAGCTGCTGCCCCTCCACCATCGGACTCCTCAACAACAAACAATCAGGGACTCATTTAAGGACTTTTACTTATGCACTTTGTTGATTTTCTTTTTGTTCTCTCTGAATTGCACAGTCAGTTTGTTTACATTTGTTATCTGTTTACAGTTCTTTGTTTGTTTACATGTGTACACTTCGTACAGGGTTTTTTTTTCACTACCAATTAGTGGTAATTCTGCCACATCCACATAGAAATGAATCTCAGGGTTGTATGTGATGTGTATGTACTCTGACAATAAATCTGAACTCTGTTTCATGGGTACAAAACGTGAGTCTCCCACATGCCTTGTCAATATACAACAAACACATCCACAGAAACACTGAACTCTTAGAATGAACATTTATTATGGATTTAAACTTTGATGCTCAATTCCGTGTGACTGGAAATTGCTATAATATTTGTGGATGAATACTCATTGTGTTTGTAAAGCATTAAATTTAATTAAATTAATTATCAGAATAATGCTATCAGTAATGAGGTAAACCACTATTGCATATAATTGTCTGGTCATGCACACCTATTGACCGATTGTACCTGTGGCCCCTCCCCACAGGCTCCTGTATAAAGGTGACTGTTCCACAGCTCCCCTCTCAGTGCAGGACAGTTGAACAGTGTGAAGGTGCCATTGTTCTTAAGTGAATAAAAGCCTATTGGTTTATCAACAACAGCCTTTGGAGTAATTGCAGGTGCATCAATTTTATTCAAGTATTTTTTTACAATGGAGCAGATCCTGAAGCCAGAAAAGCTGGAGATCAACCCTCAATCGCCTGGGGATCAACCAACTTTCACCTCTGACTGTGCTGTTTTGAAGCATTCCTGCTGGCTTCTTTCACCATTTTTTTCCCGTACCCTCCAGGCCCCTCAAGATTTGACACTCCTCGGTTGAGAAAGAGACCCGAGCCATTGTCGAGGCTGTGCGGCACTGGTGCCATTACCTGGCCAGTAAGAGATTCGCCCTGCTGACTGATCAACGTGCTGTTGTGTTCATGTTTAATAATCAGCAGTGGGACAAAATCAGAAATGACAAAATACCAAGATGAGGATTGAACTGTCCATCTACAATTATGATATTCTGTACCAGCCGGGGAAATTTTATGAGCTCCCAGATGCCTTGTCTCGTGGGACCTGTGCCAGCGCACAGATCAACCGACTACAAAACCTCTGCAACAATCTCTGTCACCCCAGTGTTACCAGGATTTTTTCATTTTGTCAAAGCACGCAATCTGCCGTACTCCATCGACGAGGTCAGGTCCATGACAAAGAACTGCCAGGTCTGTGCTGAGTGCAAGTCACACTTCTACTGGCCAGACAGGGGCCAATTAATTAAAGTCACCCACCTCTTTGAGCGGCTCAGTGTCAATTTTAAAGGGCCCCTGCCCTCCACTGACCGCAATGTGCATTTTCTTAACATCATTGACAAATACTCCCATTTTCTATAGCACCATAGAACACCATAGGATATAAAATAGGCCATTCAGCCCTTTTAGTCTGTGCAAACCATTGTTCAGCTAATCCCAATAATTTGCTCCCATTCCATAACCATGCAGACCTCTCCCTTCAATTTATACTTAAAACTCAAGATTGAGTCCGCACTCACCACATCAGATGGCAGCTCATTCCACACTCCCACCACTCTCTGGGTGAAGAAGTTTCCCCCCTAAACCTTTCCCTTTCACCCTAAAACCATGCCCTCTCGCATTTATCTCTCCTAATCTCAGTGGAAAGAACCTTCTTGGATTTACTCTGTCTATACCTTCAGAATTTTGTAAATCTCTATCAAATCTCCCTTATTTTTCTTCGTTCAAAGGAATAAAGTCCTAACCTGTTTAATCTTTCCCTGTAACTCAACTCCTGAAGACCCGGCAACATCCTAGTAAATCTTCTCTGCACTCTTTCTATCTTATTGATATTCTTTCTGTAGTTTGGTGACCAGAACTCCACACATTATTTCAAATTTGGCCTCATCAATGTCTTAGACAACTTCAACATAACATCCCAACTCCTATACTCAATACTTTGATTTATAAAGGCCAAGATGCCAAAATCTTTCTTCACAAACCTGTCCACCTCCACCGCCACTGTCAGGGAACAATGTTTCTGTATTCCCAGGTCTCTTTGCTCCTCCTCATTCCTCATTGCCCAACCATTTACTGTCTATGTCCTACCTTGGTTTGCCCTTCCAAAATGCAACACCTCACACTTGTCTGCATTAAACTCCATCATCCATTTACTGGCCATTTCTCCCAGTTGGTCCAGATCCCTCTGCAAGCTTTGAAAATCTTCCTCACTGTCCACTTTGCCTCCTATCTTTGCGTCATCAACAAATTTGCTGATCCAATTTCCCACATTATCATCCAGATATTTGATATAGTTAACAAACAACAATGGTCCCAGCACTGATCCCTGAGGCACACCACTAATCACAGGCCTCCAGTCTGAGAAGAAACCATCCACCATCCACCACCACTCTTTGTTTTCTCCTACAGCCAATTTCAAATTCAGTTTACAACTCCTCTATGTCATAACCTTCTAAATTAACCTCCCATGTGGGACCTTATCAAAGGCCTTACTAAATTCCATATTAACAACATCCACAGGCTTTGCTTCATCTACCTTCTTGGTAACTTCCTCGAAAAACTCTACAGGATTTATTAAACATGATCTACTATGCACAACTGATTGTCCTTAATCAGCCCATGGTTGTTCAAATATCTATTTATCCTATTTCTCAGAACTTCTTCCAATAATTCACCTACTACTGACGTCAGATTCACTGGCCCATAGTTGCCCCAGGTTTACTTTTGGAGCCTTTCTTAAACAGCAGGACAACATGAGCTACTCTCCAATCCTCTGGCACTGCTCCCCATGGCTAACAACATTTTGAATATATCCTCTGCAATTTCTACACTTGTCTCCCTCAAGGTCTAAGGAAATATCATATCTGACCCAGGGGAATTGTCTACCTTTATTTGTTGTAAGGCAACAATCACCTCCTCCTCCTTAATCTCCACATGTTCCATGACACTTCTGTTTGTTTCCCTTCCATCCATAAGCACAAAGCCAGTTTCCTGAGTAAATGCTGATGCAAACAAAAATTGTTTAAGATCTTCTCCATTTCGTGAGGCTCCACACAAAGTTGACCACTCTGATCCTCTAGGGCAGGGGTGTCAAACTCAAATTCACAGAGGGCCAAAATTAAAAATTTGGACTAAGTTGTGGGCCAAACTAAATATTTATTGAAAATTTTCAACAACATCTGCATGTTTTCTCTTCTTTCAACATATGTAATGTTAAACTTTTTCTTATTAAAATAAATGTTTAATAATATTTTTGGTTAAATTCTTTCCAGAAGAAGCATTAACAAATGAGAAATAAAATATTCAATAAATAATATTTCTCTATAGCCTTTAAGCTCCTTTTAAATGTATTTTTTTTCACAAGCCAACAAGTCAAAAAAATAACAACTTGCTTCAATGAAAAGCCAATCTTTCAACTATGAACAGTCCAAAGTTAACCAAAGAAAATATTAATCCAAGCTTAGCTTGCTACACTGTGATTTACTCTGATGCACCTGGGTCTAAACCAGATGCTTGGCATCTCTTCTTAGATGCAAGTTCATCAAACTCTGGGGTCACAGTTTGCCTCCCACCTGTCTTGAAAGGTCCTGTTTTCTGTCTTTCGTTTGGCCATTTTTCGTAAGGGGTTTATTACACGTGAGTTTGGCGACAGGTCACAGATGCTAATGAAAGTAAAGAGAGGAGGTGGGGGCGATTAGCGGGCTGATGGGCCGGCGCCAAAGCATTTGCAAAGCATTCTGGGATTTGTAGTATTAGCTGTGCATGCGCTATACTGGTGCGGCGGCCAGCTCTAATCCATATTTGATATGATCTTGTGGGCCAAATATAATTATATCACGGGCCAAATTTGGCCCATGGGCCTGAGTTTGACATGTGTTCTCTAGGGGACCAAATTTGTCCATTACTATCCTTTTACTCTTACTATATTTGTAGAAACCCTTTGGATTTACCTTCACATTACCTGCCAAGCACCCTCATGTCTTCTGTTTGCCTTCCTGATTTCTTTCTTTAGTATTTTCTATACTCAGCAAATTCCTCATTTGCTCCTTGTTGCCATACCAGTTATACACCTCTCCTTAATCAAAATGTTACAAACCTAAAGGACCCCAAAACCCAGCAGCAATAGACATTCACCAAGACAAGTGGCTTTTAAAACAAAAGTTATTTTTAATCAACTTCAAACATGAAAATAGAATCAAACTTTAATTTAACTCTATACTTAACTAACCCAAATAACCCCCTTCTAATTCTAAGCGCACGCGTATGTAATGTGTGTGTAAATTCAAGAAAAGTTCTTTGGTTCACAGTTCAATCTCACTTCTCCCTCTTCCGTTCTCTGGTTGCAGGCAATCACCATACTGTGCACAGAATTAAATATGTATAAAGTTCATCAGGCTTGGTGCTTGAAAGGTAAATGTTTACCGCTCAGAAAGGTTCTTGTAAGGTTTGCAGAGAGAGATATTTGTTGCTCCAGGATTTCCACAACTGAGATACCACCACTAGTCACCTCAGGGTCTCGCTGATGAAACTTGCCCCATCAGGGTCTTCTAGATGGTAACCTCTTTCTTCAAGCTACCACAGAGTTCCATTCCTTCTTCTATTTCAAGAGAAACATCAGACAGATAGCACATCCAGCCATCTACTGCTCTGGAACTTGCTTTCATCAGTTTCAAACAGTTTTCCCTGGATTGCACTTTTCAGTTACTTGTCAGTGTCCCACACACTGACTGACTGACTGAGCTGTTAACTCAACTCTCTCTCTCTTCCAACTGAAACTCCAAAAAGAGCATGTGACTCACGAGTCTTGCAAAACCCCCCACCTTCCTGAGCAAAACAACAGGAGTTCTTTCTTCTGCTCCCATCTGTTGTTAGATAAACAAAATCCAGGAGTGACCTTTCTATGAGCACTTTGCAGAATGGGTACTGATTAACAGCATGACTCCACCAAGCCTACTTGTGAAAGGTGCTTACATTCTCCAGAGATCCTGCAATGTGAATTCTTCAGTCTTTCAAATAAGGTCTGTTTTAAAATGTGTGAATGTATGTGACCTACTCTAAATCTTAAGGGGTTTTTTTCCTTTTTTTTATATATATAAAAAAAGTTCATGTTCATGTTTAATTGCTGTATATGTCATATATTATTTGTTTTTTGAATGAATAAATAAAGTTTTTAAAAAATGTTTAAAAATTCTCCCCAAATATTAATATTGTTACAATATCACCAATGTCCCTTGAAAACCAAGGTTCCCTATGCCTGTTAATTTCGCCTTTATTCCCTGTAGGAATGTGCAAACTCTGCACCCTCAAAATCTTGCTTTCCACTTGCCAGACACATCCTTGCCAGAAAACAGCTTATTTCAATCAACTCTTCTGAGATCCTTTCTCATTTCCACAAAATTGGCCTTTCTCCAATTTAGAACCAGAACTTGAGGACCAGACCTATCCTTATCCATAAGTGACTTGAAACAAATGTCATTATGGTCATTGGACCCAAAATGCTCACCTACACAGACTTCTGCCACCTGACCTGCCTGGTTCCCAAATAGGAGATCAAGTATTGCATCCTCTCTCGTTGGTACCTTAACATTATTGATTTAGAAAACTTTACTGAACACATTTCACAAAGCCACCCAGTCCTTATACAGTATGGGAGTCCCATTCAATATGTGGAAAGTTAAAATCTCATACTACCTCAACTTTCTGTTTCTTTCTTTTTTTTTTAAATTTTTTATTTTTCACACCATAAATCACATTAGCCATGATACACACTTTTTCTTTTTCACACATATACAGTGACTTTTTCTCCCCCCCCCCCTCCTTCCTCCCAAGCCACCCCCCACCCCCCCCCCACTCTCCCATCCATTTTAGGTATACAATCTAGGTTACATTAAACCAGTCAGACAATGTTGTCATTCAACAAAAATACACCAGAAATTCTACTGAGTCCATTCTTTTCTTTCCTTCTCCTTCCATCAACTTAGGTAATGATTGTCCCCGGTAGGTTTTCGCTATTGTATTTAATGTAAAGCTCCCATATTTGTTCGAATATTTCAATATTATTTCTTAAACTATATGTAATTTTTTCTAATGGAATACATTTATTCATTTCTATATACCATTGTTGTATTTTGAGATTATCTTCCAATTTCCAGGTTGACATAATACATTTTTTTGCTACGGCTAGAGCTATCTTAACAAATCTTTTTTGTGCATCCTCCAAATCAATTCCAAATTCTTTGTTTTTTATGTTACTTAGGAGAAAGATCTCTGGATTCTTTGGTATATTGTTTTCTGTTATTTTATTTAATATCTGATTGAGATCTTCCCAAAATTTTTCTACTTTCTCACATGTCCAGATTGCATGAATTGTTGTTCCCATTTCTTTTTTACATCGAAAACATCTATCAGATACTGTTGGGTCCCATTTATTTAACTTTTGAGGTGTAATGTATAGTCTGTGTAACCAGTTATATTGTATCATACGTAGCCTCATATTTATTGTATTTCTCATCATTCCAGAACATAATTTCTCCCATGTTTCCTTTTTTATCTTTATATTTAAATCTTGTTCCCATTTTTGTTTAGTTTTACCATTTGTTTCCTCATTCTCCTTTTCTTGCAGTTTAATATACATATTTGTTATAAATCTTTTGATTAACATTGTATCTGTAATCACATATTCAAGGTTACTTCCCTCTGGCAAACTCAAACTGCTTCCTAATTTATCCTTCAAGTAGGATCTCAATTGGTAATATGCCAGCGCTGTATCTCCAGTTATATTGTACTTATCTCTCATTTGTTCAAAGGATAAGAATCTACTTCCTGAAAAACAATTTTCTATTCTTTTAATTCCTTTTTTTCCCATTCTCTAAAGGAAAGGTTATCTATTGTAAAAGGGAGTAACTTATTTTGCGTCAATATTAGTTTTGGTAATTGATAATTTGTCTTATTTCTTTCTACATGAATCTTCTTCCAAATATTGAGGAGATGATGTAATACTGGAGAAGTTCTATGTTGTACCAATTTTTCATCCCATTTATATAGTATGTGTTCAGGTATCTTTTCCCCTATTTTATCTAATTCTAATCTCGTCCAGTCTGGTTTTTCCCTTGTTTGATAAAAATCTGATAGGTATCTTAATTGTGCGGCTCTATAATAATTTTTAAAGTTTGGCAATTGTAAGCCTCCTTGTTTATACCATTCTGTTAATTTATCTAGTGCTATCCTCGGTTTCCCCCCCTCTCCATAAAAATTTCCTTATTATTTTCTTTAACTCTTTGAAGAATTTTTCTGTCAGTTGTATTGGCAATGCCTGAAATAAGTATAATATCCTTGGAAAAATGTTCATTTTAATACAGTTTATCCTTCCTATTAGTGTTAGTGGTAAATCTTTCCAATGCTCTAAATCATCCTGTAATTTTTTCATTAGTGGATAATAATTGAGTTTATACAGTTGGCCGAGATTTTTGTTTATTTGTACACCTAGGTATCTTATTGCCTGTATTTGCCATCTAAATGGAGATTCCTTCTTAAATTTTGAGAAATCCGCATTATTCATAGGCATTGCTTCACTTTTATTTACGTTTATCTTGTAACCCGACACTTCTCCATATTCTTTCAATTTCTTATATAATTCTTTTATTGATAGTTCTGGTTCTGTCAAGTACACTATAACATCATTCGCAAATAGACTGATTTTATATTCCTTGTCTTTTATTTTTATTCCTTTTATATTATTATCTATTCTTATCAATTCTGCTAGTGGTTCTATAGCTAACGCAAACAATAAAGGTGATAGTGGGCATCCCTGCCGCGTTGACCTGCTTAAGTTAAATTGCTTTGATACATGTCCATTTACTGTCACTTTCGCTAACGGTCCCTTATATAATGCTTTAATCCAATTAATATACTTCTCCGGTAAACTGAATTTTTGCAATGCTTTGAACAAATAATTCCATTCTACTCTGTCGAAGGCCTTCTCTGCGTCTAAAGCAACTGCTACTGCAGGTGCTTTATTTCCTTCTACTGCATGAATTAAGTTAATAAATTTACAAATATTGTCTGTTGTGCGTCTTTTTTTGATAAATCCAGTTTGGTCTAAATTTACCATTTTCGGTACCTGCTCTGCTAATCTGTTTGCTAATAGTTTAGCTATTATCTTATAATCTGTGTTTAGTAAAGATATTGGTCTATATGACGCTGGTGAGAGTGGATCTTTCCCTTGCTTTAGTATTACTGTAATTATTGCTGTTTTACATGAATCTGGTAAGTTTTGTGTTTCATCAATCTGGTTGATTACATCCAGGAGGGGCGGAATTAATAAGTCTTTAAATGTTTTGTAGAATTCTATTGGAAATCCATCCTCTCCTGGTGTCTTATTATTTGGTAATTTTTTTATTATCTCTTGTATTTCTACTGTTCCAAATGGTTCTGTTAATTTATTTTGTTCCTCTATTTGTAGTTTTGGTAGTTCAATTTTAGTCAAAAATTCATCTATTTTCCCTTCTTTCCCTTCGTTTTCAGTTTGGTATAATTGTTCATAGAATTCTCTAAAGTTTTCCTTAATTTCTTTTGGATTATATGTAATTTGTTTGTCTTTTTTCCTTGATGCCAATACCATTTTCTTAGCTTGTTCTGTCTTAAGCTGCCATCCTAGGATTTTGTGCATTTTTTCACCCAGTTCATAATATTTCTGTTTTGTCTTCATTATATTCTTCTCTACCTTATATGTTTGTAATGTTTCATATTTTATTTTTTTATCCGCCAATTCTCTTCTTTTAGTTGTATCTTCCTTCATTGCTAATTTTTTTTCTATATTTACTATTTCCCTTTCCAACTGCTCTGCTTCCTGATTATAGTCCTTCTTCATCTTGGTTACATAACTTATTATTTGCCCTCTAATGAATGCTTTCATTGCATCCCATAGTATAAACTTATCTTCCACTGATTCCGTATTTATTTCAAAATACATTTTTAATTGTTTTTCAATAAATTCTCTAAAATCCTGCCTTTTAAGTAGCATGGGGTTTAATCTCCATCTATACATTCTTGGAGGGATGTTCTCTAGCTTTACTGTCAATATTAAGGGTGAATGGTCCGATAGTATTCTAGCTTTATATTCTGTTTTTCTTACTCTATCTTGCATACTAGCTGATAACAAAAATAGGTCTATTCTTGAGTATGTTTTATGTCTAGCTGAGTAATATGAATATTCCTTTTCTTTTGGGTTTTGTTTCCTCCATATATCCAAAAGTTGCATTTCTTGCATTGATTTAATTATACATTTGGTTACTTTGTTCTTTCTGTTAATTTTTTTCCCAGTTTTATCCATATTTGAATCCAAATTCAGGTTGAAATCCCCTCCTATTAGTATGTTCCCTTGCGTATTAGCTACCTTCAAAAAGATATCTTGCATAAACTTTTGATCTTCTTCGTTAGGTGAATATACATTGAGTAGATTCCAAAACTCCAAATATATCTGACATTTTATCATTACATATCTCCCTGCTGGATCTATTATTTCCTCTTCTATTTTAAATGGCACATTTTTACTAATTAATATAGCCACTCCTCTTGCTTTTGAATTATACGATGCTGCTGTTACATGTCCTACCCAATCTCTCTTTAATTTCTTGTGCTCCAATTCAGTTAGGTGTGTTTCTTGGACAAATGCTATATCAATTTTTTCTTTTTTCAGTAAATTTAGCAGTTTATTCCTTTTAATTTGGTTATGTATTCCATTAATATTTAAAGTCATATAGTTCAACGTAGCCATTTTATACTTTGTTTATCTTCCCTTTCTGTTTTTCCATCATTACCTTTCCTCCTTTTCCATTTCTGTTTTCTTATTTTAAACCCTTTATAAGACAACATTCCTAAAACATCAAACATTTTCCTTATTCTCCTATTTATAACTTCTTTAGCCCCAATCTCCCCTTCCCCTCCTGAGTTGTCCTTTATCCCTTGTCGGACAACCACATCTCCCCTCTCCATTTGGGTTTGCGAATTCACTCGCAAGCGTCAACTGATTTTGCAGTGACCTCAACTCCCCCCCACCCAGCCCCCCCCCAGGAAAGATTTCACTTTTCATATGTAACAAAGGTCACTCTTTTAATTCCCTCCTTATTCTCTCTATTCCATTACCTTCCCTTATTAATTCTTGTCTATACTATCTATATTTTCCTAAATACAGATACATTCACGTATGCACATTATACCTATACACTCTTATACCTCTTTACCCACACATATCAATCGTGATCATTTTTACTCTCATTACACATCTTCATCCCTCAGTCTATTTTGTAATTGTTCTGCAAATTTTCATGCTTCTTCTGGATCCAAGAATAGTCTGTTTTGTTGTCCTGGAATAAATATTTTCAATACCGCTGGATGCTTTAGTATAAATTTATACCCTTTCTTCCATAAAATCACCTTTGCTGTATTGAACTCCTTTCTCTTCTTTAGGAGTTCAAAACTTATATCTGAATAAATGAAGATTTTTTGCCCTTTATACTCCAGTGGCTTGTTGCCCTCTCTTACTTTTTCTATTGTCTTCTCCAGTACCTTTTCTCTTGTAGTATATCTTAGGAATTTTACTAAAATAGATCTTGGGTTTTGTTGTGGTTGTTGTTTAAAGGCCAATGCTCTATGTGCCCTTTCTATTTCCATTTCTTGCTGTAGTTCTGAACATCCTAGGATCCTAGGGATCCAATCTTTTATAAACTCTCTCATATTCTTGCCTTCTTCATTTTCCTTAAGGCCCACTATCTTTATGTTATTTCTTCTGTTATAATTTTCCATTATATCTATTTTCTGAGCTAACAGTTCTTGTGTCTCTATAACTTTTTTATTAGATTCCTCTAATTTCTTTTTTAAGTCCTCTACCTCCATTTCTGCTGCTACTGCCCGCTCTTCCATCTTGTCCATTTTCTTTCCCATTTCTGTTAAGGTCATATCTATTTTATTCATTTTCTCTTCTGTGTTGTTTATTCTTCTTCTTAAATCATTAAATTCCTGTGTTTGCCATTCTTTAAATGACTCCATGTATCCTTTAATAAGAGAAAGTACCTTCTTTATCTTGCCTTTCTTTTCTTCTTCTATTTCACTGTACTCTTCCTCTTCCTCTTCTTCTTCCTCTGGGTTGGCCATCAGTTGTTTCTTTGTTGCCCTTTTCTTCTCTTCTTTCTTGTTTCCATTGTCTTCTGTGTTCCCTTCTTGCTGCAGGTGTTCTGCAGCTGTCGTTGCCGGCTGTGGAGATCGACTCCCCAGCTGGTCACCCCTTCCGTCGGTGTGTTTTTTTTCATGCGCGGTTGCGCACTTTTACTCGGCTCAGCGAGCCATTTTTGTAGTCCAATTTCTACCGACCTGAGGGATCGGGTTTCTCTCTCCACCGCGGGCCTCTTCGAACAGGTAAGGCCTTTTCCTTCTTCCTCCGTTGTCTTCTCTTCCTCTCTTCTTACCGTTGATTTCGATTTTTCTTTTTTTGTCGCCATCTTCTTTCCACCTTTATACTCACTTTTCTTTAACTTTTATTTCTGTGCCTTTGTGCTTTCCTTTGTTTTTTCTGACTTTTCTGGAGAGGGCTGGAGTTCACCGTCCGGCCACTACTCCATCACGTGACTCCTAACTTTCTGTTTCTTTCAATGGTTTCCTATCTCCCGACAGATTTGCACCTCCAATTCTCTCGGACTATTGGGTGGTCTATAATGCAAGTCCATTAGTGTGCTCACACCTTTCTCGTTCCTTAGCTCCACCCATATGGCCTCTGAAGATGAGTCCACAGTGCTGTCCTGTCTAAGCACAGCTGTGATATTTTCCCTGACTTGCAATGCCACTCCTCCCCCTTTCATCCCTCCCCCTCTATCACGTCTGAAACATTAGAACCCCAGAACATTGAGCTGCCAGTCCTGCCTCTCCTGCAACCAAGTCTCACTAATTGCAATAGCGTCATAATCCCACGTGCAAATCCATGCTCTAAGCTCATCTACCTTACTGACAATACTCCTCGCACTGAAATAGATGCATTTGAGATCATTGCTATCATGTACAAACCTCTGCTTTCTGTTCTTACATGCAGTCCTCTTGTGACTCTTACCATCCTCCACCTCACTATCTGCTCTATCACTCTGGTTCCCCTTTCCCTGCAAATCTACTTTCCCCCACCCCACCCCCCTCCCCCAGAGCAGCACTAGCAAACCTACCCGCAAGGATGCTAGTCCCCTCCAATTCAGATGCAAACCATCCCATCGAAACAAAGCCCACCTTCCCTGGAACAAAGCCCAATTATCCAGAAACATGAAGCCCTCCCTCCTGCATCATCCCTCTAGCCACGTGTTTAACTGCATTATCTTCCCATTTCTAACCTCACTAGCATGTGGCATGGGTAGCCATCCTGAGATTCCTACCCTGGAGGTCCTGTGCTTCAACTTTGCACCTAACTCCATAAACTCTCTTTACAAGACCTCCTCACCCTTCCTAACCACAACATTGGTCCTGACGTGGACCACAACGTCTGGCTGCTCATCTTCCCTCCTTAGAATTGGAGGTCATCCCTCCAACTCGGAGGTCATCCCCTGCTGCCACATTCATCAAGGCCCTGTGCAGCCTTTCACTCTGTTTGGCTTCCCCAGTTATATCCACAGTAACTGGGGGCCTTCCTTTATGAGTGATGATCTGTGCCAGTACTTGTTGGCCAGGGGCATTGCCACGAGCAGGACCACTAAAATACTAGCAAATAGGATGACTACAGAGACAATTAGTGGATAATGTGGCTAGACTATCTCATATTGTACATTTAGCACAAAAAAAAGAAAAGATTTAAGTGTTGCTGTGTCCTTAGATCCAGAAAAAGCTTTTGATTGATTGGAATGGGACTTTATAATTTAAGGTTCTGGACAAATTTGGATTTGGTCAAACTTTTACAAATTGGATTAAGGCCTTGTATGATGACCCCAAAGCTAAAGAAATAACTAATGGACAAATATCTACTTCATTTCAACTGATGAGATCACGTAGACAAGAATGCCCTTTATCTCCTGCATTGTTTACATTAGCTACAGAACCACAAGCAGAAGTAATTAGGAGTGATTTGGAAATAAAGGAATTTAAGGTTGGTTAAGAAGAACACAAAATTAATTTATTTACAAATGATGTTTTAATATAATTGACAGAACCTGAGACTTCCCTATGGAAATTATACATTAATTTGTAAGAATATGGTAAGACCTCTAGGTATAAAATAAATTGGGATAAAAGTGAAATTATGCCTCTTACTGATGGAAATTATAGCTATTGTTAAGGAAATATTCAATTTAAATGGCCAAAAGATGGGATTAAATATTTAGTGATCCATGTACACAACAACTTTAAAAATCTATATAAATTAAATTACTTGCCATTACTCAAAAAGTTGAAGAACATTTATAGGACAGGTCAACTGTATAAAGATGAAAATATTTCCAAGAATTAGGTATCTTTTTTAATCTTTACCTATTTTGCTACCACAGAAGTTTGTTCAAGAATTAAATAAATATGTAAGGAAATTTCTTTGTAAAGGTAAAATGTTAAGAGTTGCTATAGAAAGGTTAACATGGAAATATGAATTGGAAGGCTTACAACTCCCTATCTTTAAATATTATTACCAAGTGGCTCAAATGAGATTCCTTGCTTCTCTTTTTGAAGGAGTAGAAAAACTGTCATGGGACAAAATAGTTAGATAAAATAGAGGAGAAATTTGCAGAGGAATTTATATATAAATGGGATTCAAAATTACTAACTGGGGAAAAAAGTCACTTGTTGAAACACATGATTATTGCTTGGAATAGGATAAAGGATGAAATTGGAATAAATGGAAATATATCACCTAAGGTGCTCTTGATTAAAAATCAGCTGGTACTTTTTTCAAAGGATTATTGATTTTTAATTACTGTATCTGGTTTAATAAGGGTATTAAAAATATTGAAGATTGTTATGAACAAGGTCAATTGACCTTGGAATTCCTAGTAACACTTTGTTCAGTTAGAGAGAATATTTGAGGGAAAAGTTAGTAGCGAAGTAGAAACTCTTATTAGGAGAAATACCAAAACATTTACTTCTGAATTATATATTTTATTGTATTAATGAACTATTAAACAGGGAGTGTATAAATCTAGACAGAAATGGGAGTTGGATCTGAATATTATAATTGATGAGCAAAGATGGTTAGATCTTTGTCAAGATAGCATGATAAACACAATGTAAAATATAGATGAGTTCAATATGATTTTTTACATCAGCTATATTTAACACCATAGAAACTCAATAGAATGAAATCAGATATATCAGATCAATGGTTTAGATGTGGTGAAGAAATAGGTCCTTTTTGTACATTCAACTTGTACAAAGGTAAAACCTTTCTGGGTGGATTTACGAAACTTTTTGGAACAAGTTACAGGTATACTATTTCCATTAAACCCAGATTAATTTCTATTGGGAAACATAGAAGGAACAAGACCCAAACTAAAATTGTCAATATATCAAATGAAATTTGTTAAAATAGCATTGACAGTAGCGAGGAAATGTATTGCAGTGACTTGGAAATCAGACTTGTAAAAGATGGACTGCAGAAATCCAAAGCTGTATCTCTTTAGAGAAAATTACATATAAATTGAGAAATAAATACCCTATATTTTTGTGAATTTGGAGCCCATATACACAAATTTTGGGTGTACATATAGAGAAATGTTCTTCCAGCCTCTTGAACCCTGTGTTAACCTTTTTCCTTAAAATGAAAACATTTGTATAAAATCTGCTGAATTCCAGTCTACTGGGGGAGTCCATGCAATCCAAGATGCTATGTTATTTCTTTCTCTTTTCCTTTTTATACTATATAATTCTTCATATGCATATTTTATTCTTTAAGAGGGGGAAGGGGGCTGAGGGTTTGGGAGGGAAAGGGAGCAGTTATAACCATCATGTAATGAATGAAATACTTTCCAGTTTGAATACTTATTTTATTGTATAATGATCTATTAATTGCATGTATGGAAAAAAAATTCTAAATAAAATATTTTAAAAAGAGTGTGAGAGGACACACCAACAGGCTTAAAGACAGTTTCCTTCCCACCGTCATGAGGCTCCTGAATGAACCTGACAATTGTACTCTCATCCTGCCCTTGCTTGGTGCTAATTGGTCTTCCTTTTCATTGCAATCTTAAATTCTGTAAATTGTTCTCTTTACATTGTTGTATGAATGTTAGAGATAACCTGTGGTCTGTTCACAGAAGAACCCTTGTAACTGGACTAGGTAAGTTGTTACAAATAGATTTAAACTTAAACTCTGCTGGTGCTTTATAAGACACATACACTCATGGAACAATTCATCTCTACAGTATAAGAATAGATATTATGGGCCATTATGGTGGCACGGTTGGTGTTGCGTTTAGCACAATGCTGTTACAGCGCCAGCGATTGGGACCGGGGTTCAAATGCTGCGCTGTCTGTAAGGTGTTTGAATGTTCTCCTTGTGTCTGTCTGGGTTTTACCCGGGATGGTGGGGGGAGGCTCCAGTTTCCTCCCACTGTTCAAAAATGTACTGAGTGTTGTAGGTGTAATTAGGTGACACAGCAGCCTCGTGAGCCTGTTACCATGGTATATGTCTAGATTTAAGTTTAAGTTACTGTCTGCAGACCTCTGCAAGAGCCCTACAACTCACCCCTCTCCCCTGCCCTATCCTCACTTCATTTCATTTTTTTTTCTTTTTCCAGATATTTGTCCATTTCCCCACTAAGCATCATCTCAGATACTGTTTCTCTCAGACATTCCTTGTTGAAGCCCCTGATGGAGAGGAAATGGGGGACACACCCATCAGTGTAAAAACACATACTCCAGCCCCTACATTTGCTTTCAATTAATATGCTTCTCCCTGCCTTCCTTATAATTAAAGAGCAGAAAAAAATACAGATTTGTGAATATACAGTGTCCCAAGCATGCACAATGAAACTGATTTGTTAGTCGTTGTTATTTGTGTTTAAACCATTAGTTTGTTTATCCTCATTATGGATAATTCAGGATGAGATCCCACACAGGGCCCCTGCACCAGAATCACACTGAATTTATATCAGAAATTGAATGATGTCATTCACTTCCCTGATTTCTATTTCCTTTGGGGGTGAAAAGTCGCCATCCCACACCGGAATGTCTAAGGAAATAACTTTACTCTCAATGAGGAGGGCTCTGCTTAGTCAAATTCTCCTGCACCCATGTTAACCCTGTGAGCTCCTATTTACCCATTTGCCCAGTCAGTGCAGGACTGACTGTGTGGGCCTTGAAAACGACCATTCGGCTTTCTTCGTTATTCCCTCTACTCACCCTCCTCTGTCTGAATTGTTCCTGGGAAATGCATGGATCTATTCACCTGGATTCAGTGCTCATTGGATGGATCTGCCCCGCATCCAGTGATCATGTGCCACTAGTGTGGATCCGGGAGGGCAGAGAGACAGTGCTGCTCCAAAGGGTTCAACCACCCAGTTGTAATGTCGGCAGCTCTGTACAGTCATTAAATGGCCTGTTAGAAGAGCTGACGGTTTTTAAACTAAAATCCTGCAGCCGCGGGTCAAAGATGGTGGCGCCTGTGCACGGCAGTGGTCATGAGGGGGTCACAGACTCCGAGGAGTGGACTGGCCCAGGGCACCAGAAAAGGGAAGAACACCCTCCAGTTGAGAAGGAGAAGCAGAGGACATGACCCTACAGCATGGCGACCACAGCAGTGGACCAGTGAGGGGCTCAGCGGCTGAAGGATACACACAGGCTGTGGGCAACTTGTGGTCGAGGGACCCGCATGGGCTGTAGGTGGCTGGAGACTGGCTCATGTCAACCAGGCATCGGAGCTGGGATTCGAGAGGGTCCTGAGGGCAAGGAGACCTCCTGAAGGGCTTTCTGATTGTGTTAGGTTTGGATCTGGAGCTTGGACTGCCGATGGATCAAATAGGAGTCTGCACAGCTGCAAAGGATCACTCAGTGCCTCCGAATGGACTCTCTTTTGTTTCTCTTTCTCTCTTACTGTAATGGGCGCCAGAAGACATTAACAGTGACTCTTTGACTGCCTTCTGTCAGACAGAAGGGAACTTCGTGTAATATTACATGTTCTGTACAATTACTTGACAATAAAGATGGATCCTCCTCTCCTACATGGAACATGTGTCCCTCTAATCAAGGTTTCAAAAAAATACAAAGATGGATCAAGTCGCGACCTCTACAAGATGAACGGATCAGCCCTAGAGTACTCACATCCTCTAAAACTGGTGATTATGATAAGATTCAATAAATGGCCCCAATACCTCGTCAAACTGAAACTTTTTATCTTTAGTATTACACCTAATTTTCTTAGATATGACATTACATCCTGTAACCATTGTGCATGAGGTCAGTGGGAGTTCACCTTTCCATTTTATTAAAACTGCTCGTCTAAAACTTTCTCTTGAGATGCCGATAAAAGTTTTTCATGTGAAAAATCAAACCGGGCAATTAAAGCCCAAGGAGCTAACTTAATCTTAAAAATCATTGACAAAGAATGAAAAATATTCTGTCAATAACTTCATAATTTAGGATATTCCCAATACATATGAGTCAGTGAAGCTTCAAAAATTTTACACTTTTCACAAAATGGATCAACATCTGCATAGAAATGGGCTCATTTGAGTTTAGACGTGTGTATTCTATGTATCACCTTAAATTGTAATAAACAGGGCCTTGCACAAAATGAAGACTCATTGGTCAAACTAAGAGTGGAATACCAATCTTCATTTGAAAAAATTATACAAAGATCATGTTCCCAATCATTTTAAACCTTAGTCATTGGGGGTAGTCTTAAATCCAATAGGTCAATATTAATACGTGATATCAATCCACTGGGAACAAATTGTAGATCAAAAAGTAAATCCAGAATATTTGAATCTGCAATTCAAAGGAAAAGCATTTAATTTAAATCAAACAAAATTCTTATCTTGCAAATATCTAAAAAAATGTCTATTAGAAAGCTTGCATCTAACTGACAATTGTTCAAAAGAAGCCAAGTTATTACGAATAAATAAATTTTTAATTTTTTTTCTACCAAGTCTTTACCTCCTCAGTTTGGAAGGCCCATGTTCATTGATCAATCTGCACCCAGCTGTAGATGTGACTACATGGCTCCTTCTACAAACATGAATTATCTATCCCCAAGACTGAACCTTCCCCAAGTCTGTTGGAACACTTTTCTTCCAATAAGCCTCTTGAAGTAGTCCCTGGGATCGCAAGGTATCATTAGGCCCTTTCAAATTGCCATGTAAAATAAGGTTAACCTGGCTGATGACCCAGGTACATGGCTATTTCAAAGGGTCCAACTGGGTCAACCTATTCAAAACCCAACCGGGTCCCAGACCTACCTCAGAGGTGGTCAGGGAACCCAGTAAAACTTACCCAGGTGTCCTCCTCTAGCAATTTGAAATGGGAAATGGTGGACCTGGTTACTCTGGTGATGTCAGCGTTTGCAGGCATGCATCACAGGGAAACCCCCCGGCTGGCTCAATGCTGTCGTGGTGCTGACTTGACGTGCCGCTGCCATGAATGGGGGGGGGAGGGGTGGGGCTGGTTGTGTTGCTGCTGTGACGTGTCGCTCCTGTACATGGTGATGGCTCAATGTGGAACTGCAGGAGCAATGGCCATCTAACTTACCCATAATTCCACATACTGCTGGAACTGATGGTATATACAATTATTTGGATGGACAGGGATTGATTAGGATTAGTCAACATGGTTTTGTACGTGGCAGGTCAAGTTTAACAAATCTTATAGAATTTTTCGAGGAGGTTACTAAGAAGGTTGATGAAGGGAAAGCAGTGGATGCTATCTATATGGACTTCAGTCAGGCCTTTGACGAGGTTCTGCATAACAGGTTCATTAGGAAGGTTCAATCATTAGGTATTAATGTTGAAGTAGTGAAATGGATTCAACAATGTTTAGATGGGAGATACCAGAGAGTAGTGCCTCTCCTCCCTGTCTCTGATATCTTGTTTCCCCTGAGTACCTGGACGGGCACCCTACTTCTGAGGCAGGCAATGCCTCATCAAAACTCTCCTGGATCAGCCTTTGCTCCCCAACCTCTGCAGCCGCTCCCTGCAGAGGACCCTCAGCTTTGTTCAACCCTTCTACCGCACAAACCCACACTGGCGGCGCTCTGTTGTGGTGCAGCCTAGCCTGAGCGAGGAGAACCCGACTCCGGGATATGCTGTTCGCTCTACTCCTCTGCAGGGGCTATTCCTCCAATGCTCGCTCCCTCTTCCCTCTCCTTTTCACGCAGCCCAGGCTGTGACCCTCCTGGGACCCCTTGGTCTTGCTGCAGGGATTCAGAGTCCTGGGGCAGCTTCGGGAGTGCTGGTATCTCCTCCAACCAACATATTTCTGTGAGCCACACATTAAATGTCAAAGCTACATGTGGCTCATGAGCCACAGTTTGGCCCCCCCGCTATGCCATCGGTGCTCTGTGTAGTAAGGGATTGCTTAAGGTAGTATGTGGGTGGAAAGAAAAAGTTTGAAAACCACTGTTTTAATCTTACCTAATTGACGTTATGTGCATGATTTCATAACTCCAAAGGAAATGGGCCAGTGACAATTTTTCTCAAGCAAAATATTTCAGTAAAAATTGGGTCTAAACCAGTGGTTCTCAACCTTCCCTTCTTACTAACATACCACCTTAAGCAATCCCTTACTAATCACAGAGCACCAATGGCATTGGGATTACTTAAAGTGGTAGGTGAGTGGAAAGAAAAAGGTTGAGAACCACTGCTCTAAAACCATATTATCCATGTATCTATCCCTCATTTTCTTAAACACAGTAGTACCAGCCTCAACCACGTCCTTCCACAGAAAATTCTCTACACCTACTACACTCTGTACAAAAAGTTATACCTCCCTGTTAAATTCTCTCCCCCCTCACCTTAAATCTATGTCCTTTGCTTCCCCTATTCTGCGTTCACCTGATCTATTCCTCTCATGATTTGGTGCACCTTTACAAGATCACTTCTCGTCCTCCTGTACTCCAAGGAATAAAATCCTTGTCTACTCAACCTCTCCCTATAGCTTAGGACCGCGACTCCTGGCAACATCCTCGTAAATCTCCTCTGCACCCTCTCAAGCATGACAACATCTCTCCTGTAGCACAGTGACCAAAACTGAGGTCAATATTCCAAATGGGGCTTCACCAACATCTTATACAACTGCAAATCTATACTCAGTACACTGATGAAGGCCACTGTGCTGAAAGCCTTATCTACTTGTGACACCACTTTCAAGGTACTTTGCACCTGTACTTCTCTATCACTCTGCTCCCCAACACTCTCCAGATCTCTTCCATTCACTGTGTAGATTCTAGCCATGTTCAACTTCCAAGAATGCAACACCTCACATTTCTCTGTATTAAATTCCATTAGCCATTCCTCTGCCCACCTGCCCATCCAATCAGGATCCTGCTGAAATCTTTGGCAATCCCGTTAAAAGAGATGGCACACCATGTGGCAACTCTGCAAAACATTGGTCAGGCTGCATTTGGAGAATTCCATACAGTCCTGGTCATTATATTAGAGGAACGATGTGGACACCATAGAGAGAGCACAGAAGAGACTCGCCAGAATGTACTTAGGATCTTGCTTATAAGGAGAGATGAAATAGGTGTGGTTTGTTCTCACTGAAACACGGGAGTTTGAGAGATGACATTTTAGATGTTTTTTAAATTATGAGGGGCAAAGATAGGATACACAGTGAGGTGTTATCCTCAGCATGGGCAATTTAAGGGGAGAAATTTAAAGACCTGATTGGCAAGGTTTTTTACACAAAGGCTGGTGACTTTCTAGAGGGAGCTGCCGGAGGTGGATATAATCATAACATTTGAAAGGCATTTGGATGGATACTTGGATGGGAAAGGAGGGACATGAATGGCATACAGAAGTTTGGACTTGTATTCCACTTGAGAAAATTACTTACAGTTCAGGAGATAAATATCGAACTTTTTGTGAAATATGCAGCTCATATTTACAAACTGTTGGTATTAAAATTTAGATGAATCTCAAACAGTCCCTTTCTCCTGTCAGTGTCTATGAATATATACACAAGTTTAAAAGTATTGGGAAGTGACGTGCTCCTGTTGTGATTTTCTTGTCCCTTTTCTGTTTCTTTTTTTTTAAGTTTGTAGAGCGTTGGGGGGGGGGGGATTTAGAGATAGTTTTTTTTTCTTTTTTTTCCCTTTGTTATATATAAAATACCACATGCATTTGGATTAAGTTTGAAATATTGTGATATGTTCGTTGTAGTTTTATATTAAATAAAATTATAATAAAAAGGACAGGAAGGATATGGATGTAATGTGGGCCGATGGGACTAGTGCAGATAGTTAGCACAGTTTAAATGGATGAGTTTCTGCACTGTACCACTCTATAATTGTGACTATAGGAACACCCTCTCCACAATCATCCTATTGAACCTCCTTAGGATCTTTCTGTCGTGTTCCTGCACTCTCTTCTAAACATGGGTGTGCCCAACCTCCCTGAACTACTTCCAATGCATTAAATGTAATTATTTATCTAAATTCTTCTTCAGGGTGTAGAATTGCATATAACTCATTTGCTCTGAATTATTTTTTGGACTGAAGGGCAAACCTCTAACTTGTGCAGTTTGATATACAGTTCTGTTCCATTCAATGTGTTTTTTCAATTTATTTGCCACAAAGCAGATTGCTTCACAGTGATGAGTTCTCCACAAGAAAACATCTGTGAGTTATGGGTGTGTAAATAGAACATAGAATGATAGATTAGTTCTTGGTCTGCAGAAAAGTACACACACATGTTCTAAAGATGCTGGTGTTTCAGAGAAAATACTACACAACGAGAGCTGGGAGCCAGAGAAGTGCAGGTCTGGGAGTGGGGACGGAGAGGTTCAGGTCTGGGAGTGGGGACAGAGAGATCCAGGTCTGAGAGTGGGAATGGAGAGGTTTAGGTCTGGGAGTGGGGACAGAAAGGTACAGGACAGGGGGTGGGAACGGAGATGTCCAGGTCTGGGAGTGGGAATGGAGAGGTCCAGGTCTGGGAGTGGGAATGGAGAGGTCCAGGTCTGGGAGTGGGGACGGAGAGGTTCAGGACTGGGGGTGGAAATGGAGAGGTCCAGGTGTGGGGGTGGGAATGGAGAGGTTCGTCTGGGGGTGGAAACATAGCGGTCCATGTCTTGTGGGTGGGAACAAAGAGGTTCAGCTCTGGGAGTGAGAACAGAGAGGTCCAGGTCCGGGAGTGGGAACGGAGAAGTCCAGATCTGGGAGTGGGGACGGAGAGGTTCAGGTCTGGGAGTGGGGATGGAGAGGTCCAGGTGTGGGAATAAAGACAGAGAGATCCAGGACTGGGGGTGGGAAAAGAGAGGTTCATCTGGGGGTGGGAACATAGAGGTCCATGTCTTGGGGGTGGGAACAAAGAGGTTCAGCTCTGGGAGTGAGAACAGAGAGGTCCAGGTCTGGGGGTGGAAGCCAGATACTGACCACATTGGAGGGAGAAGGGCTGGAGTTTGTGAGGAGGCAGGAGACATGCAGAGTCCTGTGCAAGGAGTTGTAAGGGAGGGGGGGATGGTTGCAGGGTCCTTGCTCAGGTGTGATGGCTTGAGGAGGCAGTCAGTAGGCGAGGGAACCTCTCCTGCTGCTCGTCGCCAGCACAATCTGGCCAACGGATCCACTGTACAGGAATCCAATCTTTCCTTTATGAAAGGTTGTGTTGAAGGGAAATCCTTGTTTGGCATCCTGATATATTTCTCCTTTATCTGTAATATTTCCTTTTGGATCTCAATGACCATTTTATAAACTAGCTTTATAACTGTGCAGCCTTGTGTATCAGTGTTTCCTGCAAAGGGACACAGCAGCTTTTCCTTGTTTAACTAGAAGGAGTGTGGTTTAAATCACACAGTAAGGCATTGTTGGCGATGTTGTGACAAGACAGTGGTTTGATTTGTGAAGGAAGAGAGACATGTGGCAGGGTGGGAAGAGAAGGGAGGGTGGGTGTAGATGGTGACAAGTTACAGATGGGGAGGCCAGATGAAATGCGATAGAGAAGTGGCAGAACATGGGGCGAATGAAGGAATTTATTTTATTGTCATGTGTGTCAAAATGCAGTGAGATACTCTGTTTTGAGTGCTATCCAGGCAAGTCAATTTGTACTGCAGGTAGTGCATTATAGCAAATAAACAAATAAATATACAAATAAGTGTAGGGAGCTTTGTAACAGTGGCCAAATAGCACAAGGGATTGAGAAAGAACATAAGCAGTACAGGGAATTGAGCTGTGTAAGGGCATCACCTTTTACCAGTGTGAGATTAATTCAGAAGTCTGATAATTGAAGGATAGAAATGGTCCTTGAATCTGGAGGCCCAAAGGGAGAGACAGGGTACAGGAACTTAAGTGTGTAGGTACATAGGCCATTGAAAAGGACAGGAAATGCTGAAGGGGTGGGTGGATCCTCAGATCCCTATACGGAGGCAGGGAGAACAATGCATGGAAGGTGCATTGAATCTGTCCGAAACATTCCAACACTGTAATTGGGATTTTTATAGGTTCTGCCGCAGAATTCAGGTTAATGCTGACTGGAACAGTTAGAGGGATGAAGGCTTTTGATGCCAGGGTTAGATTGGAGGGTAGGATTTAAATTCCCAATGCAGTTTGAGAATGAACACCATGACTAGTGCCTTCAGATTCAATGAGGACGACTGTAATGGAATGAGGGGAAGTTGTTTGAAGTGGGAATCAAAATGAGAGGCAGGTCAGTCATGTGACAGGAACAGGTGCTCAAACAGTGGGGGGAAAGTGCTCAGCAAGAGTTTATCTCCATCAGAGAGAGGGATGCCCTGAGAGAGAGGCACAACCTGTGTTCAATTCAAACTAGTGGTGAGAATGTGGCAAGGGCTAGCGGTGGACTGGAAACTTTGTTAGATCCAACTGAGTGAAAAGCTCAAAAGAAGTAAGAAGATTAATTTTGAGATAAAACTTGCCTGTAGCATAAAAGCAAACAGTAAAAATTTCTACAGAGATATAAATAGGAAGGGGCATCTAAAGTAAATAAGGATCCTCAAGAGATCGAGGCTGGTGAACTAATAACAAAAAGAAATGACAGCATTTTGTATTAGGCTAAACTCCTTAAGGTACTAATGGACTGATGTCAAATAACATGATAGAACTTTTTTTAAAAATACCAATTACAATGGAAAAACTATTGAAAGAACTCAGGATGGCTAAAGGAAGAGTGCCCAGGACCTGATGGCCTGCAGCCCTGGGGTCTTATAGGAAGTGTTTGCAGGGATAGTGGGCCCATTAGTTGAAAATGTTCGGAACTCACTAATCTCCGAGATTGGAAAAGAGCTGCCTCGATCAAAAGCAGGAGAAAGGCAGAATTGGGAAAGGAATGGCCAGTTAGTTTAATGTCCATTGTTGATAAGTTGTTAGTCAATAATTGAAAAGGAATTACTAGTAATAATTTTTGTAAGTTGAATAAAATCAAACCTTGTCAACGTGTTTTAAAAAAAAGGTAAATCATGTTTGACAAATTTGCACAAATTCTTTGAGGATGTGACAGGGAAGGTGGATATAGGGGAGCCTGTAGATGTAATGTATTTAGATTTCCAGAAGGCCTTTGACAAGGCGCTATGTAAGATGTTGATTAAGAGCACAAGAGGTTGGAAGAAGTGTGTCAGCATGGATGAAAACCGGCAGTCATGGAGAAAACAGAGAGTTGGAATAAATAGGGCCTCATCAGCCAGAGGGGTGTAACTGGAAGAGTACCCTGGGGATCGGTTCCTGGCTCACAGTGGTTTACTATTTACATTAATGAACTGAAGGAGGGAACAAAATGTAAGGGCTACAAGTTTGGCGACGAGTTCTTGTGACTGGTAACCTTGATGCAAAGGAAGTTGAGAGATTTGATAGAAGTGGGAAGGTGGAAGCAAGAACTGATGCTGTAAACAGAATCTTTAAAGGTCAGCAGGCACAGAATGACAGCTTGGGGCAAAGGGGGAGGTGAGCTGACAGGTTTACTGGGAGAGTGGGAGAGCTCACAGCCCAGGTGACAATCAGAGACTGCAAAAGGGAAGTCAGAGCAGCACCAGGAAATCCATTGGCGAGGAAAGGGAAAGAGTAGAGAGTGGGGCTGGTCCGTACAGAGCCAATGGTACAACCATTCCATGGTGTGTTCTGAAGGTGGGATGTGTGTGAGGGCACATGGATCAGTGAAGGCAGTAATATATACATGTAGGTAAGGGTGAATGGGTTGTGTGTGTGTTGTGAGTTTGTATGTGCATGTGTGTGTGTGATTGTGTGTATGCACACGTGCATGTTGTGTGTGTGTGTGTGTGTGTGTGTGCCTGTCTGTGCGTGTGTGCGCGTGTGTGACACACACTCTGGCAGTGTGAGTGTTTCCAATGCCCTGCCTCCATCTGAGCACTGAGTCTGAGCCTATCCATGAACCATCAATATTTATCATCCGTACCATTCTGGCAACAGGTGCAGCTCCCGGCTGTTTTTTTCCGTGTGAAAATTAATGTTTTTGAACTTGAGGCCACTTTAGTTCAAGGAGCTGAAATCCAACCACTGTGACACTGAGCTGCCTTTGTCAACAATCAGTTTAGTGGTTGCAGGCTGCGAGCCTCTGATCCCCACAGTGGGTGTCACTCACACCACTCAATCTGGCTGTTTGATAACCTAATGTGGATCATTTAGCTTTGCGGAACACTCTGGTCCTAACACGTGTAGCCACACATGAGTGATAGTCACAACATAGGTTCGGCTTTAACTATTGGGGAGATATCGCTACAATAATTTTGCCTCAATACGTACTGCCAAAGGTTATCCCTGAGTGTAATGTCGATAAGCCAGTGGTGCAGAGGGTATTGCTGCTGCCTCCCAACTCCAGAGACACAGGTTCAGCCCTAACCTCGGGTTCTGTCTGCATGGAGTTTGCACGTACTCCCTGCAGTGCACAAAAGGGCTGGAGAACCTCAGCAGCATCCGTGAGAAGTAAAAGGCAGTCGACATTTTGGGAAGGGCTCAAGCCTCAGCATGGTTGACCCCAGCATCAGCAGACTTTCTTGCTGACATTCTCCCTACACTTCTGCTACCTCCTACATGACAAAGACATGCAGGCTGGAAGGTTAATGGCCCCAAGGGGTAGAATTGGGGGAGCCGGGTGGAGTTGATAGGAATGTAAGTAGAAAGGATACCTCAGGAAGGAAAATTACTTCGGGAATTAGATTTCTGTGAGCTGGCATGGTCTGATGTTGAGGACAAATAGGAAACAAAGTATTTATGGACTGGAGAATGATCACAATCCAGGAAGAGGTGCTAGATCAGCACTGATCTCCCATGGCAGATAGTCTGTTTCAAGAGTGTGAAGTAGAGAATAAATATTAATCAGGATGTCAAGAGGTGACTTATACTTCTAGATGACAGGCAGATGGACCTCAACGTGGTATCCGCATGTACAGGGGCCTTCAAATAATCCACACAAGAGGTTATTAAACAAAATATGGCTTGAGGACAATATCCACTCATTGATTGAAGATTAGTTGAGCTGAATAGCCAGACTCTGCTCTTACTTTCTCTTGTGCCTCATCCAGTTCTTTTGACAGTGTGGTTCCCCACAGATCAGGGTGTGGTCCCTCTGGACAGTGAGGTTGCCCACAGATCGGAGTGTGGTCCCTCTGACAGTGAGGTTCCCCACAGATTGGGGTGTGGTCCTTCTGACAGTGAGGTTCCCCACAGATCGGAGTGTGGTCCCTCTGACAGTCATGTAAATGTTCCATTTTCAGCCACTCTTGTAACAAAAGGATGGGCATTTCTTGTAGCAATTCAGTAGCCGCTTTCACACTTGCATCCCACTAAATTGGCTGTTCAGTGTCCTGGGATAAGAATGGGGGTTTGACTTTTCACACGAGACTACTCCTAAATGGACACCGAACATTTTCACACTAGCAAGGAGCCATCCCCAGGGTTAGGACTGTTCTACCTTCTACTGGTGATGTCATGACACATCGAGCAATGGTGGACCTGCCCTAGATCCTGATCAATGTATTATGATCCTATTTTTGAATAAAATTAATCATATCTAATTACAACATCATTAAGATCCAACTGCACTGGGTAGGTCACGTCTCCAGAATGGAGGACCATCGCCTTCCCAAGATCGTGTTATATGGCGAGCTCTCCACTGGTCACCGTGACAGAGGTGCACCAAAGAAGAGGTACAAGGACTGCCTAAAGAAATCTCTTGGTGCCTGCCACATTGACCACCGCCAGTGGGCTGATATCGCCTCAAACCGTGCATCTTGGCACCTCACAGTTCGGCGGGCAGCAACCTCCTTTGAAGAAGACTGCAGAGCCCACCTCACTGACAAAAAACCCAACACCCAATCCTAACCAACCAATTTTCCCTTGCAACCGCTGCAACCGTGTCTGCCTGTCCCGCATCGGACTTGTCAGCCACAAACGAGCCTGCAGCTGACGTGGACATTACCCCTCCATAAATCTTCGTCCGCGAAGCCAAGCCAAAGAAAAAGAAGAAAAAGAAAGAAGAAGCTTATGTACAGCACAGTATGAGCCCTTCAGGCCCTGTTGTTGTTGTGTTGACTTATATAAACCTTTATAAGGTACCATGGGAAAGTGTGAGCAATAAATAGTAATAGCAGACAATTTTTAAACAGCGTGGGAAAACTATCGCACACAATATAGAAATACGATCGGAAAAAACAATGGTGAACCGGACATCTCAAAATGCCGTGCAGCAGAGAAAAGGCTGTGTGCATGGCTGCATGAACAGAGCACTCATGGAGGGGTTTCTCTGCTGCACAGCATTCTGGGAAGAGAGGTCCGCCATCGCTTTTATTCCCATGGTCTTTATAAATTGTGCACTATAGCGCTATGAACTTTTCCACCTTGTATAAATTGTGCGCTATAACTATTAATTTTCTCTCTCTCTCTCTCTCTCTCTCCCCCGATGCGACTTTCCCATGGCAAAGTTAATACTTCTATTTTAATCTTTTCTTCCTTCATGTTCCTACACTCACACAAAAACTTGGATCATTTCAAACCCAGAATGCAATTGCCCAGTCTACACTTGGCTGATTGCCAGAAACTGGGGATTGTACTCGAGGTTGAGGCCATCAATCCCCAGCTTGAGATGATGTCATGCCGGCATTGAGAAGATCTTCCTTTCATACTAGACCCTTTCCTGAGACCATTTGCACGTGGAAAAGGGGCTAGTATTTCACACTGACCCGACCTCGGATAAACCTCGGTCAAGGTATCTTAACATCTCTGTATCACTGTCAGTGGGTTTTACAATACTGGACATGAACAGTGGAAATGGGCAATGATGAAAGCATCTTATTCTCATCCACCCCAGTCCTTTGGAGTTCATCCTCAGAGAGGTCAGTGGGTGCACTCTCTGTTCTCACTGCTGCTGTCAGGAAAGAGGGATCAGTGCCTCAAGACCCACACCACCAGGTTCAGGAACAGCTGCTACCCCTCCACCATCAGACCCCTCAACAACAAACTCAATCAGGGACTCATTTAAGAGCTCGTAATTTGCACATTATTTATGACTGATTTTTTTTGTAGTTGCACAGACAGTTTGTTTGCATTTCTATTTTTTGTATATGTAGATCTTTCTTGAGAACAGTTTACACTACCTGTTAGTAGAAATTGTGCCTCGCTTGCAGGAAAATGAACCTCAGGGTTGCATGTGATGTCATGTATTGTCTGTACTCTGACAATCAATTTGAACTTTGATGCCTCTGTGTACAGATACCTTATAATTTTCAGACACCCTCATAGACTTCAGGCACCCTTCAAGCTCACACATGTCAAGCCGGGCTTTCTTATTTGCATCACTTTGAGGATCTGTGTCCGACCCTGAATACTGAGTGTGAGAGTGAGAGTGTGTGCACATGTGTGCGTGTGTGTGTGTGTGTGAGTGTGTGTGTGAGCATGTGTGTGTGAGTGTTTATGTGAGCATGTGTGTTTGAGTATGTGAGTGAGTGAGTGTGTGTGCGTGCGCATGTGAGTGTGTGTGAATATGTGTGAGTGAGTGTGTGTACATTTGCATGTGTGTGAGCATGTGTGTTTGAGAGTATGAGTATGTGTGTGTGTTTGCGTGTGTCTGTGAGTGTGTGTGTTTGCATGTGTGTGTGGGAGAGTATGAGTGTGTGTGTGTTTGCGCATGTGTGTGTGTGAGAGAGTGTGTGTGTTTGCATGTGTGAGAGAGTGTGTGTTTGCGTGTGTGTGTGTTTGAGAGTATGAGTGTGTGTGTTTGCATGTGTGTGTGAGAGAATGTGTGTGTGTTTGTGTGTATGAGAGTATGAGTGTGTGTGTGTTTGCGTGTGTGTGAGTGTGTGTGTTTGCATGTGTGTGTGGGAGAGTATGAGTATGTGTGTGTTTGCGTGTGTGTGTGAGAGAGAGTGTGTGTTTGCATGTGTGTGTTTACGTGTGTGTGTTTGAGAGTATGAGTGTGTGTGTGAGAGTATGAGTGTGTGTGTGTTTGCGCATGTGTGTGTGTGAGAGAGTGTGTGTTTGAGAGTATGAGTGTGTGTTTTTGCATGTGTGTGTGAGCGAATGTGTGTGTGTTTGTGTGTGTGAGAGTATGAGTGTGTGTGTGTTTGCGTGTGTGAGTATGTGTTTGAGAGTATGAGTGTGTGCATTTGCATGTGAGAGAGAACGTGTGTGTTTGCATGTGTGAGAATATGAGTGTGTGTGTTTGTGTGTGTGTGAGAGAGTGTGTGTTTGTGTGTGTGAGAGTATGAGTGTGTGCGTTTGCATGTGTGTGAGAGTGTGTGTGTGTGTGTGTTTATGTGCACATGCCAACTTACATATACTGCATATACATACAACATACACAACACATTTAGATGATGTTCACAAACATACACGAGCCTCACATTCACACACAACACACTTGTCCCACACACACACACGCAAACACACACATTCACCATATATTCACACACATTTTCACACCACACATGCACAGACATTTATAAACTACACATACACACAAAATACACAATCTCCACACATTCACATAACACACAAAAAATGCAGGAATATAATGTGTGCATCAAGTCTACACACACACTGCTCTACAATGTGCACTTCTCAATGGTTTTGTTTTCTTTTGCAATTGAAACCAGTTACTCTTTCCTTGGAATGCAATCCTTTACCTTTCCGGATTTAAACTGCATTACCGCAGTAGATGGTTGTTCAAATATTTCACTGACTTGTTGAAGATACAAAAGCTGGTCTCAGGCAGAGGGGACAAAGGAAACAAAGAGCAAAACACAAGAAGGAAGAATAGGCAGTTCCACTCGGACGTGAAGCAAATGGATTCTACTTTTGAAAAACTTAAGGCACAAAGGACTCTTCACTCAAAACCAAGTGACTAAACACGCTGAAATCTGAGCATCAGCTACTTAAAGGTGTTTCAACACAAGACTTGGCAAAACTTCAACTGGCAAGAAAGTCAGACAGAGCAGAAATGCAACAAATTGTCTCCTTTCAGAGACATTGTCTTATGGACTCAAACAAACCAAATGGCACCTGCCACACATAACCTGAGGGAACAGGTGCCTTCTGTTATCCATGGGGTCTTTGAGGGGTGGGGAGTGTAGATTTGAGTCACAGTGCAAAGGCTGTTGACAAACTGAGCTGCACTGTTGGACTCAAACCAGAGGCTTTAAACTAAAATTCAATCTTACACCAAAAAGCAAATGATTTCACTTGCATATTTATCATTATGTTATAATCGAAAGAATATTAGAGCACAGTCCAAACCCTTCAGCCCACAATGTTGTGCTGGCCTATGTAAACCTACTCTACAACAACCTAATCCTTCCCTGCCTCACAGCATGACCCTCTATTTTTCTTACATCCATGTGCCTGCCTAAGTTGTTGATAATGTCCTGATATCATATTACATTTTGTAATGTTATAATGTGAAGTCTTACACGAAAGCAGGAAATGATGGAATATTTTTCTTCCTGTTTTGACTATTTGAATATTTACTTATTCCACATCTTCACACGTGCACAACAATTATATTTTGAAATGTGTTTTTCATGACACCGTATTTTTGGGGGATGGAAGCAGTCTTTAAAACCTTGTATGCAAGTTGCACTCAAAATAGGTTGACTGACATGAGAGTAATTGTGGGAGAGATTAAGTGAAAGAATAGCCAGGTCAGTAAGTGCAGGAGAGACAAAATGAGATTCAAACAAACACAGAAGCAGGAAATATAACCATATAACCATTTACGGAGCGGAAACAGGCCATGTCGCCCCTTCGAGTCCGCACCGGTTCACTAGAACAACTCCACTAGCTCAAACCTCCTGCTCACCGCCAATAATCCTCCAACCCCCTCACCTCCATGTACACATCCAACCTTCTCTTAAATAAACAGAAGGGACCCTGCCGCAACTATTCCATTCAGAAGTTCATTCTATTCTGCCACCACTCGCTGAGTGAAAAAGCCACCTCTAATATTTCTCCTAAAATGTTGTCCCCTTACCCTTAACTCATGGCCTCTTGTTCCAACCTCCCCCGCCCTCAGGGGAAAGAGTCTGTTAATGTCTAGTCTATCTATAACTTTCATAATTTTAAATACCTCAATCATGTCTCCTCTCAGTCGTCTATGTTCCAATGAATAAAGTCCCAGTCTCCTTAATCTCTCCCTGTAATCCAGAAGCTGTAAGCCAGGCAACATCCTTGTAAACCTTCTCTGCACCCTCTCCACCTTATCTATATCCTTTCTATAATTTGGAGACCAGAAATCAGAAATAAAACTGAAAATATTGGAAACACTCAGTATCTGTGAAAAACAGGATTGTACAGATTAATGTGTGAGTGTTATTGACATGGTGTGCGCGTGTATGTGGGTTTGGGTGGATTGGTGTGGGTGCGCGAGAGTGTGGGTGTATGTGTTGGGGTGTGTGGGCATGTGAATATGTGTGATCTGTGTGTGGGATGGTTGGTGTGTGTGTGTACGTGCATGCATGCATGGTTAGTTGTGGGTGGGTGTGTGTGTGTGTGTGTGGGGGCATGGGTATATGTGGGTATGAGTGAGTGTGTGTGCGTGTGTTGGTGTGAATGAGTGCATTTCTGTATGCGCGCATGTTGGGGGGGTGTGCATGTGTGTGTGTGTGTGTGTGTGTGGGCATGTAAATGTGTGTGTTGGGGATTGGTGTGTGTGGGATTGATGTGTGTGATGTGTGTGGGTGTGAGTGTTGGGGTGGGTGCACATGCATAATGTGTGGACATGTGAATGTGTGTTGTGTGTATATGCAGGGGTTGGGGTGCATGGGTGTATGTGTGTGCACGTATATGTGTGTGTCCATGTGTGCACATATATGTGTGTCTGGAGGTGTGGTCACATAGTGTTCACACATGCACAGACCTCCACTAATGTGCAAACCTGAATGCTCTTTGTCCTTTTGCAAATGAAATGAGAATGCCTTCTCCTTCAAATTAAAACTTTTAATCCTTTACCTCCTTTCAGTAATGGTCATTCATTAGTTATGAGCAAATTTGAACGAATGTGATTTTAAAAAAATGCAGACTAAATGCAAAGTTATTGCTTGAACTGTGATGATGTGTCCTTGTTAACTTGCCTGGGAGTTTACTGACCATCAGCTTGAACCTTTACTGATGTACATACACTCTGGTTCTCCGAGCAAGACTCTGTTGTATGTAACTGAGCAGTCTCTTTGAAGCTGGTTATCTAACACCGCCATGTTTTGATAAGACAGATGCTTTGTTTAATTTGGCAGTTTTTTTCACCATTAAATCAAAGTCAGTGTACTGCATGACAGAATGTGCTCTTTCGCAATGCAGAAAATGCTCTTTGTATGCCTAAATGAATTGATAGAGATGTCCTTTTTGTGGCTGCTATCGAGGTTACTGTGCTGGCTCAGTCACAGCACAGCTGCTGTCTTCTTTCCTCAGCTCTCTGTATGAAAACATCTGTATTCCCATAAATCAACTGCCATAGTTAACTAACCCAAATAAAGCACATTCTGTTCCTGTCAGCACCATGAGATAATACAAATGGACAGAGAGAGGGACTCACAACTGAGGTCCAAAGCCTCGCTGCCCCCACATCTGAATGGTAATTAATATTTGAGGGCGATGAACATTTTCCATATACAAGAAGGGTTAAGGATTGTGAAGGATGAGAGGTGACTTCATAAAGGTATATAAGCTAAGAGTTAGAGTCGACAGCCAACACCTACTGGAAGTAAAATATGAAAGTCTGCAGACACCTCCCATGGTTGAAGTAAAAACACAAAGCTGGCGAAACACAGCAGGTCAAACAGTGTCCTTTATATAGCAAAGATAAAGATACAGAATCGACATTTTGGGCTTGAGCCTTTCATCAAGGATTGGAAAATACCTACATCTATTTCCTGGGGTGACCATAGAATGCTGCCGCACAGAAAACAGGCCATTCAGCCCTTCTAATCTGTGCCATCTATCATTCCACTAGCCCTAATGACCTCATCCCGTTCCATCACCCTCCACACCTCTCCCATCCTATTTATCCTATTTATTCTTAAAACTCAAGATTGAGCCTACATTCACCACACCAGATAGCAGCTCATTCCACTCTCTCGCCACTCTCTGAGTGAAGAACTTTCCCCTAATGTTCTCCCAAAACCTTTCCCCTCTAGAACCGTACATGGAACACAACAGAATAGTCCTACCGCAGACCTCCACTGCCTAAAATGACAGAAGAAGAAGACGAAATGAACTGACCCAGTATGTAAAAGTAGAAGACACAAATTTCTTGTTTATTTTCATTGTGTGATGACATTGTTTAAGGGGTTTAATGTATCATATAGGTTGAATGTTGAGTGGGTGGGGAGGGGGCTTGAAGGAGGGAGGGTGAAGGAGGGAGGGAAGGGCGGGGGGTAAAAGGGGAGGTAATGACACTGTATATTCAAGAGGGAAATGTTTGTGTATTTTGGTTAGTATGGTTCATAGTGTGAAAAATTTAAAAAAAATTAAAAAACCTTTCCCCTCTCAGTTTAAAACTATGACCTCTTATACTTATCTCCCCCAATTTAAGAGGAAAACATCTTGCATCCACTCTGTCTATATCTCTCATAATTTTGTAAACCACTTATCAAATCTCCCCTCATTCTTCTATGCTCCAAGGAATAAAATCCTAACCTGTAACTCAACTCCTGAAGACCCAGCAACATCCTAGTAAATCTTCTCTGCACTCTTTCAATCTTGTTGATATCCTTTCTGTAGTTAGACATCAGAACTACATACAATATTCCAAATTTGACCTCACCAATGACTTAAACAACTTCAACATAACATCCCAACTCCTATACTCGATACTTTGATTTATAAAGGCCAAGATGTCAAAAGCTTTCTTTACAACCCTTTCCAACTGTGACGCCACCTTCAGGGAACAATGTATCTGTAAACCCAGGTCTCTTTGCTCCTCCTCATTCCTCAGTGCCCGACCATTTACTGTGCATGTCCTACCCTGGACATGCATCATCTCACACTTGTCTGCATTAAACTCCATCTGCCAATTTTTGGCCCTTCTCCCAGTTGGTCCAGATCTCTCTGCAAGGTTTGAAAATCTTCCTCGCTGTCCACAGTGCCTCCTGCCTTTGTGTCATCAGCAAACTTGTTGATCCAATTTACCACATTATCATCTAGATCATTGATATAGACAACAAACAACAATGATCCCAACACAGATCCCTGAAGCACACCACTTGTCACAGGCCACCAGTCTGAGAAGCAACCATCCACTACCACTCTCTGTTTTCTCCCACACAACTAATTACAAATCCACTTTACAACCTCTCCATGAATACCTAGTGCATTAACCTCCCATGTGGGACCTTGTCAAAGGCTTTACTAAAGTCCATGTCGACAAAATCCATAGCCTTCCCTTCATCTACCTTCTTGGTAACCTCCTCGAAAAACTCTACAAGATTTATTAAATATGACCTACAATGCACAAAGTCATGCTGACTGTCCTTAATCAGCCCATGACTGTCCAAATGCCTATATATGCTATCTCTCAGAACTCCTTCCAATAATTTACCTACTACTGACATCAAGCTCACCAGCCTATAATTACCTGGTTTATTTTTGGAGCTTTTCTTAAAGAAGGGGACAACATGAGCTACCCTCCAATTCTCTGGCACTTCAGCATTTTGAATATATCTGCCAGGGCAAATATATCTGACAATAGCAAATACCAGAGGTGAGAGGAGGAAAGTTTAAGGGAGATATCAGTGGTACATTTTCTACCCAGTGAATAGTAGGTGACTGAATGCTTGCTGGGAGTGGTGTTGGAGGCTGATACAACAGGGTCATTCAAAAGACTCTTGGACCGGCACATGGATGTAAGAAAAATAGAGGGTTATGGGTGTGAGGGAGGGAAGGGTTAGATTGTTGTGGAGCAGGCTTACATGGGTCGACCCAACATCATGGGCTGTAGGGCTGTGCTGTGATGTTCTATGTATCCTGACAGAGTACTGCAGAGGATTCTAACAGAGGGGCAAAGTCCAGCAAATATGCCGTCTAAATCCTGTGGCTACCAGTGCAGGTCCGAGGTAGAGCATCCCCTGGTGAGTGACTCACATCTTGACACCGTAAGCCACAGTAGGCAGTGTGATGGACACTCTCCCCTCAACTTGATGACTTCAGCAACAAAAACCCAGGAGAAGCTTCAAGTTCAAGTTTATTATCGTTTCATATACAACCTGACGAAACTGCATTTCTCTGGGCGTACACAGCACATAACAATCTCATTTATGTATGAGGATATAATTTGAATAAATGTCTAGAAATATTTTGGGATAATTTACTCATTTACACGATACCGTTCATCAATCTCACAGCCTGTGGGAAAAAGTTATTTCCCAGCCTGGCTGTCCTGATTTTGATGCTCCTGTACCACCTCCTTGATGGTAGTGGGGCAAAGATACCGTGCGCTGAAATCAAAGGGTCTTCCATGATTCTTTGAGCCCTCTTAAAGAAACGTTTCTGGCAAATGTCGTCAATAGAGGAAAAGAAGAGCCTGGCAATCTTCTCAGCCATTTTGATCAAGCTAACTCAAGTTTATTGTGTTTGCACAAGTACAACCCAATGAAACAGCGTTCTTTGGTCCCTCGTGCAAAAAGTGCAGACACACAACTAAATATAACACACATGCAGAAAACAATACATATACAAGACAAGTACTCACACATACCAATAAAATAATAAATATTGTTGCGTGAATATGAGAGTCTCGGATGGTTAATGTGAGCAGTTCCTTTGGTCGTTCAGCATTCTCACTGTCTGTGAGAAGAAGATGATCCTCTGTATTGGCTTTCAGTCCAATGCTTTTCAGCTACCGTCCCACACAGTGATGCAGCCAGACAGGACACTCAATCGTGCTCCTGTAAAATGGGTGCCTACTCAGGAATTGTAGGCATGGCCATGCCTTCCTAATGCGGAGGTGTTGTGGGTCCAGGATGGGTTGTCCTGGATAGCTTGAGGACAAAGCAGCCCTCTTGACTGGCAGGCCATTCAGTACCCTGAATGTTCATTCCCTCCAACACTGCAGTGTCTGCAGGGTGCCCTGTCTAAAAAGCGCACTGCATTTACTCACCAAGGCTACTCTTACACTCCTCCCACATCCGTGACCTCCCTCACCAAGAAGGACAAGAGTAACGTGCTCAATGCAACGCCAGTCTGCATGTTCTCCTCCGAGAACCTACACTTCTTGAGGAGGTTGAGGAGGGAAATGTTACCATACCCCCTCTTGAGAGCACAATCTGGCTTTAGTATGTGTGGTGGAACATGGTTATTGTGGGCACATGCCCCACTGAGCTGGGCAGGCTGGCCCGACTGCTGAACTGGTAGCCCCTCCCCCTCAGACCCCTAAAAAAGGCCGAGAGCCCTAGTCTCCTCCCCCATACCTGCCCTTGGACTTGAGCCAGCAGCATGCTGAGGCATGCTTGGGATCTTTAGATCAATAAAGTCTTTGTCCTTTACTTCGTGTCTGTGAGTGGCCGTTGATCGTGCTACAGTATGGAAGCAGCAAAGCATCAGACTGGAATATTTATATATATATTTATTTTATATTATGCTTGTGTGGCACGGTTAGTGGCACGGTTAGCACAACACTATTGTAGCCAGCAACCAAGATTCAAATCCAGCGCTGTTTGTAAGGAGTTTGCTTGTTCTCCCTGTGACTGCGTTGGTTTCCTCCGGGTGCTTGGCTTCCTCCCACCATTCAAAACGTATGGGGGTTGTAGGTTAATTGGGTGTAATTGGGAAGGTAAGGGCTCGTGGGCCAACAGGGCCTGTTACCATGCTGTATGTCTGTATGAATGCATGTCTAAATTATCTTTTTATGAATGTAAGTGATTATTATGTGCACTGTAGACCAGAGAGACGTGGTTTTGCCTGGTTGTATATGTACGGTCAGATGATAATGAATCGGAACTTGAGTTAAATGCACCACTCTGACTTGAAACATATTCCCTGTCCTTCATCCTCATTGAATCTAAATCCTGTAATTCCTGCCCCAACAACATTGAGGGAGCACCTTCAGCAGAGGGACTGCAACGGCTCAGAGCCATGGCTCACCACCACCTTCCCAGGGGCTTCCAGGGAAATAGCAATGAATGCTGCACTTGCCAATAGTACACAGACCTTGAAGATGAATAGACAAAAAAAAAATCTTTGGGCATTTATGGATAACACGTTCATTATCCTGGAAAAAGACATCCAGTGTCAGGGGCCTCTGTGCCTGAGAGATTCCCACAGGACAGAGTATGCGTGGATCTCTGTCCACAGCTTGCTTGTGCCAGAAGGGTCAGGAGGTCCCAGATCACTTATTACCATGCTCCACCCAGAAGGAACACAGTGCAGAACTGGGAATAAGTTTGCTGGGGGAGATGAACTATCCATTTGCACCTGAGGGCTCAAATTCATCAAAGCATTCTGCAACACATTTGGCAACAACCCACTGGCACGTGCCTCCCGTTGAACCAGGTCATTATCTCCCCTCGAACAGCCACTCATCAACACTGTCAGACATCCAGTCTTCTCATTGGATCATTCTCACCTCTTGCTGAACATTTCCCTCTTATCAAACCAGTCTAATGTCCCTCTACATCCATGTGATGCCTTCTTCTCAAAGTACCAGACCAACAAATCTCTAATCGTAAATCAGTCTGAAACCTTCTTCTCAGAATCAACTCAAAAACTCCCATCCAGCCTCAAGCTTTCCACTCATTGAATTAGTCCGATGGGTTTTGAACTTGAAGAGGGGTAACTTTGATGGTATGAGATGTGAATTGGCTAAAATAGATTGGCAAATGGTACTTAAAGAACTAATGGTAGAAATACAATGGCAGTCATTTAAGGATAGCTTGGAGCAAGTGCAGAAAATGTACATCCTAGTTCGTACGAAGAATAAATCGAGGAGGGTAGCGCATCCGTGGCTAACAAGGGAGATCTGAGAGAGTGTCAAATCCAAAGAAGGAGCTTACAAATTAGCCAAAAAGAATAATATCCCTGATGATTGGGAGAAATACAAAGTTCTGTAGAGGAGGACAAAAGGATTAATTAGGAAAGGTAAAAGGGATTGTGAGAGGAAGCTGGCAGGGAACATAAAAAATGATTGTAAAAGCATTCATAGATACATTAAGAGTAAGAGGTTGGTTAAGACAAATGTGGGTCTGTTGCGGACAGAAACGGATGAGTTGATCATGGGGAACAAGGGGATAGCAGACTGTTTGAATGGCTATTTTCGTTCTGTCTTTACCAAGGAAGACATAACTAATCTACAGGAAATTATTGAGGATCGGGGATCTATTGTGACGGAGGGACTAAATTGTAAGTCAAGAACCAGAAGTTGTATTCGTTAAATTGCAGGGATTAAAGGGGGATAAATCCCTGGGGCCGGATAGTCTGCATCCGAGAGTGCTGAAGGAAGTAGCCCAGGAAATAGTGGATGTGTTGGTGATAATGTTTCAAATCTCTTTGGATACTGGATTAGTTCCTGAGGATTGGAGGGTGGCCAATGTAACCCCACTCTTTAAGAAGGGAGGGAGAGAGAAATCAGGAAACTACTGACCAGTTAGCCTGACATCGGTAGTAGGGAAGGTGCTAGAATTGGGAAATCATATCTGACTAATCTAATAGAGTGCTTTGAGGATGTAACCAGTAGAGTGGATAGGGGAGAACCAGTGGATGTGGTATATCTGGACTTTAGTAAGGTGTTTGATAAGGTTCTGCACAGAAGACTAGCGTATAAACGTAAAGAGCATGGTATAGGAGGTATGGTATTAAAGTGGATAGAGAATTGGTTGAGGGACAGGAAACAAAGAGTAGGAATAAATGGGTTCTTTTCAGAATGGCAGCCAGTGACTAGAGGGGAACCGCAGGGCTCAGTAATGGGGCCGCAGTTGTTTACAATATATATCAATGACTTAGATGTGGGAATAGATAACAGTATCTCAAAATTTGCAGATGATACGAAGTTGGGTGGCAGGGTTAGCTGTATGGAGGATGCTCAGAAAGTGCAGGGTGATTTGGATAAGTTAGGCGAGTGGGCCAGGGTGCGGCAGATGCAGTATAATATGGATAAATGCAAGGTTATCCACTTTGGAGGTAAGAACAGGAACGAGGATTATTATTTAAATGGTATCTGTTTAGGAACAGGGTCTCCCAGCGAGACTTGGGTGTTGCTGTGCATCAGTCATTGAAAGTGGGCGTTCAGGTGCAGCAGGCGGAGAGGAGGGCGAATGGTATGCTGGCGTTCATAGCGAGAGGATTTGAGTCCAGGAGTAGGGAGATCCTGCTGCAGCTGGACAGGGCCTTGGTGAGACCACACCTGGAGTACTGTGGGCAATTTTGGTCACCTTATCTGAGGAAGGATATCCTTGCCTTGGAGGGGGTGCAGAGAAGGTTCACTGGGCTGATACCAGGGATGGAGGGACTCGCATATGAAGAAAAGTTGGATAGACGAGGCTTGTATTCTCTGGAATTTAAAAGATTGAGGGGGGATCTTATAGAAACATAAAATTCTTAAGGGTTTAGACAGACTAGACACAGCAAGGTTGTTTCCAATGCTGAGAAAAACTAGAACCAGGGGCCATAGTTTAAGGATAAGGGGGAAGTTTTTTAGGACTGAGATGAGGAAAAATTTCTTCTCTCAGAGAGTGGTAAATGTGCGGAATTCTTTGCCACAGGAAGTAGTTGAAGCCGGTTCCCTGTGAATATTTAAGTGTAGGTTATATTTGGCCCTTGTGGCCAAGGGGATTAGGGGGTATGGGAAGAAGGCAGGAACCGAGTACTGATCAGCCATGAAGGGCCAAATGGCCTCCTCCTACACCTATTTTCTATGTTTCTACACCTTCCCATGCAGTTTCATATTTACATCAAAATTTACTGAATTGATCTTCTTATTAAAACCACCATATTGTCTGCTTCCTTGAACAATGGGGATGGTCATTTCTGATGAAGGTATGTAGAAATTTATTCTCTGAGAGGGTGGGAAAGCTCTGGAATTCTCTGTCCATGACAGGAGTGGAGGCCGGATCATAAGATATATTAAAGGGTAGATGGATAAATATTTGATAGATCAAGGAGTTGACGGTTATGGAGAATGGGCTCAGCTCCTATTTTCTTGCATCCACTATTTCCTTCAATGGAGCCAGTTTAACATCTCCCTCACTGGACAAGTATAATATCTTCCTCTCATGGAAACAATCTTATTGAATATATCTGACACCTTCTCTCTGAGTGAACCTGATATCTCCTTTCACTGAACCAGTGTCAGGTCTACTCCGTTTGACATTTGTCTTCAAGGATATCATCTCGGAAGATGCGGAATCTATATGGGTAGAACTGAGGAATAGCAAGGGGCGGAAAACATTAGTGGGGGTGGTATATAGGCCTCCAAATAGTAGTGTCGAGGTGAGGGAAGGCAATAAAAGAGAAATTAGAAAAGCGTGCAATAAGGGAACAGCTGTCATCATGGGAGACTTTAATTTGCATATAGATTGGACTAGCCAAATTAGTAAAAATACTGAGGAGGAGGAATTCCTTGAATATTTACGGGACGGTTATCTAGACCATTATGTCGAGGAACCAACTCGGGAGCAGGCCATTTTAGATTAGGTATTATGCAATGATAAGGGGCTAATCAACAATCTTGTTGTATGAGGCCCTTTGGGTAGGAGCGATCACAATATGATCGAATTCTCACTCGACATGGAGAGTGATGAAATTAAAACTGAGACTAAGGTCCTGAATTTAAATAAAGGGAATTATGATGGTATGAGATGGGAGTTGGTTAAGATTGATTGGGTGGTGTTTATGGGGGAGTTGACAGTGGATAGACAATGGAAAGCATTCACAGATCTAATGGAGAAATTGCAAAAATCGTTTATCGGTTTGGCATAAAAATAAACCAAAAAAGGTGACTCAACCGTGGATAACAAGGGAAATTAGTGACAACATTAGGTCCAAAGAAAGAGCATATCAATTGGCCAAAAAAAGTACCACAACTGAAGACTGGGAGCAGTTCAAGATGCACCAAAGGAGGACAAAGGGATTAATCAAGAGAGCAAAAATAAATTACGAAAGTAAGCTTGCGGCAAATATAAAAACCGACTGCAAAAGCTTTTACAAATATGTCAAGAGGAAAAGATTGGTGAAATCCAGAGTAGGTCCTTTGCAGTCGGAATCAGGGGAATATATAATGGGGAATAAGGAAATGGCAGACCAATTAAATTCTTACTTTAGTTCTGTTTTTACAAGAGGATACAAATAACCTTCCAAGAATGTTGGGAAACATAGAGACTAATGCAAGGGAGGAACTGAAAGAAATCAGTATCTCTAAGGACATGGTCTTGGGGAAATTGATGGGATTGAAAGCAGATAAATCCCAAGGGCCTGATAATCTACATCCTAGGGTACTTAAGGAAGTGGCCATTCAGATAGCAGATGCTTTAAGAATTATTTTCCAGAACTTGATAGACTCAGGATCAGTACCCATGGATTGGAGGGTGGCTAATGTTACCCCACTATTTAAAAAGGGGGGTAGAGAAAGAGTGGGGAATTATAGGCTGGTGAGCCTTACATCAGTAGTGGGCAAAAGGATGGAATCCATTATTAAGGATGTAATAGCGGAGCATATGACTAGCAGAGAAGGGATCGGACAGAGTCAACATGGATTTACAAAAGGTAAATCGTGCTTGACAAATCTAATGGAATTCTTTGAGATGGTGACAGGTAAAATAGATAGGGGAGAGCCAGTGGATGTGGTGTACCTGGACTTCCAAAAGGCCTTCGATAAGGTCCCGCATAAACGACTGGCTTACAAAATCAAGGCTCATGGGATTGGGGGCAAAGTATTGATGTGGATTGAGAACTGGCTGGCAGGTAGAAGACAGAAAGTTGGGATAAATGACTCATTTTCTGAGTGGCAGGCGGTGACCAGTGGGGTGCCACAGGGATCTGTACTGGGACCCCAGCTGTTCACAATTTACATTAATGATCTGGATGAGGGAATTGGATGTAATATCTCCAAATTTGCAGATAACACTAAGCTAGGAGGGGTTGTGTGCACGGAAGAGGGGGTCAGGAAGCTCCAGTGTGATTTGGATAAATTGAGGGACTGGGCAGATACATGGCAAATGCACTACAATGTGGATAAATGTGAGGTTATCCACTTTGGTAATACAAACCGGAGGGCAGATTACTATTTGAATGGCAATAGATTAAGAGATGGGGAAGTGCAGAGAGACCTAGGGGTACTTGTACACCAATCTCTGAAGGCGAGCATGCAGGTACAGTAGGCGGTTCAAAAGGCAAATGGTATGTTGGCCTTCATATCAAGAGGGTTTGAGTATAGGAACAAGGATACCTTACTGCAGCTGTACAGGGCCTTGGTGAGACCCCACCTGGAGTATTATGTGCAGTCTTTTATCTAAGGAAGGATGTTCTTGCAATGGAGGGAGTGCAGAGGCGATTCACCAGGCTGATACCTGAAATGGCAGGAAAGATTGCGCAAATTGGGATTGTACTCGCTGGAGTTTAGAAGATTGAGAGGGGATCTCATAGAGACATATAAAATTCTGGAAGGACTGGACAGAATGGATGCAGATGGTATGTTTCCAATGATGGGAAAATCCAGAACCCGGGGCCATGGTTTAAGGATAATAGGCAAACCATTTAGGACCGAGATGAGGAGGAATTTCTTTACCCAGAGGGTGGTGAATCTGTGGAATTCATTGCCACAGAGGGCAGTAGAGGCAGGTTCATTAAATATATTTAAGAGGGAATTAGATCTATTTCTTCAGTATAAGGGTATTAAAGGTTACGGAGAGAAGGCAGGGACGGGGTACTGAACTTTAAGATCAGCCATGATCTCGTTGAATGGCAGAGCAGGCTCGAAGGGTCGAATGACCTACTCCTGCTCCTATCTTCTATGTTTCATTGATCTCATTTGGGAGCTCCCTCTTTGAACAAGTCTATAATGTCCCTTTCATATGAACAGCATGGTCTCCCTCTCCCTCTCCCAACCCAGCATGATATTTCCATCCCCGTAAACAGTTCTCAACCTATGAATCAGTCTCACACTCAAAAAAACTCGTATCTTCTTCTCGATGCAGGTACAACAAGGCAGTGAAGAAAGCTAATGGCATGTTGGCCTTCATAACGGGGAGTTAAGTGTAGGAGCAGAGAGGTCCTTCTGCAGTTGTACAGGGCCCTGGTGAGGCCACACCTGGAGTATTGTGTGCAGTTTTGGTCTCCAGGTTTGAGGAAGGACATTCTTGCTATTGAGGGAGTGAAGCGTAGGTTCACGAAGTTAATTCCCGGGATGGCAGGACTATCATAAGTTGAAAGATTGGAGCGACTGGGCTTGTACACACTGGAATTTAGAAGGTTGAGGGGGGATCTGATTGAAACATAAGATTATTAAGGGATTGGACATGCTAGAGACAAGAAACATGTTCTCGATTTTGGGGGAGTCCAGAACAAGAGACCTCAGTTTAAGAATGAGGGGTAGGCCATTTAGAACGGAGTTGAGAAAAAACTTTTTCACCCAGAGAGTTGTTGATCTGTGGAATGCTCTGCCTCAGAAGCCAGTGGAGGCCAATTCTCTGGATGCTTTCAAGAAAGGGTTAGATAGAGCTCTTAAACATTGCAGGGTCAGGGCTCTCAGCTGGAAGAAGAGGAAAGCGACAGGAAAGGGAGTGATAGGAAAGAAGAGCAGCAGCAGGAAGCCCAACAGATGAGTAGCCCAGAAGAAGAGGACCAATAGCAAGAAGCCAAGCAAGAAGAGCCCAGCAAAGTGAGGCAAGCAACTCATCAGGAAAGTCAGAAGAGACACAGATACAAAGAAGAGAAGAAGAAGACACAAACACAGGTGCAGACACAGAAGAGCAAGAGTTGCACCGAGAAATAGGTAAAATAGATGGACAGAATATAGATTTTAAAAAATTTCCAGAACAGATGAGAGCATTAAAAGGATGCTTGATATTAGAATTTAGTGAAATGAAAAGAAAAATGAAAAGTACAGAAGAAAAAGTGAGTAGAATAGAGCTGGTCATGACAGAAATAGGGAAAAGATTAGAAAATGTGGAAGAACGAGAAACGGATGTAGAAATGGAAGTGAACGACTTAAGAAGAAAATTGGAAGAAAGTGACAAAAAAGTTAAAGAGTCACAAGAGTTGTTAGCTCAGAAAATTGATATGATGGAATATTATAGTAGGCGAAACAACATAAAGATAGTGGGCTTGAAGGAAGATGAAGAAGACACAAATATGAAAGAATTTATAAAAGAATGGATCCCAAAGGTCCTGGGAATGCCAGAAATACAGGAAGGAATGACTAGCTCCGAAACCACAGACACAGAATACAAGGGTCAAAAGATATTTTTTTACCCAGACATAAGTTTTAAACTCTTAACAAAGAGGAAGGAGTTTAATACAGCAAAATCAATTCTAAGGAAAAAAGGTTATAAATTTATGTTAAGATATCCAGCTGTGCTTAAAATATTTATGCCTGGGAAGCAAAACAGGCTGTTCTCGGATCAGGAGGAAGCACGAGAATTTGCAGAACGCCTGCAGGACAGAAGGAGAGATGAAGAGATGTAACAAGAACAAAGAACGACGATAAAATACATATAAAGATGTAAAAATAATGTATATGTAAGAACTGAAGAAGGGAAAGAAAATGGAAGAAAGGAAGTAAGGGAAAAAAAAGAGGGTGAGCTTTGTTATATGTGAAGAAAAATGTCTTTTCTGGAGGGGGTTGGGTGGGAGAGAATAACAGTCACTGCAAAATCGGTTGACGCTTGCGAGCGGGTTCGCAATCCAAATGGAGAGGGGAGTTGTGCTTGCCCAGCAAGGGACAAGGCGAAACTCAGAGGGGGGCGGGGGGTGACATTTGGAGTTAAGGGAATATTAGATGTGGGAGTTGTTGAAAATTTTTATGTTTTAAATGTGTTGTCATATATTGAGTTCAAAAGGGGAAAACTGAGAGATGAAAATGGGGAAAAGGGGGATGGTGGTGGTGAGGAAGCAGAAATGAGGTGTAAACAGGATATGAGATGGCCATGTTGAACTATATGACTATAAATATTAATGGAATGCATTACCAAAGTAAACGAAAAAGGCTATTAAATTTCCTGAAAAAATAAAAAATAGACATAGCATTTGTGCAGGAAACGCATCTAACTGAAGTAGAACATAATAAATTAAAGAGCCAGAGGTGTAGCTATATTAATTAATAAAAATGTACCAATCAAAATAGAGGAGGAAATAATAGATCCAGCAGGGAGGTATGCAATGATAAAGTGTCAGATATATTCAGAATTCTGGAATTTGATCAATATATATGCACCTAATGAATAGGATCAAAAGTTTATGCAAGATATTTTTTTGAAGATTGTAGATACGCAGGGGAATATATGGCCACAGAATAAAGTGGCCACATTTATGAAAATTATTGATATATGGAGGAAGCAGCACCCAAGGGAGAAGGAATACAGATATTATTCAAGTAGGCATAAAACATATTCAAGGATTTATATGTTTTTTTTGTCAGCTCATATTCAAGGGAGAGTTAGGAAAACTGAATATAAAGCTAGATTACTATCAGATCATTCACCCCTGTTATTAGCAATAGAACTGGAGGACATCCCACCAAGAACATATAGATGGAGGTTAAACTCCATGCTACTTAAAAGGCAGGAATTTAGAGAGTTTATTGAATGCCAAATTAAAATGTACTTTGAAATAAATATGGAATCAGTGAAAGACAAATCTATATTGTGGGATGCAATGAAAGCCTTCATTAGAGGGCAGATAATAAGTTATATAACTAAGATGAAAAAGGACTACAATTGGGAAATAGAACAGTTGGAAAGGGAGATAAGATAGTAAGTACAGAAAAAGAACTAGCAACAAGAGACGATATAACAAAAAGAAGAGAATTGGCAGACAAAAAAATAAAATACGAAACATTACAAACATATAAGGTGGAGAAGAACATAATGAAAATAAAGCAAAAGTATTATGAGCTAGGAGAAAAAACACACAAAATATTAGCCTGGCAACTTAAAACAGAACAAGCTAAAAGAACTGTATTGGCATCAAGGAAAAAGGACAAACAAATTACATATAATCCAATGGAGGTTAATGAGAACTTTAAGGAATTTTATCAAATATTATACCAAACTGAGAATGATGGGAAAGATGATAGAAGAGTGTTTAGCTAAAATTGAACTACCAAAATTGCAAGAGGAGCAAAACAAACTGATAAAATCATTTGAAACTTGCCAGATTCATGTAAGACAGCAATAATTACAGTAATACCAAAGACGGTGAAGGATCCACTAACACCAGCATCATATAGACCAATATCTCTACTTAATTCAGATTATAAAGTAATAGCAAAATTATTAGCAAACAGATTGGCCGACTGCATATCAAAAATAGTAAAACAAGATCAAACTGGATTTATTAAGAAAAGACAAACAGCAGATAATGTCTGTAAATTTATTAATCTAATTCATGCACTTCAAGGAAATAAGAAACCAACAGTAGCTGTAGCTTCAGACACAGAAAAAGCAGGGTAGAATGAAATTATTTATTTAAAGTATTACAGAGGTAGGTTTAATCTACCAGAAAAATATATTAATTGGATTAAAGCATTATATAATGGACCATTGGTGAAGGTAACAGTAAATGGATATGTATCGAACCAATTTAAATTAAGTAGGTCAACTAGGCAGGATGTCCACTATCTCCATCACTGTTCGCTTTAGCAATAGAACCATTGGCAGAATAGATAGAACACAAAATAAAATAAAAGGGATAAAAATAAAGGAGAAGGAGTATAAAATCAGTTTATTTGCAGATGATATCATAGTATACTTAACAGAACTAGAAATATCAATAAAATAACTATATAAGAAATTGAAGGAATATGGAGAAATATCAAGGTACAAGATCAACGCAAATAAAAGTGAAGTGATGCCAATGAGTAATGCAGATTATACAGAATTTAAAAAAGAATCACCATTTAAATGGCAAACACAAGCAATCAGATACCTAGGTATTAGATTAGATAATAATTTAAGCCACTTGTACAAATTAAATTATCAGCCACTAATAAATAAATTGCAGGAAGACTTAGAACATTGGAAAGAATTACCACTAACGTTGATAGGGAGGGTAAATTGCATTAAAATGAACGTCTTCCCAAGGATACAATACTTATTTCAATTGTTACCAATTCCCTTAACAGAGAAATTTTTTAATGAATTAAAGAGAATAATAAGGAAATTTTTATGGAAAGGGGGGAAACCGAGAATACCATTAGATAAATTAACAGAGAGGTACAACCAAGATGGATTGCAGTTACCAAACTTTAAAAATTATTATAGAGCAGCACAATTAAGGTATTTATCAGATTTTTATCAGACAAGGGAAAAACCAGATTGGACTAAGATAGAATAGGAGCTAGATAAAATAGAGGAGAAGGTACCAGAATATATACTTCCTAAGTGGGATGAAAAGCTGATATGATATAAAAGCTCACCAGTATTGTATCATTTACTCAATATATGGAAGAAGATTCATTAAGAAAGGAAAAAAAACAAATGACCAAATACCAAAATTATTATTGACGCAAAATCAGCTCATCCCTTTTACAATAGATAACCTTTCCTTTAGAGAATGGGAGAGAAAAGGAAATAAAAGAATAGAAAATTGTTTTTTGGGAAATAATTTATTAATATTTGAACAAATGAAGTACAAATATGGAATAAGTCATGGTACAATATTTGCTTACCATCAACTGAAAGCCTACTTAAATGATAAATTGTGAAACAGACTGAGATTATTAGAAGGAAGCAGCTTTGAATATGTAATTACAGACACAATGATAATTAAAAGATTTATAACGAACATGTGCATCAAGCTGCAAGAGAATGAAAATGATGAAATAAGCTATAAACCCAAACAAAAGTGGGAAAAAGATCAAGATGAAAAAAGAAACACGGGAAAAGTTATGCTCTGGAACTATGAAGAATGTAATAAACACAAGGTTACGCATGATACAGTATAATTGGTTACACAGGTTATATATCACACCCCAAAAGTTAAAAAAATGGGATCCAACATTATCAGATAGATATTTTCGCTGTAAGAAGGAAACGGGAACAGTACATGCAATTTGAGCATGTGAGAAAGTGAAAAAGTTTTGGGAAGATCTAAATCAGGTATTAAATAAAATCACAAAAAGCAACATACCAAAAAATGACACAATTTTCTTGTTTATTTGTTTAATGGATTTATTTATGTTGAATGTTTAATGAGTTTGGAGGGGGGTGGGAAGGTAGTGGGGAAAAGGGGAGAAAATGCTACTGTGTATATTTAAGAGGGAAATGTTTGTATGTATTTTGATTGATATGGTTCATAGAGTGAAAAATTTAAAAAAAATAAAGATTGCAGATTCCAGGGATATGGTGAGAAGGCAAGAATGGGGTACTGATTGTGGATGATCAGCCATGATGACAGTGAATGGTGGTGCTGGCTCAAAGGGCTGAATGGCCTACTCTTGGACCTATTGTCTATTGATGAAAGAGTTTTAAAATGAACCTTCCATTGAACCAGTCAAGCATCTGTCTCTTTGGAAAACTCTGATATAGAACCACATGGAACACTACAGCACAGAAGCAGGTCCTTCAGCCCTTCTAGTCTGTGCTAAACTATTACTCTGCCTAGTCCCACTGTCTTGCACCCAATCCATAGCCTTCCATACCCTTCCATCCATGTTCCTGTCCAAATTCTTCTTAAATGTTAAAATTGAACTGCATTCACCACTTCAGCTGGAAGCTCATTCCACACTCCCACCACTCTATGTATGAAGACGTTCCCCCTCACATTCGCCATAAATTTTTCCCCTTTCATTCTTAACCCATGTCCTCTGGTTTGTATCTCACCCACCCTCAGTGGAAAAAGCCGACCTACATTTACTCTGTCTCTCCCCCTCATAATTTTAAATACCTTTATCAAATCTCCCTCATTCTTCTACACTCCAAGGAATAAAGCCCTAATCTGTTTAACCTTTCCCTGTAACTCAGCTCCTGAAGTCCAGGCAACATTCTAGTCAATCTTCTTTGTACTTTTTCAATCTTATTGATATCCCATAGAGAAATTTGTGGAACTTTTCGCATTCATATACAACTGCCAACAGCTGCCTTTCGATATTGGCAAATTGGGTCTCTGCTGTTGTCAGGGCTTTCGAAGCAAAGGCTATCAGTTTTCCTTCCTGCACCAATGCTGCCCCAAGGCATCTGATGGAAGTGTCTACTTGTAATGTGACAGTTTTTTTTCTGTCGTAGTAACTCAGTTCTATTTCTCTTCAGAACACTTCCTTAAGCTTGTCGAAGTCTCGCTGATGCGATGGTGACCACTGACAATCCACATTCCTCTTTCAGCAACTCTTTGAGGTTGGCCGTGTGGAATGCCATGTGTGGGGTGAAGGAACTCATGTACTGGACCAGGTCAAGGAAGTTTCTTATTCCTTTATGTCTTTTGAGTGTTCCATTTCAGCAATGGCTGTTACCTTCCCTGGGCTTGGCCTGACCCCTTCAGAAGTGTACACCATTCCAAAAAATTGACATTCCTTCTCCTTTTTTTTTAATTTTTAAATTTTTCACACTTTAAACCATATTGATCAAGATACATACATTTTCCTTCTTAAATATATACAGTGTCATTTTCTCCCCCTTCCCTCCTCCCCTCCCTCCCTCCCTCACCTCCCCTCCCATTTATTTAAAGTTCAGAATATAAGATGCATTAAACCCGTCAAACAATGTTGTCACTCAATAAAAATAAACAAGAAATTCCACTGAGTCAGTGGAATTATCTTCTCCTTCTGTCATTTTAGGTGGTAGATGTCCATGGTAGGTTTTCTCTATTGTGTTTCATGTATGGCTCCCATATTTGTTCGAATATTGTAATATTATTTCTTAAATTATATGTTATTTTTTCTAGTGGAATACATTTATTAATTTCTATATACCATTGTTGTATTCTCAAGTTATCTTCTAATTTCCAGGTTGACATAATACATGTTTTTGCTACAGCTAGGGCTATCATAACAAATCTTTTTTGTGCTCCATCCAAATCGAGTCCAAATTCTTTGTTTTTTATATTACTTAGGAGGAAGATCTCTGGGTTTTTTGGTATACTTCTTTTTGTGATTTTATTTAATATCTGGTTTAGATCTTCCCAAAATTTTTTCACTTTCTCACATGTCCAAATTGCATGAATTGTTGTTCCCATTTCCTTTTTACAGATAAAACATCTGTCTGATACTGTTGGGTCCCATTTATTTAACTTTTGAGGTCTAATGTATAGCCTGTGTATCCAGTTATATTGTATCATATGTAACCTCGTGTTTATTGTATTTCTCATAGTTCTGGAGCATAACTTCTCCCATGTTTCATTCTTTATCTTTATGTTTAGATCTTGTTCCCATTTTTGTTTAGTTTTACCATTTGTTTCCTCGTTCTCCTTTTCTTGTAGTTTAATATACATTTTTGTTACAAATTTTTTGATTATCATTGTATCTGTAATCACATATTCAAAATTACTTCCTTCTGGTAACCTCAGACTGTTTCCCAATTTGTCCTTCAAGTAGGATTTCAGTTGGTAGTATGCCAACATTGTGACATTCCTTCTCCTTAAAGATGCATTTGTCTGCATTGAGTTTGATGCTGGTCCATCTTGTTCTCTCCATGGCTTTGTGTAGGTGAAGATCATGGGTTTTCCCGTCTCCACCAAAGACCTAAATGTTGTCTGCGATGCCGACAGCGCCCTTACATCCCCTGTAGGTCTCATCTATCTTTTGCTGGAAGACGTCTTGGCTCACCTTTAGGTCAAAAGGTAGTCACAAGAACTTGTACTGGCCAAATGGAGTATTGAACATTGTGAGCAGTGTCGATTCTTCATCCAGCTTCACGTTCCAACAGCCATTCTTTGCATCTAGCTTGCTAAAGATTTTGGATCCCACTAGTTCAGAAGTGATGTCTTCCAGCGCTGGTGTTGGATAGTGACCTCTTTTAATTGCTTCGTTTAAGTCTTTGGGGTCCAGACATATCCTCAGTTGGCCATTCGGTTTTTCCTTCATTACAATGGAATTCACCCTGTCGGTTGGCTCGACCACTTTCCCTATCACCATTTTTCTTCCATTTCTTTGAACTCCTGCTCTAGCCTTTGTTTCAGCTCTATTGGCACCTTCCGCGGAGCATGGATTATTGGTTTGCATTCTGGTTCTATGGTTATGTGGTCTTCAAAATTTCCAAAGCACCTGACTGTGTCATCAAACCATTCAGCGTACATGTCTATGAGCTCGGCCTTGTCTGTGATCGGAGGGCGTTGCTCAAGAGAGATGTTGGTATTGATCCTCTTGGACATTTCCTTCTCCCCGATCTCATTGTTTACAGAGATTAGCTGTAATTCCTGACAACTATTCAGGCCTAGGATTGTTGGTCTGTTGGCATCACCCATGAAGAATGTGCATATGATGCTCTTTCCTTTATGTCTGCCTTTTATTTGGACTTCCCCTAGTTGTTTAATCATGGGGCCACCATAGGATGTGAGTGTGACATTTACGGCTTCTAGCGTGTCTTCCTCCGGGTACCCATTCACCGTGTTCTCAGGGAACATATCTGACAGTAGTCTGAGCGGGAGGACGTTGCTTTGAGAACCAGTGTCCAACTTTATTTTTAAGTTGGATATTGTTGGTTTGTTTCTGATTTTTCTTTTCACTTGGAGCGTGGTGTGCAATTCACTTTTTCCTCCCTTCCCTTTCTTGGATGTCTCATGGAGGATATTGTTTCGATATCGAGCGTCAGTATGTCGGAGTCACTGCTGTTGCTTCCCTCTGTATTCTTCCTTCTATATTCTTGTTATCTCTCTCTTTTCATGCCAGACCTACACAACTTTTTCCCAGTGATTGACCTTCCCACAGGTCCTGCACTTTGAACCATACACGGGGCATTTCTTGGAGTCATCAATAGGGTGCAGTCTGCTGCACCTCCTCCACTTCTCAGATGTCTGCGGCTTTTCTGTGTGCGCTTTATGGCATCGCCCCTTCTATCTCTGTGCTGCGTGTTGGCCTGTATGGAGAGGGATTGCATTTGCCTCCTAGTGGCCTCAAAGGCCCTAGCTGTGTCTACGGCATCTGCTAGTTTCAAGCTGTCTTTTCCGATGAGAGCTTTCTGCACTTCAGGATGAGCTCTTCCCCAGATTAGTGGTGGACTATTCTCTCCTCTATTTCTTTGAACTTGCATTTTGCAGCCATGTTCTTCAGCCTTGTAAGGAAATGATCTACTGGAACTCGTATCGCTTTGGCTGGATTTAGGCTCCAGTCTCTTCGGAGGCGTGGGTTCGGATCCCACCGCTGCCACCATGTTGTGTCCCATCAGTTCCAGATGAGAGGAAAATTTTTCAAATATCCTTTCTGAGTTATTTTCTTCCTCTTCAACCAGCTCCCAGCTATTAAACAGGTCTAGTCCTCGCTCCCCCGTCCGGAGAAGGATGTAACTAACCTTTTCCTATGGTGAAAAACCATAGTCCCCATCACACCTTAGGACTGCACGCTCAGCCCACTACTGTTCACACTGCTGACTCACGACAGCATCGCCAGATTCAGTCCTAACAGTAATCACTTGTGGATGATGTTGCAGTAGTTGGCCTCGTTGACAACCACGATGAGTCAGCTCACAGAGAGGAGGTTGGGAGGTTTGACAAATGGTGCGAGAACAACAACCTGCCTCTCAAAGTGGACAAAACAAAGGAGATGACTGTGGACTTCAGATGGATGAAGGATGACCATTCTACACATCAATGGTTCCATCTTGGAGAAAGTGAAGAGCACAAAGTTTTGAGGTGTGTATATAAAGGACCAGCTATCCTGGACCCACAACACCTCCTCATTAGTCAGGAAGGTGCACCACTTCCTAAGGAGGTTGAGGAAAGCAAGGTTAATGGTCACCATCAGGACAACAGCATTTTACAGCAGCATTATTGAGAATGTAACTCCTGACTGGATCATTGTGAGGTTCAGTAACTGCAGAGCATCGGACCGTGTCATCAAAATGGCCGAGGTGATCACTGGGGTCTCCCTTTCCTCTATTTACTGGAGTGTTGCTTAAATAGGGTGTCAAAGAATTATAGAGGACCCTTTCCATGCAGCACACATCAAGAATGAGGTACCAGGAGCAACAAAATCAGGACTGTCAGGCTTAGAAATAGGGCTGCAGGCTGTAAGATTGATGAACAGTATCCTGTAACGGAGTAAATCATTCCAAATATTTATATATATTTATTTTAAATTATAACTCAGTATATATATGTGATTATTATGTGCTGTCTATTGTGTGTGTATGTGTGTGCTTCGTGGTCCTGAGAAACGTACGTTTGATCTCCCAAAATGCAACTCCTCACATTTCTGTACATTAAATCCAATCAACTATTTCTCTGCCCACCTGAAGTTCCAGCTGTATCTTTGGCAACTCTCTTCACAATCTACAATACTAGACACTTCAATGTCATCTTTAAACTTCCTAATTACGCCATGTATATTTCTGTCTTAACCAATGATCTAGATGCCATACAGCAATTGGCCCAGCACTGATCCTTGTGGCACACCACTAGTCACAGGCCACGAGTCTTCCCCCATCTCTTTCTACCATGAAGCCAATTTTCTCTCCATTCTGCCATCTCACCTTGGATCCCAGGCACCCTAACCTTCCAGAATAGCCTACTATGCAGAACCTTATCGAATGCTTTATCGAGAGTGGTGGATCTCTGGAATTCTGTACCCCAGATTGTTGCAGTTGAATCATTGCAAGCACTTAAAGTGGAGGTTTGCGAAAGTCATGGGACTGAGGGATGTGGGGAACTGGCACAGAGGAGGAGATGAGGGTCGGGTAGATTAGCCATGATCATGTTGAAAGTTGAGTGATGTGGCTTCCTCTTGCTCCTATTTTCTTGTGTCATGTCATGAAACAAGACAGGGTTTGGTCTCCAGATTCTGCTCTTTGCTGTAGAGCTTCAATTTGTAACATGCCAGTGCGTCAAACACAGTAATTTGTTTCAGAATCAGTTCCAAGTTCGGACAAGGTCTTGGACCTTTCGTCTACTTTCTACTCTTCTCCTTTATAGTCGTTTCGCTTTATAGATTGACCAAGGTGGTGTCTGAGATTTATTCTGTAATGCACAGAGAAATTTCCCTCTCAACCAGTGGTTCTCAAACTTTTTCTTTCCACTCACATCCCATTTTAAGTATTCCCTATGCCATCAGTGCCCTGAGATTAGTAAGGGGTTGCTTAAGGTGGGATGTGAGTGGGAAAGGAAGGTTGAGAATCACTGCTCCAGACCCAATTGTTACTGAAATATTTTGCTTGAGAAAAATTGTCACTGGCCCATTTCCTTGGGAGTTATGAAACTGTGCACATAACGGGTCAATTAGGTACGATTAAAACAGTGGCCTTCAAATTTTTTCTTTTCACTCACAAACCACCTTAAGCAATCCTTTACTAATTGCGGTAGTACACCACTGGCCTACTGTAGGGGGCAACATCTGTACCTGCAGGAGTGTAAGGGGACAGGACAACACCTGGCCGGCTGTCAACCAGTCGGCCTGAATGGATCAAGCCCCACCCTGTTGGGTGTCAATCACCCTCTGGGATATAAGCCTGTGCCGGCTTCCTAAGGCCTCACCCACAGTTGCTACAGCTCTGGCTCTATGGAAGTCTTTGTGGATTAAAGCATGTTGTACGGTCTTTATATTTGTGTGTGTCTTATTCTGGCTAACTGTGCACCACACTAATTACAGAGCACCTATGGCATAAGGATTATGTAAAGTGGTAGGTGAGTGGAAAGAAAAAGGTTGAGAACCCCTGGTCTAAACCCTGCTCCACATCTAATAGTAAAAATGCAAAGCTGGCAGAACTCAGCAGGTCAGTGTCCTTTACAAAGGTATAGATACATAACTGATGTTTCAGCTTGAGCCCTGATAGACTTAGTTGGATCTGGGAGCTGCACATTATTGGAGAACTTCAATAGGTTTCCAGCTCCCACTTATATTTGCTCTGCGTCACACATTCTGTGTAATAAAGGAACAACAAGTACACAACTTACTCAAACAGAACAGGTCTTATCCGTGTCTGGGTTTAGCTGTTCAAAAAGGAAGGAGACAGAAGGTGGAGTTAGTTTCACACCTATTGCTGGCAAGATGCTGATAGTCATAAAGTTGAACTAAATGAATCAGGTATGTAATCAAACCTCACCAACATAGTTTTATGAATGGTAAATCATTTTTTATGCATATGCTCAAATCTTTTGAAAAAGTGACTGCGAAGGTTGATAAAGGGGAACCTGTAGATGTAATATATTTAGATTTCCAGAAGGCTTTTGCCATGTAAGATGCTGATTAAAGGCCCAAGGGGTTGGAAGAAGTGTGTCAGCATGGATGAAAACTGGCTGCCACAGAGAAAGCAGAGAGTCGGAATAATCCGGGCCTCATCAGTCTGGAGGGATGTAACTTGAGGAGGTACCCCAGGGATCGGTTCCTGGCCCTCAGGAGTTTACTATTTGTAGTGATGGCCTGGAGGAGGCAACAAAATGAAAGGCTCCAAGATTATCGATGACACGAAAACAGGTGGAAGGACATTGAGGATGTTGTGAATTTGTAATGGGATACATGAAGGATTGAGGGAAAACTTAGCCAATGTCGGGGGGGGGGGGGGGGGTGGTGGTGACTGTATGAGGTACTTCAGTGAGAAGTTATCTAAATGAAGAGAGGCTTCAAGTGAGTGAGGTTCAGAGGGATCAGGATGCTTTTGTGCTTGAGTCTGAATATATTAGCAGCTGGACAAGTGAATAGTTAAGATAATAGCATGATGCCTTTATTGCAAAGGGCTGGGATGCCCCATTTGGTCCCTATACTCAACAAAGTTTATAGTAGAATTGGAAGCAGCTCAAAGAAATCCTGTCAGGGTGCTGCTCTGCGTGGGGTGGGAGCCGCTCTGCCCAAGACCATAAGAAGCTGTAGAGGGCTGTGAACAGAGTTCAGGCCATCACACACAGCTCCTTCCCCTCCATTGATTCCAGCTATACCTTCCACTGCATTGGAAAAGCAACCAACGAATTGAAAGGCAACCAATGAATTGAAAGGCTCATCCAACCCTGGTCACCCTCTTTTCTCCCTCCAACTGTCACTGTTATCAGACTCCTGAACAAACAACACACCAGTAAAATAATGTTGCCTTTGCTCCATTGTGACAGATCTCTCTGTGTAACCTTGTACACTGTACTGTGTCTGTTGCTGTACTATGTATGGGTTGACTACCTGGACTGCTCATTAAATGAATCTTCTCACAGGTGGCAAGATAAATTGAAATTAAAATGATTCACCAGGCTAATGCCTAGCGTGAGGGGCTAAGACAGTTTGGGTCTGCTTTCCATGCAGTTTGGAAGAATTAGGCCTGAACCTATTCCAACATATAAAATGCCAAGGGAGTTGAGGGGAAAGATATGAAGATAGCTTCAACAGTAGGAGAGTTATAAGTAGGGAGACAGAGCAAAATAAAGGGCCGCTCACTGAGGTAGGCAACCATGTTCATATTGAATAGTGGGGCAGGAATGCACTATGGCCTCCTCGTGCTTCCATTTCTTGCATGACTGGGCCACCGTGTATTGGAGGGTGTTAGTGCGTGTCTGGGACGTCCGTGTGTTGGACAGGATTAATCTATGTCTGGGACATTCGTGTGTTGGACAGGGTTAATCTGTGTCTGGGACGTCCTTGTATTGGACAGGGTTTATCCAAGTCTGTGAATCCATGCATTGGACAGGGTTAATCCATGTCTGGGACGTCCATGTATTGGACAGGGTTTATCCATGTCTGGGACGTCCGTGTATTGGACAAGGTTTATCCATAGCTGGGATGTCCGTGTATTGGATAGGGTTTATTCGTATCTGGGAAGTCCGTGTATTGGACAGGGTTAATCCATGTCTGGGACGTCCATGTATTGGACAGGGTTAATCCGTGTCTGGGACGTCCGTGTATTGGACAAGGTTTATCCATAGCTGGGATGTCCGTGTATTGGACAGGGTTTATTCGTATCTGGGACGTCTGTGTATTTGGACAGGGTTAATCCGTGTCTGGGATGTCCGGGTATTGGACAAGGTTTATCCATGGCTGGGATGTCCATGTATTGGACAGGGTTAATCCATGTCTGAGACATCCGTGTATTGGACAGGGTTAATTCGTGTCTGGGACGTCCGGGTATTGAACAAGATTTATCCATAGCTGGGACATCCGTGTATTGGACAGGGCTCATCTGTGTCTGGGACATCCTTGGTTTATCCATGGCTGGGATGTCTGTATATTGGACAAGGGAAATTGACATTGAAGCCTGCAATCTATATCCTCCAGCTTTGGGCCACATCCTGCCTGGAAGATCATTCTCTGTTACTTTTCCAGAACAACAGTCACACAGAACTCTGCAGCATAGAAACAGGCGCTTTGACCCTTCTAGTTTGTGCTGAACTATTATACTACCTGGACCCACTGACCATATGCCTCTATTTTCCTCCCATCCACGTACCTGTCCAATTTATTTCTTAAACATCTAAATTTAGCCAATTCCACTGGCAGCTCGATGCACACTCTCAGCACTCTCCACGAGAAGAGTTCCACCTAATGTTCCTTTTAAACTTTTTCCCTTTCAGCCTTAAACCATGTCCTCTAGTTTTTAATCTCTCCTCACTTCTGTCTAGACCCATCATAAATTTTGCATATAGATTGTGATCATCTCTGCTTCCATGGCATTTTCTGCCCCATCCTGGAACCTCTTTGTTATAATATAGTGAGCAATATGATCCAAGTTTGATCTAATAAAAATGTGACATATTCAAAATAATTTCTGAATTTTTGATTCTGGATATTAAATTGATGTAGCCATTCTATCCTCTCAAACCAGCACCCTCCCTACCTCAGACATTAGAAGTGGGCGGGATGTATCCCAGGGGTGACCAACCTTTTCATTTTTAAACATTCAGCAAGGTAACAGGCCATTTCAGCCCACGAGTCTGCACCGGGTTAGGTTAATTGGACGGCACGGACTCGTGGGCTGAATGGCCTGTAACTGCTTATGTCTAAAATAAAGATTAAAAGTTTGGCCACCTCCTGCCTGGGAGTTTCCAACGGGTGGGAGGAAGAGTTGTGATGGTGAACTTTCAGGGGAAGTTCCACAAAGTTTCTTTTGAAAATTTTATTTATTTAATTATAAATTTTCAAACTCAATCAATGTCAACAATCCATAATAATAAAAACACACTACATTTTCCAATCATATTCAAGTTTCACCGTTGAATCCAATATCCACCACCCCACCACCTCGTCACCCCCTCCCTTATCCCCATTAATATATCTAGAGACAAAATTAAATCGACAATAAAGCTGAAAAGAAAGAGAGCAGCAATAAATGAGTCCTCATTCCCTATTCTTGTAGCATTTTACAGCGTCCCTCTACCTTACAGACATTCTTTCTTTTCTTTGGCTTGGCTTCGCGGACGAAGATTTATGGAGGGGTATGTCCACGTCTGCTGCAGGCTCGTTGGTGACTGACAAGTCCGATGCGGGACAGGCAGGCACAGTTGCAGTGGTTGCAAGGGAAATTTGGTTGGTTGGGGTTGGGTGTTGGGTTTTTCCTCCTTTGTCTTTTGTCAGTGAGGTGGGCTCTGCGGTCTTCTTCAAAAGAGGTTGCTGCCCGTCGAACTGTGAGGCGCCAAGATGCACGGTTGGAGGCGATATCAGCCCAGTGGCGGTGGTCAATGTGGCAGGCACCAAGAGATTTCTTTAAGCAGTCCTTGTACCTCTTCTTTGGTGCACCTCTGTCTCGGTGGCCAGTGGAGAGCTTGCCATAGAACACGATCTTGGGAAGGCGATGGTCCTCCATTCTGGAGACGTGACCCACCCAGCGCAGTTGGGTCTTCAGCAGCATGGATTTGATGCTTGCGGACTCTGGCAGCTCGAGTACTTGGATGTTGGTGATGAAGTCATTCCAATGAATGTTGAGGATGGAGCGGAGACAGTGCTGATGGAAGCGTTCTAGGAGCCATAGGTGATGCCGGTAGAGGACCCATGATTCGGAGCCGAACAGGAGTGTGGGTATGACAACGGCTCTGTACACGCTGATCTTTGTGTGTTTTTTCAGGTGGTTGTTTTTCCAGACTCTTGTGTAGTCTTTCAAAGGCACTATTTGCCCTGGCAAGTCTGTTGTCTATCTCTTTGTCGATCCTTGCATCAGATGAAATGGTGCAGCCGAGGTAGGTAAACTGGATGACTGTTTTAAACTGTTCTTACACTCGTGGGCTGAAATGGCCTGTTACCATGCTGAATGTTTAAAAATGAAAAGGTTGGTCACCCCGGGATACATCCCACCCACTTCTAATGTCTGAGGTAGGGAGGGTGCTGGTTTGAGAGGATAGAATGGCTACATCAGTTCCTTACAGACCAAAAATAAACAAAATTACTACACATAAAAATTCTTACAAAAAAATTCAAACTCAACAAAAAGACAAATTGCTGGACCCCAGGTCTTTAAATTTTTGTGACTCAACCTAATTAAGATGGATGGATGGATTTCCCCCCCCCCCCCCACCACCACAAAGGAGAGGGCAGGTGGGAACAGACAGAGTGATGAAGCACAAGGAAACACACTGTATCTTTGCCCCTGTATAACACAGGTACAGTAGCCAAATTTTAAGGAAGGTGTTGTATTTCCTCTTTAAATTATAGGTCATATTCTCCAGGGAAACACAGCTCTGCATTTCTGCATTCCAGCGCGTAATGTCTAGATGAGAGTCCGACTTCCAAGTAACCCCCATGCACTTCCTGGCCAAAGCAATCAACACAAATTGGATTTGAAATTTGGACAGCTTCATCATTAGTCTTATGTCCATGATGTTTCCCAACAGGAACAACTCAGGGTTCTGTGGGAACTCCTTACCTATGGTTTTCTCTAGGATTTGGCCAAGCTCCACCCAAAAGGCTCCCTTCTCTGTGCCGCACCTAGAACTTTGATCTGAAATTTCTGGCTTAGCCTTGTTCATTTTCTGTGGCATATAGTACAACTGGTATAGAAAATAATACTGCACTAGCCTGTATCGAGTATTAATAATCGTGGTTATGCTATCACGACACAAGTCTTTCATCAATCGTTACACCCACATCTGACTCCCACCTTTGCCTAGATTATGAAGACCCGGCTTCAGGCTTTCCGCTCAGAGTAAGAAATACATTGCCGTGATAAACTTACACGTGTTCCCCTATTGAATCTCCATGCACTCCGGTAGGGCCATAGCTGGACCTAATTTGTCCCTTAAAAAAAAGTCCTATAGATAGAAATAAAATGTCCAGTTTGACAAATCATATGTTTTTTAAGGTGTTCAAATTACATAAGCTGCCCCCACTCATAGCAGTCCTCAATACACCTGATTTCTTTCTGACAGCAGGTGTCCAGGATCTTGTTATCTATTTTCCATGGTATTAAGCCATTCTGAGTCAGGGATTTTTTTTGAAGACAGCCCCACTTTAAGAAGTTTCACAAAGTTGATATGAAATCTGATCCACCGATTTTGACCTGCAGTTCCCACTCTGGGTTGGCTGGTACATGTTTGGAATTGGCACAGGGTGTTTGTGGTACCCATCAGCACTGCCTGCCAACTATTGTCAGAAAGCATTGCCTGAAAGGTCAGAATGGAGTGGAACAGCTCAGGGAGGAGAGTTAGTCCTTTCTCGTTTAGTTGTCGACAGGATTAATTGTCCTCCACTAACTGCCCCTAAACTGGGCTGGCGGTAAGCATTGTGCTGGTGGGCCAGGGCCAATATGGATGTAGATTCCCCTCACTGAAGGGTGAGAGTCATAGGCATTTATGGAATCCTGCATTTCACAGTCACTGCAACGAACTTCTTCTGAAATTTCAAATTGACAGTATTTAATTACCTGAATGTAACTTCTCCGGTGGGATCCAAACTCATATCTTTGGATCAGGGATCCAGAACCAGGTCTGTCCCATGATCTAAGTCTCTTTAACGGCTGTGACCCAGTTTAGCAGTCAAATAAAAGCTAATTAAATGGATGCTTTTCAATGGTTTGAGTTACATTTTGGTTGAAGAAATGACCAGCCCAAATAAATAGCAAAACAAGGTAATCTTGGTGGCAGAGTTGGACCTTTGGTGTTGAGGGAAAGATGAAGGAAAGGGTTTTATTTAATTTGTAAAGTGGGGATGCTTTGAGGTGAAGGACAAGTTGCTACTTGAATGCCAACTCACATGGGTACGGAGATTACAGGGCTGACAAAGGCAGGAAAAGATTTCAAACAAATTAAACCATTTGATACTTAAAACATTTCTCTGTAACATTAAAACAGGAATTGGTTTGTTATTGTTTGGTAGCAATCTAAACTGAACCAGAGTGCTCATAAACTCAGGAAATTGTGCTTTTATTAGCATGGCTAAAGACAACAGGGGCCTGTTATAATTAGTGATTAAAACATTGGTATTTATGTTGATTAAAACTCCAGTGTCATTAATGCTACTTATAACTTGCTTGTGAGTTTTAAACAGGAAAGTCTGCAGACACTGGGGTTAAGTGCCATACACAACAGTACTGCAGAACATCAGCAGGCCACGCATGCAGTATCCATGGGAATTATCGGGTAACCAATGTTTCGTGCCTGAGCCCTGTAGCACGACTGATTTCACTCAGAGATAAGTGAGGAATACAAACACACTTTTAATAGCTTACAGCCAATGGCCGATAGATACAACAGTCCTCGGGTGAATCTGAGGTAAGGCAGGAAAACCAGTGTTGAAATTGGGGTTGGTGAGGGTGGAGCCAGCCATCTGAACTACACACAGACAGTGAATTCCAGTTCACTGCAAGCCCTTCATCAAGGTCTGAACAAAAAGCAAGCAGGTGTTGGGGGGAGTGGGGAGGAGAGGAAAGGAGGAAGGAAGGGGCAGGGGGTGGAGCACAGACCAACCCTGGATACAGGTAAGAGGGCAGAAGAGAATAAAAGCTGAGAAGTGATTGGGGAGAGTGTAGTTCCTCAGTGGACAGAGCCCCAAAACAGCCCTTCCAAGTGAAGCAACATCACTGTGAATCTGCAGGGGTCGTCTACTGCATCCGGTGCTCCTGTTGTGGCCTCCTCTACATCTAGACGCAGACTGGGAGATCGTTCCATCGATCACCTTCACTCTGTTCACTGCAATAGTGAGGGCCTCCTTGTTCCCACCTATTTTAATTCCACACACCATTCCCACGCTGACATGTCTATCCGTGGCTTCATGCTTTGCCAAACCAAGACCACCCCAAATTGGAGGAACAACACCTCATATCCCATCTAGGCACTCTCTAACGAGACAGCTTTAACCCTGACCTCCAATTTCAGTTAAACCCCTGCCCAGGATCTCTCTTTTTTCCCCATCCCTCTGTTTCCTTTCCTTTCGCTCCCCAGCCCCTTCCTGTCCCTTTCCTATTTGAGAGCTACCCCTTCCCCCTATAATTTCTCTGCTTTTTCCCTTCCACCCTCCCACTTTTATCCACCTGCTTGCCAATGCTCCTCGCCCCTGCTCCTTTCTCCTTCCTCTCCTCTCTTCCTCCTTCCTCCCCCCTCCCCACCTTTCTAGTCAGGTTCTCTGTTCATACCTTGACCTCAGGCCCAAATCATTGGTCAGCCTTCACTTCCCATGGACGCTGTGTGACCTGTTTTCTCCAGCACGTTGAAGTATCAGCGTCATTATATCTAATTAAAATACTATCGTCCTGTTGTATCTCATTAAAACATCAGTATCTGGCTATAGTTGAGTAAAACTTCAGTCCTCAGCTAGAGACTGTTAAAATTTCTGTGCTGATTTTAGTTGAGCAAAACTGAGGCAACGTAAGAAGCCAGTTGCAGATCATGCTGATAAATAATCACTGTCCATTTTTAAATGATTATAACATCAGTAGCAACTTATATGGATCTTTTTTTAATTTTACTTTTACGTTTGTCACGCTTGAAAACAGTCATTTTTAACATATTTACATATTCTTTTCGTACACTTTGCTTCTGAGGTTCAAATATAATATCAATTTACTTGTAATTCCTCTCCCTCCCCCCCTACCTGCAAACATCGAAAGAAAACCAAACAACTTAAAGAACTGAAATTAGCAAAGGAATGAAGAGAATTTCAGCGTCCCGCCAGTCTCTCTAATCTTTGAGGTGCTTCACTGCTGTTGTCTTTACACGTTTCATTGGATTTTTCGACCTGTGAGCTGTCATTATAAAGTGTTGTATTTATTTCTTAAATTATATGTTATCTTCTCTATGGGTGCACTGCTGTGCATCTTCATGGATCATTGAGTGATGAGCAGGGTGGAGTCGGACCTCCAGGTAATCGCAATACGTTGTTTTGCTACTGACAGGGCAATATCTACAAATTTAATTTGGAATTTTGTCCTCCAATTTTCCCAATAAATACAACTCTGGGTCCAGTGGGAAGTCTACTCCCATGTTAGCCTGACATTGGTCAGAGGGAAGGTGCTAGAATCAGTTGTTAAAGATGCATTCGCAGTACATTTGGAGAGTAGTGGTATCATCGGACAGAGTCATGTAACCAGTAGAGTGGATAGGGGGGAATCAGTGGATGTGGTATATCTGGACTTTAGTAAGGCATTTGATAAGGTCCACACAGAAGACTAGCGTACAAACTTAAAAAGCATGGTATAGGAGGGATGGTATTAAGGTGGATAGAGAATTGGTTGATGGACAGGAAGCAAACAGTAGGTATAAATGGGTTCTCTTCGGAATGGCAGCCAGTGACTAGTGGGGGTACCGCAGGGCTCCATGCTGAGGCCACAGTTGTTTGCAATATATATCAATAACTTAGATATGGGAATAGATAGCAATATCTCAAAAAGGATCTTACAGAAACATAAAATTCTTAAGGGTTTAGACAGACTAGATGTAGGAAGGTTGTTTCCAATGCTGGGAAAAACCAGAACCAAGGGTCACAGTTTAAGGATGAGGGGGAAGTTTTTTAGGACTGAGATGAGGAACAATTTTTTCTCTCAGAGAGTGGTGGATCTGTGCAATTCTTTGCCACGGGAAGTAGTTGAGGCCTGCTCCTTGTCAATATTTAAGAGTAGGTTAGATTTGGCCCTTGTGGCTAAGGGGATCAAGGGGTATGGAGAGAAGGTGGGAACCAGGTACTGATCAGCCATGATCATATTGAATGGTGATGTAGGCTTGAAGGGCCAAATGGCCTACTCCTGCACCCATTTTTCTATGATTTTTTTCTATGTTTCTATGATCGTGGCCAAAAGGGTCTCACCTTCGTGCAGGTCCATATGGAGTATAAAAGTACCGATTTCTAACCCACGCCTGAAGCACATTTCTGATATCCTTGGTTTTTCTTTATGTAATTTTTGTGGTGTGAGGTACATTGGTGTAAGAAATTGTATTGTACCAATCTAAGTCTGGCGTTGATCACCAATGTTACACTTTCCCTACATAAACCCGACCAACACTCTTCACTGATCGTTATTACCAAGTCCGGCTCCCACCTCTCCCTCGATCTTTGCAGGCCAGTTTTGGGACTTAAACGGATGTTTAAAAGAATAGTGCCAGGTTTAAACATCAGTAGGGAGCTGGAGGGACTCATTTTGGGTGGGCGGCCCGAAAAAGGGTGCACAGACATGTTTTCTCTCCACAGGCGCTGCCTGACCTGCTGAGTCTCCCCCAAACGTTCATTGTTTGCTCACAGGTTTGATCAGCAGGTTATTTTATCAAACACCAATGGATGGTTCAATGCTGATTAATCATCAATACCTGGGCTACTGATCAGTACCAAGATAGTTCTGATAAACACTCGAGCCCAATTACAGCTTCTGAATACATCAGTGATCGCTTATAGATAGATAACCATAACAGCCTATTAATGCTGATTAATTCATCAGTACCCAATTAAAGATTTCATCCTCGTTAATTGCACAAACTGTTCTGTGTTAGAAAGAGGGTTTGGATATGTTTAGTTTGATCGTAATCACCTAGGAATTGGGAGAGGTTGGAGGGGATCAGTTATTGTTAAATCCCTGTATTATATTGAGACAATTATTCCCTGGGCCCCACACTGCATGGACAATGACAGGAAAGTCTCACAGGAGAGAATTTGTACTTGAAGACCCATATTGTATTGAACAGGATTCATTGGTGTCTCAGACATTACAGACCATAATTGATAGGTTAATTCTTGGGTAATCCAGTTGTGTCCAGGGTCTGCTCTGCATGTACAATGGGGGTAACTATAAGATCACCAGATGTGGGAGCTAAATTAGGTCATTTGGCCCATCAAGTCTGCTCCATCATTCGAATCATGGCTAATGTATTTTTTTTCCTCAGCCCCATTCTCCTGCCTGCTCACCATAACCTTTAATAATCAAGAAACTATCAATCTCTGGTTTAAATCTACCCAATGATTTGAACTCTACAGCCAACTGTGGTAATGAATTCCACAGATTCACCACCCTTTGGCTAAAGAAACTTTTCCTCGTCTCTCTTTGTAGAGCTCGTCAAAAGAATCAAAGACTTGTTGATCCAAACCAAGGCTTTTATTAGCAAAAGACAGGAGCTCTTCACAGGTGGCCGACCAGTCCGGAATGACCCGACCTGGCTAGGGACACAACCCTTTAAGGCCCAGACAATAGGCGTGGCTTAGCTCTCAGCCAATCGCTGTAAGCGCAGTCTAGATACAGTAACTATATACACTATGGACATTGGTGATAGATCTGTACTATCACATTCACCCCTTCTTGGAGAACTGACCCTGGAAAAAAAAAACAAACAAACGAGGGAGAGAATGAAAGGAAGGGGTAGGTTAAGGACTGTAGCGGTCAGGGGGTCTGACCATCTGGCATGACCGCCGTGGTGCCGGGATTGGGGTCGCTGAAGTGGTGTCGCCAGCGGGCTCGTCGGGTGCAACCGCTCCTTCGCTCAATTCCCCAGTCGTGTTGTCGGCAGGGTGGCCCGGGTCATTGGGGTGCTGTTGGTCCTTCTGTTGCGGCATGGGGCCTGGGGAATAAAGAGTTGGGGAAGGTTGGGTTTGGGGGTTTGCTGGGTCTACCGCAACCTGAGCTAGGTCCCGCACTGAAACAGTGTCCTCCCGCCCGTCTGGGAACTCAACGTAGGTGTAATGTGGGTTCGCGTGGAGTAGAGTCACTCGGTTGACCAAGGGGTCGTTCTTTGAGTGCCGGACGTGGCGTCGTAAAAGGACAGGGCCAGGGACGGTGAGCCATGCTGGTACAGTGGTTCCTGATTCGGGTTTCCTCGGGAAAAGGAACATCCTTTCGTGGGGGGTGGCATTTGTTGTGGTACATAGGAGGGAGCTGATGGAGTGTAAGGCACTAGTGAGAACCTCCTGCCAGTGAGAGGTGGGGAGACCTTTAGACCGGAGAGCCAGTGTAACCGCTCTCCATATGGTGGCATTCTCCCTCTCGACCTGGCCGTTACCGCGTGGGTTATAGCTCGTGGTCCTGCTTGAAGCGATACCACACTCTAGAAGGTACTGTTGCAGCTCTGCGCTCATGAATGAGGACCCCCTATCACTGTGGATGGAATTGGGGTACCCGAAGATGGCGAAAATACTGTGAACGGCCTGTATCACTGAGGTGGCAGTGGTGTCTGGGCAGGGCACAGCGAATGGGAAGCGGGAGTACCCGTCGATGGCCGTAAGGATGTAGGTATTACGGTTGGTCGACAGTAGGGGCCCCTTAAAGTCTATGCTAAGACGCTCGAAGGGGCGGGTGGCTTTGATAACGTGGGAGATATCCGGACGGAAGAAGTGGGGCTTGCATTCTGCGCACACCGAACAGGCTCGGGTCATGGAGCGAATCTCCTCGACTGTGTAGGGTAGGTTGCGCGCCTTCACAAAGTGAGCAAACCTAGTGACCCCTGGATGACAGAGCACCTCATGGAGTTTCTGTAGTCTGTCCATCTGTATGCTGGCGCACATCCCCCTGGAGAGCGCGTCAGGCGGGTCGTTGAGCTTACCAGGCTGGTACAGGATGTCATAGTTAAAGGTGGAGAGTTCAATTCTCCATCTGGCGATTTTGTCGTTTTTTATCTTACCACGCTAGGTGTTGCTGAACATGAAGGAGACCGCGTGTTGATCAGTCAACAGTGTAAAGCGCCTCCCAGCGAGGTAATGTCTCCAACGACGCACTGCTTCAACTATGGCCTGGGCCTCCTTCTCGATCGAGGAATGTCTACTCTCTGGACCCTGGAGGGTTCTGGAGAAGAAGGCTACAGGCCGACCGGCCTGGTTCAAGGTGGCTGCCAGGGCAAAGTCGGATGCATCGCTCTTGACTTGAAACGGGACAGACTCATCGATCGCGTGCAGCGTCGCAGCGGCGATGTCGGATTTGATTCGATCAAAAGCCGCTCTGGCTTCAGTCGAGAGGGGAAAGGAGGTGGTCTTGATAAGAGGATGCGCCTTGTCGGCGTAGTATGGAACCCATTGGGCATAATACGAGAAAAGGCCCAGGCAGCGTTTGAGCGCTTTCTGGGTATGGGGGGGTAAGTCCATTAGGGGACGCTTGCGGTCAGGATCTGGCATGACTATCCCGTTCTCCACCACACAACATAGAATAGCGAGTCGTGTGGTCCAGAAGACACACTTGTCCAAATTGTAAATCAGGTTCAGCCGACGGGCAGTTTGAAGAAATTTGTCTAGGTTGGCGTCGTGGTCCTGGGTGTCGTGGCCGCAGATGGTGATATTGTCCAGATACGGGAAGGTAGTGTTTAGCCCGTTCTGGTCCACCATCCGGTCCATTTCCCGCTGGAAGACCGCGACACCATTCGTGACCCCGAATGGTACCCTGAGAAATTGATGTAGCCGCCCATTCGCTTCAAAGACCGTGAATGGTCGGTCCTCGCAGCGGATCGGGAGCTGGTGGTAGGCCAAACGTAGGTCAATGGTGGAGAATATGCGGTATTGGGCGATCTGGTTCACCACATCCGTGATGCATGGCAGGGGGTATGCATCCAGGAGCGTGAAGCGGTTAATGGTCTGGCTATAGTCGACCACCATCCGTAGTTTTTCCCTGTTCTTGACAACCACCACCTGGGCTCTCCAGGGGCTTGAACTGGGTTCGATGATGCCCTCATCCAGCAATCTACGCACCTCACTCCTAATGAATTGCCTGTTTTCGTAACTATATTGCCGACTTTTGGTGGCCACAGGCTTCCAGCCAGGGGTGAGGTTTGCGAAGAGTGCTGGCGGAGCAATCCGGAGTGTGGAAATGCTGCAGGATTGGCCCCGGGGAACGGGGGCGGGTTGCTCGGGTGCTTCGGGGGTGGGGCGATGGCAGACCAAGAGGGGGGCATGGGGTCCCCCAAAGTGTAGGGACACCATTCGGAACTGACACTGAAAGTCTAATCCCAGCAACACTGGGGCGCACAATTGGGGAAGGACGAATAATTTGAAGTGGGTGACCGTTACGCCCTGTACTTCCAACGTGGCGATGCAATACCCCTTTATCCCAGTCGAGTGCGACCTCGTCGCTAATGAGATCCTCTGGGTAGTGGGGATAATGTCAAGTTTTTCTGGCTGAGTTAAACGCTCCATCCCTTTAAAAAAAAATTATTTTGCTAATAAAATTGTAGAGCTCGTCGAAAGAATCAAAGACTTGTTGATCCAAACCAAGGCTTTTATTAGCAAAAGACAGGAGCTCTTCACAGGTGGCCGACCAGTCCGGAATGATCCGACCTGGCTAGGGACACAACCCTTTAAGGCCCAGACAATAGGCGTGGCTTAGCTCTCAGCCAATTGCTGTAAGCACAGTCTAGATACAGTAACTATATACACTATGTACATTGGTGATAGATCTGTACTATCACACTCTTCTAAAGGAACTTCCTTTTATTCTGAGAATGTGTCCTCTGGTCCTACTACTGGAAGGATGTTCTCCATGTCCACTCTATCTAGCCCTTCTAACTTTCAGTCAGTTTCAATAAGATCCTCCCTCACCTTCATAAACTCCAGCGAGGACCGTCCCAGAGCCATCAAATGCTCCTCCTTTGTTAATCCACTCATCCCTAAGATTATTCTCGTGAACCTCCTTTTGACATTCTCCAATGCCAACACATCCTTCCTAAGATATGGACCCCAAAACTGCTCACAGTATTCCAAAAGGCCTGGAAAAGTCCCTATAAAGCCTCAGCTTGACTCCATGTTGTACAGACCTATACCTAATTGGTTAGTTAGTTCCTAGGGTCTAACCTACGTAGGATAAGGATGGTTTGTATTTAATGCTTGATTCTGCCTGGTCAGGGTTAACGAGTCTTGAGCTCTCGAGGGTAAGTTAATCACCACATTCTACTGTGTATTAGATAAGGTTGGCTGGAGCTGAGCAAACCTTTGGTATTGCAAAACTTGCGTAGAATCTATTCCACATTGCAGATAGAGTGCAGAATTTACTGGACATGCCATGGCTGCATACAAGTTGGGGGTCAATTTCTAACCAGGACCTGGTTTACCCTGCAGTGAAACATCACAGACAATGTTCAGTGGATGGGGGGGTTAACGCAGATCCTATTGCCTGCCTCTCACTGGGCAGGGGTGTTGGCACTTACAGCTCTTTTTACCCCATAATTCTACCAATTTAAGAGGAGATGACTGAAAATGTTGCACAGACTCAAATAAGGAAGCCTTGTCCACCCCACAGACACACAGAGCCTTGCTCACTTATTCAGTGAAGTGTGAGGGTGAGACGGGGAGATTATATTATCTCTGGGCACTGGTGCACTAAACACGCCTCTGTTTCACGGATCCCGGCTCAGAAGTGCGGGGCATTTTTCAGCGATCTGCTCAGGTTGCCATGCCTCCCAGCCTCCCTCCTCACTGCCGCCGCTGTCTCTGCACCAATGTATCAGTCGTGAAGCCCCTCATTGTGGGGATCTGACACAGCCCCACAGTAACCCGCGCCAAGTACACTGACCCACTTCATAAAGGGCTCACACACATGAGAAATATCATAAAGGTCCTCTTATCAAATTTCTAGGGCGTTTAAAAAAAAGTTGAAATTCCTTTCATTTGACAAAGAATGAGCTCCCTCTGTTGGCTAGTGAACAATAGCCTGTCTCGAGCCCCAGTGCCAGTTATAAAAGAGAAACACCCTCTCTCACACGGACTCATTCAGCCCAGATCATTAGCAGGTTTGGGAATCTGCTGCTCTTGTCTGACTTTGTGCCCAAGCCTTTTCAGTGAATGAACAGCGTGGGCAGTTTGGAAGCCAAGAGTTCAGGCGTGGGACCTTTCTCGCTGAGTTCCAGGAATGTGTCCAGCAGCAGGTAAGGCCACGGGCTGTCCTTCACTGTTTTCCAGCAAGGGACACTGTGTGCCGGTAGGAGAGGCAGCCCAGAGCTGAGGGGCAGGTAAGGGGGAAAGACAAGCATGGGGGAAAAGCGGGCGATGGGCAAGAGGGGGGGACATGCAGATAGAGAGGGAAGAGGGAGAGTTAGACCCACAGTGAATGAGAAAGAAACAGCAATCAGACGACAACAATGAATGATAGAAGAGGGTGAAAAGGTGGGGGGGGGGGGAACCTATCCTCGTGTTCAAAGCTCACACAACAAAAAATTGTTACAGCAAAGCCGATCATGGAACACCGTTCTTTTCTCTGTACAAACATCCCCAGGTTTCTTGTTATATCCATGAAATTTTTTAACAGCTTTTAGGAACCTATACAATACGAGTTTTTAAGATGATTATTGTATTTTAAGTCCTCAGAGTTGCACCCCATAACCCGGCCAGAAGGTCACTACTTACTGTGGCTCCACATAGCAATATTCTCTAAGAGCATGGCACATGTAACTTCCTGCGATTCACCAAATTATTGTTGATCCTTTACTGCAGCTGTTTCCTTTGATACCAATCAAAAGTTCTTCAGAGAATTTTTGTCTGACAGGCCTCTCCAGTAGCAGGACTCTGTCATCAAGTAAACGGGAAGCTTTGAGGTTCAGGCTGCTGGAATAAGCAATGTGGAGGTTTAGAGGTTTGTGTGCGAGTGTGGATGTTCAAAGTGACGGTATTCAGATGCTAACAGGTACCTCGGCTCCAATTCAAATAAGGGAAGTTTGCAAAAAGTGATGGAGCTTATAGAAAGCAGGCAGGGAAAGTGGGCAGAAAATAAATATTTATGGGCAAGACACTGGGTGTGGGGAAAAGAAAGGGGGAAGGTAAGGGAGGGAGAGGAAGAGGGAGGGTGAGGGGAGGAGAGGGAGAAAAGAGATGGAGAGGAAGAGGGGGACAGAGAGAGGAGGAGAGGGAGGGAGAGAGAGGGGAGAGAGGGAGCAGACAGAGAGAGGGTAGTGAGAGAGGAGAGGGGAGAGACTGAGAAAGGGGGGAAGGGAGAGGGAAGGGAGAGAGGAGAGGGAAGTGAGAGAGAGCAGGAAAGAAAGTCATTGGAATTGATCGAGAGTCCGTGGTGCAAGGGTGGAGGGTGCTTGAATGCCAGACGGTGAGAGGGTTGGGTGGTGTGTTTGAAGGAGGGACATGGTGGGTGGGGGGGAGAGTTTGGGAAGGTGGGTGAGGCACTTGTTGGGGGGATTAAACCCTGTTGCAGAGAGCCTCCCCATCACAACCCCAGACTCACACCCTCACCAATATTTCTGCTGCCTCTCTGGCCCTTACTCCTACACCCCCAACACTAAGTTCCCCAGCCCTCTTCCCCCTCCACCCATCCATAATTCACCCCCTCCCCTATTTCCAGGAGAGAGCAGGAAAGGTACATAGAGAAGCCAAGCAAGAAGCTGCAGGGAAAGGGGGCGGGGGGGGAGAGGAAGATACACTAGGCAGAAGGGAAGGGAACAGAGTATTAACACTGGCAGAAAAGAGACACCCTATGCAGAGAGGGCCAGTGCTGAGTTCAGCAGCTCGTTACTTGTTTCACCCTCTCCGTTAACTGTGGGCGGAAGGGGCTTGGATTAGATGAACAGAATAGCCTGGCTCTACAAGAGACCAAAGGAGAGAGAGTGGGGAAAAACAGAGAGCATGAAGAAGGGAAAATTTAAAGGACAAAAGCAAAAGGAAAAGGAAAAGGAAAAATAAGTACCTCTGGGTTCAAGAACAGTTTCTTTCCAACAGCTGTCAGAGTCTTGAACCTCCTCTTGTTACACTACTCAGGGACTGTTCCGACACCGCAAAACGTCTGTCTGCACAGTCGCTTTTTCTTGCACAGGGGGATAACTGTGACTATTTATTATCTATCTATTGTTTCTTTTTAATGTAATTTATGTAATACTATTGTAGTCTCTTTTTTTTTGAAGAGTACCTATTGGGCTGCAGTCAGGCATGTGTACAATGCGCAATGTTAATAACAATAAACGGATCAGTTACTCTCATTGCCAGGCAGAGAAGACGTTAGAGGGGCCACAGCAGAGAGAGGCAGAGAGGAGGGTGAATGTGGGGAGGAAGGGAAGGCAAGTGTCAGAGGGATGCAGCTGGACCTTCTCTGTTAGCTTGCTTGATTGCAGTGTAACAAGGTGCTTTGTGTCAGATGATCCCTGGCTTCTACAGAATCCACCCCTCCCCCCCCCCCCCCACCTCGTCTCCCCTAGTCTCTTTGAAGATCGCCAATAACAGGGTATCAGAAAACATCCTGGGAGGCACTGCGCTACACATGCTCTGCCCCTGTGTGCAGACTATCCCATCTTGATGAGGAAGGCAAATCGCCGGTTCTGTGTCTTTATCTGTGCTGTATAAAAGACACTGTTCGACCTGCTGAGATTCCTCGGTGTGGTCTTTTCACTCTTCCATCAAAGGAGGTTGAAAGAGGGACCTTGCTGGCCTGGGCAATGCATTCCTTGAATTCTTTTTAACGGAGCAGCTTCTACCTTTGGTAACTGAATCCCTTCCCACGCCTTCTGACAGGCACCCTATGCAGAGAGGGCCAGTGCTGAGTTCAACAGCTCGTTACTTGTTTCACCCTCTCCGTTAACTGTGGGCGGAAGGGGCTTGATCCGGATCGGAGCTCCGCTCCTCTGCTTTTGTTCTTTGTCGGACTAAAGCGCCCGTCACAAGTTGGGCATTTGCACCCCCTTTCTGAAAAACCCCATCCACTTGAATGTCCCTCTCCTTTATACTCTCTTGTATCGTCTCCTTGCTGGTTTAACCAAATCCCATCTCGTGATGTCACCAGAATGATTCAGGGTTGCAGGAAAGGTGGCGGCAAATGCATCCGCTGCCAAACTCCCACCCCCAACCCCCAGAGGAAAGGTACTTCCATCCCAAAGAGCTGAGCAGCAGTGGACACAACCCCTCCAGGTATATAGACCCTGCAGGCTGTGTTCATTACCAAAGCCCAAATGCACCAACAGTGCATTTTCTTCTTGTTTTATGTTCCTACATCTCTTGCAAATCTACCTCTTAAAGACCACATGCAGTGCTGTATAAAATAATTTTTTTTTCTCAGACAGCCCTGACCCTCAAGTGCAGTTTGGAATGAAACCTGGATTCACAGTTTGTAACAAATTCTGCAAATGTCGTTAGTAATGAGTCCACAATGAGCAGTTTGTAATGAACTCTGACAATTCACAATAAAGTCTGTAATGAGGTGAAGATGCATTTTTGTTAGCAGTCTGTAATGAAGAGTGTGTATCTGCAAATTAAGTGACACGAATACTCAACAGGTCAGACATCATCGATGGAGAGAACGAGGGTATTAACATTTCAAGTCAATCAGAAATGACATTTATAAAAGTTTCTGGTCGCAAATTAAATCTTTTTTGAGCAAATTTTAAAAATAAATTTACCTTTTGATCCAATGTTATTTTTGTTAGGAGATATTAAATCAGTGGCTTTAAAATTGAAGCTAAATAGGTATCAAATTGAGTTTTTGCATTTATCAATAGCGGTTTCAACAAAATGCTTAGTTATTACGTGGAAATCTGATTCAAATTTAGGGATGGAAAGATGGCAACAATGAAATGAAATCCTGTATTCCTTTAGAAAAAATTACGTATAATTTAAGAAATAAATATTCTTATTTTATTAAAGTTTGGAGCCCTTACTTGAAAGTGTTGATATCAAAGTATGAGGGTCTCGATCTGCCCCATTGGACATCTTCACTCCTGCAGACATGAAGCTCTTTAGTTAGAAGGTTAAGATTAAATAATGATCTCCCCTCTCCTTCTTTCTTTCTTTGTAGTTGGGCCAGGAAGCAGGGAGGGTAGTAGCTGGGAGGCAGGGTTTTTTTCATGCATATAAAAATGATTGATCATAAGATATATGTACTTAGATGTAGTAATTATTGTTATGTTTGTATTGATTAATCTTAAATAAAATATTTTTTTAAAAATCAGAAATGACAGCATATACTGAGCCAGGTTGTAAAGGATTTCCTTATGACACAGAATGGACCAATGTTGTAATGGGGCAGTGCATGAGTTGACGTCATGAAGGCAACGTGTGAATGGACAGAATTTACGGTGGGATATTGAGCCGATATAAAGAATGGTCCGTTTGTAATCAGTAATCGCGCTAAGTGTTGGATCTGCAGCAGAGGGAAATAGATAGAATGCAGTTGAAACACTCAATAGGTCAGATGGCCAGTGTGGAGATAGTTATGTTTCAAGGCAAGGGTTCGAAGGGATCTCAGACCTGAAACCTAAACTGCTTCGCTCTCTCCATGTGCCACTTGACCTGCTGAGTGTTTCCAGCCTCTTCAGATGTCCTGCCCACCCACCCCCACCTGCAGTTTTGCATTTGATTGGAGTAACAGAGCCACTGCTTATTTTCCAGATTCCCACTGAAGTGCCACTGTGTGAGACCAGGGAATAGACGACCATGGCATACCCTCTCCTGTCCGGCAACGTCAGTGGCCCGCAGTGCGCCCAGGAAAGCGCCGAAGAGAACCTGTTCTTCTCCTCCTTCTATGGAGTGGTGTTCGTCCTGGCCTTTGTGGGCAACATCCTGGCCGTGTGGGTGTTCTCCTGCGACAACAGCACCAACACCACCACCAACATCTACCTGATGCACCTGGCAGTGGCAGACCTCTCCTACGTGCTCATCCTTCCCATGAGGATGGTCTACCACCTGAGCCAGAACCACTGGCCCTTTGGGGAGGTGCCCTGCCGCATCACCGGCTTCCTCTTCTATCTCAACATGTACGCCAGCATCTTCTTCCTGACCTGCATCAGCGCTGACCGCTTCCTGGCCATCGTCTACCCGGTCAGATCCATGCGCGTCCGCAAGCCGCTGTACGCCAATGTGGCATGTGTGGCCCTGTGGGCGGTGGTGGTGGTGGGGGTGGCCCCCATGCTGGGGGCTCCACAGACCCTGCAGAGCAGCAACACCACCACAGTCTGCCTCCAGCTGTACCGGGAGAAGACGTCCAGCTTCGCCCTGCTGCCCCTAACCGTGGGCTTCGTGGTCCCATTTGTGGTCACAGTCACTTGCTACCTCCTCATCATCCACAGTCTCAGGAGGGGTAAGCGCATCGAGAGGCACTTGAAGGACAAGGCCATCAAGATGATCATCCTGGTGCTCATCATCTTCCTTGTCTGCTTTGTGCCGTACCACATCAACCGCTACCTATACATCCTGTCCACCAGCACCGAGCACTCCAGCTGCCGGGACAGGAAGCTCATGGCCCTCAGCAACCGCATCACATCCTGCCTGACCAGCCTCAACAGTTGCCTCGACCCTGTTGTCTACTTCTTTGTCGGTGAGAAGTTTCGAGAGCGCTTCTGCCACTTTGTGTGTGGCCAGAGGAAGAGGGCACAGTCCATCAGCCACGAGACCAAGACTAATGAGAGTTCGCTCAGCGGCAAGTCAGAGCTGTAGCCATGATGGCAGGGGTAGTGTGTGGGTGCGCGTGCACGTGTGTGTGAGAGAGTGTGGAGGGGTGTATGTGTGTGTGTATGTGTGTGTGTGTGTGTGTGTGTGTGTGTGTGTGTGTGTGTGTGTGTGTGTGAGAGAGAGTGTGTGGAGGGGTGTGTATGTGTGTAAGAGAGAGAGAGTGTGGACGGGTGTGTGTGTGGGAGAGAGAGTGTGTGGACAGGTGTGTGTGTGTGTGTGTGGGAGAGAGAGTGTGTGGAGGGGTGTGTTTGTGTGTAAGAGAGAGAGAGTGTGGACAGGTGTGTGTGTGTGGGAGAGAGAGTGTGTGGACGGGTGTGTGTGTGTGGGAGAGAGAGTGTGTGGACGGGTGTGTATGTGTGTAAGAGAGAGAGAGTGTGGATGGGTGTGTGTGTGTGGGAGAGAGAGAGTGTGTGGAGTGGTGTGTATGTGTGTCTGGGTGTGTGGGAGAGAGAGTGTGTGGAGGGGTGTGTGTGGAGGGCTGTGTGTGGGTGTGTGGGAGAGCAAGTTTGTGGAGGGTTGTGTGTGTGTGGGTGTGTGGGAGACAGAGTGTGTGGAGGAGTGTGTGTGTGTGGGTGTGTGGGAGAGAGAGTGTGTGGAGGAGTGTGTGGGTGTGGGTGTGTGGGAGAGAGAGAGAGTGTGTGTGTGTGTGTGTGTGTGTGTGTGTGTGTGTGTGTGTGTGTGTGTGTGTGTGGAAGGAGAGAGAGTGTGTTGGTGTGTGCATACATTTGCCAATTTGTTGAGATGAATACGTAATCATCACAGCCTGGATGTAGTTGGAGTGTATTAGATGATCCAAGTCAACCTGATGTCTACTATTGTTGCACCAGTGAAATCCCATTGGGTACATGGTGCTGAGCATGTAGCCCAGGTGAAGTCTGTCAGCACACGATTGTTGTACCACTGATGGTGATCTCTGGTGAGGTAAAGATTGGAGTGTTGGTGAAGACATGAACTAAAGTGACTGGAGCCAGGTTGATGTTTGATTTTGCATATGTTGGCACTAAGGAAGGTTGTGACATCTATCCATGGAAAATCACAGCTGTATAAAATAACCACAACTCCATCTGTGCCTTTCGTCCAACTGAATTGGCTGCCCGAGACATTGGAGACAAGTGAAATGAAGGGGTTAATTAAAAGAGTAAGTGATGCTGGAATCATCAGAGAAAACTCTCCCTGAGCTGCCACCACCGGCTGGGGAGGCTCAGGCAGGTTGGCAAGTGGGTGTGGGGCACACTTACAGTGTGTCACTGTAAGCTATACATTGAATCCCTCAACCAATTGGGAAAGGCAGGCAAAAAAAACCTTCTCTGAATGGATCTTGACTGCGTGAAAAATGAATCCAATGTTCTTACGTGGATCAATCAAACAAACATCAAAAACATCTCTTTGCCTCATCCAGGGCCCTTGCACCCGCAATGTTCTTTAACTTGTAAAGTTAAGGCCGATGAGCAATTGTGGCCACTGAATTAAAGCAAGATTCCATTCCCAGGCAGAGTGCAGAATCCCATGGAATTATGTACCCACGCCCACCTCCCTGGGATGGCCGGTCCATCCTGGGATCTGACTAGCTCAGGAAAGCTGCTCCCTGGATGAAGGGCCTTCCACTGATTCTACTGCATCTCCTAGTTCATAGCCTCTTCATGTGGTCCTTGTGTGTGGGGCTGGGATTTGAATATCTGCTCTAAATAATAGGGGTTTCAATGTGCTCCCGTGGATACACATTGAGGATGTACAGCCCAAACCCTGCCATGAAGTAAACTTTTCTGTTGGTAAGCAGGAGATACAGGAGGCTGTGGATGCTGGAACCTCAAGCAAAAATAAACCAACACCCTGAGACACTGGAATCGTGATTGAACACAGGGAAGGCGGAGGGGCTTGCCAGATCAGGCAGCACCTGCGGGGAGAGAATGCTTCAGGTCTTGATAAAGGGACCCGGCCCAAGGAGGGAGGTGGACACTCCTGAAGTAGGGTTTGGACCCCAAACGTCGACTGTTGCTCCATGGATGCTGCCTGGCTCACTGAGTCCCTCCAGCAGCTTGCCTTTCCCTCTTTCATTAAGTGGATGCTTTCCATACTCCTGCAAAATATTACAAAATCAGAAATACATGGACTGAACTGGTCGACACCAGTGTTTATGTGCTCACCAGTGCATCCCATCATTCACTTCTCCACCCAGTGTTAGCTGCCACTGGGTGACAGGGTAATTATTTGTTCCTTGCCAGCTGCTGGTGATGAGACCAACAAGTACCATCAAGTACAAAATCCATGATTCTTTCCTTCTGCTCAAAGATAGCTGAGGCAAAAGAGATTTTATAAAGCAAATGTTTGTCAACTGGGTTTTAACGTGCATGGATGCAGGGTTAAGGGTGAAAGGGGAAACATTTAGGGGGAACTTCATCACACAGAGAGCGGTGGGAATGTGGAACCAGCTGCCGGTTGAGGTGCTGAATACAGGCTCAATTTTAACATTTAAGAAGAATTTGGACAAGTACATGGATGGGAGGTGTGTGGAACGTTACGGACTGGGTACAGATCAGTGGGACGAGGCACAAAAATGGTTCGGCACAGACTAGAAGGGCAAAGGGGTCTGTTTCTGTAGGGCTGTAGTGTTCTATGGTTCGATGATGCCTGCCTTCAGTTGAATGCTAGCAGATCAATAGCTCATCTGCATTCTCTCATCGTCTGGTTAGGCCACCCTTGGAATATTGCATTTAGTTCTGGTCACCTCATTAGATGCTTTGGAGAGGGTGCAGAGGAGATTTACCAGGATGTTGTCTTACGAAGAGAGGTTGACAGAGCCCTAGGGCTTTTCTCTTTGGAGCAACGAAGTATAAGAGTGACTTCATGATACAACAGTGACATTCAGAAGATCTTAGATAGAAAAATAAGGGTCATGGATGTGATTAATGTGAAGTATTTTGACATAGGTCAGCACAATATTGTAGGCTGAAGGGCCTGTACTGTGCTGTAATGTTCTAAGTTCTCAGCCAAGGAGCCAAACTCTTTCTGGTAGGTTTTAACTTGTACAGCAATAAATCAATTCAATGCTGCCACCTAATGGCCTTATTCAGTCACTGCAAGTACAGTGTTGAATGACACCATTCACTGCCTGCTCACCTTGTGACTGAACCTCTTGCCCAGTGGGACTCCTTACTCTCCAACCCACCATTTCCTCCCACAATTTTCCCTTCAACATCTTCATCCATTTTCAATCACTTTCCTTGTTCCCGTGATAAAAAAAACAATTTACGTCTCCAACAAGAGCAACACACAAAATGCTGACGGATTCAGTGCGTCAGGCCGCACCCGTGGAAGGCAATAGGTAGTCAACCCTTCATTGGAAATATCTTCAACGCGGTTTATTTTCATAGCATCTGCCCCAAAACTGTATTTTTCTTTCTTAATGGGAAACTCAGAAACTACACCCAGAACTCCACTGATGTTAAATCAGAAACTGACATTAAATCAGAAATCCACTGATATTAAATCCACTGATGTAAAATCAGAAACTGGTCAGTCTTGACCCAGCCTTAGGTGCCTCCTCAATTTGCTCGACCCTTGTTGTAGGTTGCCATGGCACATCATGTCTTGTTGCGATCACGAGGTGCCTGTCCTGTTATGAGAGGATCGATAACCTCATTAATCTCAAGTTTTCACCGATTACAGAGAACTCCCCCAACAAAACAGCGCCACCGGTCTAGGTGTCCTCTCTGAGTTGGTATGGAATTAACGCTATTTTTTTCAACGAGGGATGATGCATGGAAATCTGGGAACGTTATCCCATTATTTAATCAATCAGTGGGACCCACCCCACCACCCCAAACTCAAACTTAGTATAAACCGAGATCAATGCAGCTCATTGAGCTTGATCAGCTGAATGAGAAATGAGAACAAGAGTTTTCTCCAGACACCACTACATCGATTGCACCCTTGCTTGCAAGCCTTCAGACAGCAAGCAGCAGCTGTACAGTATATCTCACCAACACTCTCTGAACAAACAATCCCCACCCACACACCCAATGTTATTACATCATCCCCACTAGAATTCGCAGTAACACCATCGTGTCCCACCACATTCCCAGAGTGGCAACATCACCACCAACATTCCAGCTACACATCATCCATCCCAACACTCCCAGTGTTAGAACAAATCCTTATTGATATTCCCATACTGATATTCCCAGTGTTACATCTCCACCAATGTTCCCAATATTATCATATTATCCACTGACAATCCTGATAATTCACTGTCCCATCTGATGCCGCATCGACCACCACAGCTTCCCTAATGCTACACCCTCATCATCTCACCATTTAAGCCACCCGTCCTCCTCCCCCACCCTTTCACACCCCTCCTCTTCCGCCGTACCCATCTGCATCCCCACCCTTCACACCCCCACCCACTGACACCAAAACGCCACTTCCCCAGCTCACTTTTCATGCCCATACCCCTCCCTCACCCCGTCCCTTCACACCCCCATCCCTTCACATCCCACCCCTCTGCACTCAAGCACCACACCCACCCCTTAACACCACCCATGCCCCCACAAAGCACCACAATAACCTCATTGTATCACTGGAATTCTGCTGCCACTCGAGATTGGGTCTAACCCCTCAATTACCAGTCACAGACACCTCTGTCAATGCTTTCAGAGACAAATGTCACTTTCCAGGTAGCTGACAGCAATCGCTTTGTATATTTTTACTCTTTGTATGATATGCTAATCCCATTGTCTAATCCTACAAAATGCACATCATCCTCACCCTTCCCCTGTGTGCAATGTTTCCCACCCATGTGGCACCGTGCCAGGAAGGAGGCTGCAGGGATGCTGCATTGTGGCCAGGACCTGCGTGTCGTTTGGAACGTCAGCGCCAGATCGCCAACACAAGGTTCCATGAATCTCATTCCTCTGCATGCATGCACCATACTTTCTTACCTGGCTTATTTGCCCTCATAACAATGATCCTGTATATTATTATATGATTTGAATACATTATTTCTATTGAACTGTACATTTGTCTCTTTGTTAAATGATTTGGGGATTTAAATAGCATTTTCACAAAGGACGCAGTGCTGTTGTACATTTTTCTGTGAGCAAAGAAGTTCTTGGTGAAGAAAAGGAGCAAGGTTCCTCACTTTTAATCTGGACGGAGTCTCCCAGCTTCACAGACAGAGACAAATATGGCAAGTGGCAAACGGCAATGAGGCATTAAGCAAAGGCCAAATGTTTCTGCCTCCAGCTGAATGGATTTGCAGAAAAACAGAGATTTCCCTGGGTTCCAGGTGAACATTCAGTCAATGCCAAATGCCCATTTTCAATACTGCCTGACCTGCTGAATGGTTTTGACCATCTTGCTCACCTCATCACTTGCTTTATTTCCCAGTGACAAAATGCTGACCACACGCCAACCCAGAACAGCCTTGTGCCCCAAGCAGGGAGGGCCTGGGCAGAGGGGGGTTTGTGTTGGGAGGCGCTGTGTTACGCATTTCAATCTCCTGGCTGGGTGCCTGCGCCTACCTGCCCGCGTTCTTCACGAAACCCAGGTCTGCCAAGGCCACCGAGCAAATCTCGCAGCAGAAGCAGTCAGGGTGCCAGTTGTTGTTCATTGCTTTGATGACGCGGCCGATGATAAACTCCCCTGGATGGGCAGAAGGAGAGCGAGTGAGAAACCAGCAAGATTCCCAGTGGGCAAAGGAAAGAGGATGACATCCCTCATCAAACCCAAAAGGAAGTATGAGAGAACTAGGTCCATGCAAAGGAATAGAGCATGGAAACAGGCCTTCAGCGCACTGTGTCCGTCCTGTCAACCACCCTTTAACCCTTTTCATTCTCCCTACATTCCTAGGCACGGTTAGCAAAGCAGTTAGCGCAACGCTGTTACAGCGCCAGCGATTGGGACCAGGGTTCAAATCCTGCGCTCTCTGTAATGAGATGGTACATTCTTCCGGTATCCGCTTGGGTTTTCCCCGCGATCTCCAGTTTCATCCCACCGTTTGAAACTTACCAGGGGTGTAGGTTAATTGGGCGGCATGGACTCGTGGGCAGAAATGACCTGTTACTGTGCTGTATATCAAAATTTAAATTTGAAATTTTAATTTTAATTTAAAAGAAATTTAACTCCCCTTTAGATGCCACCTCTCACCCACACACCAGGGAGAATTTACAGTGACCAATTAACCCCCTGACCTACACGGTTTTGGGATGTGGATGAAACCTGGAGCACGACCACAGGGAGAGCATGCAAACTCCCCACAGACAGCACCCGAGGACTGAATCAAATCCGGGTTTCTGGTGCCCTAAGGCAGCAGCTCGACCTGTGGTGTCACCATGCTAGCGATGGATAAAGAACTGCTTTTCAGTGTTCCAGCAACACCTATCATTTCCTGTGGATTTGGGAAGAGCCAGTTGACATGGGAAACTGGGAATTCAAAGCTGCCCATCCGGAGCAACTCCAAATCCAGTTGCAGGAACCATTCTTCCTGCGTCCACTGGACTGCAGATGGAGCAAGAGATATTGGTTCTGTCCCTCACTCAGGGTCAAGAGCTCCTGGAGACGCAGACAGGAGCTGGCTGTGACTCTCGTCCAGACATGGAGAGAGAGAGAGAGAGAGAGAGAGGGAGAGAGATGGGGTCTAGGTGTGGGCATTCAAACCCAAGGTGGTCCAAGGGGCAATTGTGACAGGACACACTGATCAACAGGAGCTGTGGGGGGGGGGGGGGGGTGTAATGCAAAAGAATGCCGGGGTGTGTAGGGAGTTATCCCTAAAGTAGAGGTACCATGGCATATTTGATGCCTCACAGCACCAGAGTCCCAGGTTCAATCCTAACCTCGGGTGCTGTTTGTGAGCAGTTTGCATGTTCTGGCTGGGTGCTCTGGTTCCCTCCAACGTCTCTTGGTGAGTTGGAGGGTGAATTGGCCAGATTAATTTTCCCCTAGCCTGGGGGAAATGTGGAGAGAATTAAAAAGAAGTGGGACTAGTGTAAAATGGGTAGTTGATGGTCAGTACGGACTGTAGCCTGAAGAGCCTGGCTCTGCCACTCCATGACTTGAAGGGAATTGGATAGAATGAAGACTGAAATAGATGCAGAGGTCAGGAAGGATTATGAACTCAACTCAGGGAAGAATTTGATCCTAATTCAGACACATCAGGGCCAGTGAGGGAGAAGAGCTTCAAAACACAGATAAGGAAGAGTGGGATTCTCAGCTGGTACAGACTGGGATGGGGGTGTGGGCAGTTTTAAATCCCACAGGCCTCAGGGATAGAGTCAAAGAACAGGGAGGCAGCCATCTGGTCCTCAGTAACACCAGCCTCACACTGTAACGAGGCTGGAAGACTCCAGGGACTGGAACATGAGCATCACTGGATTTGGAGTGTCTCCACTTCTGCCATTTATGGTGCGATGGCCAGAGGGAAGTGTAATGGTGAGAGTGAAAAAGGGTTGTATGGCGTGTATCAGAGACAAAACCCCACAGACAGAGGGCTGAGGGCCTGAGGCGAGCCAATCCTGATGTTGGTCCACTGCACCGGAGCCAGTCCAAGGTAGTGGACAGAGGAAGCAGGAGAGAGCACTCAGACAGGGAGTGATTAACGTGGTGCATAAAGGCTCACAAACAGCAGTGCGTCCTTACATACACATTCACATATAAATTATAAACACATATATACACTAAACAGTATATTTCACATGTGGAAACATGCACCAACATGTCCCATACATAAAAAAATGCACCAACACACCTCACACATGGAAATACACACCAACTCATCCGACACATGGAAACACACACCAACACATCTGACACATGGAAACACACACCAACACACCCCACAAAAGGGAACACACACCAACACATCCGATACGTGGAAACACACACCAACACACCCCACACATGGAAACACACACCAACACATCCGACATGTGAAAACACACACTAACGCACCACACATGTGGAAACACACACCAACACTTCCCACACATGGAAACACAGAGATATGCCACACACCCACACTCCTAAAAGCATATGTACTCATGTAAACATCGATAACAGATGTGTAGACCCTTAGACAGACACAGAGAAGACCGTACATAGACTCAAACATCAAGATCAAATTCTCACCGCATTGTCCACAGCAAGGGGCAAAGAGCATCTGGAAGTCGTGTTCACAGTACTTCCTGCCTTCAAACTGAAGGGAAGGAGAGAAAAATCAGCATCTACAAACTGCTTATCACTTCTGTCTGCCCAATAGAGCCCTGAGTCTGTGAAAATGGGCAGGGGATAGCATGGTGTTAGGGAGAGCTCTAGCACTGGAATTGCCCATGGGAATTGTTTCCTTCAGTGGCGTGTCCAGAAATATCCTCCAGATGTGATGGGAAAGGAGGGGTCTGAAACCTTGCAAGGTAAGTTCGCGCCCGCCGGAAGGGAACTCTCCACTCTCTTCACGGCCAAATTAGTGACACAGCAAGTAGAGCTGCTGTCTCACAGCACCAACATCTCTGGTTTGATCCTGACCTCGGGCACTGATTGTGTGGTGTTCGCACATTCTCCCAGTGACCTCCTGGGTTTTCCGATTCCCCCTCCCCCTTCCCACATCCCAGAGACACATGGGTTGGTGGGTGAACTGGCTACAGTAAATGATCCCTGGTTTGTAGGTGGGTGATAGAAACTGGGCAGGGTTTATGGAAATGTGGGAGAATAGAAGGGAGTTAGGAGAAATGGGAGCTTGATGACCACCATGCACCGGATGGGCCGAAGGGCCTGTTTGCATTCTATTTCTATGTATCACAGGGCCTGTTGCATCCTCTGAAGTAGTGGAGGCTATCATTGGTGGGAGGTCAGGCGCAGTTTTGACATTAGACCCAGAAACACAACCCCTTTCCACCCTCTCATCCAGGATAAGTCAAGAGACTAGCCTACACCTAGGGAGCAGCGGGACTCATGTCTGTACAGTCCATCTCCCTGTCTGCATTGTCTGTTTCCCTGTCTGCATTGTCCACCTCCCTGTCCGTATTTTCCATCTCCCTGTCTGTATTGTCTGTCTCCCTATCCACATTGTCCATCTCCCTGTCCGTATTGTCCGTCTCCCTGTCCGCATTGTCCGTCTCCCTGTCCATATTGTCCGTCTCCCTGTCCATATTGTCCGTCTCCATGTCTGCATTGTCTGTCTCCCCATCTCCCTGTTTGTATTGTCCCTCTCCCTGTCTGCATTGTCTGTCTCCCTGTCTCCCTGTTTGTATTGTCCGTCTCCTTGTCTGCATTGTCCATCTCCATGTCCGTATTGTCTGTTTCTCAGTCTGTATTGCACATGGCTATTTCTGCTGCACGTTGTCTATGATGTTGACTCAGTGTTTCTCCTTCTGCCCTGCTACACCCACACCCCTTCTGTCAGCAACACACCACACCAATAAAGAAGTGAAATCACCATCTAATTGGACTTTAACCTATCTGGCCAGATAAGCAACCCTTGCCTAACCATGTCAGAAATATTCCTTTTATACAATAAGACCATAAAATGCAGGAGCATCGAGTTCTCTCCTCTATTCCTTCATGAGCTGATCCATTTTCCCCCATCAGCCCTCACTCCCTTACCTTCTCCCTAGAACCTTTGGTATCCTCACTATTCAGATATCTATCCACCTCAGACTTAAATACACCCATTGACCTGGCCTCCTCAACCGTCCGTGGTAGCAAATTCCAAAGGCTCACCACACCCGGTTAAAGAAATTCCTCTGCGCCCTTTTTTTGCCCCCGACTCCCCTACCAAAGGAAACAACTTTGCCACATCTAGTCTGTCCAGTCCTCTCCACATTCAAAATGCTTTTATGAGATTCCCCCTTCATCCAAGAGCCGGCAAACCTTCCTCATATGCTAATCCCTTCAATCCAGGAATCATTCTTGTGAATATTCTCTGAACCCTCTCCAATGCCAGTGCATCTTTTCTTAACTAAGGAGCCCAAAATGGAACCTGTCCTCCATGTCAGGCCTCACCAGTGGCCTATAAAGCTTCAACATCACATCCCTGCTTTTACATTCTATTTCTTCAGATATGAATGCCAACATTGCATTTGCTTTCTTCATCACTGATTCACCCTGGACATTAACCTTTAGGGTATCCTGCATGAGGAATCCCAAGTACCTTTGCACCTCCAAATTTTGAATTTTCTCCCCATCCGAATAATTATCTGCCCTTTTATTCCTTCTAACCAAATGCATGACTGTGAACTTTCCAACATTGTGTTTCATTTGCCACCTCTTAGCCCCATTCTCCTAATCTGTCTCTCCATTCCCTCCTCACTATCTGTCCCTCTACCTATCTTTGTATCACCTGGAAAATTAGCCACAAAGCCATTTATTCTGCAATTCAAATCATTCCCAGACAGCGAACAAAGAAGCAGACCCAACACCGACCCCTGCGGAACACCACTGGTTACAGGTACCCAGCCAGAATAGGATCCCTTTATTCCCATTCTCTGCTCCTGCCGACCAGCCAGTGCTCTAGCCATGTTAGTATCCTCCCTGTAGTTCCATGGGGTCTCATCTTGTGCGGCACCGAGTCAAAGGCTGTTTGAAAGTCCAATTACACAACATCCACTGCATCTCCTTTGTCCAGCCTGCTTGTGGCTTCCTCAAAAAAATGTCAACAAGTTTGTCAGGCAAGATTTTCCCTTCAGGAATGGTGACTATGCTGACTTCAGCCTGTCCTGTCATGCACCTCCTGATACTCCGTAACCTCATCCTTGACAGTCAGCTCTAACAACTTCCCAACCATTGATCTTAGTCTATAATTTCCTTCTGACCTTTGCAATTTTCCAGTCCTCCGGAACCATGTCCAAATCTATTGATTCTTGGAAGATCAATACTAATGCCCCCACAATCTCTATAACTACTTCTTTCAGCACCCAAGGGTGCATTCCATCTGATCCTGGAGATTTGTCTACCCTTAGACCTTTCAGTTTCCCAAGCACATTCTCTCTGGTGATCATGACTGCACTCACCTCTCTTCCCTAACACTATTAAACCTCCCGCCTACTGCTAACGTCTTCCACAGTGAAGACTGATGCAAAATGCTCATTCCTCTGCCATCTCTCCTTATAATTTCTCCAGTGTCTAATGGTCCGATATGTACTCACTTTTTTAAAAAACTCTTAGTATACTTTTAAAAATCTTTTCATATACTTTTTGATATTATTTGCACAGCTCCTATCAAAGTTCTTCTTTTCCTTCTTAATGGCCTTCGTAGTTGCCTTCTCCATAATTTTAAAAGCTTCCCAGTCCTTTATCATTTTGCTTCCATGTATGCCCTCACTGCCTTTACTTTGGCTTTGACTTCTCTTGTCAGCCACTGAGTTATTTTTCCTTTCAAATGTTTCTTCTATTGTGGAATGTATCTGCCCTGCACCTTCCTTATCTCTCACAGAAACGGCTGCTCTGCTATTCTCCCTGCTAGGGTGCCCTTCCGATTAACTTTTGCCAGTTCCTCTATCCTACCTCAGACATCCCCTTTATTCCACTGGTATATTGATACCTCTGATTTCAGCATCTCCCTCTCAAATTCGATCACTGGCACCTAAGAGTTCCCTTAACTTCAGCTCCCGTATCAATTCTGGTTCATTGCACAAATCCAATCCAGAATTGCCACTTCCTTGGTCGGCTCAGCCACCAGTTTTATAGGCTTTCTACAAATTCTCTTGAGATCCAGTCCAAACTTAATTTTCCCAATCTACGTGCTTGTTGAAATCCTCCATGACTACCATAATGTTGCCCTTCTGACACGCCTTTCCATTTGTTGTCAACATCCCAGTTCCTTTCTCGAGGTCTGATTTAACTGCCCATTTTACTCTTGTCATTTCTTCACTCAACCCACAATAACTCTGTATCTTCTGATCCTTTGTCACCTCTTTCACCAGCCCCATACCACCCCTCTGCTTACCTGCCTATCCTTTCAATACAATGTGCATCCTTGGACATTCAGCTCCTATGACATTCATCCTCTAGCCATGATTTCATAATGGTCACATCATACCAGCCAATCTGTAGCTGTATTACAGGGGTGTTCTGCACTGACTGCCTATTCCCTTTCCCAGTTACCTGCCTCTTGCCTTTAGGTGTGACTGTCTCCTTATAGCTCCTGTCTATCACTCCCCACCCCCACCCCCACCCCCATGCCTAGGCCTTTGGAATGATCCAGAGTTCATCCAGCTCACACTCCAGTTCCCTAACATGGTCTGTGAGTAGCTGGAGCTGGATGCACCTCTTGCAGTTGTAGTCATCAGAGACTGCAGTCAGAGCATTCCACTGCCCTAGCTGCCATCTCCATTACCTACCCTGGGTACTGTGAGAAGTACCCAGGGTACTTAAAAGGTCTTACCTGACCTTGGCTGTAGCATGTCCTCAGTCTCTGCTCGTCGAAACCCCTAACTCCCCATTCCTATCCTGTCCATCCCTTCCCCACACTCTCCACAATGTTGTATCACCTTGATTTTCTCTTTCCCAAACTGAATGTTGTTTCTCTCCCCACAGATGCTGCCAGACCGAATGAACATTTCTGCCATTTTCAGTTTTTCAGGTTTCCGGCACCTGCGTTATATTTGATTAACATCGCCTTTTACCCTGCAACTAACACTCAATGTTCCTGGGTACAGACCCTGACAGTACAGGAATGGGCCCTTCAGCCCACTGAGATGGTGCCAGCAATCCTGCACACCTTTACAACTCCCATATTGCTGCGACTTGAATGTCGCATGAAAGTGATTGAACTACAGAGTCATGAAGCACAGAACCAAGCCCTTCGGCCCATTGCCTCCATATTGACCAGAAAATGCCTATCATAACTAAAATCACTTAGCTGCCCTTGATGTACAGCTGCTTGTCCATATACATGAGCCTTACCTCATAGAATACTCCTCCCGGAAACTGCTGGAAACACTGCGCGCAGACAAAGCATTTCTCATGGTACAGCTCCCCATTGCTGTTGACGATCCGCTCCGTGGGGTCAAAATGTGAATGGCAGTGACTGCAGGTAGCACTGGCCAGTGCATCCGCCATGTTACTGTGGCAAGGGATGGGGGAGAACAGGAGAAACCAACAATTAGTCCAGGCCAGCAGAGCAACACCATGGGCCGGGCCCAGATATGGGTCTAACTGCCAGAGAGAGTCCACCAACTCTTGGGGGGGGGGGGGGGCGCTGTGGGAGGGCCCAGAGAACCAATCAATCCTCCTGCAGGGTGTGTGGTCTCATTCACAGTAGACAAGGTTTCGGACAAGAAGGGCCCTCAATGCTCATGGCCTCTCACACCCTGAATCAACACACCAAGAGTCAACAGACCCTGGGGCCTCTCACACTGAATCAACATACCCTGGGCCAACACACCCTGGGGATCTCACACATCCTCAGCCCTCACACCCTGGGGCTTCACACCCTGGGCTTTCTACACTCAGGGGCTTTCTACACTCAGGGGCCCTCACACTCTGGTCCCTCACACCCTAGGGCCTCACAAACTGGGCTCCACACACTCTGTTCCCTCACACCCTGGTCCATCACACACCCTGGGCCCACACACACCCTGGGCCAACACACCCTGGGGGCCTCACACATCCTCAGCCATCTCACTGGGCTTCACACCCTGGGCTTTCAACACCCTTCGGCCCTCACACCCTGGGGCCTCACACTCTGGGCCCACACACATCCTGGGTTCACACACACCCTGGGCCTTCACACCCTGGGGAATCACTCCCAGATCTGGCCTCAGTCATTCCCTTTCACACCACAATCACTCCAGTCCATCCCCAACCACACAATCCCTGTCTGCCAGGCCTGTGCCAGGTCAGTTTAAATGCAGACCATGACCGGGGTGGGGGGGGGGGATGTTGGCCAGCAGGGTGTGTATACATTGTGTTCTATACATTGTGTACATTTTATACATTGTGTTCTATGATAGCAGTCAGTAACATTGTCTTTCAGTGCTTCCAACCCCTGCTGCTCTCTCTCCCTCAATGCCTAATGGCTCAATAATCTTGTCCCACCCAAACAAGGGTCCACAAAAGCAACTGGAGATGTTGGGGGTGGGGGGGGGGGGTGTGTTGTAGAGGCGGTAATGAGCCTACATGTTAACTGATGGTACTAACTTCCTTTATCCAGAACAACACATTAACAATCAACATCATTCCGCGTTAAGTACCAGTCTCCTGGGAGATATGCAGGGATAAAGAGCAGTGCCTAGGAATGTGGGAATGTGATACACCCTGTGCACAGTCACGTAAACACAGGGCCCAGCTCAATAACACCAGTGGCTAGACTTGCCCCTCCCTGGCTGCTGATATCAGCCCAGGCTAGGGGTGGGGGCCTCTGGTCTCAGCGTGTGCACTCAGGGGGAACAATCCACCCCACTTTGGCTCAAACCCCAGGTCGCTCTGTTTGTGACACCACCCTAAACCAGAGGCATCTGCAGCCTGCTGTGATAAGGCCCAGGGGTAGACAAAGGCTAGCACCGACCCCAGTCACAGGTGGGGAAGGTGGGATCCAGCAGGGGTGACCAACAATGCTTGGGGGGGTGAGGGAGGGAAACAGATGGAAGAGGAGTGTTTTCCCAGCAGGAAACCCATGGGAATGGGAAACGCTGTAACCACTGTGACAGGAAACATAGTGAATATCACATTAATACTGAATAATTCCGGGGTGCAGGGGAGGAACTATAAACTGTCATCACCTCGGAGGAGTTAACATTAGCAAACTACTGGAGTTAAAGATTGGTAAATCCCAGGATAGATGACATTTGAGGTTCTTAAGGCAAGTGACTGCTGGAATAAGGGATGCATTGGAGTAAACATCTGCAGATCCTCCACCATTGACACAGAGCAATGCCACACCAGCAGGTTTTCCAGACATGTTACTCCCATTCATATCCAAGCACACTTTCACTTCTCTGTTTTCACACATGTCACATGCCGCTGTAATACATCTTCCAGTGAAGCCGGTGAGCTTCAAGAGAGGGAAATACATACATACATACAGCACAGGCTATTCGGTCCACGAGTCCATGCCGCTCATTACAACCAATTAACCTACACCCCCAGTATGTTTTGAACAGTGGAGCCCCCGGGGAAAACCCACGCAGACACAGGGAGAATGTACAAACTCCTTACAGTCAGCACGGGATTCGAACATCAGTCCCGATTGCTGGCACTCTAAAGGCATTGCGCTAACCGTGTCGCCCTGTGCATAGCATAGATTTTCTCTGCAGACCCCATCTTCACCCACAAACCCACCCATGTCCCTGAATCATGGTGCTCTAGACCCCAACCCCGGCTCCAGACGAAGGTCCAGATCCACAGCTCACAGACCAGACCGACGGCTGAGGCAGGTGCTGAACCATCAGCATTTCCACATCATCAGGGGTTGGATTACTACAGTGCTATTCTTCCAAAAATTGTGGGGAGGTTCCTATGTGTTTAGTGCTGGCAGGAAAGGGGGACCTACTGACGTTAATGTTAGAACCAAGTAATGGTAGAACACTAAGAGAATTGTGATCTCATCAAACAGTCTGTGTGGTTTCATGAGGGGGAGTGATAGCTGGCAAATCCATCCGAGATAATTGAGGAAGCCTCGATCAGAGGGGAATGGGCTGGGACTTTATACCCTGGAGCGTAGAAGGTTGAGGGGAGATTTAATAGAGGTATTCAAAATTATAAGGGGGATGGAATAGAGTCAGTGTGGACAGGCTTTTTCCACTGAGAGTGGGGAAGATTCAAACAAGAGGGTGTGGATTGCGAGTAAAAGAGGAAAAGTTTACAAGGGGGAATTTCTTCACGCAGAGGGTGGAGGGGGTATGGAATCAACTTCCAGTAGTGGTGGTAGAAGCGAGGTCGATGTTAATACTCAATGAAAAGTTGGATAGGTTATGGATGGGAAAGGTGTGGAGGGTTATGAGCCAGTGGGACTAGGTGGGAGATAATGTTCGGCACAGACCAGTAGGGCCAAACTTGCCTGTTACTGTGCTGTAGATGGTTAATATGGTTATATTTGGAATTCCAAAAAGGCTTTTGACAAGGAATCTCACCAATGGTTAAGCCCAGAGAGATAACACAATGCAGAGGGTATCCTATCAGTGCACTTCACTGTGTGGTACTGGATCTGATCTGCCCTAGATTCAGGCAGGTAGATTTCAGATGGAGATGAGGAGTAATTGCTTCTCCCAGAGAGTGGCGTATCTGTTGAATTCCCTGCCCAAGGAAGTAAGCAGAGGCTACCTCATTAAACAGATAAGACACAGATAGATTTGATAGAGGTATTGTTGGAATCTAGGGGTTAAAACATTATGAAATAAATGATTAATCAATAAGTTTATTTGTACTGCATGAGTCAGGGAAAGAGGAATGTGGCTAAGTGGCTGTCACAGCATGGAGCAAAGTTGGCTGAACAGAAATTGGCCGCTCCCAAGATACAGGGAGAGGATATGCATAAAACGATTTAGGAGGAATGCTCAACTGAAGGAGGTGGGAAGTAGCACAGGAGACACAGGCCAGATCAAAACAAAGAATGGCCCGCAAGAATCAAAGGGAATGGAAAACCAGTCTAGGAGGAAGATTAAGGCACGAGGAGGTGTTTAAGAGAACAGCAGAAATTGGCCAGACAGGGACCAAATGGTGATTAGAAATATCTGGGGATGAATTAATTTCAGATCTAAACAACAGGATAGTCTGGCCTGGAGGATTAACATGGGAAGGCTACACCCCAGAAATCTGCAAAACAGGAGATGACTTGTGATAACCCTTATGCAAAAAGATCTAGCAGGGAAAACAACTTTTGTTCTGTGTGATAAGATTGACCTATATAAACTGTGCCAACTGGACAATAGGGGTCAGTCTCGGGGAGTAGCTCACTGGCAGGTGACCTATGAACTAACAGACTGACCCAGAGCTCTGTTAAGTTTTATTCTTGTGCTGTGCTGTGCTGTGTGGTGTAATAAACTGACTGTTGAACCGAATACCTTCTCCTATCACTTCATTCAACGAACGCGCTGGACTCAGTTCACACATAGACTAAATTAAGAGTAAATAAATTAAAGCCAGAGTCCAACAATTTGGTGACCCCGACGTGATGAAGATGGAGAAGTGACGGAAGAAAAGATACGAAACACCGGTCGATTGTGGTGTGATGATAACAACAAGTGACCATTCAACAGAGGGAGGTAAGCAGACGCCTGTTCAAACGAAGTTCTGCTATTGGCAAAGATAAAATTGTGTGTTGTCACTACTCTGCAAAAGACCTAGTTAAAGACAAGAATAAAACAAAAGGAGGTTGGAATCCCTCTACGGAGGTTGAGGTCCCTCTAGGAAAAGGAGGTTGGAATCCCTCTACGGAGGTTGAGGTCCCTCGAAGAAAAGGAGGTTGGAATCCCTCTACGGAGGTTGAGGTCCCTCGAAGAAAAGGAGGTTGGAATCCCTCTACGGAGGTTGAGGTCCCTCGAAGAAAAGGAGGTTGGAATCCCTCTACGGAGGTTGAGGTCCCTCGAAGAAAAGGAGGTTGGAATCCCTCTACGGAGGTTGAGGTCCCTCTAGGAAAAGGAGGTTGGAATCCCTCTACGGAGGTTGAGGTCCCTCGAAGAAAAGGAGGTTGGAATCCCTCTACGGAGGTTGAGGTCCCTCGAGGAAAAGGAGGTTGGAATCCCTCTACGGAGGTTGAGGTCCCTCTAGGAAAAGGTTGGAATCCCTCTAAGGAGGTTGAGGTCCGGTTGGAATCCCTCTAAGGAGGTTGAGGTCCCTCTAGTAGTACGGGGTTGGAGCCCCTTGTAGCAATCTCGAGAGGTAGATTTAGACACTTGGCCAAGTAGTATAAGGTGTATGGGGTGATAGTTATTTGTTTCTATAGTGTGTAATAAGTATTTGTTTAAGAATCGTGTACCATAGTAGTGTATAATAAGTATCTGTATAAGGTGTATTGTGTTATAGTTATTTGTTTCTATAGTGTGTAATAAGTATTTGTTTAAGAATCGTGTACCATAATAGTAATAAGTATCTGTATAAGGTGTTCGGCATTTAACTGTTTTTTCATGCACGCTGGTATTGTTGCTGTGTATATCACTGTATTACTCTCGATGTTTTAAGTACTTCTGAAAAAGGGGTAGCAGAGGTTACAGATTGTACTGTTTTACAGGGTAGAGAGGGCATAGAGGCAAGGTATTTAGAATACGGATCAGGGAAACACAGTGGGGATAGGCAGTCACACAGTGAGGCACCTGTGTACACAGACTAACCGCAAAACAAACAATGTACATTTCACACAAAGGGGGAAACTAACAAGCTAACCGCAAAACAAACAATAGACACTTCACACAACCACGAGACACATAATCCCCCAGCTGGCTCTCTCTCTCTGATCATCCCTGAAGGGAACACCTGTTTTCAGGGAGCTGCTGGTCATCTGGTGGTTATATAACGTGGAAAGGAGCGAAGTAGAGTGCAGGGTGTCAAAATCCTACCAGGAGAGAGAGCCAGGGAGTACGAGGTCTAAAGGGATAAAAAATCGGAACAGAGATGGAAGGAGTAATAAGGGAGGTAGGGCAAGAGTTCGGGGAAGACAGAGGAGTTCCCCCATCTGTAGACAGACGGTGGGAAAATACAAGGAATCAATTACTGGGAGGATTACCGAAGGGAGAGGAGGTACAGGCTATGGAACGGTACGAACAGATTTGGAAAGAGCTGCAGAGTCAGGGGAAGGTACCACGAGGGTTTGGAAAAATCCGGCTGTTACTGTACTTAGGAGAAGCAGAGAGGGAAGCATGATCACACACAGAAGACAGGGTCAGGAGAACCCTCGCTTCCCTTTGGGATATGCGTTGCGGGAAAGGGGGGAAGTACGGCTTCCAGAAAGATATAGACAGATGCTGCTAATTTATGAGGGTCCGCAAATTGGGGAAAGGTATCAACCCTTCTCATTCACTGACATGAATTGTATTTTGGACAAAATGCCACCTCCGACTGAGGGAGGTGGAGCGTGGATGGGAAAGTTCTGCCAATTTACGATGGGACATAAGATAGCCATAGGGGATTGGAGAGCATTATTGGGGAAACAGCTTGGGCTGTGAGAGATTCAGCAGGTAGAAATGATCGCAGGAATCACTAGGTGCCTCGATGCTGAGCCATTTGCCAACCATGCTACGGCAGTAGGAGGGGCAATGAGAGATAAGTTCCCCGTTCCCCCCGGTGTCATGCAGTCCCTGACCTTTTCCATAAAGGAGGATGAGGAGATCTCGACTTTTTTGAGTCAGTGTAGGGAGAGTTGGACTGATAAAGCAGGAGTACACCCAGCCACAGATCCCTTGCAGACTACACTCTTTAGGGCTGCAGTAACGAGCGGATTGCCAGCCGTAGTTAGGGAGGCATTAGAGAGTAACCCTAATATTCCTGGCTGCTCGAGTGAGCAATGGGAAAAATATTTGACCCATCACCTGAAACGTTACAGGGCTAAGCAAAAGGAGGACAAACAAACTACGGAGTCGGCACAAGTGCAACTCCTTAAGCTTCAATTAGCAGAGGCTAGGCAAAAGGCGAATGAGGAAAAAAAAGATTTCCTCAAAGGGTGCAAACCAGATGATTCAGCAGCCAACGCAGCCACCACAAGGGAATAATATGAGTTGGCACCCGGCCCCATATTGGGCACCGGGTCCCACCTATGTGGCCAGAATGGGAGGTCCAATGGGGGGATTCCGAGTAAGAGGGAGAGGTCGGGGTGCTCCACGTATGCAGCCAGCCGTATGTTTTGTATGCAGTCAGCCAGGACATCCTCGGGACACTGGGGGAAGGGGATATGGACCACAACAAAATGAGCATTGGGTCCAGTCCCAGAGATCGTCAGTGCCACCCCCGGTACATCAGGCACCCCATGCGGCTTTAGCTCCAAAGAGACAATTCCCTTTGCTGACAGAGGAGGAGCAATATTGCCCACAGTGACGGAGCCTGAGCACCCACGAGCAGGCTAGGTTGGCAGACCCTTTCCTGCAGATTAAAGTTATGGACATGGAAGTATCCTTTTTAGTGGATACGGGAGCCAGATTTTCAACACTCACTGGCACTGAATTTCAAGATAAAACATCATCCTCTAGCGTCCAGCTGATAGGGTTCTCGGGTACACCAGAAAATCTGCCGTTCTCTACACCACTAGTCACTTGTGTGGCAGGACAGACTTTTACACATCAATACATTTTGTCAGCCAGGTGCCCTACCAATCTCTTGGGCAGAGACCTGTTGGTCAAGTGCGGAGCATCGATCCTTTGTGGACCCAGCGGAATAGAGATTACCTTTCCAAATGGATATTCTATGAACTGTTCAGTAACTACACTGCATTCCAGTTCTCAGATGTTGTTGGCGGCAGCTGGAGGATCCGCGTCTGAGGGACAATGGGCTGACATTTACTGGGGGCTGCTGCAACCTGAGGACCCACAGAAGGGAGGGCTGCTAAAGCTTTATAATCAATGGAAGCCGTGGATCCAGACGTTACACCCGTATACCCCTCCCTCGGACCCTCCCCATATGACCCTCTTTTACGATAGGGATGGGGATGAAATGTATCAGCATGCCTTTTATGAAGAGGTAGAGGGCAGGCAATGGGAAATTAATTCGGACTACATAGTGATAGGAAAGGAGGGGGTGGCCGCTACGGTGGCACTGACATCTGAACAGCTGGAATGGTATGAGATGGCAGGTGAGGCCATTCCTCATGTCACCCTTGCAATTGGCACTACTCATCAGGCAAAAGATTTGGGACCGATGTGTCGGAACTTGAAGTCCCTAAGGGACTGGTCTGACACCCAAATACCGACAGTGCAGTTCTCCTCATCTGGTCAGGCATACAGAATTTTGTCTCCGACACATGATCAAGTCCTCCTTGAGCATAGACAGATTGAACGATTTCATGGTAGGGAGAAGATGGATCACCCCGACTCAGCCCCTATGCTAGACTCTCTCCCTGAGAACCTGTGGTCAGTGGGATCAGCAGATGTGGGTTTTTGTCAGCAGGTTGATTCCATGACCTTCGAACTGTCAGATTACACCCCTATTTGGCAGATGCAATACTACATCATCCAAAACCAAAGACAGTAAAGGAGATGCTTTTGTTTTTGGGTTTGTCAGGTTATAGTAGGCAGTTTATCCCATCGTATGGTGAGTTGACACATCCACTGCGAACTTTGGTGAATGAGCAGGGGATGAGGAATCTGGGAGCTACACTTGATTGGACTGCACAGGCTGAGATGAGTTTTATTCTATTGAAGCAAGCTCTTACAACAGCTATAGATTTGGCGATTCCAAATTATAACTACCTTTCTTTTTGGATGTTTCTGAAAAAGCACACACAATTGATGGTGTTCTTTTTCAGAAAAAAGGGGGTGGAAGATGTGTGCTCATGTATGGGAGTATCACACTAGACCCAACGGAAGACAGACACCCACCATGTACAAGACATGCAGCAGGAGTAGCAAAGATTCTACAAAAGGTGGCACACATAGTAATGGGACATGGCCTGACAGTATTAACAACACATAGTATTGTAGCATTTGTGAGCTCCACAGCATTGACAATGACTTCGTTAAGGCAGACGAGACTAGAAAAGATCCTGAATGCTCCAAATGTTACGTTTACCCATGAAGGCATTAACATGGCAGAAAATAGTGGAGAGGATGAACCAAACAATAAAAGGTAAGATCGGGAAAGTACAGGCACGGACCAAACTAAATTGGGTGGATGCGTTGCCTCTGGCATTAATGTCAATAAGGAGTTCGGTAAGTTCTGTGACAGGATTCACTCCATATGAACTACGAACGGGGCACCAGTTCCCGGGACTGGGAGCCGGAAGTCAGACTACGAAGAATGAGGTAAGTTCAATGGGATGCAAGCTGTATTATGATAAACTAACGGCTCTGGTGTCAGATTTTTCACAACAGGTCACAAGTCCCAACAGAGAAGGGGAAACACCGATACCTTCAGTCGCGGAGTGGATTCTGCTAAAGGTCATCAAGAGAAAGTGGTCGGAGCCCAGGTGGACAGGACCCTACCGAGGGGTGGAGAGGACGTCCCACGCGGTTCGACTAGAGGGAAAAGGCGAGACGTGGTATCATTGGAGTCAGTGTGCAGCCACGGACCCACCAGCACGGACACTGGAACAGATTCGTACGGCGGCGACTGAGAACCTGTGAGCAACTACGGACTAAGAACTTTCTGAACGGGTCCCCTTTAAAGAACATATTGGACTCCGGGGACTGTTGATGGTAGAATCTATTGTTGTTTAAAAATCGATGACAATGGGCAAGCAGTAAAGGAGATTTCTTCAGGTATTCGCAAATTAGCTTACGTCCCGGTTCAGACCTGGCGACCCTTGGGCAGCGCATGGCTGGGAAATTTGTTCTCTGGAGACTGGGGATGGATACATACTATAGTGCTAGTTGCTGGATTTGTGGTTTTGGCGTTGATTCTGATCCCATGCATCCTTCCCTGCCTCCAGTGCCTCATTCAACGAGCGCTGTCACAGAGAGACATCCCCAGACCCCAAGGCATGTATTTGACCCTACTGCCCTCTCAAGAGTGTAATGATTACAAGGGATCAGAAATGCCAACCCTGGCATGTAACCCGGATTTCTCTATCTAATAAGTTAACTGGTGGTTGGTCTCATTTTCATGAGACCAAAAGGGGGACTGTTGGAATCTAGGGGTTAAAACATTATGAAATAAATGATTAATCAATAAGTTTATTTGTACTGCATGAGTCAGGGAAAGAGGAATGTGGCTAAGTGGCTGTCACAGCATGGAGCAAAGTTGGCTGAACAGAAATTGGCCGCTCCCAAGATACAGGGAGAGGATATGCATAAAACGATTTAGGAGGAATGCTCAACTGAAGGAGGTGGGAAGTAGCACAGGAGACACAGGCCAGATCAAAACAAAGAATGGCCCGCAAGAATCAAAGGGAATGGAAAACCAGTCTAGGAGGAAGATTAAGGCACGAGGAGGTGTTTAAGAGAACAGCAGAAATTGGCCAGACAGGGACCAAATGGTGATTAGAAATATCTGGGGATGAATTAATTTCAGATCTAAACAACAGGATAGTCTGGCCTGGAGGATTAACATGGGAAGGCTACACCCCAGAAATCTGCAAAACAGGAGATGACTTGTGATAACCCTTATGCAAAAAGATCTAGCAGGGAAAACAACTTTTGTTCTGTGTGATAAGATTGACCTATATAAACTGTGCCAACTGGACAATAGGGGTCAGTCTCGGGGAGTAGCTCACTGGCAGGTGACCTATGAACTAACAGACTGACCCAGAGCTCTGTTAAGTTTTATTCTTGTGCTGTGCTGTGCTGTGTGGTGTAATAAACTGACTGTTGAACCGAATACCTTCTCCTATCACTTCATTCAACGAACGCGCTGGACTCAGTTCACACATAGACTAAATTAAGAGTAAATAAATTAAAGCCAGAGTCCAACAGTATATAAAATTATGATAGATATGGACAGAGTAAATGCAAGCAGGCTTTTTCAACTGAAATTAAGTGAGGCAATAACTAGAGAACATGGGTTAAGGGTGAAATGGGAAATATTTAGTGGAAACATCACGCAGGGAGTGGTGGGAGTGTGGAAGAAGTGTGTTCTGTTATGAAGCTGTAATATGGAACACAGAAACTTGCACACAAGGATAGAAGGTGATAGAGAAGGCTGGAGTTCAGTAAAGTAGTGGAGAATTCTCACTGCCTCTGTGCAAGGCATAAGTGAGGCCTCATCTACTGTGAACAACTTTGTGCCGCCTCCCATTGAAGGAAGATGTTCTCACAGGAGGCGGTTCGGAAGGGTTTCGTTGAAATGATCCTGGAGACAGAATGATTGCCCCAGGAGAAAAAGTCAAAGTTTATGGTTCGCAACCTTTTTCTTTCCACTCACATTTTACTTTAAGTAATCCCTATGCCATCCTTGCTCTGTGATTAGTAAGGGATTGCTTAAGGGGATGTGAGTGGGAAGTGAAGATTGAGAACCACTGCTCTAGACCCAATTGTTAGTGAAATATTTTGCTTGAGAAAAATTGTCATTGGCCCATTTCCTTTGGAGTTCTGAAACCGTGCACATAATGAGTCAATTAGATACTATTAAAACAGTTGTTTTCAAACCTTTTTTTTTTCCACCCACATACCACTCTTACTAATCACAGAGCACCGATGACATAGGGATTACTTAAAGTGGTATCTGAGTGGGAAAAACAAGGTTGAGAGCCACTGAAGAATGAGAGGTAATCTCATCAATCTCATCAGTATACAGCAGATTCCTGGGGGGGTTCGAAGGGTAAATGTGGGGAAGAAGTTTCTCCTGAGTTGAGTCCAGAACCAGACAGAACAAGTCTGTTTAAGACTGAGATGAGGAAGAGTTTCTCACCAGGAATGTCTTCAAAACTTGTTAGAGGATGGACTCTTTAGTTAGATTAAAGGCTGAGCTAAATTTCTATTCAGTGGAGGGTGGGGCAAGAGGTATTGGGAAAGGGCAGGGAAGTGGAGGTGTCCCATCACCCTGCCTCTGTGGAATGGTTGGGTAGAAAGAAAAGACTGAATGGCCTCTCAGTTTAGCTGGCCACTAGCTAATCTGGGAGCTCCACGTGGAGTGCTCTGCCCAAGCTGATGGCAAATCCCTGCCTGCAGCCTGTTGAACTCTAACTGGTCCTGAGCAGACAGAGGGCAGGGTGCAGCTCACTGTCAGAGCATCTGATCCCATTGGTATCCGTGGGGTAAAAATAGGACAGCGAGAGGGAAAGCGACACACAGTTGGGTGTATACTGCAGTGGTAATTGATGAGTGGCACCCCTCCCACCCCAATGGATCCAACAGTCACCTGTCCAAAATCCCTTAGCGCAGCAGGTAGCACAAAGCTATGGCACACAGGAAATGAGGGTTCAAATCCAGCAGTGCCTGTGAGGAGTTTGTACGTTCTTCTCATTCCATCTGGGTGCTTCTGTTTCCTCCCACATTCCAAGATGTATGGGGTCAGTGGATTTATTGGTCACATGCACGTGGGCCATTAGGGCCTGTTACTGTGCTGCATCTCTGAATTAATAATAAAATGATATCTTCAGAATCTAATGGGCAGCAAATACCTTCACCTACAGTAGATAATGACAATAATGTTAAAGGTCTACTCCTGGATTTGGCTTTTTAATACAAGTTGAAACTTCCACTGAAATTAGGAAACAACCAGGGGAGCAGAACTGCCGGATCTCACAGGAGCACCATTCTGAGCACCTCAGGGGGCCACTCTGAGCACCTCAGGGGGTGGCTCCAGGCACCTCAGGGAGTGGTTCCAGGGACCTCAGGGGGCTGCTCCAGGGACCTCAGGGGGCTGTTCTGAGTACCTCAGGGGGCTGCTCCGAGCACCTCAGAGGGCCCTCAGGGGGCCATTCCAAACACCTCAGGGGGCTGCTCCAGGCACCTCCTTGTCACCACTGCCCCCCTGTAAACAAGACAGTTCTGTCACACAGATCAAGTTGAACCTATCTCCCTCGAAGAGTCCCTCAGTAACATCTCCCCCACCCTCTCTTCCTCTGCATGTTAATCCAGGTTCCACACATTCTTGCACCTTCTGACTGTTCATTTAAAATCATTGAAAGATGAATTTATTAGAAAACCAAGTTGCTGCTGGTTCTTTGTTACTGCATCTTGTTCATCCATTACTGAGCTATTGGGTTTGACCAGGGACTAGTTTCATAGCAACTCCAGTCCTTCAAGGAGTCATATCACAGAAAGAGGCCTTTCAGCCCACCTATAGATGCTGACCCATTTCATCAACCCTATCCCCAATTCTATCCCTCGCCAGCATGCAAGGGAGACAGTTTTCGGAGGCTGATTATCCCACTGGCACACGCATTTTTTTGGAGGTGGGAGGAGACTGGAGGACCTGCGGGGGGGAGGGGGTGAATTCTCTTGGTGACAGGGAGAACGTGCAAACTCCATATCAGCAGCACCGGCGGTGAGGGTCTCTACCGCTGTGTGACAGCAGCTCTACCAACTGCACCATGGTGGCATGGCAGTCACCAGCGCTTGCCTTTCCAGTTCCTTAGCTGCATGAGGAACATCGCCACGGGCCCCCATCTACCAAGCCACCTCTTCCAGAGTTGGGGAGGGGGCAGACGAAGACACAGAGGCTGGGGAAGAGCCAAGTGCCCCATCTGTACCAGCTGTCAGGAACAATGGTCCATTTCAAACATTCTCGAACTTGGTTCCTCAACTCCTAACAATCCTTAGCAACAAAAATCATCAGTTTTACAACTGGCTCTCCAGTGTCAACAGATTTTGAATGAATCATTGCAGATATGCACTTCCTTTTTGTGTGAATAATTCCTTCGTGGTGTCCCGGCTCCATATTAAAGTTTATACTTCAAGTTCAAGACTCTTCCAACAAAGGAAATACTTCCTTCCTCACTGCCCCAAATCTTTAAAGATTTCATCTAAATTAGACCACCACTTTGTCATAAACAAGAGAATGCTGAATTTAACTCATTCAGACCCCACCATTTCCAGCTTTTGTGCTACTCTGAACCTATTCAGGATTACTAATGCCTTCTGCTAGAATGCAACACAGATTCAAAATGAGCTCCAAGATGTTGGCAGGCTTGATGTGGAGAGAACGTTTCCTCTTATGGGAGACAATTCACTGTTTACAAATGAGGGGTTGACCATTTCAGACCAGTTTTATTCCTCTCACAGGATTGTGCGCTCTTGCTCAAAGGGCGGTGAGGGAGATATGGTCTTTTTATGGAGGAAAAAAATGTGATTGTGAGATAGAGATTCTCCGTCTTTCCATCGCTGCACTTAGCTCCATACAAGGTCGGAAGGAGGATGGGCTGCTGGAGTACATGCCAGCTTCCATCCGCCTGATGGGGGTGGGGGGGGGTACACTTCAAGGTGGAGTGTAGTGACTCCACCTCCTGCATAAGAGAAATGCTGCTGGAAGCAGTTGCAAAGGGGCGGGCTGATGATGTCACGATTATGCCATCAGCCTGTGACCCAAGCACCAGTTTTAAAGCGCTCAGTGCATTTAGATGCAGGGCGATAGCAATCGTGATTTGTCCTGAAAGGATTCATATGAGTGATGGCTAAAGATTTTTGTTCTTTTGGGTGGGAGGGAAAGGCTATATTTTTCACTTGCCGGCGCACATGTTTAATGTCACAGTGACAGGTGGCGCTACTGTACCACTCGCTTTGGAACTCGGCTCCCGACTCTGCTCTCCGTAAAGGCAACGTGGGATCTGCATTATAGGCCATCCCCATAAAAGGTAAATTCACCCTTTTTTCCCCCTTGAGCCGGCTTTAAGGCAGGGTGGCACCATAAAAAAGGCTTTATAGATTCTTGATTTAAAAAAAGGAGGCAAACGATTGGCCAGGATAGATGAGATTGCTGAGTAAAGGTTGAAATCAGATCAGTTGTCATCTTATTGGAATAGTTACAGGAGTAGGGCGAAAGGGTGGAAGGACATACTCCTGTTCTTCAGCTAAGCGTTTCAAAAGCTAAAGATGGGGAACCTTCAGGTGATGGTGTCCCCAATCGCAGGAGGCAAATCCACAGACACTCAGTGACTCTCTTTTGCTTCACTTTCTCTGACTGTAAGAGGCGCTTCAGGCAATTTCTGCTGATGGCGAATCTGTCCGCCTTACAACAGGCAAAAGCAATTTTGTGTAATGTGACATTGTTTTATTACAATGACAATAAATTGAATCTTTAATCTCTGGACACCCTTGCTCTTCTTGGTGGTGAAGGGCATCGGTTTGGGAGAAGCTGTCAACGTTTTGCGGACAGAGCTCACTGCAGCCACTGTGCACAGATGGCTGAGGGGCTGAAGGTACAGGGTACTGGGTGGGGAGACGCTCCAGACGCTGCTTTGTCCCTGGTGGATTGGAGCTTCCCGAGAGTCGTTGGAACTCCGGGCAAACAGAGAGTGTCCCATCCCACTGCACTCCCGACCTGTCGGGGGTGGGAAGGTCGTGGAATGTCAGGAGGTCAGGATCCCCAGCCTCTGGATGGATTTGTGCAGCTGGTCGAGTTGAGCTTATAGTCAATGGCCAACCTCCCACCTCCAGGACGTTGATGCTAGGGGACTCAGTGGATGTCAGACGTCAGTCATTGAAATGATCATTGTGGGCACTTGTTTGAGGTGAACGCTACTTCCCACATCAGCCCAGACCCTGATGATGATACGTGCAAACATCACCTGCTTCACTGACTGGGGATTGCAAGTGGAACTGAGCACTGTGGTATCGTCAGCAAACCTACCCCACTCCTGAGCTTGCAATGGAAGGAAGTTCATTGATGGAGCAGCTGAAGGTGGCTGAACCCAGGATACTATTCTAGGAAACTCCTTCAGGGATACGCTAAGCCCTGGCAGCCATCGCCCTCTGGCCTGTGGGCCTTTTGACGGCCACTGCTTTCGCTTCAACCAATCTATGTAATGAGGCAGCCTCAACTGCTTCCTTGGGCAGAAAATTCCATAGGGCAGCACGGTTGGCGCAACGCTGTTACAGCGCCAATGATCAGGGTGTGGGTTCGAATCCCGCACTGTCTGTAAGGAGTTTGTACGTTCTCCCCGTGTCTCCGTGGGTTTTCTCCGAAGGCTCCAGTTTCCTCCCATCATTCAAAACGTACTAGGGTTGTAGGTCAATTGGACAGCACAGGCCCGTGGGCCGAAAGGGCCTGATACTGGGTTGTATGCCTAAATTTAAATAAACCAAATCCCTTAGTTCTGGTCTCACTTACCAATGGACACAATGTTCCAGCATCTATCTTATCCATTGCCTTCATAAAACATTATATGTTTTTACCATCATAAAAGGACATTCAGCCCCTTTAAATCTGCTACACTGTTCAATATGATCATGGTTGCTCTTCCCAGGTCGTGTCCCCCCCCCCCCTCCCCCCCACCCCTTCTTTCTCTCTCTTTCTCTCTGGCTTAAACTGATTCCAGGAAGCTGTCCATTGAGAAAGACACTTCCTACCTGGGACTGCCACAGGCAGAAATCACTGCGGGATGCCATTTCCCAGGAGGGCTGAATAATGCTGGGAGATCAGGGCAGTCTGGACCTCAGAACATTCAGCACATCACAACCCGCACCCTAGTGTCCCCACCTCTGCTTCACCCAAGCTCGAGAGTAAACACAGCCCATTCCCCCCCCAAACTGGTCATATCTCCCCACCCTCAGCCCCGACACCAATCCCCCTCCCCTGTTCACCCTCCACTCCCCCTACATCCTATTCTCACAGATACAGTGTACAGCAAAGTAGGCCATACCCTCCCCTCAAATCTCTCTCCCACCACCCATCTCTCCTCATCCCCTACCCCCTCCCTCTCTCCTCACATCTCTCTCACTTCCATTGCACCCTCCTCCCAAAGACAATCACTCCACACCACCATCACACCCTCCCGCTCCCAAATCTCTCTCCCACCACTCGTCTCTCCTCAGCCCCCACCCCCTCCCTCTCCCCTTGAATCTCTCTCACTCCAAATGTCCCCTCTCCCCTCAATGACTATCGGTCATTTCCACTTCCTCCCCTTAAATCTCACGCCACATCGTCCCTTCCTCCCTCTCCCCACACCACTCCCTTTCCCCCGCATCTGCCCCCTCTACCCCCCTGTCCCCACCTCACCTCTCTCCAGCCCACCTGATCCACTCCTCTCAAACCCTAACCCTTTGCCCCCTCTCCTCCTCCTCCTTCCCCAAACCCTCTCACCCTCCCACCAGCTGTGACTCCACCATCTGTCCCTTCCTGTTGCCCCTGCCTCTCAGCACCTGCACCTTCCCCCGGTTCTCAATGTTGCTCGGGCAAGAGCCTGTTCCACCAGAAGAGCCTCCCCTGCTGCATTGAATTACCGCATATATTCATGTATTCGTCAATACTGTGTAAAAATCACCCCTACCCTTCTTCTGGTCCAAAAAGTGTTTATGTATGACCCATGTAAGAGTCGACCACCCCTATTTTTGACCCTGACCACCCATCCATCCAAGGCCCCTACGCCCAGACTCCCGCCCATCCGAGCTCTCAACACCCCGACAGCAAATCCTTGCCCTGGCTGACTGCCCATTGAGCTCCTGACCATAGATCCTTGGCCTGGCTGCCCATCCGTCCAAGCCCTCGATGCCTCAAATGCCTGCCCATCCAAGCCCGGCGCCTTAGTCGTTCACCCATCCAAGCCCCTGACGCCTCAGTTATCCGCCCATCCAAGGCTCCGACGTCCCAGTCGCCCACCCATCCAAGCCCCCGATGCCCCAATATCCCACCCATCCAAGCCCCTGACACCCCAATATCCCATTCATCCAAGTCCCTGACATCCCAGTCACCTGCCCATTCAAGGTACTGATGCCCACCCATCCAAGTCCCCAACGCCTGCCCATCAAATCCCCCAATGCCTGCCGATCCAAACCAACGACGGCACAAATTCCTGCCCATCCAAGCCCCCCGATGCCACAAATGCCTGCCTATGCAAGCCTCCAATGCCCCGTATGTCAGCCCATCCAAGTCCCTGATGCCCACCCATCGAAGTCCAATGGCCTAGACATCCGCCCATCCAAGCCCCCGACACCCCAGATGTCCACCCATTCAAGCCCCCAACATCCCAGTCGTCCACTCATCCAAGCCCCCGATGCCCACCCATCCAAGCCCCCGATTCCTGCCCATCCAAGACCCCAACACCCATCCATCCAAGCCTGATGCCCTAGACATCTGCCCATCCAAGCCCCCAGTCCCAATCGCCCGCCCATCCAAGCCCCCAAAGTCCCAATTGCCCACCCATCCAAGCCCCCGATGCCCACCCATCCAAGCACAGACATCCCAGTCACCCACCCATCCAAGCACCCGACGTCCCAGACACCTGCCCATCCAAGCCCCCGACATCCCAGTCACCCACTCATCCAAGTCCCCGATGCTGCCCATCCAAGCCCACGATGTTCCAGACGCCCGCCCATCCAAGCCCCTGACATCCCAATCGCTCACCCATCCAAGCCATTGATGCTCGCCCATCCAAGCCCACAATGTCCCAGACACCCGCCCATCCAAACCCCCCGACACCTGCCCATCCAAACCCCCCACGTCCCAATGACCCACCCATCCAAGCCCCCAACATCCCAGACACCTGCCCATCCAAGCCCCCGACGTCCCAGTCACCCACCCATCCAAGCCCACAACATCCCAGACGCCCACCCATCCAAACTCCTGACCATGGATCCTCCCCCGACCACCCACCTGAGTTCCTGACATCCCAGCCATCCATCCATCAAAGCCCCCGATGCCCCGGTCATGCTTCCCTCTGAGCTCCCGACCGAGGATCCTTGCCCCGGCCATGCTTGACCCATATAATAGTCAAACCACCCACCCCACTTTTCTGTCCCGAGAAAATGGTCCAGAAAATTTGATGATTGCATGGGTATATACGGGAATTCATTCAGCAACAAAGCCAGGACACTTAAAGCTGCATTAGCCCCACCGAATCCCTGACCCTTGACCTCCGCCCCCCCCCCCCCCCAAACAGGAAGGAGGCCTCCTGAGTTCAGTTCCAAATTCTGCAATTCCAGCAGTGAGGGCCGGGCGCGAAGCAGAGAGTGAGAATGAGAGAGAGTCTGGAAATGCTCGGCCTGTCCTCCACCCAATCCTGGGACAGGGTGCCCTGAGCTGATCCCAGCACCTACCCTGGTCTCCTGCTGACTGCCTGAGCCCACAGCTCCAGCTGCCCACTGTGCCGGCCATAGCGACGGCAGTAGAGCTGAGAAGAAGTCAGCTCACGAAGCCTCACTGCTGCCATGGACTCTCCCCAACCACCAGCGGCCAGAACAGCTGAGGTCAGAGCCCGGGATCAATATCCCAGCTCCCCCCACCCCTCCCTGTGATTGGCCAGGACACTCGGCAACTGCTCTTCTGCATTCTGAAGGCGGACATCGCCAGCTTGTCTCCAGCTTCCTTCCTGACAGGAACCTGCACACTTCCCGAGGTCAGGCAAGAGGAGGGGCTGCCCGAAGCCGGTATTGTCCAGTTAGAGCTCTGCTGCTCCAATCTGTTCCCATTCCCATTCCCGGAAACCCCCAAGACGTGTCGAATTCACTGCGGACAAACAGTCCAGCCCTTACTGGAGATTCAACTGTGCCAGGCGATACACACCACAGTACAGCCAGGATGCAGCCCATATCCCCCACTCACACCACGTCACACCCACACACTCACACCACATCACACTCAAGCCACATCTCACCCACACCATGTCACACCCACACACTCACACATCACACTCGCCACGTCACACCCACATTCCACACCCACACATCACACCCACATCACGTCACACCCACACTCCACAGTGACACACTCACACCATGTAACAACCAGATCCCACACCGACACACTCATATGATAGACCCATGCACTCACACCATGTCACACCCACACACATCACACCCACATCCCACATCCTCACATCACATCATACCCACATCCCACACCCACACACTACATCACACCCATGTCCCACACCCACACACTCACACATCACACCCACATCCAACACACTCACAGCACATCACACCCACATCCCACACCTACATTCCACATACATGGAATCCCCATGTCCAACAGGTTTGCTCTCTGGAAAGAGCACACACTCCGACCCAGGCCAGCCTCCCCTCTGCTCCTCCCCCACCAGGGGTGGCCCCTGACAAATCTATCATGTTACCACTCCAACCAACTTACCAGTGCAAGTGGGTTCTCCCAAACACCCCCCCCCCCCCCACCATCTACTCCCCAACCAACAGGAGATTATTACCCTTCAAGCTGCTCCTCTTCCAGCCTATGCAGATCAGCGCTGTGGGACCCTATGGCACGAATACACATGCAGCACCACCACACCAGATTGTGGCACCTGCATCACGGCTCCAGTACACACAGCTGAGGGTCTTCCACTTACACCGATCCCGCTTGTCGTCATCTACAGGAGCTGCTCGTGTAGACTCTTTAATCGAAATGTTTTGGTAATAACGTCATTCTTCCACTCCCCTCACCACTGAACCACCTCATTTCCAATAATCCTTGCTGAGGTGGATGTTTCGGGAACTGGTTTCTTTATCCCCTCCATACAATTCCACACACAAACGGCCCTGACTCTCCCAGTGAGTCTACAAAGGGAGCATGCCTTGGCAATGTGGTGCACCGAGTTCAGTCAGCACTGGTCCAAGCAATCAGCGGGAACGTGAGCAGGAACGGCATCCTGGCATGAGACGGCCGACACTCCACACCTCAGCAATAGGGTGTTCCTACGAGAATCACCGGTATGCCCTGAAGCACCAGACGAATAGCCTTCATGGTGGAAACATTGGCCAAAGAAAGGCCTGTGGGACTTTGGATTAAGGGAAAGTTGGATGACCTTGCAGTACCTGTTCACTGATGAAGGTGGTATTGGTTCTACTGTCGGCGAGACGCGCTGCAAGTTGACAAGACCACGTATGAGAGTCATTGACTGAAAAAAACAAAGGGATAGGGGGCCAGTTCCCACAGCACAACCCTCCATGGGGAGAGCAATGACCCTTTCTGTCTGGGGGGGTGTTGGTAGGCTGCTTTCATTTTCTCCATCAGCACCTTCACCTGTCTGTTATGTCTGTCCGTTTATTCACCAGGCACGTGCACTGTAACCTTCTGGAGAAATATATTCATCTTTTGTTACTGACCCATGACTGGATCATCCGATCCAGCTCCAACAGTGTCCTCAAGTTTGCAGATGACACAACAGTCATTGGCCTCATCAGCAACAATGATGAGTCGCACTACAGAGAAGACGTGGAAAATCTTGTGAAATGGTGCAAGAGTTTCAATGTGGACAAGGCGAAGGAGATGATCGCGGACTTCAGGAGGACCAGGAATGATCACCCTCCACTACTCCCAACAACTTTGTAGTGGAGAGAGTGGAAAGCACCAAGTTCCTTGGAGTTCACCTATAAGGACACACAGCATCTCCTCACTTGTCAGGAAGGCGCAACAGCAACTGCACTTCCTGACAAGACTGAAGCAGATAAGGCTACCGTCCATCATTATGTCAACCCTTGATAGGAAATCTATCGAGTGTCCTGTCCGGATGCATCACATTGTGGTACAGGAGCATAAGAATGGCAAAAAGTCATTCCCTCCCTCCCTCCATCGACGTGATCTACCGGGATAGTTGTCTGATGAGGGCGTGCTGCATCGCTGAGGACCCCTTCCACTCTGCACACAGCATCTTTCAGCTGCTCCCATTGGGAAAGAGATACAGGAGGATCAGAGACAGCACCACCAGGTTCTTCCTACGGGCAGTGAGGCTGCTGAATGACTGAAGAATGATCATACAAACCTTCCGAAATTCTGCTATTTATTTAACAATATTTATTTATATTTATATATGAATACTTGTCCTACACATGTATTGTTTGTCTATATGTGCGTTATGACTGGTTGTATGACTGCGTTTCGTCAGGTTGTACTGTGCAATCAGATGACAATAAATTTGAACTTGAATGCAACACACTCACACCATGGCACACTCACACCACAGGGCTCTCACAACCCACACCATCACACTCACACCACAGGGCTCTCACAACCCACACCATCACACTCACACCACAGGGCTCTCACAACCCACACCATCACACTCACACCACAGGGCTCTCACAACCCACACCATCACACTCACACCACAGGGCTCTCACAACCCACACCATCACACTCACACCACAGGGCTCTCACAACCCACACCATCACACTCACACCACAGGGCTCTCACAACCCACACCGTCACACTCACACCACAGGGCTCTCACAACCCACACCGTCACACTCACACCACAGGGCTCTCACAACCCACACCGTCACACTCACACCACAGGGCTCTCACAACCCACACCGTCACACTCACACCACAGGGCTCTCACAACCCACACCGTCACACTCACACCACAGGGCTCTCACAACCCACACCATCACACTCACACCACAGGGCTCTCACAACCCACACCATCACACTCACACCACAGGGCTCTCACAACCCACACCATCACACTCACACCACAGGGCTCTCACAACCCACACCGTCACACTCACACCACAGGGCTCTCACAACCCACACCGTCACACTCACACCACAGGGCTCTCACAACCCACACCGTCACACTCACACCACAGGGCTCTCACAACCCACACCATCACACTCACACCACAGGGCTCTCACAACCCACACCGTCACACTCACACCACAGTACATTTGACCCACAGAACACCCACACCCTACACTGGGACACACACCCACAGAAGACTCATACCCATGCACACCCACACTCCACTTTGACATACACACTATAGCACACTGACACACTCATGCCCCAGCACACTCACAAAACACACCGACGCTCTCAGCATGGCACAACCACACTCCACATAGCATAATACACACACACACAAGACACTCACACCACGACACACTGACACACCCATTGCACAGTACAAAACATACCAACACCCCATACTGACACACTCACACCACACTGGCAAACACACACCACAGCACACCCACTCCACATTGACATACTCATACCACTTCACTCTCACACTTCACACAGTCACCCTCACACCAGGGCATACCAACACCCCACACAGACACGCACCACAGCAAACTCACACCATGACACACCTTCAACCCAGATTGACATGCTCAAACCACACACACTCACGCCCATGGCACACACACTCTATACTGACATATTCACACCCATGCCACACCAACACCACACAGTGCAACACTCACACCATGGCACACCCAGACTGAAACACTCACATGCACAACTCACTCACTCATATGACACACCCATACCTCACAGTGACACTTACACTACGACACACTCATACCACAGCACATCCACGTAGACATCCTCACACCCATGACACACTCACACCCTAAGCCGACACACTAACACCCACAGCAGGCCCTCAAGAGGCGCTTTCAAATTGCAGCACCTGGCTAGCCCTCCTAGGACCCGGGTGAGATTACTGGGTAGTCCATGCCTCTCGCTCCTTTCAAACAGCAGCCTAACTTACCTGTTAAATCACAAACCCCACGATTTAAGGGGATCTTGCCCCTGCGATGATGTAGTGAGTGATGCATCACAGTCACAGCAGTCCCACAGTTCCCTGTGTTCTTTCTGTTCCCCTTCTGTTTAAAGTTCCTTTCCTGTTTAAAGTTCTCCTAAACGCTTCCCCCCCCATCATTCACCCCCACTCCTAGTAGTCATTCACTCCCCACACACAAGAAACCTGCTGTTGCTGCGATCGGAGAGGGGGTGGTGGGGCTGCGATGTGTGGTTCCAGTGACTTGGGGGAATTATGGGTAAGGAAGACGGCCATTCCTCCTGTATTGAGCCGTCGCTACGAACTGGAGCAGCACTTTACAGCAGCAACCCCCTCCCCCCGTTCCTGCATTGAGCCAGCCAAGGGTTTCCCAGAGATGCTCGTACGCAGAGTAACTGGGGGAGCCATTTCCCCTTTCAAATCGCTGGAGCAGGATGCCCAGGTATGTTTTACTGGGTTCCCTGAGGTAGTTCTGGGTAGGTGGATTTTGAACACGCTTGCCCGGTTCAGCCCTTTCAAATAGCCGTGTACCTGGGTCTTCAACCAAGTAAATTCCCCGGTTAACTCCATTTTACAAGGCAATTTGAAAGGGTCTAGATGTATACCCATCAACTCTGACACAGTCACACCCATAACATGCTTTCAAATTGTCTTGTAAAATGAGGTTAACCAGGCTTGCTCAGTTAGCACCCCACTAACAAAGCAGCTTGAAAGAGTCCGACCCGATCAGCGTCGTCCAAAGTCAACCGGGTCCCTGCCCTACCTCGGAGGTAGTCAAGGAAACCAGTTAAACTTACGCAGGACGCGTCACTATCTCGGAAGATCTTTCCTGGAACCAACACACCAATGGCATCATGAAGAAAGCCTCTACTTCCTCAGGAGTTTGCAGAGGAGCTAGTGGAGTTGTCAAGTGAACCGGTACGGACTTGAAGGACCGACATGGCCTGGTTCCGTGCTGTAAACGGTTATATGGTTATATCGACCGGCGGCCTGAACAGCAAAATGGCCGTCCTGGTTTCTCCCGTGTTAAGCGCTGGCGTCACAGGGAAACCCTAGCTGAAGTGTCTGCAGTGATCGGGGAGAGGGGTCGCTGCCAGGGCCCGGGTTGGAAAAGTGGGGAGGGTGAGGGGATTGGTTTGAGAGGTCGCTGCCATGGGGGGGGGGGGTGGTTGAGAGGTCGCTGCTATGGGAGGGGGAGGTTGAGAGGTCGCTGCCATGGGGGGAGAGGTCAATGTCGCGGGAGAGAGAGGGGTCGGCTGCCGTGGGTTGGGGAGAAGCGCGATTGACAGTGGGAGGGAAGACTGACAGGTGGTGGGGGATGGGGGAGACTATTTTGCGTGATGTGTCACTTACTGTGTCATCGTGGGGACATGATCCCCCTTAACTTGCTGGGTTGGCGATTTACTGGGGCTATCATTCCCCCCCCCCCAGCTTAAAAGGTGCTGGAGGCACCTTTGCCTCACTAATCGCACCTGGGTCCCAGGAGGGCTACCCGGGTGCTGCAGCTTAAAAGCACCAAGTGATACACACCCACAATACACTCACACCCATGACAATCACAACCCACATCAAAACACACACCCACAACAAGCATGCATCCAGAATGACACATTCACACCCAACACACTCACAATATACTCACAGCGACCACACATCAACACACTCCCATCCCACAGTGCAGTGACTCACTCACATTCAGCCAACATTGACACACCCACCACACCCTGACACTCATGACCAACCGTATCCTAGCAAACCTGCAACCAAACCACTGATACAACCACTACACACCACTGTCACTCACACCTATCCAACAAAGAAAGTAATCTCACACACACACTGTAACACACTTTCACCCAATAGTGTCACACGCAAACCCACACACCAACTCCCACCAGACACTGACATTCTTAGCAAACACACACACACCACTAGAATTTACCTCTGAGAATTATGAGGTGTTGCATTTTGGGAAGTTAAATCAGGGCAGGACTTACACAGTAAATGTAGGGCCCTGGACCGCATTGTGGAACAGTGAGACCAAAGAAAACAGGGTCAGAGGTCTCTGCAAGTGGCAACACAGAGAGAAAGGGTGGTAAGGAAGGTTTTTGGCATGCTTGCCTTCATTGGTCAGGGTACAGAGTGCAGAAGACATCATGTTACCGTGTATCAGACCACAAATGGAGTATTGTGCATAGTTCTGATCACCCAGCTCCAGGAAAGGTAGGTCTGAGCTGGAAAGGGTCCAGAAGATGCCGAGATTGAACTGATGTTGGATATGCTCAAACTTTGTCCCTGGAGCATCAGAGTCGGATGCAAATAAGGTAAATGGTCGTAGCCTTTCCCCCCAGAGTCTAAAAATATAGGGCACAGCTTTACGATGAGAGGGGAAAGATTTAAAGGGACTTGAGGGGCAGCTTCTTCACACAGAGGGTGGTGGGTACATGGACTAAACTGCCAGAGGAGTTGGGTACCAGGTAGAGGTGGGTTCCATTACAACATTGCAGAGGGACATGGATAGGAAATGTTCAGAGGGATGTGGGCCAAACACGGACAAATGGGACTAGTTCAGGAAGGGAACCTGGTTGGAATGGATGAGCTGCCTGCTACTGAGGTGCAAAAACCTATGACACACTCACACCCACCTCAGCACTGGTGTGCGTGCACACCCCAGCACTGATAGGGTCACACCACCCTATATTGAGACACAGTCTCACTCCATCACTGACTGCCATCAGCCTCTGTTCTATCTCATGGCTGATCTTCCAGTTCAGTGCCATTTCCCTGCCCTATCCTCATGTCCCCAATCCCTTCCTGTCTAGACCTCTTGCTTTGAACGCGTTCAGTGACTGAGCGCCGACAGCTCTCCAGGGTAGAGAATTCCAAAGATTCACCATTTCCTCCCCAACTCAACAATAAGTGTCTGCCCCGTTACTCTGAGAACATGTCCCCTCAGCTTGAACATAAACATTTCCCAATCCCACCTTCTAAAAAACAAACACTGCATTCTTGTTTTGCACAAAGCAAGTGACCTCCTGGTTTGCACTGCCTCCTTGCCCAGTCACTCAGTTTGTTCCTCCTGAAGCCTCTCAACATGGCCTCCCTGCTCACAACTACAAACCAGCAGAATTACATTAATCTCCTCAGCAAGTTGTCGACAAGCCCGGGTCTTCACAGGAGCTGATTAGTCACAGTCTGTCAGCATGAGGGGGATCTATTTTATTCCCGGAATCATCCAACGGAGTAACTGGCCCTTCAGCCCAAACTGACCAAAATGTCCCACCTGGCTGTGACTGGTCCATATCTCTATCCATGTAGCCATCCAATTTATTTTTAAACAATGCCTCAACCACCTACTCCAGCAGCTTGTTCCATACACTCCTCCTCTATGCACTTCCCCGGTTCCTATTAAATGTCTCCCCCTCACCTTTAACCTATGTCCTCTGGTTACCAATGACCCTTCTTTGAGCAAAAGACTCACTGCATTCACCCTATTTATTCCTCGTGACTTTGCACACCTCTGTGAGATCACCCCGCATCCTCCTGCGCTCCAAGGAATAGAGCCCCAGCCTGCTCAACCTATGAGTCCTGGCCACATCCTCGTGAACGGTATGTAATTGGCATTTGCCCTTTATTGGATGAGTAGTTGAGAGAGGTAATTTGTCGAGAGAAGCGGAGAGAACAGTAGTCAATGCTGCGTAGGCACCTCGAGTTAGTAGTTCCCCCATTTCAATCTCCTCCTTTTCTTCAATCTTGGTGCCACATTCACCCTGTCCCACCCACTGGAACAATTCCAGAGTCCACACATCTCTGCAGGCGGATGGCGAGAGCACTCAACATCACGACAGCCACTTTCCACAAGACTGTTAAGTCTCTGTTGCTCTCCTGTCCCCTTTCCCCTCTCCATCCCCCTTTCCCCTCTCCATCCCTCTTACCCCTCTCCATCCCCTTTCCCCTCTCAATCCTCCTTACCCCTCTCCTGCCCCCTTACATTCACTCTCTCCTCTTAAACGTTCTCCACAATACCCACATTCCCTCTCCACTCTCCTTCCACCGCACTCTATATATTCCCCCCCCCCCCCGCTCTTCTCATTCTCCACTCTCCCTCCCATTTCCCCCCTCTACTTCCCTGACACTCTCTCTCCCCTCTGGTCTCACCTTCTCTCCACTCCCTTTCTCCTCTCTCTCGCCTTTCTGCCCCTCCACACCCCTCACCTCACAGCTCCCATTAACGGAGGGCACCTGCCACTCACCTCCCCGTCATGGTCCTCGGTGCGAAGCTCCTCTTCTCTACTCCCTCCCTGGAAATGCTGAGACCAAATATGCAAGGAGTTTTTCGATCCAAAAAAGGAGCGCTCAGCAGCCGAGCTTCTGGCCACCTCCTGGGGAGGGAGGGGGCTGCCTTAACGACTGGAATTTCGGAAACAGCACAGATGCCGGAGCCACAGAGCAAGGGCGCTGTAAACCCCCCCCCCCCCCCCCCCCCCGGCGGCTGGTGACCTCTCCCAGGACCTACGCCATTGGAAGCACGAAGTCTTCCACGGACACTCCCTTCGGCCGGGCGGTGCTCCGCTGTCCCAGGGCGCAGGGATTCTGCTTGGTCAGCCAGGCTCTGCACAGCTTGTCCTGGCAAGAGGTCCATCGGCCAGGGCGGTCAGAAGACAACGCTGCCCCGCCGCACGACTGGTCGGAGCCCATTCCAAACATCTCACCAAGGAAGAAGAAAGGGTAGTGATGGCTGCCTGCTCTCCCACTTCGGCAGCACTTGCGCCTCCTGGGCTTGTCCCAACGTCCCGAGCAGATTTCCAAAGTAGTGAGATGGGCATTCGGCCCTTCACGTATATTCTACTTGCTAGTTTGCTGGTTTGTATTTAAGCAGCAGGGAATTTGGCTCTTTTGTATCTAATTGAATACAAACCATCGATTCCCTGTACCAACCCCTATTTCTTAATATCCCCCAAAATCTATATTTGCATGGTTAAAAAAAACCTATGGGATTCTGGGCCTCATTAATAGGGGGATTGTGTATAAGAGAAGTGATGTGGCAGCTTTATAAGTCTCTGGAGTATTGTGTCCAGTTCTGGTCGCCTCGTTATAGGAATGGTGTGGAGGCTATGGAAAGGGTACAGAAGAGATTTACCAGGATCTTGCCTGGATTGGAGAGCACGTCTTATGAGACAAGGTTGGCAAAGCTGGGACTTTTCTTTGGAACATAGAAGGATTAGAGGGGACTTAATAGAGGTCTACAAGATTGAGAGGTGTAGATAGGTTGGACAGCCAATACCTGTTCCCTAGGGTGGGAATAACAACCACTAGAGGATATGTATTAGATTAATGGAGGGATGTATAGGGGAGACATAGAGTTGTTGAGGCCTGGACTGCCTTGCCAGGAGTGGTGGTAGAGGCTGAAACATTAAGGGCTTTAAAAGACTATTAGATAGGCACATGGATAGAGGATTATAGGGTAGGGAGGGTTTAGCACTTTTATATGGTTCAGCACAACATGGAGGGTCAAAGGGCTTGTACAGTGCTGTAATGTTTTAATGTTGGTAAGGCCATATGAATTATTGTATGAAATTCTGGTTAACCAATACAGGAAGGACATGAAGACTTTGGAAAGGGTACAGAAGAGATTTATCAGGACACTGTCTGTGGGGAGAGGTGGGTCAAACCAGGGTTGTTTTCCTTTGGAGCATCAGAAGCTGAGGGGAAGCCTGATAGATGCTTATAAAATTATGAGAGGCATTGATAAAGCGGACAGTCAGAACCTATCTTCTGGTCAAAAATGCCACATACTAGTGGGCATGTACAAGGTAGGGGCAGATTTTCTTTTTGTAGAGTGGAAGGTACCTGGAACTGGCTGTTTGGGGCAGTGGCGGAAGCAAATACATTTATGCTTAAGAGATTTCTGAATATGCCTGAAACAGAGGATTACTTATCATGTACAAGCAGCCAAGTTTTAGTTTAAATTGAGGGTCAAGTTCAGCAGACATACAAAGGACTTGTTCCTGTCCTACATTCGAATTTCATTTGAAATGTATTCAGTCAGTGCCCTGCAGTAGACTATTTTAGATTGAGAGAAGAAATGTCTCATTTCAGAACTGAATGGTTCATCATTCAGAGAATCCAGTTTCCAGGAATTCACCCAAAAGGCAAATATCAGCTCTGCATCTGCCTCAGACAGCAGGTTACAGAGAAAACATCTTGTATTTTCCCAAACTTGGTAGAAAACTGCCTGCTTAAGCTCTTCCCCATCTCAGGAAGTGATCGGGCCAACCTTCACTCCACTCCCTGGAAAGGGAGTCCAGCCGTGTACACACAGTCCTGCAGGAGATGCATTGTAAATCTTAAACCCTAGTACAAGGGGTAACATATTGCACTGTCCTAAATTCTTGCAGAACCTGAATCTTAAATATCATTCATGTACAAGGTCACTCAGGTCCCCCAAACCTTCAATCACACCATTTAAATAAAACTTATTCTTCCAGAGGATGACTTCACATTTTCCTCCATTATAACTGCCATGCCCGGTCTCTGAACCCCGTCTTGCTTCCTCACAACCCACAATATTCCCCACCTTTGTATAATCTACAACTTGGGTATGGTACACCTGGTCCCTTCATCCAAATCACAGCCACACCACACGATCCCGATCTGAATTCCAACTCTTTTCTGTGAATTCATTGCACTTCAGACCTCATTACCAAACATTTGTTTCCATATCCTTTGATAAATTTTATCTGGCACAAGCTTTTCCAATTTGAGACTTGAGACTTGACTATCATCCCAATTGGGTGTGAGAAGGTTTCACTCCAGCGTTAAGGGGTATTTGTTTACTCTGACTGATCAGGCCGAGGGTGAGGGTGAGCTTTAATGTGTGGGATCATTAAGAGACTCGCTTCACAAAAAAAAACTTTAATTAACAATCAGATTCTGCGCAGAGCAGAATGTTTGAACATTTGGGATCAGATCAGGTAAATTAACTCATGGAGATGCCACACAAAGATTTCTGCTGACATGATTTGGGAAAATGCAGATGATAAGTGCTATTTTAAGTTCAGATAGATGACCTGCTCATGTGGGAAGAACAGAATATTTTTGTGTTAAAGTACAACTGTTGAATTAATGGAGAACAACTGTCCCACTGAAATAAAGTACCTTAACGATTCAACTAGTATCTTTTCAATTAATTTCATGGTCTACCTCCGTCAACTATCAAAACGCACAAGCTAAATTAGTATCTACATTAAGTCTACGACCTGGATCATGTTATCATTCAGGAATAAGAATGAGGGGAGTCTCGCTGAGACCAAGAAAATCTTGTAACAATGATCCAAGTTCCAAACACAGGATCCTCCAAAAATTCCATTATCCCTGTGCCTCATTTAAGTATGAAACACCATGGGACTTACAGAAATAATGAGCAAGTGAAGGGAGAGCTAATTTAACTGGTGAGATGATATTTTGGAGGTGAAGGGTGATAAGAAATGGTATACAAAGGAATTCATTAATAAACTGGCAACTTAATGGAGAAGGAGCTTGTTGCAGGTATCCTTGTGATCTGGGCTTCGGGAAACAAATCGATTTAAATTTGGCTGTGCATCTCCATCCCTGCTGCTGTACCTTCCATGAGTCTGGTGATATAAAAAAACAAACACCCAGGTGTACTTTTACATGGCTCAAACCTGGGAGCTGCCTTTACATTGTCAGGATGTTGGTGACTACTGACTTTCATTTGCCAATCAACTGCATCTTACAGCATCATTAGGCATGTACATACAACAATACTGCCCACACAGGTCTGCTTGACAAACACTGGTCTCTCTCTCTCTCTCCAGATGAGTGCATCCCCATCTGGAGCTCACCTCTCCTTGACACTGCACTGCCCAGACCTTGATGAGCAATGTCTCATAGTCATGACCTGTTTTGGATTACATGCAGCTATGAGTATGTGGATCTCCACTCTTCCCACCTGATCAACTTGGCTACACTAGTAGCCTTGCCACCAATTGTGTTCAAACCCCTCTCCACTATTTACAATGACTTTTGGGTGCAGTACTGAGGGGGTACAGTAGGAGGAGCCACATTTGGTTATTTGGGTAGGTACAATACATACTTCTTGAATGGCAGGCAGCTCTGATGACTCCTACAGAATTCCTCATTCAAAAACAGTCATGAATTACTTGAATGCTGCAAAGGCCAGACAGCTGAAGCTGTCTAATTTCTGCCTTGAAATCAGCACCCGATCCCATTGCTCAATTCAACTATGCCCCTAAATGCTGGGCAAAAGATTGAAACCAGAGTTGCTTCAGATTACGACCATCGAGAGAGGTTAACAGATGTGATGCGCATAAAACAAATAGCGGCAAAATCAAAATAAAAACAGACCAGACCTGTTATCTTTCTGTTAAATTTTGCACAAATTATATTGTGTAGTCATACAAAATGACACTCGAGACAAACTGTACACTAAGTCAGAGCTGTGTTGCTTTGACACATACATAGTGTGTGTGGCAGTGCTCCAGAGCTCACAACACTAAAACTGCTGGAGGTGAACAACAAACACTGCTGCCAGCTGTACAAAAATGAAAAACGGAAAGGCTGCTGCTTGTCCAAGGACCTCTCTCTTGCATGGGCTGTATGCACAGGATTCAGTTGACAGACTATACATGCCCCAGGACATCTTGAGTAAAACCCTTTCTCTCAGTGCCACTGCTTGTTCATCTCCCTCTGGTGCCTCTGGAAGGCCCTCGACGCGAGGGTGGAACCGAGCTCTTGCCGCTCCTTCCCCAGCTGGATCCACCTCTGGCTCCACCCCGGGGGGGTGGTCCTCCTGGGCCACTGAACCCATCATCTCGGTGGAAGCCGTCGTGCCGGTCTCCCTCATGCGAGTTGGAGCGGCCAGATTTGGGCATGCGCGCTGATGAGGCAGGCCCACCACGGCCTGGAAAACACAAACACAGATTATTGATGTTCCCAGTCCCAGTTTATAATTAGTATTTTGTAACACCTCAGGCAGGCCAACTTCCTTGGTTAAACAAAATCTGCTGCAAGAACTCAGCAGGTCGAGCAGCATCAGTGGGAGAGAAAAGAATGGTCAGCATTTTGGGCCAATATCTGATAAAGGACTCCAGCTTGTCCCGTCAACAATTCCTTTTCTCCTGCTGATGCTGCTCGACCTGCTGAGTTCCTCCAGCGGATTGCATTTGGCTTCAGATTCCAGCATCTGCAGTCTCTTGTGTGTGTAGTCCTGGGTTGATCCTGTGTGGAGTTTGCACGTTCTCCTCAGGTGGGATGGGAATGGGAAGGGAAGGGTGAGAACCACTGCTCTAGACCCAATTGTCACTGAAATATTTTGCTTGAGAAAAATGGTCATTGGCCCATTTCCTTTGGAGTTCTGAAACCATGCATATAACGAGTCAATGAGGTACGATTATAACAGTAGTTCTCAACTTTTCTCCCCCCCACTCACATACCTTACTAATCCCAGAGAACCTATGGCATAGGGATTACTTAAAGTGGTATGTGAGTGGAAAGAAGAAATTTGAAAACCACTGGTTTAGAGTGATCTGGACTAGCTCAGAATGTCAACTTGGTCTGCATGGGCAAGTTGGACTAAAGGGCCTGTTTCACGCTTTTGATTTGATTGCCATGTGATTGTGCAGTCTCGGCCTGGTTAACACATCCTGTAACCCCCTGGGGACACCATCCTTGTACAGGCAACCATCCAAATTCGCCTTATCAGGCAGTCGTTTATTATTTTGCAGTAAAACGCCATCAATCTAGCACCTTGGCGAGGTTAGATGAGCAGATTTTCCTGTCCATTGGAGGTTCCAAATACTTAAACATGCTGATTACATTTTTATTGAAGTCACACAGCAGCATAAATAAATTTTGCCATGAACTAGGAGTTTAACGCGAGAGGGAAATATTCAAGTACTCAGGATCCTTGCCCCGGTCTGGCTGCAAACCACGTCCTTGGTGTTCCAGGCCCCAACCCTGGTCCAGCCACAAGCCACACCCTTGGTTTACTGTACCTCAAACTCAGCTCCTAAACACACATCCCCGGTGCGCTGGACCCCAGTCCACTGCTGAGCCAGTCAAACCATCAAGATTTCCAAACAATCAGATGCCAAGTTATCAGTTTTACTGTAGGTATATTATTTCATAAATCCTGGTGTTCTGCATCCCAACACAGCTCCTGCTGCACCCCAGAACTGTGCTCTTATTTTAGAGGAGAGACGTTAAATTAAAAACCACAACAGAAAAAGAAAATTAATGTTTTGTGTCAGGATAATTCAAACTTCAGGATGCTAAGTGGGCTTTTCAAAAGTTCTCAAATGGTCTACTAAGGGAGTGGTAGAAAACATTCCAATGGGTTTGCACGGGATATATGTTGCAACCGGAATAGTTGGCCCTGACACCAACACCTGACAGCTTTTGTCTGTAGATGCTGGAAGGGTTTCCCCTGTACAAACCTTGGTCTCTGACAGGTTCGTGGATATCTCCGCGGTCCCCTCTGCCACCCCAGCCATCTCGATGACCTCCTGGAGACAATGGCCTTTTCTCAGGCTTACGGCCACCTTCAAAGCGTGGGAATTCTTCATGGCCGGGTAGGGGGAGGAGGCCCCCTCGCCCACCTGCAGAACAGTTCAGTACATTAGACAATGAAAACAATCCAACCTCCGTCAAGCAGCAGGAGCCCAAGGCTCAGCATTGCTCATGCCTTGCTATCATGGGGTTCAGGGCGGTAGAGGAGCTGACATAATGGATGAAGGAAGGGAACTGTTTCCTCAGGGGTGAGAGTCCAGGAGGGGAGACATGGCATAATATCTGGGTAGACCATTCAAGTGGTCACAGAAGGAACTTCTTCATGAATGGCTGTAGAAACCCCAAACCACCTCTCTTTAAACAGCTGATGAGACTGTAGTTTGAGTTTATAATTACCATCAGTTATAATTTTTCAAAACTGACTGATGATAATTATAACTCACAAAACCTGAAGTGACATGGCTAAATCCAAATTAACATTTGGATCAATGATCACATGGTGTTGCAAACCAGTATACTTGAGAGAAGTAAGGGTAGTGGAGCAGGCTTTCAGTCACAACAGTTAAACTTCCAAGAGGGCGCTCTATAATTTTGCCCACAATTTGGTTTACTTTATTGCACATCAGGACTTGTGACCTGGAGCATCTCTATGTCTCGAGATGGTGTAGGGTTTATCAGTTCTGGTAACCACTGGCAGACTGCACACTGATCACTTGGGTCCACTATTGATCGACATTCAGCTGTACCTCGCATTGCTCCACGGGCTCGTCCTCTCCCTCCTGGGTCACGGCCTCTTACATTCTCCTCTGCTTGATCAAAACCCTCATCGCCCATGAAGTCATCTGTGTTCATGAAAGCATCTCTCCCTCGTGGGCCACAGCCATCATGCCGAGTTCCCCCTCGAATCGGTCGGAACCTTGGGATTCAAAGAAATCTTGTCTTGTTTATGGTTCTCAATTATTTCACCGACTGAACCAGTTACAATGTTTCGTATCTCACTACAACCACAAATTGCTTAAAGGTTTCAAATCTCTTTAGAAAAGAAGCCATGACCATCAAAAAATACTCCGATCCAGCACAGATCTGATTCCAGACGTCCAGTTGGTAGGCAGGCTAGAGCTGTACATGTCACAACCAACACCATCCCAGCCACAGAAACAATTACTCATGTCCTGCTCACACCAGCCTTACCTAATAAGCACTTTGTTGCTTCAAATAATGCTCAGAAGTGCCACAATATCCCAGCATTACATACTATTGTTTTGGTATTTCACATGAATTGGAGGCCAGTGACGAGTGGATCCACTGCTGTTTGTCATATATATTAACGATCTAGATGATAGGGTGGCAAATTGGATTAGTAAATTTGCAGATAATACAAAGGTTGGTGGTGCAGTGGACAGTGAGGAAGATTATCAAAGTTTAGAGGGTGATATAGGACAGTTAGAAGAGTGGGCTAAAAGATGGCAGATAGAGTTTAATACTGATAAATGTGAGGAGCTACATTTTGGTAGGACTAATCAAAATAGGGCATAAACGTTAAATGGTAGAGATTAAGGAGTGCAGTGGAGGAGTCATGGTATATAATTCCCTGGAAGTTGAATCACATGTGGATAAGGTGGTGAAGAAGGCATTTAGTATGTTGGCTTTCATAAATCAGAGTACAGAACACAGGAGTTGGGATGTTATGTTGAAATTGTATAAGGCATTGGTGAGGTCAAATTTGGAATATTATGTGCAGTTTTGGTTGCCAAATTACAAGAAGGATATAAACAGTACAGAGAAGGTTTACGAGAATGTTGCTGGGGTTTCAAGGTTTGAGTTACAGGGAAAGGTTGAGCAGATTAGGACTTTATACCCTGGACCGTAGAAGGTTGAGGGGTCATTTGATAAAAAGGTCTTCATAATAATAGGGGGGACAATAGAGTCAACGTGGATAGGCTTTTTCCAATGAGAGTGGGGGAGATTCAACAAGACGGCTTGGATTGAGAGTAAAAGAGGAAATGTTTAGGGAAAACATGAGGGGGAATTTCTTCATGCAGAGGGTGGTGGGAGTATGGAATTAACTTCCAGCAGAGGTGGTAGATGTTAATATTCAAGGAAAGATTGGATAGGTATATGGACGGGAAAGGTATGAAGAATTATGGGCCAAAAGCGGGTCAGTGGGACAAGGTGGGAGGTGTTGCTCGGCCTGTTTCCGTGCTGTAAATGGTTATATGTTCTCCCTCAGCTGAACTAGTCAAGATTAAAAGATCACTGAGCATTTTGTCACAAAACAATTATATGGCCGGGTAGATGCACAAGATCTGATCACAAAATAAAATGGTTCACAGGCAAGTAATTGCCTTCAAAAAGCAAGCATGACTCCAACTTTAATTTCCTGAGAAATGGTATTTCTTTTTGAAGGGCTCAAGCCTTTCACGGACACTGCAGGACCTGCTGAGTTTCCCCAGCACTTTTATAAATTTTCTTCACTTGGTGTGCTGTGAATCTTTGTTATTCATAGTGGCCTTTGGATGGGTGCCCAGTCATTTCATTTATCCAAGACTGACATCAATGGATGTTTGGAACCAAGGGGTAAGGTGATAGATTGAAGATCTTCATGCTTGTACTGTGTGGTGGAACAAGCTCAAATGACTTTTGCTGCTATTTACACATTTATTTATAGGTTTGAATGGATCACGAGATAGACAAGAAAAATAGTTTTGGGTCATTGTTTAGTGGTTGAAAGAAGAGCCAGTCTTATTGCGATTAAACAGAAATTCTTCTCATTAGGTCCCACACTCATGTCCTCAGAATGCATTCTCACCTGTCATTTCTCCGCCCTCGAAAACGTGCGTCTTCTGACTCCCTTGGGAATCGCTCATCTAAGGGCTTTCTTCCATCCCAACCCTGATGTGGACCCCGGCCTGGGCCCCTGTGCTCAGGGTCCCCAAAGTCCCGGTACTCCTGATCAGGAGGAAAATCCCGCTGAGGGCCGGGGCCCCTTCTCCAACCCTCTTCATGGGATATGGGGCCCATGCGGTTCTCAAACTCTCGTGGCCTGTGACCAAATCGATCGTCCTTGCGGAAGTCATCGTGGAACTGATCTGGTCCTTCAAAGCGATCGTGGAAGTCCTGTGGCGGGCCCCGTCTCTCTGCAGACCCTCTGTTTTCACGGGGATCCCCCCAGTCCTGGGGTCCCCTGAAAGGAGGTCCCCTCTCGGGGTCGCGCTCTGTGCTGTGATCTCGCCTCATTTCTTGTGGATGGCCCATGTGATGGTTTGGTGGACCGTGAGAGTCACCTGACAAGATAAAATGAATTAATTAAATTCAAACGTACTTGAGGGTGTAGGCTAATTGGGTGTAAATTGTGAGGCATGGACCTGTGGGCCGAAACGGCCTGTTACCGTGCGAAATGTCTAAATTTTTTTAAAAAAACAGATAAACCTCATGGGTACAAAGTCTGTGATCTACCAAATTTGCTTGTCAAACCAAATGCGCAATGTAAACAGTGATGCCTAATCACAATGCCAAATGATTAATACATCAGCAAACAGTGACAACTCCAATTGTATACCTGACATGCAGAATAGTTGTCAGCCTTGTGTGTCAGGAAGCCTCCATCCAACATCCTTCTTCACAAGAAATTTATAGAAGATTCAAAATATTACATGTAATATTACACAAAATTGCCTTTTGCATGCCATCAGGCAAAGAGTCACCATTAGTGTCTCCCGGTGCCCATGTCCTTAAGAAAGAAAGAGAAGCAAAAGAGTCCTTCGGAGACACTGAGTGTCCGTGGATTCACCTCCAGCACTTCCGCAGCCTCTGCAACCACACACTCCTGTTCAATCCAGCGGCAACTCGAGCTCCAGATCCAAAAACTCCAACATGTTAGGAAGCCTTCAGCGCTCAAGGACTGTTGAAAGCGTTTATACCCTCAGCACCCTCTTGAATCCCGGTTCCGGTACCTGGTTCCCATAAGGTAGTCTCCAGCACCCTGTGTGTGTGCCTCAGTCGCTGCGCCATCTTGGGCACAGGCCTGTGGTTGCATGATTTTAGTTTTAAAATACTGTCGACTCCTCTAACAGGCCATTTAACACCTGTACAGAGCCAGTGGCATTAGGGCTGGGTGGTTGAACCCTTTGGAGCAGTGCTGTGTCTCTGCACTAGTACAGCACCTCCGGCAGTGCTGCCATATTCTTTTTAAGTACTTTTTTTTAAATGGCTTTCCTTCATGGGCACTGAGTCTAAATCCTGGAACCGTCTGGCTGACAGCATTGAGGGAGCACTTTCACCAGGACATCTTCTACATGTCAACTCCTGTTGGGAATAAAATGGGTATTAGATTTAAACTTTCACCACTGAGCAATTCTGTGACACCACTATTGTGGCAGAATCTGAGTGACATCAATGAGATTTGGACAAGTGATTAATTAATCATCTTCAAATCTGTTTGTAGCTCCTTCTGCCATTATGTTATACTCTCACCACATAAATGAGACAGATGCACAATAGGTCGAGCAGCTCAAAGCAGAGCACCTTTCTGCTGCAGAAAAATCAGTAACCTCATGATGGGAACTTGTGGCAGTTGGATTGGTATATGTTTCCTTCATCACTTGTTCCAGGCCGAGTCTCAATGATATCACTCAAGGACTCCGCCAGCTTGATCAATAATGATGTCACAGAATTACTCAGTGCTGAAAGTTTAAGCCTATCACCTATTCTGTGCCCCACAGAAAGAGTTGAGCTACCTTCTTGAAATACAGAAGCTGCTCCCTCAAGGCTGTTCTATCACTGTCATCAAGCCATGGAACCAAGCCAGGTTTAACAAGAGTAGTGGGAGTGAATGCCAGCGGCAAAACCAGACATACCCAAGGGAGAGGTGGCAACCTGGTAAAGCTACAACACAGGGATGGTAACAGATGCAGCATGACAGATAGCTACAGTTCCACAACCAACAGGTCAGAGCAAATCTCATGCCATATCAAACTGTGAACAGCACTGAACAAAAGACCAAAACTGGGGCATGTTCACCCTCTCGTCAATTACACTGAGCTCTGTTCAGTTTGCGCTGTGGGAGACCTGATTCATTTAGAGATACAGCACGGTAATAGGCCCTTCCATCCCACAAGCCCGTGCCAACCAATCAGCTTACTAACCTCCATGTTCTATGACCCCTCAAGTCTCACTGAACCTGGAGGAAACTCGCGCAGACACAGGGAGAAGGTACAAACTCCTCATCTAAAACTCTCATACCTTGTATCTATGTATTTTGTCATATCAACTGTGCTAAAAGTTCAATTACTAACACAAACAAAGCTGGAGACAAAGGACAACCTTGTCGAGTTAAACGAGTTAATTTATAAGGTTCTGAGATCTGATCATTTGTCATTACCCTGGCTATTGGTTTATCATATAATGCTTTAATCCAACCAATAAAAGAAGGACCAAACTTAAATTTCTCTAAAACTTTAAATAAAAAGTTTCACTCAACTCTATCAAAAGCCTTTTCTGCATCAAGAGATATCACCATCGGATGGTCAGGGCACTGTCGATATTTATTAATCAAACTAATCACTCGAAGAATATTATCTGAAGCATATCTATTCTTTATGAAACCTGTTTGATCAACATGTATCAACTTAGGTAAAAATTTAGCCAATCGATTCGCTTATACTTTAGCTATTATTTTATAGTCTACATTTAACAAAGAAATTGGTCTATATGAAGACACCTTCAACAGATCTCTATCCTTCTTAGGAATTATAGTAATTAAGGCACTAGAGCATGATTCAGGTAAATCATAATGTTCATTAATCTGTCGTATCACATCTCCAAACACTGTAGATAAATCATCATAAAATACCTTATAAAATTGAACCGAAAACCCATCATCACCAGGTGATTTTCCATTTGGCATTTCCAACATAGCCAATTTAATTTCTAAATCAGTAAAAGAAGCCTTCAGCTCCAATATATCTTCTTCTAATACCGGTAATTTCAACATCAATAAAAAGGAGTCAATCAATCCACTCTCCTGTTTTCCTCAGAAGTATATAATTTCTTATAAAATGAGTAAAACTCATCATTAATCTCATGAGGTTTGTAAGTAACAGTCGAATTTCATCTGACTGCATTAATAACATTTGATACCTGTTCTTTCTTTAACTGCCATGCAAGTACCTTATGTGCTTGCTCACCCCATTCATAATACCATTGTTTAGATCTATTAATCAAGCATTCAAATTGATAAGATTGCAACGTATTGTATTTCAATTTCAATCTAGACAATTCTATTTTCTGTCACATCTCTCTGAAATTCCTTTTCTAATTCATCAATCTGTTTCTCTAATTCAAGGCTCTCAGTCAAATAATTCTTTTTAACCTTAGAGGTATAACTAATAATTTGACCTCTCAAGTAAGCTTTCATAGCCTCCCACAATATAAATTTACTCTGAACGGATATGGATCTTTGTCTGGATATAAAGTTAATTGGAAAAAAAGTGAAATTTTACCGATAGGTGAAGGAGATTATTCAGTTTATTATTAATTTGAAGTGGACTGATCGAATTAAATATTTGGGTATAAATGTGGATGTTGATTATCAATCTTTATATAAATTATGTACTGTTAATGAAAAAGATCAAAGCTGATTTGATTAAGTGGAAGGATCTTCCTATAAATTTAATTGGAAGAATAAATACAATTAAAATTAATATCTTTCCAAGTACACAATATTTGTTTCAGTCAATTCAGTGTTTACTCAATAAGAATTTTTTCCGAGATTTAAATAAAATAGTTAGGGAATTTTTATGGAAGGGTAAATTTCCGAGAGTAGCTTTAATTAAGTTAACTTGGAAATATGCATTAGGAGGATTAAGTTTACCACATTTTCAAAATTATTATGAAGCAGCTCAAATTAAATTTATTAGTTCTTTAATGGATTTGGAACGGCCCCCTAGTTGGGCTAAAATTGAGATGGCGAATATTTTTGAATTTGAAATACATCAATTTTTGTTTCGGTGGAATTTAAATTTATTACAACAATATAATGTGCCTATACTAAAGCATTTAATGAAGTTATGGATGACAATAGGTTCTAAGGGTAAATTATTGACTTTAATACCATTATTTAATAATCAACTTATTCCTTTTTCAATGCATAATCAATGTTTATTACATTGGAAATCTAAAGGTATAAAAAATTTGGGGGATGGTTTTAAAGAAGGTAAATTTTTATCCTTTAATCAAATGAGGGAAGATTTTGGTATTAATGAGAATTCTTTATTCATTTATTATCAACTTCGATCTTTAGCAAAACAAATATTTGGTAGAGATATGACTTTACCTAAATTGACTAAATTTGAATCTTTTCTTGTGAGTGCACCAAAGAAGGGATCTATTTCATTGATGTACCAAATATTACAGGAGAGTGTGGAAAAAAAGGGATGGGATAGATCTAAGATTAAATGGGAAAAGGATATTAATCTTAATTTTTCTGAGGATGACTGGTTAGATATTTGTCATGATCATGTTACTAGATCGATAATGATTATGCAATGGTTAATTACAATTTTTTTACATCAATTGTATTTAACACCTGAAAAGTTTAAAAAAAATGATTTTAGTGAATCAGACTCTTGTTTTAGATGTGGTAATTCGGTTGGAACTTTTTTTCATGCTGTTTGGTTATGTGTACATATACAATCTTTTTGGAAAGCAATTCAATTGGATTTTGGAACATTTGTATAAGATTAAAATACTTCTAGATCCAACAATATTTTTGTTGGGCAAGTTGAAGCCTTTGAAAGATATGGGATTAAGACAAATTTCAGATTGCTTTTGTGTATTTAGCTTTATCTGTTGCAAAAAAATGTATAGCAAGTACATGGAAAAATGCTAATATGATTGATATTAATAGATGGCACAATGAGATGAAAACTTGTTTGGTAATGGAAAAAATCACGTATGTTTTATCAAGGCAATTTGAGTTTTGCAAATTTGACCACCCTTTGATTCCATGGAATAAATCTGTGTCTGCGTGTGTGCCCTGTTGCTCATCTCACCTTTGTTTGGCCCAGGACCTGAAGGGCCTTGATTGGAAGCAGGCAAGCGAACTGGTCCCTGCCCCACCATCATCAACGGTGGCACTTGGTTTGAAGCCTTATGTTAGAAAGAAGATTAGAAATGAGTCAAGTGTGCGGAAAAAGTAAGCAATGAAAACATATATCAGACTGGACAGATTCAGATAACACATTCACTGTAGAGTGAACACTGTCTTATTTAAAATAATCTTATTTTTCACCTTGATCTTTTGTTAAACCCAACTTGATTGAAACAGGTTTATGTGCTTACAGTTTGCACATTTAACTATTCTCGTCAGTAACATTGTGATGAAAGTTCAGGGGAAACATTAACTCTGTTTTTCTCTCCACACATGTTGCCTGATCTGAAGGTACAAATACAGAGTGGGAATCAAGGGCAGAGAGGATCCCACAGAGAAGCCGAAAAGGTAGGTTTTGAGGGGGCATTATTTCAGTATCAGTGGAAATTGGCAATAGAAAGGAAGGTGTCCAACTCCAATTCCCCATGCTCCATTTCACATGCACTAGGAAACAACAGCAAATGTGATACTTTGGTGTAGATGATTAGAACTTTCTTCCTATTGCTGGTCTGAGGAGCTTCTCTCAGTTGGTTTCACCAGGAAGTCATTAGATTTTGCTAATCGCACAAAAATATTCCCTTCAGAATGTCAAAAATTTTTATTCAAGTAAATTGATCATAAAAGGATACTTGTTCATCCTCTTGTTTGGGGTGCAATGCCATTATGCTACTTGGACTCTATAAACCATTGGCACTACAGGAAACAATAAAATACAATAGAGATTCACTCAGGCTCACAGAACAGATTCAGCATGACCTGCTCAGAGTGGTCTGTTGCACTTTCTAAAAGGAGGGAACTACCAGAACCCTCGAGAGTGCAAACAGCTCACTATTTGCAGGTACAGGGAGAGGTTCAATAACATTTAAATCTCAGTAAGGTTGGAATCTAATGTGACTATACACAAGTCAGAACTTGTTTACACCAATCTAATTAGGTGTCCAATGATAAAGATGGATAGCGGGTGCAGTAAGATATGATTCAACAACAGTCAAGTTGAAGCTCTCAGAAACAATTTCTGAGAACGATTATGTATAATGTGGTGTATCTTTGCAAAAATGCATGATTGCAATTGAGAAGTAAATGAAGAATTTCTGTCTCACAGAATTTTTAATATCCTTATTAAAGTTAGTTCAGGTTTTTAAGATGCAAGGAAGCAGAAATGGAAAAGATAAACAAGTCAGACCGCTAATCAGAGATTAATTGTTCAAATTATACATAAATCATGCCTTATTTCATCAATTAATGTTGGGTACATCAAAATTGAAGATAATTGACAACCAAACTGTGCAAGTCTTACAAAAGAATCATTTTTTTAGACAATAATTTTATTACAGTTCTGATAAATATCCCAAAGGACAATGTTAATAACAAAAAATTCTCAAAGTACCTCACAGGAATGTCATCATACTTTTAAGAAATCAGGACAAATGACTAAAATGGCAAATAAACATTTTGAAAGAAGAATGGAATGAAAGGTTACCATTGAAATTCGTCAGAACTGTTGAAATGCAGACACTCAGAGGACATTATTAAGAAAGAGAAGCAGAATATCATGAAAAGAATGGGAATTTTCAGATAGAGCTGAAGTTAGGTGGAAGCTGTTGTCAGTCAATGACCACTGGAGTGATTGGCCTGGATATGGGTCTAGATGGGGCAACAGAATACTGGATATCCTGAAGGGTTAATAAAGGCCAGACAGAAGTGAGTTGAATTATTAAGTCATTATCGCCATTCAACAAGCAACGAAAACTATTTTGTAAATCTTTTTTTCAACAGCAACATTTGTGATGGTGTGATTGTCTGTGCCCCTTCTAACAGCACCAAAGGATCATCCCTCTCATCAGAACTAACATTAATCAGCTAACCTGTAAAGAATCACAGTCATCAAGATGAAACACTCTCATCTTTTCAATGGCCAGTTAATCTAGATTAACAATCCAGATTGAAATATTGAATTTGACTGATTGCAACACACAGATGTATCACAGGAGGCAAAATTTATTTGTTTACCAATTGCAACCCACAGATCTATCACAGGAGGCAAAATGTTGTATTCAAAAATATATATGTGTGCAATGGATAAAGTTAAACTATTCAAAGGCCTACACTAATGGTCCAGAATTAGGAGTTCAAATCCAACAACAGAAGCAGAATTTAAAATTTTATTCACAATAAAAAAACGATCACATTATAAAACCCCATTTAACTCACCACTATCTTTTAAGGAAGAAATGTGACTTCAGATCCCCAGAAATGTTATTGAGGGTCTGAGTAAAGGGAAGGGGTTGAGAAAGGCTGAGTATCTCAAAGACAATTACAGATTGGGAAGAAACAATGGCCTTCCTAACAACAAATAAAGAGCAGTTGACCAGACAGAGAAGTGGTCCACCGAGGAATCCACTCTCAGCCAAGTATTAGCATGTGCAAAACAAAGTTACAGCAGAAGATCCAGAAAGTCTGTCTGCTCAAATGCCTTTCAGAGGGTTCTATACACTTCAAGCATGGGCACCACTGCCAGTGTGAAGCAGCTGGCAGTACTCACCTGTGGGCCAGAATGTTAAGGTTTCAAGCTCCTATACACGTCCTGATTCCATAAAGTGGGCTTGTACTTTACTGCTTTGTCAACTTTATAACAGATGTTACTGTATTTCACAGAGATGAAGCTTATTCTTAGAGTTCATTGAGAACAAGATCTTGAAATGGCATTTTCTGAGATTGATCTTTGTCCAAAACATTACTGCAGCCAGAACAGGTTCCAGCAGGTGAAGCAGTTCCTCTTATTCATTCATTTTAATGCAATATTAGAAGGGCACCACAGTTAGTACAACACTGTGAATTTTCCATTTGTGGTGTCATGTTGGCACTCAAAAAGCCTGCTGTTACTTGCTGTTTAACTGCTAATACAAGTATTCTGCTAATGCTACTTAGTTTCATTTTTCCAAAAACTAAAAGAACCTAAAAATGTCTGGTCCCAAGTGTTTCAGATACAGGGTACTGTCCTGTATTAGGTATCATTACATTAACTCTTTATTCCAAGAATGACCTTAATTTCAACACAGTGGCATGTTCTGAAGTGTGACAATACACCTTCCTACTCTACACAGTGCATTCAAATGTTTAGAAGCACAGGGACTTGGTATTTTTTTTAAAAACACCCTTCTGGCCCATGAGCCTGCGCTCCCTAAATACACCCACGTGACCAATTAACCTACTGACCGTACATCTTTGGAACGTGGGAGGAAATTGAAGCACCTGGAGGAAACCCATGTGATCATGGGGATAATGACCACATGACAGCACTGGATTCGAACCTGGGTCACTAGCACTGTAACAGTGCTGTGCTAAGCTCAATGCTAACTGTGCCGCCTTGCATCTAGACCCAAGCAATTTTTTCATCTCCAACACAAGCCGTTATCTATCCTGCACTTAGCTTCTGCAACAAGTATTCCTTTAGCCTGTTCATGCTGCAAATATTTACTAATTTAAGAGTTAACCCCTGAAATTTAAGAGTGGAAATTTGATTCTCCGGGAGACTGAGAAGATGATTGGAGATTTCAATCTCAAGTCAAAACATAAAAAAGTTGAGCTCACTTGGATTTTCAATTCCTTTGAATCAGTGGTTCTCAACCTTTTTCTTTCCACTCAAATACCACTTTAAGTAATCCCTATGCCATTGGTGCTCTGTGATTAGTAAGGGGTTGCTTAAGGTGGGATGTTAGTGGGAAGGGAAGGTTGAGAATCACTGCTCTAGATCCAATTGTTACGGAAATATTTTGCTTGAGAAAAATTGTTATTGGCCCATTTCCTTTGGAGTTATGAAACCATGCATATAATGAGTCAATTAGGTACAATTAAAACAGTGGTTTTCAAACTTTCTTACCATTTTAAGTAATCCCTTACTAATCACAGAACACCTATGGCATAGGGATTACTTTAGGTGGAATATGAGTGGAAAGAAGAAGTTTGAAAAACACTGCTTTGAATCATGCATAGAAACAGCTTGTGTTGTACAGTGTAACATCTCAGACAGAGAATGGCTCACCTGGTTAAATGGCATTCTAGGCCCATCACCCAGCAATGATGGCTTGGTTGGTTGTTGAAAGGATGAGGCCTGATGAGGAGGCCCTTGTGTGCTTGAAGCACCCTGCTGAGAATGTGGGGGTCCTCCTGGTGCACACTGTGGCCCTTGAGGGCCATGTGCTCCTTGCATGCCCTGGGGTTGTCCTTGCATCCCCTGTGGAGGCCCCTGTACTGCAGGGCCTTGCATTCCTCTTGGACCTGATGGGCCCTGCATTCCTTGTGCCACAGGCAATCCTTGGGGCCCTGGATGCCCTTGAGGTCCTAAACCTTGCTGAACATGGGGTCCTTGTGGCCCAGGGTGATTCTGAGGTCCTGGAAAACTTTGTGATGCATGAGGACCTGGATGGCCTCCTGGGGCTGGATGGGCCCCTGGACCTGGATGGTTCCCAGAGGCTGGATGGCCCCCTTGACCTGGATGAGGCCCTGACCCTGGATGGCCCCCTTGACCTGGATGAGGCCCTGGCCCTGGATGGCCCCCTTGACTTGGATGAGGCCCTGGATGACCCCCTGGTCCTGGGTGAGGCCCTGGTCCTGGATGACCCCCTGGCCCTGGATGGCCCCCTGGCCCTGGATGGCCCCCCAGCCCTGGATGAGCCCCTGGATGAGCCCCCGGCCCTGGATGTCCCCCTTGACCTGGATGAGGCCCTTGACCTGGATGAGGCCCTTGACCTGGATGAGGCCCTGGCCCTGGATGAGGCCCTGGCCCTGGATGAGGCCCTGGCCCTGGATGAGGCCCTGGCCCTGGATGAGGCCCTGGCCCTGGATGAGGCCCTGGCCCTGGATGAGCCCCTGGCCCTGGATGAGCCCCTGGCCCTGGATGAGCCCCTGGCCCTGGATGAGCCCCTGGCCCTGGATGAGCCCCTGGCCCTGGATGAGCCCCTGGCCCTGGATGAGCCCCTGGCCCTGGATGAGCCCCTGGACCTGGATGAGCCCCTGGACCTGGATGAGCCCCTGGACCATGAATTCCTTGTGGTCCTGCATGTACTTGGGATCCCATTAATCCTTGTGACCCAACAGGGCCTTGCATTAGTGGGGGAACTTGAGGACCCATTTGTCCTGGAGGTGCCGGTGCTCTGAAATTGCCTTGTGGTCCTGAATGTCCAAGAGGCATGTTCATCTGCATCTGTTGAGGTGGATGTGCCTGCTGAAATCCTTGTGGACCCTGTGGAATAAATCCTTGTCCTGGAAATGCCTGTGGTGCCAAGGAAGGACCTTGCTGCTGCTGTTCTGCCTGTTTCTGTGCCATCCTCTCAATCTTCAGTTGCTGTGTAGACAGAATAAGAACAAAACATGTAAGTTTTTTGTTCCCACTTAGTACTGTATCACAGTTCAAAAAAGAAATCTGAGGAATAATTTAGTTTGTTGTGCATGTATTTGAAGGTTAGATTGTGTCTCCTCATTGCAGAAAGTATGTAGATGTTTTAGAGTGGTTGCAGAGATTAACCTGGACTATGGAACATGTCATATGAAGCAAGGTTGACAGAGCTGGGACTTTTCTCTTTGCAGCAATAAAGGATGAGAGTCATAAAAGATTATGAGGGGCTTTGAAAGGGTGGACAGCCAGCCACTTTTTCCTGAGACAATAATAACAAATACCACAGGACATCTGTTTAAGGTGATTGGAGAAAAGTTTAGGCAAGAGCTAGGTTTTGTATAAGCAGAGTGTCGGGTGCCTGGAATGCATTGCCTAGGGTGGTGGTGGAGGCTGGTACAATAGGGACATTCAGAAGACTCTTAGATAGGTATATGGCTGTATGAAAAATGGAGGGTTTTAGGTGTGAGGTAGGGAAAAATTTAATTGTTGTGGAGTATGTTTGCACAAGTTGGCACAACATCAGGGATTGAAGAGCCTGTATTGTGTTGTTGTTTGAACTCAAAATGCTATTAGGGGATTATTAAACAATATTATTTTTCTTCAGATTCCAACCACATCACATTCTATTATATCTGCCATTATTTTATAGTGAAAACAATCTAAACAGTAACAGGAAATTGGTTTTGTGCCTCCAATAACAAGAATGTAATCATTGAAATGAATCTATAATAAAGAAAGGATTTTGGCAGTGACGTGAGACACCAACCATTTTGCCTGTTCTGACTTTGCTCAGGTAATACCATCCAAAAATAAATACCATTCTATTATCAATAACATAATAGGGTGTGGTAGATAGAGGGGAACAGGTCAATGTTGAATATTTGAATTTCCAGAAGGCATTTGATAAGGTCCCACGCAAGAGACTTATCAAAGATACAGCTGAATGGAGTTGGGGGAAATATATTGGCATGGATTGAGGATAGGTTAACTGACAGGAGGCAGAGAGTCGGGATAAATGGGTGATTTTCTGATTGGCAGACAGTGGGAAGCCACAGGGGTCGGTGTTGGGCCCGCAGCTGTTCACCATTTACATTGATGATCTGGATAAGATGATACTAAATTGAGTAGAAAAGCAAATTGTACAGAGGATGTGGAGAGGCTGCAGAAGGATATAGTTAAGTTAGGTGAGTCGGCAAAGATCTGGCAGATGTTAGTAAATGTGAGGTCATCCACTTTGGTAGGAAAAATAGAAGAGCAGATTATTTAAATGGTGAAAAACTGCAGCATGCTGTAGTGCAAAAGGACTTGGGAGTGGTTGTACATGAATCACAAAAAGTTGGGTTGCAGGTAAAACAGGTTATTAAGAAGACAAATGAATGTTGGCCTTCATCGCTAGAGGAATTGAATTCAAGAGCAGGGAGGTCATGCTGCAATTGTACAAGGTACAGGTGAGGCTGTACCTGAAATACTGTGTGCAGTTCTGGACTCCATACTTGAGGAAGGATATACTGGCTTTGGAGGCAGTCCAGAGGAGGTTCACCAGATTGATTCCGGACATGAGGGGGTTGACCTACGAGGAGAGACTAAATCGTCTGGGATTATACTCACTCAAATTCAGAAGAATGAGAGGAAATCTTATAGAAACATATAAAATTATGAAAAGGATATACAAGATAGAGGCAGGAAAATTGTTTTCACTGGTAGGGGAGACCAGAACTAGGGGACACAGCCTCAAGATTCAGGGGAGTAGATTTAAGATGGAGATGAGGAAAAACTGCTTTTCCCAGAGAGTAGTGAATCTGTAAAATTCTCTGCCCAGGGAAGCAGTTGAGGCTAATTCATTAAACTTATTTAAGGTTCAGTTAGATAGATTTTTACATAAAAAAGGAATTAAGGAATATGGCGAAAAGGCAGGTAGGTGGAATTGAGTCAATGATCAGATCAGCCATGATCTTATTGAATGGCAGGGCAGGCTCGATGGGCCGGATGGCCGACTCCTGCTCCTATTTCTTAAGTTCTTTTGCTCTTATATTGTTCTATTTAGAAAATAATAAACATCAGTTATCTAGTGAAGTAAACTGTTTTATAATTCCGAAAATGGACATCTGTGAAAATCGAGAGGGCCTCAATTGCTTCATCCCCAACCTCTGGTCACACTGACTCAAAGTGCAGTCAGCATTGACAGATGCAGAATGGTTGTCCATGTATTAGGCTCAAAGTTGGCCTGAAGTTTCAGACTATGATAAAATCCATTTAGCTACAGTGAGTGCCTTTCGAGGGATGTACAAACAACATTTCTCCTGTTTTCCTCCTCACTTAAAGAAGCCTCTGCTCGCTGTATGGTAAAGTCTATGAAATCATTGTGCACAACTCTATATCTTAATGTGCATGAGGCAATACACAGATGTGCCAAAATAATGTCAAGGATCATCTCCTATTTTATTACTTATTTTGTCCATTGGATAAAGCAGTTTGCTGATCTGTGGTTAAATACTTAAAACTGGATTTAAATATAATCACCAAGAACACCTTGGTTTTCATTGAGCTTAACATTAACAAAATGTTTAAAGTTACAAGCTCAATATTAGCTGGAAACTGTAATAGCTAACAAGTTACGAATGACCTCGAAACAAGAACTCAGTCAAGAAATCAAATATTGGAACTTAAGAGCAAAAACAATCTATTGGAGGAACTCAGTGGGTTGAGTAGCATCTGTGGGTGGGGGGAGGAAATGTTGATATTTTGGTCAAAAATTTCCATCAATTCTTAAGTGTTTCAACTGGAAACACTGACATTTCCTTTACTCTCTCACTGATGCTGCTGGACCCATTAAGTTCCTTCAGAAGATTTTTTTGCTCAAAAACTTTAGACAATCAAGGTACTCTCTAACCTCTAGCAGCAATGGGTTGGTGTACTGCAGGGCAGCCATCTCCTGCTCAATTTCTGCTTGAGATTTCTTCTTTTCGTCCTTTTTCTTCTCTTCTGCCCTCTCAATCTTTGGCTCCTCAATGGGGACTGAGAGAACTTTATTCTGAGACCATGCCTGCATATAAAAGAAAAATTATGTAACATTTTAGTATTTCTTCGATCTTCAAATTCCCTACCACCTTCCCATGTTTCTACCACCTCCAGTCCTGACTATTTGACTTCATCAGAATGTTTACAATAGGTTGAGAAGTTTTGTTTGCTGTTGTACAAGCACAGTGTAACGGTTCTATCTTGAAATATGAATACCATCTGCTACTGAGCTGAAGAATGTGTGCACAGTGCTTGTCTTGGGAGTAAGGTATTCTATATCTTACCCATTCTGAATTCCACCATTAATGTTTCATATTGGAGCAGTGACCAAAAATATTTCTGTGTTTTGGGACATCCTGAGTTCATGAAATATGTTCCTTTCCTCCTCCACTCCATGCTTATTCCCCTCACTGGGAATATGCTCCCTTCATCTCAGTTAGCATTCTCTCCCCTTCCAGTTACTGAGTATATCTTCCCTTTTCACCTAGCACACATACTCCTGAGGACTATAATTATGTGGGAATAGGATTCTATGAGACATGGCAAGATTCAAATAGAAAAATAGGCTCCACATGCAAATTTAAACAATGGTGATTTTGCTCAGGGACAGATGACACAATTTTTTAAAATCCAAGAAACAAATTGTTTATCAGCAAATATGATGCCTGGATACTCCCCACCCATCAAGCTCAATGCCACACCATAAACTGAATGCAGAGTTTCCTGCAAGCCAATCTAAATAGGTCATTATCTCAGGAGCATCGCAGAGGAATGAGTTAGTTTGACAATAAGACATAGGACAAAATTAGGCCACTTGACCCATCAAGTCTGCTCTGCCATTCAAATCATAGCTGATTTCTTCTCAGCCCCATTCTTCTGCTTTCTCCCCACAACCTTACTAATCAAGAACCTATGAACCTCCACTTTAAATATGCCCAATGACTTGGCCTATTATGCTGGATTTGGCTGACCTGTTGAAACTGTACAGGAATTGGCTTTGCATAAGGGACTTTCTTCTGTATCACTTTCTTTTGATCCTTTAATATCAATTCATCCATGCCCCAATCCAATCCTGGAATTGCCATCTCCACTTCATTCACCTCTTCCTTGTCTGCAAAAGTAAAATCATGCTTTATAAGGGTATGCAGGCAGGCAGAACATTCTTGAAATAGTTTTGGAGTGTCTCATTTCAACAAATTCACATACCATATAAACAGCCAAAATATTCTCAAATGTTGGAACTGCTGGAACATTGACCCTTAACATGACCAAGCAAAATTATTATTTAATTGTTTGGGTGTCAATTAATCACAATATTAGCATAATTGTGAATTCATGTTAATTTTTTAAATGCTAACAAAAGGAAGGCATTTTTAAAAATTTTATGATCCCAACCCCTCCATTTCCTCTAAATCTAGGTTGTCATTTTCTTTCTAATACACCCCATCAACCTCCCCACCAGTTAAAACACTGTTTCAAACCCTCCCTCCTCAGCCCCTTCACTAGTCCTGACCATGCAATTATCGCAGAGTCCCTGACTACTGCTCCGTCACTGAGCCTTGCACCCAGTTCTACCCTGCATTGGTGGGAGGATGGGGGAGTTAAGAATGAAAGAGACCTGTCAAAAATAAAAGCCAATTTTTCCCTTGCCCAAATCCAACCTGACATGGTTCACAGACCACCACAGCTTGTCAAGTCCACCAACTTGCTGAAGCCTTGTCTTCACTCGACCACAGAAAAGGTCAAAGCTATTGTTTAGCAATGTGCTTGTGACATGGATTAATACACAATGATTTTATCTTAAATGAGGCAAGAGAAGGCCAAGTCTAGGCCAGCTTCCAGGGAAAGAATTCCACTAATCCCATTCCCTCTCTCCTTATTTTCATGCAGTCCCGAAACTTAGTCTTTCACACATCCACCCCTCATCTCTCCTCCTGTTCATTAATTTTACTGCTCACCTAAGAGAGTTTACTGAGCCAAGTAACTTACCAGCACATTTCTGGGATGTGGGAGGAAAGTAGAGAACCTAAAGAAAACCCAAGCAGTCACAGGAAGAACATGTAAACTCCACACAAACATCACCAGAGTTTGGGATTGAACCCAGATCACTGGATTTGATGCATAAGCTCTAAGATACATCACATGCCTGAGGTTGTTTAATGATTCTCCCTTTACCATAGGATACACCTGTGATAGATCCAAACAGCCTCTACAATCGATCTTGAATGATCTAATTGATCTAAGTAGTAGGTTTGAATCCCATATTGTCTGTGAGGAGTTTGTATGTCCTCCCTGTGTCTGCATGGGTTTTCCCCAGGGGCTCCAATATGTTTGAAACATACCAGGGTGTAAGTTAATTGGTTGTAATTTGACGGCATGGGCTCATGGGCCGAAAGGCCTATTATGACTAAATATAATTTTTTAAAAAATTAAATTAAAATTTAAAATTAAACAAGTCTATCTCCCCAACCAAACAAGTTCTGCCAATGAATAGTAATATTTTGGAACAAGAGGTGCAAGCTTGAATAATGAATTTGAAATGAAATCAGACACAGAAGGTGTTTTGGAGGATTTAAACCATGCTTTTTGCTTGAGATTTAAACCATGTTTTTTTACTTTTGGAGCCTTTGCTTCTGCAAGGCTGAGAACCTGCTTGTTTTTAGAATCAGCAGACATAAGTTAAATTCCACCGAGGGGCCAGAGATGCAGTTATCTGACAAAGGGACATCTGTGTACCAAGAACATTTAATCTTCCTGCCTGTTTTGGTCACAGACTGTCAGAGGCCTAGCCCTGACAAAATGTTTTGGTCTCAGACTGTCAGATGCCTAGCCATGACGCAATGTTTTGGTCACAGACTGTCAGAGGCCTAGCCTTGACGCAATGTTTTGGTCACAGACTGTCAGAGGCCTAGCCTTGATGCAAAATAAACCATTGTATTCAAAGTGATAAGCTGAAAATTACGTTATTCGATAGAAGTCTAGGCATGCTAGCTTGCTCGCTTATCTTTCTTACTGTGCTGGGAATAGGTGCTTGAGTACGCAGTTTTTGGGTAATATAAGCCATGGTCCCACTGCTGAAGTTTGAGACTCTCTGAGAGGTGGCAACATCTCTCAGCAAGAAGGACTTCTAGACTCCAGCCAACGTCCCAGTCAGGGAGGTGAAGAAGCTACAAGTGTGTGGTCGTTGCCCCGCTTCGGCAGTTGGGACCAGTCCAGGCGTTGATAAGTATAATTGGGAAGGGCTTGCATATTGTAGTTTGATATCAGCTTTAGAACTTGTAATAAAGATTTGTATAAACTGAAGTGCTCTCGGCATGTGTGTCTATTTTCTTTCAGTAGCTCAAATACTGTGACCAATCTAAAACAAACAAAGTGAGAGGTACAAGTTTACCCAGGACAGAAGGCAAAATAAAAATGAAAAGATTGAGGGATGGAGAGAAAGAAAAATGCCAAAGAAAAAGTTAAGAAAATATTTGCCATCATACATTCTGAAAAATGAATGTCAATGCTTAAGAAGTTACTTTTTTAAACAAACTGGAAATAATCTAATTGAATGGGCCCACCGGTCTCTTGGCCCCCAACCAATAACCACGCTCTATCCTGGTAAGACTCCTTCACTACCAGGATAGAGAGAGGATTTTATGGGCGGCAGTAGTGGGTGCGAAGTCTGGGGGAGGGTCCACTGGAATTTGAGGGGGGGGGGGGGGGGAGGTTTTATTCTACCCGGACATAAGGGCAGCACTATTGAAACACAGGAGGGAATTTGACCTGGTTAAAAAGAACCTTAAACAAAAAGGCATTGAGTTTAGCCTCCTTCACCAGGCAATGCTGAAGATAGTAAGGCAGGGAGAGAAAAGTATTTTAAGGATCCAAGGGACGCAATGGACTTTGTAAGAACCCTGCCATCACTTCGAGATTAAATTAAATGTAAATAAGGTGGAAAGAGGAAATCAGGGAAAGAAGGACTGTAAATATTGTAATTGTGAGAAATACAAGGGGGGAAATATGTGTTTTTTTTTCATAATGTTAATGTTTAAAGATTAATGTATATTAGAAGAATGAATAATTAAAGGGAGCTCAAGGAAAGGGAGCTATAAGTGGTAGATGGGAGCATTAGACACATCTCAAAATGGCAGAGGGATTGGCACCAATACCTTGGTTATTGGTTCTCGGGGGGGGGGGGGGGGGGTAAAGATAAACTGGAAGGGGGGAATATATGAGGTGTTTTTCATTTTGTTATCAAGGTAATTTAATTGATGGTTCTTTCAGTTGTATGAGGGTGGGGGATAAATACAGACTCTATTTGTTACATGAATGTTAAAAAAGATTATGTTTGACATGTCTATGAAAATTAAAATAAAATATTTTTTTTAAAAAGTTATTTTTTCAAGTTGCCAATAATTAAAACTTACCAATCTATTAAAAGGATATATGGACAAACACCAAACTCTGATTGCGAGCATAGTGTACAAGTTTCAAGACAAGAATACTATCTTCTATTCTTGTTTAGAAACTTCCATCCATTCATGGCTGTGAGTCAAGTAAAAATATTCTTCTTTGGTACAAGGCTTTGAGAAGGGTAAGGAGATCATCAGCACATGATCCAATTGCTCAATTTTTAAATTTCTTGTAGATCTCACTTTTATATAAATATTCCACTCCACCTTTAGATTTTCTGGTCTTTTAATTAAGTTCAGAACTTGCTCTAAAAATAAATGAACTGACGCCTGCTTTGGTTTCTTATTGATTTGAATACATTTTCATGGCATTGTTACAACCTCAATGAAAACGAAAGGTTTGTTCCTCACTAATTAAGTGCTAGGTATATGAAATATACAAAGTCATGCATAAATGGATACTACTATCCCTGCAATGGTTTGACTGTACGAGACTGAACAATATCTGAAGAGTTTGCAATGAATTCCAATCTGCTATCTATGGATCCTGATGTGATACTTGATTTGTGTAAAAGAATGGAATTGGCCCAGATTTTGCTGGAATGTGGAATCTTATGATATGTTCCATTGGTTGGACTTATTTTGGTATAATTAGGATCTTAAAGCTTTTAATCATAAAGTGATACCACAGCAGAACTAACAAGGCTCCTGGGTCCTTAGTGAGACCAGAGATCTATCTCCTCACCCACTGATATTTGTTTCAAGAAATATTGAGAAAAATGGGAGAACTCAATGTCATGTCAGGTGAAGAAAGAAAAACAGGTAACAAAAAATGGGCAAAGATTTTTTAAAAATGAAATGGAAAATAATGAAGATATTTTTTAAAACCTTCATGGATTGAAAATCTGAAGGACTCCACACTTTTAACCAAGACAGCAGGCTTGGCTAACTATGATAATGATGTCCTGGTCTTTAAAGGGGTAGTTAGTTTATTAATTACAAAACTTAACCTTATGTGGCTAGTTTAACGCAATCACTGAAAAAATGTAGCAACTTCATAAAAATCTAAAATGTGATGCATACATAACAAATCAGCAAACTTGCCAATTCGTGAATAATGATGAACTTTCTCCTCCTAAGGCTCTCATGCTAAATCCATCAGAGTACAAAGTTCTAATTTTACATCAATCTCAACTACTGTCTGACTGCTTGGCCTGCAACAAAAGTTGGTCAAAACTTTCAGCATACAAGGTGAAGCTTCTGCTTCCTGGCTTTAAATGTTAAATTATTTGTAGACTACTTACTGGTCTGTTCCAGCTCCAAGGCTTGTTTCAATTGGTCTGGAATGCCCATCCCGGGAATACTGGACAGATTGTTTGGTTCAATGTCATCTGTGGAATTCCACCATAAATATAAGTTCAAAACTTGAAAATCGTTTCATCTTTATGACCCCTTACATTATATGTTCACTTACTGTGACAACACAATATGGAAAAGTTTTGTAAACAACTGTCGTTGATGTTTACTTCTTCCATGAATGTTCAAAATGGAAAAAGAGCATTCAACACTTGCAGTCTCTTTGCCAGGAGACAGAAATCTAACGAATAAGGCGGAAGGAGTGCCAACTCCTCCAAAAATACTCAAATCTCTCTGCCCTTGTGTAGCTGTGTTTGTGTCTCCCACATCAGCCTCATCAGTCACCTCAGAACTCAGGACCAGGAGTGGAAGCCAGCCCAAGAATTTTAACTCAGTCACTGGACAAATCATATTCCCATCAGAACTAATTGTGGAAAGACTCTTCTTTTTCTTTCTTTCTTTGGCTTGGCTTCGCGGACGAAGATTTATGGAGGGGGTAAAAAGTCCACGTCAGCTGCAGGCTCGTTTGTGGCTGACAAGTCCGATGCGGGACAGGCAGACACGGTTGCAGCGGTTGCGGGGAAAATTGGTTGGTTGGGGTTGGGTGTTGGGTTTTTCCTCCTTTGCCTTTTGTCAGTGAGGTGGGCTCTGCGGTCTTCTTCAAAGGAGGTTGCTGCCCGCCAAACTGTGAGGCGCCAAGATGCACGGTTTGAGGTGTTATCAGCCCACTGGCGGTGGTCAATGTGGCAGGCACCAAGAGATTTCTTTAGGCAGTCCTTGTACCTTTTCTTTGGTGCACCTCTGTCACGGTGGCCAGTGGAGAGCTCGCCATATAACACGATCTTGGGAAGGCGATGGTCCTCCATTCTGGAGACGTGACCCATCCAGCGCAGCTGGATCTTCAGCAGCGTGGACTCGATGCTGTCGACCTCTGCCATCTCGAGTACTTCGACGTTAGGGGTGTAAGCGCTCCAATGGATGTTGAGGATGGAGCGGAGACAACGTTGGTGGAAGCGTTCTAGAAGCCGTAGGTGGTGCCGGTAGAGGACCCATGATTCGGAGCCGAACAGGAGTGTGGGTATGACAACGGCTCTGTATACGCTTATCTTTGAGGTTTTTCAGTTGGTTGTTTTTCCAGACTCTTTTGTGTAGTCTTCCAAAGGCGCTATTTGCCTTGGCGAGTCTGTTGTCTATCTCATTGTCGATCCTTGCATCTGATGAAATGGTGCAGCCGAGATAGGTAAACTGGTTGACCGTTTTGAGTTTTGTGTGCCGGATGGAGATGTGGGGGGGCTGGTAGTCATGGTGGGGAGCTGGCTGATGGAGGACCTCAGTTTTCTTCAGGCTGACTTCCAGGCCAAACATTTTGGCAGTTTCCGCAAAGCAGGACGTCAAGCGCTGAAGAGCTGGCTCTGAATGGGCAACTAAAGCGGCATCGTCTGCAAAGAGTAGTTCACGGACAAGTTTCTCTTGTGTCTTGGTGTGAGCTTGCAGGCGCCTCAGATTGAAGAGACTGCCATCCGTGCGGTACCGGAAGTAAACAGCATCTTCATTGTTGGGGTCTTTCATGGCTTGGTTCAGCATCATGCTGAAGAAGATTGAAAAGAGGGTTGGTGCGAGAACACAGCCTTGCTTCACGCCATTGTTAATGGAGAAGGGTTCAGAGAGCTCATTGCTGTATCTGACCCGACCTTGTTGGTTTTCATGCAGTTGGATAATCATGTTGAGGAACTTTGGGGGACATCCGATGCGCTCTAGTATTTTGCTATTAATACTTCAGATGATATTGTATTACAGAATACAGCATGCATTAGAGTCTGGTTGCTTCGATCTAATATTACGCTGCAAAATATAGTCTGAAATTGCATATTCCTTTCTTACCATACTCTCCGACGGCATCATCTGACATCCCTGGAAGCAGGTTAAGATTGTACCGATCTCTCATTTTATCCCCGGGTCTATTTCTTGTCCAGAATTTACTGCCAATGAAGAAATGGAAGTCACGGGGATAGCATTTAGTGGATCAAGACACTGCTCTCTGCTGCAAAGACAGAGAATCGCTAAGGCTGTGTTGCCAGCCTGGTGTGAGTATTAAGATCTCTTTTGGGCTGCAGAAAAACGGAATGATAGTGAGGATCCAGTGGTTGTGGATCACACTGGCACTAACTACATGGCTAGTATAAAGAAGGAGGTTCCTTGAGAGGTAAGAAGGAGCCCAGAGCAAAAACTGAAAAGCAGAACCACAGGGCTGATGATCTTTGATTGTCTGATCCATGTGCATATTGGCGAAGGGAAAATGCATTTAGAAAAATAAACACATGGCTTTAAGCATGGTGCGGTGAAAAGAAAGGGGCCATTTTCATGGGACACTGGTATCAACGTGGAGGAAGGAGAAATTGCTTCTGTACGAACAGGTTTCACCTGAGTTTTGCTGGGACCAGTGTTCTGACGAATCACAAACTGGGGGCAGGGCTCCAAGAATAGAATGTGTAATAAACCAGGAGGAAATAAGAGAGCAGTGACCCTGGATAGTGAAGGAAAAACAGCAAAAAAAGATGGTGTATAGTAACTCCTGAGTTAGTTAAAATTGTAAGAAGAAAAATTGGCTGAACAATCTTCCTTTGAGTAGATTTGTAATAAGATGGATGAATTGACAGAACTAATAGTATGAATCAATCGCTTTTATGACCAGTTCCAGGTTATTTAATGTCCAAACAAACAGGACAAAGGGGAAAGGAGGCTAGATAGCACAGTTATCAAGGAAGTTCTCAGAGGAGTGTTGAGTCCTAATATAAAGGTAAGAAGTAGCAATGCAGGATTGACTTGGACTGAAATCATTAATCTATAATTGGTTCAGGATAGAAGGCTAAGGGAAATAGATGGGTTATAATGTCCAGCTGAATTGTAACCTGCAACGTATGAACAAACAGTTGAGAAGTAGAGTGAATCTGAATTTCTTTTACTTTGGCTAGCATGTACATGTTGGGCAATGGCTGTCTTTCTAGCTATCAATTTCTATGATTTCTATGCATGTCACATCAACAAACATCATGAGGTTTTTTTTTCTCTGGTTGAAGGATACCTGGTGTGGTCGTTGGATCCTGAACAAAGTATGTGCCCAAGTGGGTGCCAGGCTAGGCTCCAGATCATTCCTTCATGAGCCATCTCCATTCCACCAACTTCCTTCTCCACACTGCAGATATAGAGAACCAGATCAACATACAGTAGAAGAACATAAACCAGATCAGCATTTTAAAAAATCAGTTTTTATTAACTCTTGCACACGCCATAACTTCTCAGGCATTTAAGTTGTCTCATCCCTCTTATGTTTACTGCTCATCACTGGAGATTCAGTCACACTGGTAACTGCCACTTCGATTCAGTTCACAGCTTCATCACCCTCGACTAGTTCAAGATTTTTGCCTTCATTGCAATGAGGATTCATTCTGGATTTTGATTTGGCTTTTATTTTTGTTTCTTTTTATTTGTGGGTGACTCTGTGGCACCAGTTGCCCCGCCTCTATTTGTGCTGAGTGTAAGGGAGGGGTGGGGGGGTTTCGTGAGCTGTTAGGATTAGGCAACGTTTCTATACAAAGCGTAGTGGTATATGAAAACAAGCTATAAAAGATAGCTGCATTTTTAGGATCAATTATGATATTTAAATGACATTTGGACAGGTTCATGGGTAGGAAAGATTTAGAGGGATATATCTCAAATGCAGGCAAACGGAATTAGCTCAGTATGGCTTCTAGTTAAGAAGGACTAGTTAAGCTGAACAATACGTTTCTATGCTATCAAATTCCATGGACTAAACAGATATTGTCCCATGACAACAGAGTTTGCCTTCTTGTGGTTTAATGTAAAATTGGTTACAGTGCATTCAAATGGAGGCTAGAAAAAATATGCATGGGCTTGATTTTTTTTGACTGAACAAAAACAGGCAAAGGGCATTTATTTTGCAATCTTTTCACTTCATAATCTGCTTCAAAATTTTACTCACCCAACATGCCAAAACAGCAAAGATCCATCAGAACCCCCACTGGCAAACAACCCTTCATGAACTGGATGCCAAGCTACAGCTATGAACAAAGAGAAATCAGGAGTTAAAGAGAGGACACAGACTTAAGTCACTTAACAACGTGTAGCAGTTTAATTGCGTAAAATTTTGGGTTCTTTTGCTTTCTTTCCCTCTAAAAGGGTAAGAGTAATGCAACTTAAGAAACAGACCACTCTATCCTTAAGCGTTTCCTTATCAAGCCAATGTACAAAACTGAGCACATTATTTCACTCTGCATATGCTATAGGCAGTAGAACCAGAGAACTGGTTCTTTTGCACAGAAACAGGCCTTTCAACCCATCTAGTCTGTGCTGAACTAGTATTCTGCCACTATTTTACTCTTTGATGGGGCACTTCCTCTCAAGGCCGAGATAGACAAATTCATCCTGAGGATTTGTAAAGATAGAAATTGGTTCAAAATTTACATGAAAGGAGTTTTAAGGTATGAAATCTGTACCTTAGTCATTTCACTTTTGTTCAATTTCCAGAAACATGGCAGGTTAAATGACATTTAAGAAGAAACAAACAATAGACAGGGCTTTTCTGATCTTTCCACCGACTGTTTCTCTTTCCATAAATGCTGAATGACTTGCTGAGTATTTCTGGGATTCTCTGTTTGTTTTAGATTTCCAGCAATTGGATTTTTACTACAAAATACTGTGCTCTGCTGTTTTTTCTGTGTTATATTAATAACAAGTATATGTATTAACTCCAACATAATAATCAGGTTCAGTTACCATCTTCAAGAAACTATAACTTATCTTGAGCAGTCAACAAGCTTCCTGACACTCAGAGTGGTGGGCATATGGTACAAAATGGTGGAGGCAGATAGGTTGCATTTTCCAAACATCCCATAACGGATTATTAATCTGATTTAAACTGCTTTGCCAATTTCCATTTGAAGAAGGTGGTTTCGAATTTCCACCACCCTTAGCATGAAGAAATGATACCAAAGTTCATTCCCTAAGATTTATAATGACAGATCCCTTTGTCATTTTGAGGCTCACCCTCTATGTCCATAGTCACCAATTTTCCTTTCCAGATAAGCACAAAAGTGGCAGATGCTGGAATCTTGAGCAAACTCGGAGCAGCTGGAGGAACTCAGTGGGTCAAGCAGCATCCGTGGAGAGAAAATGGCCAGTCGACATTTCAGGTCGGGACCCTTCAGAGAAAGAATGCCCCAACCCAAATCCGTTTCTCCCCATGGATGCTGCAGGACCTACCTTTCTTCAGCGGCTCAAAGTTTGATCAATTTAACTCTCATTACCCGTCTTCCTCCCTCAGTCTATTTTTGTAATTGTTCTACAAATTTTCGTGCTTCTTCTGGATCCGAGAATAGTCTGTTTTGTTGTCCTGGAATAAATATTTTCAATACCGCTGGATGCTTTAGTATAAATTTATACCCTTTCTTCCATAAAATCGCCTTTGCTGTATTGAACTCTTTTCTCTTCTTTAGGAGTTCAAAACTTATATCTGGATAAATGAAGATTTTTTGCCCTTTATACTCCAGTGGTTTGTTGCCCTCTCTTACTTTTTCCATTGTCTTCTCCAGTACCTTTTCTCTTGTAGTATATCTTAGGAATTTTACTACAATAGATCTTGGTTTTTGTTGTGGTTGTGGTTTAGAGGCCAATACTCTATGTGCCCTTTCTATTTCCAATTCTTGCTGTAGTTCTGGACATCCTAGGGTCTTAGGGATCCACTCTTTTATAAACTCCCTCATATTCTTGCCTTCTTCATCTTCCTTAAGGCCCACTATCTTTATGTTATTTCTTCTGTTATGGTTTTCCATTGTATCTATTTTTTGAGCTAGTAGTTCTTGTGTCTCTTTAGTTTTTTTATTAGATTTCTCCAATTTCTTTTTTAAGTCTTCTACCTCCATTTCTGCTGCTACTGCCCGCTCTTCCATCTTGTCCATTTTCTTTCCCATTTCTGTTAAGGTCATCTCCATTTTATTTATTTTCTCTTCTGTGTTGTTTATTCTTTTTCTTAAATCCTTAAATTCCTGTGTTTGCCATTCTTTAAATGACTCCATGTATCCTTTAATAAGAGCAAGTATATCCTTTACCTTGCCTTTCTTTTCTTCTTCTATTTCACCATACTCTTCCTCTTCTTCTTCCTCTGGGTTGACCATCTGTTGTTTCTTTGTTGCCCTTTCCTCCTCTTCTTTCTTGTTTCTATTGTCTTCTGTGGTCTCTTCTTGCTGCAGGTGTTCTGCAGCTGTCGTTGCCGGCTGTGGAGATCGACTCCCCAGCTGGTCCCCCCTCCCGTCGGTGTGTTTTTTTTCATTCGCATTGCGCATGCGCGAAGTATCGCGCATGCGCGGTTGCGCACTTTTACTCGGCTCTGCGAGCCATTTTTGTAGTCCATTATTTACCGACCTGAGGGAGCGGGTTTCTCTCTCCGCAGCGGGCCTCTTCGGACAGGTAAGGCCTTCACCTTTTTTCTCCTTTGTCTTCTCTTCCTCTCTTCTTACCGTTGCTTTCGATTTTTCTTTTTTTGTCGCCATCTTCTTTCCACCTTTATACTCACTTTTCTGTAACTTTTATTTCTGTGCCTTTGTTTTCTCTTGTTTTTCCCGACTTTTCTGGAGAGGGCTGGAGTTCACCGTCCGGCCACTACTCCATCACGTGACTCCTCCCCAAGTCTGTACAGAGTTGATGGCATTAGGAATAGGTAGTTGATCCCTTTGGAGTGATGTCGTGTCTCCACTCTTCCAGGTCTGTACCAATGGCCGCACTCTGTTATAGCAACACCAGCAGCATCTCTTTTTTTGCTTTCTATATGCCATTCTATCCCATTACATAACCCCATAAAACTCCTAGGGTCCACTAGTGAGCTGATGAGCTTGAGCCCTTCCCAGACCACCCATGGGATTTTGTTTTTCATTTTGGTTGTCAAATTTATAACTGTTTTATGTATGATTTGGTTATTTTATCAGCTATATTTGTCTTCACTACAGTCCACCTATACTAAACCCACAATCTCTCCATAGTCCATAGATTGGAGAAATATTGATCCTCTTGCTCCAACACAGTTCCTCAGCAGGTCATCACTAATGTTATCCTGGCCTCAGCACGACCTGCCCATTATACTCATTCTAATGTTAAAATATTTTTCTCATTTCTAAATATGTCTTAGTAAAGCCAATTATAGAGTTAAAATATTGCACATATATTTTTATTAAGTTAGTTGTGGGCTGGTGCAGGGTCACACACACGTCACAGCACATTTACAGAGAACCATTGTTTTCAAAGAGTTCATTTTCGGAGTGGACAGAAGAAAGGAGTGTTTGCTTTATTAAAAACTGAAGTATCTAAATACTCAATAAGAACTGCTGAAGGAAGCCATCTGTTTTTAAATTAAACTACTTAGGGCCTCTTGAACAAGAGAAATGAAACTCAGAGCCATGTGAAACAGAAGTGAGGTAATCTTTCTGAGTCATGTTGTCTGCAAGACAGAGGAATGAAGATCACATGGTTTACAAGAAACTGGGGTTTGCAACTGTTTAAAATTCCATTAATTGATCACATGATTTAAAAGAATTGGTACTGACCTCACTGATAATGTAAATGGTCAATGATTTGGAGAAGTATATTCTCTAATTCAGACATTTTTAGAAGAGATCAGTTTGGAGTTGACTGAAGTCAAAACCCTGTGATACACAGGGGTTGAAACCTTGTGAAAGACAGGGTTGAGTTACAGAAACCAGAATTGGTGCTGTGTGTGTTACTCCTGGGAAAAAAGGAACACAAAAACAGTGGCTTTTGAAATAAGGAAGATCACTTTGCTGTCTCTTTCGAAAAGCGGACAGAATTCAACTAGATCTATTTTTGTGTAGCTACTTCATTTAACCCAGTGGCTCTCAACATTTTCCTTCCCATGCACATACCACTTTAAGTAATCCCTATGCCATCGGTGCACTGTGATTAGTAAGGGATTGCTTAAGGTGGGATGTGAGTGGGAAGGGAAGGTTGAGAATCACTGCTCTAGATCCAATTGTTACTGAAATATTTTGCTTGAGAAAAATTGTAATTGGCCCATTTCCTTTGGAGTTATGAAACCCTGTACATAACGAGTCAAATAGGTACAATTAAAACAGTGGTTTTCAAACTTTTTCTTTCTACCTACATACCACCTTAAGCAATCCCTTACCCAACTGCGCTGGGTAGGTCACGTCTCCAGAATGGTGGACCATCGCCTTCCCAAGATTGTGTTATATGGCGAGCTCTCCACTGGCCACTGAGACAAAGGTGCACCAAAGAAGAGGTACAAGGACTGCCGAAAGAAATCTCTTGGTGCCTGCCACATTGACCATCGCCAGTAGGCTGATATCGCCTCAAACCGTGCATCTTGGCGCCTCACAGTTCGGCGGGCAACAACCTCCTTTGAAGAAGACCGCGGAGCCCACCTCACTGACAAAAGACAAAGGAGGAAAAACCCAACACCCAACCCCAACCAACCAATTTTCCCTTGCAACCGCTGCAACCGTGTCTGCCTGTCCCGCATCGGACTTGTCAGCCACAAACGAGCCTGCAGCTGACGTGGACATTACCCCGCCATTAATCTTTATCCGCGAAGCCAAGCCAAAGAAGAAGATGCAAGTGGAAAGAAAAAGGTTTGAGAACCACTGACAACTTTTGTCTGGGTTTGTGAATTCATCGTGGAAGAAAATAGCCCCATTTGTTTAACTCTTGTCTGGGTTTGTGATTTCATTGTGAAAGAAATAGCCACATTCCCTGTCTCTTTAAAAAGGGGAATAATTGTGAGTAGAGGCCTGAAGAAATAATGTTTCAAAGCACTTTGTAATTATTTCTGATCTGAGAATTTAGGATCTTCATGCAAGACTAAAATGATGCTGAAGTTTTAAAAAATGACTTTTCAGAGTGGGACTTTATATATATAAATAATATTTATTTATATATATATATATACACACACACACACACACACACACACACACACACTCTTATATTTTACATTTGCACATTGTGGGGTTAAATTTAGAGTTAAGTTTAGAGAAAGCATGAAAAAAGTTACGTTATTAATAGTTTAATTAAAAAACTATTATTTTGAATTTACCATTGCCTGGTGAATTTTCTATTGCTGTTCTTGTGTTAATGCTAACAAAGTTTCTTTAGTCTTAAAAATAATTAAAAGGGTTGTTAGCTCAAAACACCTGATACTTAACCATTACCATGCCACATTAACAAGTGGTCTTCAACCCTACAAGTTTGAGGCGACAATCTCTTCTGAGTACAACTTCCATAAGATATTAAACTATCCATTTTCCCTCTTTCTTCAACAAAAATCTTAGTCAGGTTTAAAAGGCATTTGAAAAATGCTTGGATTCACTTCTCAACAAGTAGCTACTTCCACTGAAGGTTTAATGTTAAACCAAGTGTTCTCCAATATGCTGATTTTTTTCTCTCACGTGCAGTACATAATCTTTGGAAACAAATTTGACTTAGTTCAGATGACCTTGGATCTGGACTTGACTGTGTTTCAATAAATGTTTTGCCTTCATGATGAATTGAAAATATAGGATTTTGTCTGATGCATCAAAGAATGTACATCTATTATTCTGAAATCTTGGTAAAGACAAAAATCACCAACCTGTAGCCTCCTTTTTGTGTCCTCTGAAGACTTGGAGCTCCTCCTTCAAATTCCGAATGTCAAACATTTTACAAAGGTGGTCACGCGATGCTGTGAGAAGCCAGTTCCCATTCTGATTCCATTTAACTTCCATCACTGTGTTCTTATGAGCATGACTGGGAAGAAATGTCACAATCAACAGGGAGTATAATCTATAAAATAGGATTACAAATATAACACTGCAAAGCATCATAACTTTCTGCATTGCTCCAGATCTTTCGTGCTGCAAAGAGCAGCAGTGTTTTTTTCATTTGTAGGATGTATATTTCACTGGCAATATTGCGCATTGTCCAATCCTGACGAACCTACGATGAGGAATCATCTGTATTTATAGGGTTGGATTAAAAACATCAGATTTTATTCCCTGGAGAACATTGTTGAACCAATTTAGCTTTTATGACAATCTGCCAGTTTTTTTCTCATACATTCCAGCCTTTATGGGACTAATCCTAAAATAATCTCACTCTCTTCTTTTAATCCAAAAACCTAATTTTTCTGGCTTCTGACAAGCACCTAACTGTTGGATATAATTATCTCTACCCAAACCTAAAAAAAGCCAGTCAATAGAAGCATATTTTAACATATGGAAATATAACCTAATATCTTTTCTCAATGCATGACATTTTTGTGTAATTTTCTGCATCTACACAATTCCTTATTTTATCAAATTCCTAAGTTAAAATGAAGACTACTATTAAACCCCTCTATTTAAAAAAAATTCTACTGGGTGCAGTTTTAGTCTCTCCTCTTCCTCTACCTCGGGAATCGGTGGTATCTGATGCCCTTTTTCCTGAGTGCTCATAATTGCAAGATCATTTCAAACTAATCACTGCTGCTTATAAGGTATCATCTCTATGCTACAATAATCTGCACAAATATTGATCCAAGACAAAATTCATGTTTGAAAAGCTATGGTTGCCTTCTTGTGGCATCATGCCATTTTATCAGCACCCACACAGAGATGATAACAAGTTCCCCTAGTATTATCTCATGAATTGCATTAACTGCCCAAAATCCTCCAATTCAAGCTTCATAATCATAGCACTCCTTGGAAAAAAACCTTTTTTATGCCCAGGATTTAATTTCCTAAGTAGGATCTAACAAAATATGCCCTACATTGCCTCTTTTCTTGGATACCTCATGACCAACAAGAACCTTAAATTTTAGTTGCCAATGCCCAGACCCCAAAGCTGCTCCTTCTGTATCAAACATGGGAGCTAACAGACACCATACATTTCCTTCCCATTTCAGTCTAGATCCCAGTTACTGTCGATGCAGTCGATGCCACCATAAAAGGGTAAAATAAAAGAGAACATTGTTCATTTGGATTATGCATCCCTGGAAAACAAATCACAAAATATTTACTATATCTTAGCAACAATTTGCGATTATAGGTTTTCCTTAATTGTTGAGAGCCTGAATCATGACCAATTTGAAACTTTCCTTTTCAATTGAGAATTATAGTAATTCTGGCCCACCCAATAAAACCAATCAACAAAAAGTGCTTTGGCCTCAGGTGGGTCAGAGCATATTAGTGCAGAATCCATCAAAATAGAATTGGTATTTTCATGAGAGAATGCAAATACTGGAATCTGGAGTAATAATCAATCTGCCGAAGGAACTCAGCAGGTCCATTGATATTTCCCTTGATCCTCTGGTGCCTCCCTCAGACCCGATGTGATGTTTGACTTGCTGAGACTCCAGGAAATTGGAATTTGAAATTCCTGTTTAGTTTCAATTAAACTATGTTCTTGCTGCTCATGTTTTAAGTACCGGTAAGTTAATCCTGTCAGTTTGCGTGGTCCAGAAATCAAAGATTGTAAACCTTACCTACATTAAAAAGATCATCACTTACAGTGTTGCCAGACTCTGACCCGTCTTAGGATCCCAGAATTTGATTGGCTGTTGGCTGTCTTTACTTCCTGACACAATCAATCCCTTGGTAGGATGCCAGTCTACACATTTCACATCAGCACCATGTCCTATTAGAAGCAGAAACACAACTGAGCATTATTCCAAAAAAAAGTACTCTACAATCTTTGTATTAAATTATTGTTTGAACTCTTTAATTGATCCAGATCATTAGATATCAACCAAATCTTGGAAAGTCACTTACTAATTGCCACAGAAAAGAACATCAACAAAGAAAAGCACTGCCTCGTAAACAACGCATTCCACTAGAACTCATCACAGTAACTCATCTCCTACTCAGCTCAGTAAGCAAGTTTACTCTTCCCCTCAGCAATGCAGATAACAAATCCACAGCAAAACAAAGATGGGGTAATCTGGCTCAGAAAATGACTTGATGCCATCTTTCAACCACCTATTGCTATTCTGCAAACATCTAACCAAGTTCACTGAACTCATCGAATGCTGGATAACAAAACTATTTGCCAAATTCACTTCAAAATTAGGGGGCTGCGAAAAAGAGGCCTGACTCATCCACCAGGCAGCTATTTAAAGTTGGAGATGCAACAAAAAAAAAGTTGTGCGCGTTTCATTTAAATAGAATGGTCTACTGATGAAAAACTGGTCAGCTCCGTACTAGATTTGGGAACAAATATTTCACAGGTCTCATTTCACATTTGAGCTGCTTATTGGTGAATGTTACACAGACCTCAGTGACAAGATGCTGCTTTACTTCTCTACTTTCACCACTGCTTCAATAAAGTTCTGTAGCACATTTCAAGGTTATAATTTCACTAATTAAACAAAAGCAACAGCACTGAATGTCTCGCAGCAGGAATAAAGTATTTGAACATTTGCTTCTGCTAAAAAGAGCATGCAAAATTTTGGTGAGCTTCAAAATTCCTGCAGTAACTGTACATTTGTACACCAATTCCATTAAGTCAAGGGCTATCCATCCAATTTAAAAGTTTCCTGCCACACCTTTCCTGGCCAATCAAGCTTCCGTAAAAAGGATCCGATTCAGGCAGAATTGGAGGACTTACATAATCACATTCTCTGGCCCAATCATTCATCAGTGCAGGTTGAGATTATATCCATTGATCTCAATCCTCTAGCATGTTCCCACAATCACACTCATGCTATCTAACCTCTCCACTTTGCTTCTTCTTTTCATTCTGTGCTCAGACCAGTTTGTTCGCCCTCACCTCAATGCTTCGCAATTGGAAGCAGCATGTTGGATATTTCCTGCGACCTCAAAACACCAAATCTTTTCTCTAAAATTACATTTTCCCCTCCAACCAATCCCCAAATATTTCTTGAAGTCCAGTTTATCTAAATAAAACAAAGATGTGCATTTTTACAGAACCTTCACAAACTTACAAGCAATCAATTAATTAATTATGAATGATAACGAAGGAAATAAATTCACCAATCAAGTATGTCATCCCTCCATCACCCCACACATAACAATGTGAAAATTGCCTTAAGGGAAGTTGATTGGGATATAAACATCGGTGAGATCCAGGTCAGAATGATCTCATCGGACCTTCTCTAAAGACTTTTAGTATACACCTGAGAACAGATATAAATCTCATCTGAAAGTTGCAAGAGCACTCTCTCAGTAGTCCTCTAGAGAACCTGCCGATTAAATTCCTGTGGATGGGCTTGAACCCAGAACCTTCTATTCAGGGGTAAGATGATTCAAGGCTTTCCAACATTTACAATTGCTGTTGTTAGAACATATATTACATTATAAACAATTTTATTTGCTGGTGCAAGAAGAGATAATTGAATAAGCAGCATAAATGCAGGTCTTAGATGGGAGGATGGATATTTGCAGTTAATTCTGCACAGTGAAATATGGGTAACTGGAAGAGCGACAATCAATGGTGGAAGCGGTGGCGTTGTGTGTTTCTTAGAAAGGCTTTATGTTGCTTCAGACTTGGCTCAAGCTGTAAGCGATTCTTCTGCTTTCCCAGTTTCCCAATAAAAACACAGCTCACTGGAATGGCTAGGCTGCACATGAAAGGGGTTGAAATTAAACCATGAATTTCCCAATAGACAAAACTGAGAATTGGTCATTATGTTAGGCTTTGGAGACTTGAGGAACAGTTCAAAATTTTTTATGGCAAAGGTCAGTTAAGTATGTGGATAGACTTCAAAGGAGAAATTTTGAGAGTGCAGAGTTTGCATGTTCCAGTTAGGATTAAAGGCCAAGTTGACAGGCACAGGGAACTGGTTTTCAAGGGATATTGGCGATCTGGTTAAGAAGAAGAGGGACATATATAGCAAATATAGGAGACAAGGATCTAATGAAGTACTTGAAGAGAACAGAAAATGCAAGAAAATACTCAAGAAGGAAATCAGGGGGGGGGAGTCACGTGATGGAGTAGTGGCCGGTCAGGGAATTCCAGCCCTCTCCGGAAAAGTTGAAAAAAACCCCCACAAAACACAAAGGTACAAGAATAAAAATTAAAACAAAGTAAAAGTAAAGGTGAGAAGAAAATGGCTGCGAAGAGAGAAAAGTCGAAAGCAACGGGAAGAAGAGAAGAAGAAAGAACATCGGAAGAAGAAGGTGAAGGCCTTACCTGTCCGAGCAGGCCCGCCGCGGAGAGAGAAGCCCCCTCCCTAAGGTCGGTGGAAGTCCCGAGCTCGGGACTACAAAAATGGCTCGCGGAGCCGAGTAAAAGTGCGCAACCGCGCATGAAAAAAAACACACTGAAGGGAGGGGGGAACAGCTGAGGAGTCGATCTCCACAGCTGAGAGTGACAGCTGCAACACAGCAACAGGAAGAGAACACAGAAAACAACGAAAACAAGAAAGAGAGGAAAAAGAAAACAAGGAAACAACAGATGACCAACCCAGAGGAAGAAGAAGAAGAACATAGAGAAATGGAAGAAGAAGGGAAAGGCAGGACAATGGATTTTTTTTTTAAAGAATATATGGAATCAGTGAAAGAATGGCAATTACAAGAATTTAATGAGATAAAAAGAAGAATTAAGAGTGCAGAAGAAAAAATGAATAGAATAGAGATGGTCATGTCAGATATAGGAAAAAGAGTGGACAAGGTGGAAGAATGAGAAACAGCCATAGAAATGGAAGTAGAGGACTTAAAAAAGAAATTAGAAGAATCTAATAAAAAAGTTAAAGAGACACAAGTGCTGTTAGCTCAGAAGAGAGATATAATGGAAAATTATAATAGAAGAAATAATATAAAGATAGTGGGCATTAAGGAAGATGAAGAAGGCAAGAATATGAGAGAATTTATAAAAGATTGGATCCCCAGGGTCCTAGGAAGACCAGAATTACAGGAAGAAATGGAAATAGAAAGGGCACATAGAACATTAGCCCCGAAACCACAGCCACAACAAAAACCAAGATCCATTTTAGTAAAATTCCTAAAATATACAACGAGAGAAAATATATTGGAGAAAGCAATGAAGAAAATAAGAGAAGGCAAAAAGCCACTGGAATACAAAGGTCAAAAAATTTATTTCTATCCAGACATAAGTTTTGAACTCCTGAAGAAGAGGAAGGAGTTTAATACAGCAAAAGCGATCCTATGGAAAAAAGGATATAAATTTATGCTAAAGTACCCAGTGGTACTTAAAATAGTTATTCCAGGGCAGCAAAACAGACTATTCTCGGATCCGGAGGAAGCACGAAAATTTGCAGAACAACCACAAGACAGACAGAGAGATGAAGACATGTAACGAGAGCAAAAATGACCACGAACTATATATATAAATATATATATATCTATATATTTGTCATACCCACACTCCTGTTCGGCTCCGAATCATGGGTCCTCTACCGGCACCACCTACGGCTCCTAGAACGCTTCCACCAGCGTTGTCTCCGCTCCATCCTCAACATCCATTGGAGCGCTCACACCCCTAACGTCGAGGTACTCGAGATGGCAGAGGTCGACAGCATCGAGTCCACGCTGCTGAAGATCCAGCTGCACTGGATGGGTCACGTCTCCAGAATGGAGGACCATCGCCTTCCCAAGATCGTATTATATGGCGAGCTCTCCACTGGCCACCGTGACAGAGGTGCACCAAAGAAAAGGTACAAGGACTGCCTAAAGAAATCTCTTGGTGCCTGCCACATTGACCACCGCCAGTGGGCTGATAACGCCTCAAACCGTGCATCTTGGCGCCTCACAGTTTGGCGGGCAGCAGCCTCCTTTGAAGAAGACCACAGAGCCCACCTCACTGACAAAAGGCAAAGGAGGAAAAACCCAACACCCAACCCCAACCAACCAATTTTCCCTTGCAACCGCTGCAATCGTGTCTGCCTGTCCCGCATCGGACTGGTCAGCCACAAACGAGCCTGCAGCTGACGTGGACTTTTTACCCCCTCCATAAATCTTCGTCCGCGAAGCCAAGCCAAAGAAAAGAAGATATATATATAGATATATATATAGATATATATATATTTATATATGTGTGTGTGTGTATGTATATATGTGTGTACATGAATGTATGCGTATTCAAATGAAAATATATAGAGTATAGATAATTAATAAGGGAAAGAAAGGGAAGAGAGGAAGTAAGGAGGGAATTAAGAGAGTGACCTTTGTTATATATGAAAATTGAAATCTTTTCTGGGGGGGGCTGGGTGGGGAGGAGTTACGGTCACTGCGAAATCAGTTGACGCTTGCGAGTGAATTCGCAAATCCAAATGGAGAGGGGAGATGTGGTTGCCTGACAAGGGATAAAGGGCAACTCAGGAGGGGGAGGGGGAAAATGGGGTTAAAGAAGTTTTTGACAGAAGAATAAGGAAAATGTTTGATGTTTTAGAAATGTTGTCTCATAAAGTGTTCAAAACAAGAAAGCAGAAATGGATAAGAAGGAAAGGTGATGATGAGGAAACGGAAAGGGAAGATAAACAAAGTATGAAATGGCCTCATTGAACTATATGACTTTAAATATTAACGGAATACATAACCAAATTAAAAGGAAGAAACTGCTAAATTTACTGAAAAAAGGAAAAATTGATATAGCATTCATGCAAGAAACACATTTAACTGAAATGGAGCATAAGAAATTAAAGAGAGATTGGGTAGGACATGTAACAGCAGCGTCATATAATTCAAAAGCTAGAGGAGTAGCTATATTAATCAGTAAAAATGTACCAATTAAAATAGAAGAGGAAATAATAGATCCAGCAGGGAGATATGTAATGATAAAATGTCAGATATATTCGGAGTTTTGGAATCTACTCAATGTATATTCACATAACGAAGAAGATCAAAAGTTTATGCAAGATATTTTTTTGAAGATAGCAGACACGCAAGGGAACATATTAATAGGAGGGGATTTCAACCTTAATTTGGATTCAAATATGGATAAAACTGGGAAAAAAATTAACAGAAAGAACAAAGTAACCAAATGTATAATTAAATCGATGCAAGAAATGCAACTATTGTATATATGGAGGAAACAACACCCAAAGGAAAAGGAATATTCATATTATTCGGGTAGACATAAAACAAACTCAAGAATAGACCTATTTCTGTTATCAGCTTGTATGCAAGACAGAGTTAGGAAAACAGAATATAAAGCTAGAATATTATTGGACCATTCACCCTTGATATTGACAATAGAGTTAGAGGACATCCCTCCAAGAATGTATAGATGGAGATTAAAATCCATGCTACTTAAAAGACAGGATTTTAGAGAATTCATTGAAAGACAAATTAAAATGTACTTTGAAATAAATACGGAATCAGTGTAAGATAAGTTTATACTATGGGACGCAATGAAAGCATTCATCAGAGGGCAAATAATAAGTTATGTAACCAAGATGAAGAAGGACTACAATCAGGAAACAGAGCAGTTGGAAAGGGAAATAGTAAATATAGAAAAAGAATTAGCAATGAAGGAAGACACAACTAAAAGAAGAGAATTGGCAGATAAAAAAAATAAAATATGAAACACTACAAACATATAAGGTGGAGAAGAACATAATGAAGACAAAACAGAAATATTATGAACTGGGGAAAAAACGCACAAAATTCTAGCATGGCAGCTTAAGACAGAACAAGCTAAGAAAATGGTATTGGCATCAAGGAAAAAAGACAAACAAATCACATATAATCCAACGGAGATTAATGAAAACTTTAGAGAATTCTATGAACAATTATACCGAACTGAAAACGAAGGGAAAGAAGACAAAATAGATGAATTTTTAACTAAAATTGAACTACCAAAATTACAAATAGAGAAACAAAATAAATTAACAGAATCATTTGAAATAGTAGAAATACAAGAGATAATAAAAAAACTACCAAATAATAAAACACCAGGAGAGGATGGATTCCCAATAGAATTCTATAAAACATTTAAAGATTTATTAATTCCTCCCCTCCTGGAAGTAATCAACCAGATTGACAAAACACAAAGCTTACCAGATTCATGCAAAACAGCAATAATTACAGTAATACCAAAGACAGGGAAAGATCCACTCGCACCAGCGTCATATAGACCAATATCTTTACTTAACACAGATTATAAGATAATAGCTAAACTATTAGCAAACAGATTAGCAGATTATGTACCTAAAATGGTAAATCTAGACCAAACTGGATTTATTAAAAAAATACGGACAACAGACAATATTTGTTAATTTATTAACTTAATTCATGCAGTAGAAGGGAGTAAAGCGCCAACAGTAGCAGTTGCTTTAGACGCAGAGAAGGCCTTTGACAGAGTAGAATGGAATTATTTATTCAAAGTATTGCAAAAATTCAGTTTACCAGAGAAGTAAATTAATTGGATTAAAGCATTATATAAGGGGCCATTGGCGAAAGTGACAGTAAATGGATATATATCAAAGCAATTTAATTTAAGCAGATCAACAAGGCAGGGATGCCCACTATCACCCTTATTGTTCGCGTTAGCTATAGAACCACTAGCAGAATTGATAAGAGCAGAAAATAATATAAAAGGGATAAAAATAAAAGACAAGGAATATAAAATCAGTTTATTTGCAGATGATGTTATAGTATACTTAACAGAAGCAGAATTATCAATAAAATAATTACATAAGAAATTGAAGGAATATGGAGAAGTGTCGGGTTACAAGATTAACGCAAATAAAAGTGAAGCAATGCCTATGAATAATGCGGATTTCTCAAAATTTAAGAAGGAATCACCATTCAGATGGCAAATGCAAGCAATAAGATACCGAGGTATACAAATAAATAAAAACCTCGGCCATCTATATAAACTCAATTATTATCCACTAATGAAAAAATTACATGACGATTTAGAGCATTGGAAAGATTTACCACTAACACTAATAGGAAGGATAAACTGTATTAAAATGAACATTTTCCCAAGGATACAATACCTATTTCAGGCATTGCCAATACACTTGACAGAGAAATTCTTCAAGGAGTTAAAGAAAATAATAAGGAAATTTTTATGGAAAGGGGGGAAACCGAGGGTAGTACTAGATAAATTAACAGAATGGTATAAACAAGGAGGCTTATAACTGCCAAACTTTAAAAATTATTATAGAGCCACACAATTAAGATACCTATCAGATTTTTATCAAACAATGGAAAAGCCAGATTGGACTAGATTAGAACTAGATAAAATAGGGGAGAAGATATCTGAACATATATTATATAAATGGGATGAAAAATTGGTACAACGTAGGAATTCTCCAGTATTACATCATCTGCTCAATATTTGGAAGAAGATTCATGTAGAAAGGAATAAAACAAATTACCAATTACCAAAACTAATACTGACGCAAAATCAGTTAATCCCTTTTACAATAGATAACCTTTCCTTTAGAGAATGGGAGAAAAAAGGGATCAAAAGAATAGAAAATTGTTTTTCAGGTAATAAATTACTATCCTTTGAACAAATGAAGGATAAATATAATATAACTCAAGATACAGTGTTGGCATACTACCAACTGAGATCCTACTTGAAGGACAAATTTGGAAGCAGTATGAGGTTACCAGAGGGAAGTAATTTTGAATATGTAATTACAGATACAATGATAATCAAAAAATTTATAACAAATATGTATATTAAACTGCAAGAAAAGGAGAACGAGGAAACAAATGGTAAAACTAAATAAAAATGGGAACAAGATTTAAACATAAAGATAAAGAAGGAAACATGGGAGAAGTTATGCTCTGGAACTATGAGAAATACAATAAACACGAGGTTACGTATGATACAATATAACTGGATACACAGGCTATACATTACACCTCAAAGTTAAATAAATGGGACCCAACAGTATCTGACAGATGTTTTCGTTGTAAAAGAGAAGTGGGATCAACAATTCATGCAATCTGGACATGTGAGAAAGTAGAAAAATTTTGGGAAGATCTAAACAAGATATTAAATAAAATTACAGAAAACAATATACCAAAAAACCCAGAGATCTTCCTCCGAAGTAACATAAAAAACAAAGAATTTGGACTTGATTTGGATGGTGCACAAAAAAGATTTGTTATGATAGCTCTAGCCGTAGCAAAAAAATGTATTATGTCAACTTGGAAATTAGAAGATAACTTGAGAATACAACAATGGTATATAGAAATGAATAAATGTATTCCATTAGAAAAAATAACATATAATTTAAGAAATAATATTGAAATATTTGAACAAATATGGGAGCCATACATGAAACACAATAGAGAAAACCTACCGGGGACATCTACCACCTAAAATAACGAAAGGAGAAGGAAATGAAAATAATTGACTCAGTGGAATTTCTTGTTTATTTTTATTGAATGACAACATTGTTTGACTGGTTTAATGTATCTTAGATTCTGTACTTTAAATTAATGGGGGGTGGAGGTAGGGAGGGTGGGATGGGAGGAGAAAATGACACTGTATATATTTGAAAAGGAAAATGTATGCATCTTGGTCAATGTGGTTTATGGTGTGAAAAATAAAAAAAAAAGAAGGAAATCAGGAAGGCAAAAAGACATGAGGTTGCTTGGATATATATTGAGAAGGTAAACCCAAAGGGTTTCTACAAGTATATTAAAAGAATAATAATGGACAAAATTGGTCCCCTAGAGGATCAGAGAGGTCAACTGTGTATGGAGTTTCACATAATGGAGGAGATCTTTGAAAAGTTTTTTTTGCATCAGTATTTAATCAGGAAACTGGAATAGTGCCAGTGAAAGAAGAGAAATAAACAGAAGTGCAACGGAACATATGGAGATTAGGGAGGAGGAGATGCTTGCTGCCTTACAGCGAATAAAGATAGATAAATCCCCTTGGCTGGATATAATATTCCTTAGAAATTGCAGGGGCTCTGGCAAATATATTCAAAATGTACTTAGCCACAACTGAGGTGTACCTCATGTTGTTCTGTTGTTTATAAAAGGCTCCAAAAATAAAACAGGTAATTATAGGCAGGTAAGCCTGACGTCAGCAGTAGTTAAATTATTGGAAGGAGTTCTGAGAGATAGAATATATAGGTATTTGGACAGTCATGGGCTGATTAAGGACAGTCAGCATGACTTTTTGCATTGTAGGTCATATTTAATGAATCGTGTGTTTTTCTAGGAGTTTCCAAGAAGGTAGATGAAGGGAAGGCTGTGGATGTTGTCTACATGGATTTTAGTAAAGTCTTTGACAAGGTCCCACATGGGAGATTAGTTCAGAAGGTTAAGACACTAGGTATCAATAGAGAGGTTAAAAACTGGATTCAAAGTTTGGTGTGTGGGAGAAAACAGTGGTAGTGGATGGTTGCTTTTCAGACTGGTGGCCTGTGACGAGTCGTGTGCTTCAGGGATCTGTGTTGGGATTATTGTTTTTTGTTGTCTATATCAATGATCTGGATGATAATGTGGTAAATTGGATCAGCAATTTTGCTGATGACACAAAAATAGGAGGCACTGTGGACAGTGAGAAAGATTTTCAAAGCTTGCAGAGAGATCTGGACCAACTGGGAGAATGGGCCAAAAAGGGGCAGATAGGGTTTAATGCAGACAAGTATGAGGTATTGCATTTGGAAGGGCAAATCAAGGTAGGACATACACAGTAAATTGTAGGGCACTGAGGAGTGAGGAAGAGCAAAGGGACCTGGAGATACAGATACAAAATTCCCTGAAGGTGGCGTCACGGGTGGACAGAGTTGTAAAGAAAGCTTTTGGCATCTTAGCCTTTATAGTATTTTTAAATAATTTTTAAATAAAAAATAAAAATATTTAAAGTATTGAGTATAGGAGTTTGGGATGTTATGTTGAAGTTGTTTAAGACATTGATAAGGTCAAATTTGGAATATTCTCTGTAGTTCTGGTCACTTCACTACAGGAAGGAAAACAAGATTGAAAAAGTGCAGAGAAGATTTACTAGGATGTTGTTGGGTATTCAGGAATTGAGTTTCAATTGATTAAAAGAAAGAAATTGCCCCTTTACAAAACAATCTTGTATTGTCTTTATACCTTTAGAATCCCAAATCTTTAAATGATTATTAGACATTGAAAAAGGAATAAGCTGATTATTATACAATGGAATTAAAATTGATAATTTATCTTTCGACCCTAACATCCTGTTTTTTAAAATCCAAATCTTTAACAAATGTTTCAATATCTGCATATCATATTGCTGTAACAAAATCAAATTCCAATGAAATATAAATTCATGTATCTCAACCCTAGAAATACACGCCATCTCCACTTTAGCCCAGCTACAAGGCTGATCTAAATTCATCAATCTACTAACAAACTTCAACTGGGCCGCTTAATAATAGTTTTGAAAACGTGGTAATTGTAGTCCACCCAATGCATACTTCCATGTAAGTCTATGCAACGCCACTCGAGCTAATTTACCTTTCCATAAAAACTCTAGCACTGCTTTATTTAAATCTTGAAAAAAGCCCTTAGAAAGTAAACAAGGTATTGACTGAAATAAATAATGAATGAGGGAAAATATTCATTTTAATACAATTAACCCGACCAATCAAAGTTAATGGAAGATTTTTCCACTTAATCAAATTTGCTTTAATCCGTCTTAATATAGGTACATAATTTAATTGATATAATGATATCTATAAACACACCTAAATATTTAATTTTACTTGTCCACCTTAATTTTGTAATAGTTTTAAATTCAGAATAATCTCCCATTCCAACTGGTAAAATTTCACTTTTATCCCAAATAACTTTACATCCCGATAATTCTCCAAATTTCAAAAAACACTCTTGCAGTTGTTTCAACGACCATTCCAGTTTCGTCAAGTATACCAACACGTTGTCCGCAAATAAGTTAATTTTATATTCTTCATTCTTAACCCTCATCCCTCTAATTTCTTCATTTTGTCTAATAGCCTGAGCTAATGGTTCAATAACCAATGCAAATAAGGCTGGTGACAATGGGCAGCCCTGTCGAGTTGAACGAGTCAATTTAAATGGTGAAGAAATCTGTCCATTTGTCACCACCCTAGCAATCGGGTTTGTATATAAAGCCTTAACCCAACCAATAAAAAAAGGGCCGAATTTAAATTTCTCTAACACTTAAAATAAAAAATCCCACTCAATCCTATCAAAAGCTTTTTCTGCATCTAATGCAACCATAGGTTGCTTTCGATATGCATTGACCAAAGTAATTAATTGAAATTTATTGTCTGATGCATTTCTATTCTTAATAAAACCTGCTTGATCAATATGTACCAATTTGGGAAAATATTTAGCAAGTCCATTAGCTAGTACTTTCGCTATAATTTTATAATCTACATTTAATAAAGAAATAGGTCTATTTGAAGACACTTTTAATGGATCTCTATCTTTTTTTGGAATGACAGTTATTAAAGCACTTGAACATGATTCTGGTAACTTCTGATCTTCAGTAACTTGATTCAACACTTCTCCAAATACATTAGAGAAATCATCATAAAAAAGTTTATAATCCCCTGTGGACTTTCCATTAGGCATTTCCTGAGTAGCTTCCTTAATTTCAAAATCCATAAATGGAGATTCCAATTCCTGAACATCATTTCCATCTAATACTGGTAACTTTAATTTAGATAAGTAAGAGTCAATAGAACCATTATCCTGTTTCCCTTCAGAAGTATATAATTTTAGATAAAATGAATAAAACTGGTCATTAATTTCCTCAGGTTTATAAGTAACTTTTGAATTTTTCTTAACAGCATTAATAGCCCGAGATGTCTGTTCAGCTTAATCAATTGAGAGAAAGATTTGATATACCTGTAAATTCTGTTTGTGTATTATATACTTAGAGCTTTGATAAAAGATCATTGTGGTAGAGAGATGATTTTACCTACTTTGTTGAGATTTGAATCTTTGATTTCCTCTGTACCGAAAAAGGGTTATATTTCAAATATGAATAACTTTTTACAAGATAGTATGGATAAGTCAGATTGGGAGAAATCTAAACTTTAATGGGAGAGTGATTTAGTATTTATTTTTCACGAATATTTGTCAGGACAATGTAATTACATTGACTAATGTAAGATATGGAATGGTTAATTATAATTTTTTACATCAATTATATTTGACCCTGGAAAAGCTAAAAAAAAATATGGGTTTAGTAATTCGGATTCTTGTTTTAGATGTGGCTCATGTATTGGAACTTTTCTACATGCCGTTTGGACTTGTGTTAAAGTTCAATCAATTTGGCAAGGAATTAAAGTAGTTTTGGAAAAATTATATAATTTTATATTACCATTAGATCCAACGATTTTTTTGTTGGGAAATTTGTATTCGTTAATGGGAATGGGATTGGACAAAATTCAAATTGCTTTTGTATGTTTGGTGTTATAAGTAGCGCGTATATGTGTTGCTAGTACTTGGAAAGATGATTCTGAGATTAATATATTTCGTTTGTACAATGAATTGAAAGTATGTATTGTCATGGAAAAAATTACTTATAATTTACATGATAATTCTTATTCTTTTGTTAGCAAGTGGTCTCCGTATTTGAAATATATGCATTTCGATATACTTTGAAGTGTTATTAACATTTATAATATTTTTTAAATATATATATGTATAATCAATATTTTTTTTAAACTCCCCTTAAGGCTGAAGGGGTGGGAGGGTGGGATGGGTGTTAATGTAAAATCTTTTCTTTTTAATTATTTCTATACTGTATGTTATGTTTTTTTTCTATCTTTTAAATAAAGTTTGAAACAAAAGGAATCGAGTTTCAAGGAAAGATTATACAGGTTAGAACTTTATTCCTTGGAGTGAAGAAGAATGAGGGGAGATTTGATAGAGGTTTACAAGATTATGAGAGGTGTAGACAGAGTGGATGCAAGTAGGCTTTTTCCACTTCGACTGGGGGAGATAAACACGAGATGTCATCGTTTTAAGCTGAAAGGTTTAGGGGGAACATTAGGGGAAAATTCTTCACTCAGAGAGTAGTGGGAGTGTGGAATAAGCTACCAGCAGACATGGTGAATGTGGGCACTATCTTAAGTTTTAAGAATAAATTAGAATGGGTGCAGGTCAATGGGACTAGTGGAATAATAGTCGACGCAGACTAGAAGGACCAATTGGCCTGTTTTCTATCCTGTGGCATTCTATGATCCTATCCATTGACTTATCTCTGTGAACAGCTTGTGTAGATTAAAGCATCCAATTTTGCTTTTAAAACAAATGACGCCTTAAATCTATTTTTTAAATTTAGACATGGAGCACAGTAACAGGCCCTTGCAGCCTACTAGTCCATACTTCCCAATTACATCTAATTTACCTACAAGCCCCATATGCTTTTGAAGGGTGGGAGGAAACTTCACCACCTAGAGGAAACCCATGCAGACAAGGGGAGAACGTACAAGCTCCTTATAGACAATGCCAGATTCAAACCCGGTTTATTGGTGCTGTAATAGATGATGTTAGTCTTGCTGTCCAATATGGATTGATTTTTAACACTTGCTGAATGCAAGTTGACAAATGATATATTTTGTGACAAGGTGCAGTTAAACCGTAAAAGGTAGTGTTAGACATATACACAAACTACACATTTATAGTGCACGGAAAATTTTACCAAGGGGCAATTTTCAGTTCTTTGATTCTTCCCTTTGAGACTTATCTATCTCCAAGGGATAGGTTTATTCATAATAAACCCACAGAGCTCCACAGCTATTTTGACCAAATCTCCTCCCAGTCTGCATCTCGTTCTATCCTACCTGTTTGATAAGATTTTCTGCAGCTTTTTGCCTTTCTCTTTATCCATAGCTTCCTCTCCACTCTAGTTGAGAGGGCTCAGGTGAACCTGAACCACTTCCCACTCTTTTGCTCACAGTCTTTTCTCCCATCCACAGCTAGGATTGGGTTTTCCTTGTCCTCGCGTTCCAAATCTCCATCTTCCATATTCAACACATTATTTCCATCACCCTCAACAAGGTGCCAACACCAGACACTTCTTTCCTTCTTCTCACAGAATAACAAATGGTCATCCATAACCTTCTGGTTCATTACCCACATGCCTTGCAGCTGCATAAAAGCAGTATCTCTATGTTCCATTTTCTAACTAGCATTTGAGGACTCAAGCATTCCTTCCAGGTGAAGGGACAATTCACTTGCAATCTAACATATGATCTAACAATCTAAATGCCTTTGGTGCTTACAGCATGGACTCAAATGTAGATTGAACAATGGTTTTGCAGAGCACCTCCATTTGGCTTCATGACCCTTCATTTCTCAATCCTTATCTGAATGTAGTTTCCACGAAGTCTCAATGCAAGCCCAAGGACATTTCATCAACTGTCTTGAGTCATCCCCACCCTCAAGATTTAATGCTTAATTCAACCTTTAATATAATTTGCTTGTGCCATTTCTGATGTAAATGAAAAGCAAAAGAAAAATGCAAATTCCATAAATCTGAAATAAATAGGGTAATTACTTTGAAATATTAAGTCTGCTTTTATCTTTCTCTCCACACATGCCACCCGATCTGCTCTCTCGAGCATTTTTGGTTTTAAATCATCAACCTCAATTATTTTCTCAGCAGAGGATGCTCAACCCAGCAGGATATTTTCCAGCATTGCACATTGTTTCAATTTTATGTAGCTCTCAGTTCCAGCGATTTTTTAAATATCTCTCTTTTTGCTCTATCTCATTCATCCACCAGGTGGATTGGCTGTGATTAACCAACAATCACCAACCCCATGTGTGACATTCAGTCTCTGTTGTTCTCCACCCTTTCACAGTCATTCCCTTTTATCTCTCCACTTCTCCCAACTTTGCGACTTAAAACATACTTGCTTCCAACTTTTCCATATTCTGATGAAAGGTCATCAGCCCGAAACATTAAACCCAGTTTTAATCTCCATATGCAGCCTGGCCAGGTGAATAGTTCCAATATTTTCTGTTTTTATTTGCAATTTCTAATATATAGAGCTTTTCAGTGTAGGCAGTTAAAAAAAAAAGCAGGATTATCATCTCTGCACCAAGTTTAGTGTTACCTGTCTCTGAATATGGAATAGATTCCTAAAGTGGGCTTACTTTTATTGATAGTTATTTACACCACTTTAGGAATCTATTCCATATTCAGACACAGGTTAATATACAGGAACAATATGAATCAAACAGTTTTTCTCCCTCCACAGGTACAGTACTAACTGATCTGCTGAGTAATACCTATTTTTATATCGATATTACAGTGGGTAGTGCACCAACAAAATGATTTGATTTTGAACATAAATGCGCAGGGATTTCACTTTTAAAATTTTAGACTTAAGCACAGTAACAGGCCATTTCAGCCCACGAGTCAGTGCCGCCCAATTTATACCCAATTAACCAATACCCCCAGAACATTTCGAATGGTGGGAGAAAACCAGAAACCCTGGGGAAAACCCATGCAGACATGGGGAGAACATCCAAACTCCTTACAGACAGCCAAACTTGGTCCCAATCAGTGGTGCTATAAAGGCATTAACTGCTACCCCAACCTTGCTGCCCCAAATAAAAACAATGTTTTTTCCTCTTCCCTTTTCTCCCCTCCTCTCTCTCACTTACAATCAAACAAGGGACAAAAAAAAATTCCATGGTTATAGTCAAGTACCACAGAAACAGGGCCTTCGGCCCTGCTCATCCATGCTGAACAAGCTGCCCATGTGAGCTAGTTCCACTCTAACCTTTTCTTATCCAGGTACCTGCCCAAATGTCTTTTAAATATAGCAATCATACCTGGCTCTACCACTTCCTCTGACAGCTTGTTCCATATACCCACCTCTCTCTGCATGGAAAATAAATGTCCCTCAGACCCTTTTTTAAATCTTTCTCCCCTCCCCCCACCTTAGATTAAACCTGTCAATTTTGACTTCCAACTCCTCTAAAATGAGTAAAATGATGTAACTAAGAACCTTATTTATGCCCCAATTTTGGTTAAAATTACACCAATCAATGGAAAGCTCACAGCTGATGGGTCATTTTTCTTCATTCTCTCACAATAGCCTTCTCTTGTAAAAGAAACCAATGATAACTATTCTTTCAACAAAGCATTTGAAATTTCTTTTCTGACTTCTGAATCATCCTGTATTTATGAAACAAGACATGGAAAAGGTCCTTTAAAAATGTTTAACCAATTTCTCAGGAGTTCAGGGTAGAAAGAAAACCAAAATGCACTAATTATGTTAATTTTATGGTATGAAGAAGAATCAGATTTGGAAAGAAAGTCTAAGATCATTTTACAGTGCATGTAAATAAATAAATGGCTGGATTTTATTCTGGCTTTGATTAGAATTAGTTAGAAAAAAGGCAAAACTGGCTATTAAAACATTCCTGGTCAAGAAATCCTCATGCTGATAAAGAAAGAAATGGAAAAAAGGGAATGGCAGGGTTGTGTAAAGATTAATGGGAATGTTGCCAGGACTGATAGGCTTGAATTATAAAGAGACTGGGACTTTTCCCTCCAGGGCATAGGAGGCTGATGGAGTTTATAAAATGATGAGTGTATTTTCCCAGGGTCAGGGAATCTAAAACTAGAGGGCGTAGATTTAATGTGAAAGGGGAAAGATTTAAAAGGGACCTAAAGGGCACCTTCTTCACACAAAGGGTGAACAAGCTCCTTAGGGAAGTGGTAGAAGCGGGGAAAATTGTAATGTTTAAAAGACAGTGAAACATGCCAGTAGATAGGAAATATTTAGGAACTATTGGGAAGAGCTTAGAGCATCAAATCCTGAGGTGGATATATTGGTAATAATGCTGTAAAGAACAAAGAGGTTGAAGAAATTCTGAAATGTTCAGAACCTCTTTGATTAGTATGTTGTCAGCTTTTCTGGGAAACGAGACAAGTATTACAAATGTTAGAATTGGAATGCTTTTACTATCACAAGTTTTGAAGGATCAGCAATAAAAAGGGAGAGTGCAATTTAGAATAAAAATACTTAACTGGTGGAAGCCATTTTCCATGGTTTGAAAATGTATTCTACCTAATATGATATGGATGATTTATAAATTTCAATGTAATTATAAAGGGGTGGTATCTAGTCTTTATAAATTACTTCTAAATTCGAGAGGTAGTTCCCTGGACAGAATTAAAAAAATATGGGAACAAGATTTTCAACAGCCATTTTCTGAAACTACATGAATTCTATTGTGAAACGAGTGCATTCATCCTCTCTTCATTCTTACAGCTTAAGGTTGTACACGGACCGGGCCCACTATTTCAATGTACAATTGACTAAATTCTATTCTAATCTCTCTTCTAAATTAGATAAACGTATAACTAAAGAAGGTATCCTATGTTTTGTCATGTTCTTCTCTTTCCAATTTTTGGGAAGGGGCATTTTTTAGTTTCTGAACTCAATATTAGTACGGGACTGTTTGAGTTGGTCAGTAGCCTCCAAAGGGAGGGGATTGAATTAAATATTTAGTATAGTGTATTTCTTATAATCGTAACATAGGTTTCAGTACTATTTGTATTGCTATACAAGATTTGTTAATACTTTATTTTATTGTCATGTACCTATGGAACATTTATTTGATAAAACCAATAAAAATATTGAAAAAGAAAAAAAAAATGTATATGGACAGGGCAAAATGGCATCCGATTTTTTTAAAGCAAAATTTGTTGAGCAACCTTGAAAGAAGAGTCTGATTAAATTTTAGTCATACTCCGATGATGCAGATTGGAGGGACCCAGAGACAAAACTTCCTATATAATGAAAAAGGTACAAAAAAAATGATAGATATCAGATGGATAATATTCATGAAACAGAAAGTATAGAAAGTTTAAAGAGAAAATTAAAAGGAAATAAAAAGGACAAGGGTTCAAAGAGAAGAATGGCAATTAATGTATAAAGGAATTTTTAAAATATTTTCTAAGCCTATTAGTAAATGAGTGGTAAGGGAAGAGATGGACCAGCTAAGGACCAAAAGGCAGACGTGTACGGGTGCAGTACTAAATGAGTGATTGGCATAATTGTAAAAAAAGGAAGAGAGATGTGTGAGGAAAGCTGGCTGCATGTCACCACGTATGAATAGAATCCATCCAAGGCAGTTGTGGAAAGGAAGAGCAGAAGACAGAGGTACTAGTCAAAAGCTTGAAAATTGAAGGATCAACCCAGCAACTACAGACCAGTCAGAATTGTCTGAAACAAGATGGGATGAAATGAATGCCCACTTGAGAAAGCACAATCACCTTGTTACAGTAACTGTTTAACTAACATATTTTTGGATTAGGACATAGAGAATGCGCTGATTGAGGCAAATCCACACAAGGTGGAACTGGACTTCCTTGAAAGGTATGATTAAGTGCCACATTATGGACTTTTCAGCAGGACTGAATCCCCAGAATGTAAGGGGCACTGGCCAGCAGAAATGCAATGATGTCCAAGGGGTAAGTAACTGGGTCGTGGTCAACAGATGTCTTTCATATTGGATGAAGGAATACAGTGATGTTCCCCAGGACAACTAGTTTTATTGATATGGTCGTGGTTTGGATGTGTGCAGAGCAACTTTAAAATCTGCAAGTAACATTGAACTTGAAAGTAGAACGCGAAGAATAATGAAAAGACCAAGTCAGACAGGCAGGGTGGTGGAATGGGCAGGTGTGAGGTCAATAAAAAATTAACACAGAACAATGCAAAGTGACATTTTAAGCAAATGCCAGGAGAGATAACAAAAGCTGAAGGATGCTAGTCAAAAAGACAGACCCTATGTACACTATGCTTTGGAGGTGGCCAATAGGAAAGATAGTTTCTGCAATGCTTCTGGATTGCATTTCATAATCATCAAAAGGAAAGAAATCAAAATTACATTTAAAAAATACAAAAGAGGCCAATCACTGAATTTCCTTTAAACAGTCCGGACTACAGTAAAAGTGTGAAAATCTGGACTGCTCAGGGATTGGGTCAGGCAACACTTTTAAAATTTGAATTTAAGGAGGAATAAAGAAAGGATAAACAGATAAATTGTAATAGTTTATTCATTAGCAAATACAGCTTTTGCTTCATTTACCAAAAGGAGCAGTTTGAAAGAAAAATAAGTCACCAAAGCTTGGTGGTTTGTTGAAGCTGGTGCATCTGAGGCACTTGCGCATTCACGAACACCAGTTAGAGAGTGTTCAAAAAGTCCAGAATCTTGTGCACTACAAATTTCTGGTGTCTGAATTTTTGGACTTCTACTGAATATGTAGCTGGGTTAACCCAGTGGAAGTCTCCACTAATTTTTATTCTCAAGGATATTTTTTTGAAACAATACATGAGGAAGCATCAACTGAAACATAAAATAAGAGGAAAGAAAGAAAGAAGCAGAAATTAAATATACATTAAGGTCTCAGCATTGTTCAATTGTATCTTGTGTGGATGAAATGAGATAGTTAATGAGAATGGCAAGACTCAATGAAATATTTAAAATCTACAGAATACTGTTTTTACCTGTATTTTACCATGGGCCAAGTTATAATCCTATGTCAATGAATGAACTGATCTCTGTGATCTCAGTATTGGCAGACTGCAGCAAGAGGAGTGCTTCATCCATGAGGTGAATAACTCTAAAAATCTCAAGTATATTTAACTAGCACCTTTCATAACTAAATGATTTGAAATGGGAAAATCTCCAACTGGGGCCAGAAGCAGTGAACCACTGAATTCCATGGGGACCTTCTCTCCTCCCTGGCTTCAAGAAAGACATGGTAACGGACTTCAGAGGCACACCATATGGCCTCATTTTGCAATATATGGAAGTGGGTATTTCAAAGGTTGACCACAGATAAATCTAGCTGTAGGTACATCAACCAATAGGACGTCATAAACATCTTAATCAAAATGTTCTTCTACTGTAGTAAAGATATCATGTTTTAATTGAAAAAACTGCTCAATTCCTATTGTGAAAAGAAGATCAACAGTGACAGGTTGGTCAATCACAAAGACGAGCGAAAACATTTATTTCAATGACGAAACAAACATACGATCGACCTAGGAAGGATGGAACTGTGAGTCTATTCAAACAGAAGACACACAAGACTAAAGATGCTGCAAACTGGCACAAAGCACACAATGCTAGAGGAAATGATCAGGTTGAGTACCATCAGTAGGGGGGGGGGGGAAAGATAATTGTCAACATTTAAGGCCCAAACCCTTCATCAAGACTCTATTCAAACTGCTGTAAATACATGGACATAAACATTGACGTCTTACAAAGATGAGTTGTGGCTGCAGAGTTTGCATCTATAAATGAATTACAATAACAGGGTACAAAGCCACGGAAATAAATTTGCCAATGAGGCAGAAGTAGGCAGTGTTATAACCAGTTTAGATAAAGCATAACACCAAATGGGAAAAAGTGTGTCATCAATTTTGGGATTGGTGAGGATACATGGAGATCCTGAGACTTTTGGAATCCAAGCATGGGTAAAAATCCCCAAAAAAAGGCTAGATAATACAATGTTGTTTTAAAGAAAAATAAAGATTTATAAATACTTTATCAAAATACAGATCCTCAAATACATCATTATAAAAGAAATCAACCAATACATGAGAAGCTATGCAGAATGCAAAATTGTTGAAATATTACGCAGTTTTTTTCAATATAGTTTTTGATGAGAATGGATCAGCTCAAAGGTATTGAAGAAACTTTGCAGAACCTCTTTCAGTTGAAATTTGTGATGCTAATCTGCACAGGAAAAAGGTCAGCTTGAACAAATGATCATGTTCCTTCCATTCTGCCTCTGTAACCTGGCACTCTGAATCCTCTTTCCAATGCGTCGGTATCTAATCCTATAGCCACTAAAGGAACTCTGTCTTCCTTCTGAAAAATGGACAACGCCCATACATCTGCAGGAATCACAATCAGAAAGTTTCTGCTAGTTGATCCCCACCACACACGCTTTCCATTTAGCTCTTTGGGCATTTATTGAACCTTTTCAATCTCACTTCAAACACTTCCAAAGAGATAGTTGCCTCCAAGATACACTTCCTCACACACAATTATTACAAATTTTGTTTATGGAGCCAAGTACAGGCTGAAAACATTAGCCTATTAAAATTAACTGCCAAAGTTTGTAAAAGAATTAGTCATTACAAAATAATTCACAACTATCTGGAGCTAGATTACTGTATCACTTACCCAGATATTTTTAATTTAGTGATTTTGTAAATGAGCCACAAAAATTTTATAATTTGCACATTGTAAAATAAACTGAAGCTGTGATACATTTTGAAAATGATCCAACCCTGAAGGAAAACAAATTGAAGAAAGTTTTATATGGGTTTTGTCAAAAATTGAACGTTGAAAGAAGTAGCACTTTTGGCACTGGATCACGGTATGAACTGAAATGACATCATCTTTCTTAAGCAGCATTTCAAATTTGATCAATTGCTTTTTATTTTTGATGTGGAGCTCAAACAAGTAAGCATTAAAATTATATCATGAAGGGTAGCAGCACATGGATCCTATCAAGATCAAAGTTGAATAAAACAAGTGGAAAAAAATTACTTGAATATTTAATTGTGACCCCTGAACCCAACTTAATTGTGTTTTAGTTTTCGATCTGTCGATTTTGGAGGACGGGAGCTTTGGCAAGGGTTATTGTGACTGAAGTGGCAAATATTCATTCTGAGCAGAATCTCTAAATGTTGGCAAACTCAAACTGGGGATGTTGAACTCTTTAATGGCTCTTGGACCAAGATCATTTGCATGAGAAGCCCATCAAGATAAATGCTTGAGGTCCCAAACACTGTACTTTAATTCTGATGTTGCTCTATACAATGAGTTGGACAGTTGGGATGTTCAGAGCTGTAATGGTTTGAAATACAGGAAAGGAGGAATGAAGCAAGAGTTAAATAACTGAGCTCTGACAAAGGGATTTCAAAAAAATATTAGCCGTTCCTGGTCCCACAGATGTAGCCGGACCTGCTGAGTGTTTTAGTGTTTACTTTAAAAAGATTTTCAACAAGTTAGACTTTCAAGAGTTACCAAACTTTCAGTTGGGAGCCTGCCAGCATTATGCAGAGGTTGTGGGTTCAAACCACATTCCAACTTGTATTACGGCACTATTGGAGATGCGATGAGATGTTAAACTGAATCCCGTTAGCCTTTCAAAGTGGTCATAAAAAATCCCATGGTAACATTTGAAAAGGAGTGGAGTTCTCTGCCACAATATCAATATTCCTCAGCACATTCCAATCCTATGAGCTCCTGGACAAAGCAAGCTGATGCATGGGAGCAGTGCCACATTTATACATTTATTCAAAGCAAAGTCCTAACAAGGCTGAGGAACCTACTTCCCAATAACACTATGAAAGTGACCTTCAGTATTATAGATTGTGAAAGATCAAGAAAACAACACCCATTTGAGTTGGGGCTTAAAAAGCATTACTGACCACAGCCTACAAATAAATACAAAATCAATATACTGAGAAGCATATATTCATTTAGACTATCCATGCCCATTCTGGCTCGGAAAGTCTGAATCTCTTGCTATTTCTCCACAGCTTTGCAAAAGTTCCTTTTGTATGTGTATGCCCAATTCCTTTTGAAAGTTGCAATTTTTTCAAATTCCTGCTGTCAACATCTCTGAGGATTTGTCCTGGAGCCTCTCTGTCGACGCAATCACAAAGAAGGCTTGCTAGCAGATATACTTTGCGAGGAGTTTGAGGAGATCTGGCATGTCACCGAAGACTCTCGAAAACGTCTACGTGTGTACTGCGGAGAGCATTCTGGATGACTGCATTACTCAGGTATGGAGGTGCCAATGCTCAGAGCAAGAAAGTACTCCAGAGGGATGTTATCTTGGCCTGTGACATCATGGGCACCAGACTTCACTCCATCAAAGACATCTTGCCAGAGGTGGTGTCTTAAGAAAGTAGCTTCTATCCTCAAGGATTCCCACCACCCAGGCCATGCCCTTTTCACTCTGTTACTATCGGGAAAAAAGTACAGGAGCCTGAAGATGAGCACTCAGCAGCGCAAGGACAGCTTCTTCCCTGCTGCCATCAGATTCTTGAATGAACAATGAACCCCAGACACTGGCTGACTTGGACTTTTTCTTGCACACTATTTTGATTTATTTTGTCAAATGGTTTATATAAATGTTTGAACTATGATAGTGCTGCAGAACAACAAGATAGACGACATGTTCATGACAATAAATTCTGATCAATTTGCATCCACAACCCATTCAGGCAGTGCACTGTTCTAGTTAAAAGCCTGCACCTTAGAATTTTTAGTTTGCTCAGATCTATTTTTAGCCGGGGCTGAGTACTAAATCCATGAGAGATTTTCTCACAATGTACCAGAACTTTGTACTTCAAGCTTATGTTTCATCAGCCATTTTTTGCGCTCCAATTATGAATATCCAAAGGGAGAAGCAAGATTGAGAAAGGGAGACTCAGTTCACTATTCTCAGTCAGTTCATTTATGGTCTGTATCAAACTTGGAGGAAAAAGAAATGCAACAGAATCAGTCCCCCTGCGCGCCCCCCCCCCCCCCCACAATACTTTGTGATGTAGCAAGAGCAAGAGAGGAGTCATGATTTCTTTCCATGGAAAATATATCACATTTCCAAAGTCAGTTTTACCCAATTCAAACAAATAATAACAAAATGCCACATTAATGCTGAGTGAAAACCATGGCTATATCAAAATAGATTGAGGACCTTCAGTGCTGAAGTGTAGCCGCCATCAGCAGCAAGAAAAGTCCTATAAGATTTGTCAGGAAGATAAAAAGACAGGATCGTGATGGCTGACAAAAAAGTAGTTTATAGCCGAGGTTTTCAACACAAAAGGAATGGTGAAGTTAGAAGAGAGAGAAACAACAAGCAACATTTATACAAATAGAGAAATGGGCTTACATTTTAAAAAATCTATTAAACAAAACTGGGCTTGGGATTTTTGGGGGGATTTATAAAGTGAACAAATAGGGACCTAAAAGTTCAAAATGAAAGCAAAGCCATGATAGAATTTCCTACCCTGTGTGAAATTGTAGTTTAAATTCTAAACAGAATGATTGCATTTTTGCTGGATTTTGTCTCTCCATTCTGACATTTTAAAGCAGGAATAAGCACAGGAAAATTCATAAAAATCAAGGCAAAGAAATATAAAACAATTCACTTATGACAAGGTCATAAGATTCTAAATAGAACCAACTGTTCAACACCATGCAAGCAAAGGACACCAGGAAGGTAAGGTGGCATGCAATCAGGTTCATTACCAAGAAGTAAAAATTATCAGTGGTTTGGAAAAATACAATTTTAACAAATGTTTAACTGGCTGGTACATTGCCACAACAATTTCTGTCCTATTTCATTGTTCAGTATGATTCTTAAAATCAATTAAGATTGAAAACTGGTTACTTAAGTGAAAATATTTTTTACAGTTATAAAATACAGTTATATTATACAAGGCCAACTGATATAAATTAAATTTTGTTTTGTTCACTTCTGTCGAGGAAGAAGTGCCAAGAGCTAAATATCATAAAATGAAATAATAATTGGAGTATAGACTGATTAAAATCCAGTAGGTTGAAGCAGGAACAATTTATCACATACGTTGAAAGTATCGAGTCTCTCAAAGACTAATTACCGACAACAATGAAAGTGTCCAAGAAAAATTGTGCCATTTAGGATTTCGAGTAAGATACAGTTTAGGATAACCAAGAAATTTTAAGGATTAAAACTATGCTGCCCTCCAGTGTTCACTTTACAGCACTCAGAATTTCCTTTGGACCTTAATTTTCTTTATTTAATCTTCATCCATCTTGAAAAAAAAATCTTGCAGAGCTCCTGGTGCCTAAATCAAGAGTGTAGATGTTTGTAATGACGCTAACATCAAAGAGGGGGCTGGAGTACAGGCTAACACCGTCATAGTCAGAGACATACAGCACAGGATTTTTGGCTTACTCATTACGTGCTGATCATCAAACACTCATCTACACCTGAAACACCATTTATTCACACAATTAAGCACACATCCAGAGGTGGATACACTGCAATTAAGATAAATCTTGCTCAGGCTTACAGAAAGACAGATTAATTGTGTCGCATGCAAAAATCAGATTACTTGAATCTTCCATTTAGATTTCAATCTTGGAGAACCCTAATTCATATATTTCAGACATTCAGTGGGTAAACACACCAAGCCTCAGTGGGATATGCATTTGAAGTCAATTATTCTATGAATATTTACAATAGGTTGAGGTTATACAAGACCCTTAATACAATCAAAACACAAAGTTGCACATCTTGAAATCTTCTTATTCAGTTGAAAAGTAAACACTCTCCTTCACCAGGTAGCCACAGTAACAGTTTGTCTCCCAAATATTAAGCAAAACTGGAGTTTTGGAATAGTCCACCATCACCAATATATCAATAAATAAATGCTAAAATAAAAATACATCTGAAACAATTCGCCATAAAGATTTGCCAATGAAGCCAGTTCTCAGCCCATGGGATTAGTAGCAGACATCATGTGGTCCTCGATGGGATTATAAAGGAAAAACTGCTGACTAACAGGTGGATAACCTGTATGCCAGGATGGTTTAATCAGTAAATGCATCAACCTCACCGAGCCTTTCCGCAAAGACAATAAAACCCAGATTATTTCCTGGCATTTGTTCTGTGGCAAATTATATAAACATTGTGCAGGAAAGGACTACTGTCGGTGAGAATAGAGGAAGATTGGACTTGATTACCCCCAGTATATACAAATCAGATGTCATAACTTTGTCAAAAAGGAATAATGGTCATTTATGTTTTGAATCCACAAAGGGGAGAAAATGGAAGATATCATTACTAATTTCTATGCTGAACTGTAATTTAAAATGTATACTTTTACAAAAGAAATGCTATGGGCATTGTGCAAAAGACTCATTGGGCAGTAGCTCAAATGAACTTTAAGAACTTATCATAAATTGGTAATGAAGACTAATTCCCATCAAAATAAATCTTTCTTCCACTTCTTCAGTATTCTTTGCCTATAAATCCTGCCAAGGTTATTTGACGGGGTAAATATCAAAACATGTAACAATACCCTTAAGTTTTAGCTCTGATGCTATTGTATCCCCATTTAATTTTAGATTTCAGTTATTTACTATGCATTTCAGAAAACATTCACAGAAAGGATAACTGAAGAGATCATGTGATGTCTGGGCATTATTATAACCTATTAGCACATGCATACTTTGGAGGTGTCAGGACTATGGACATAAATACTCAGTCGATCCATTAAAAAGTGAGCAAAAATACTGGCGCAGTTGGAAAAGTTTCAGTTGTTCAATTTCTACAGGTGTACTGTGGAGAGCATTCTGACTGGTTCCAAACTGACTGGTGCCAAATGTACAAGACAGGAAAAGACTACAGAAAGTTGTGAACTTGGCCAGTGGCAACATGGGCATTAATCTTCACCCCATCAAGGACACCTATAAGAGGCTATCCTCAAGGACCCTTACCACCCAGGCCATGCCCTCTTCACAAAAGTACCATCAAGGAGGAGGAACAGGAGCTTGAAGACAAACACCCAATGGTACAATTGGTGCGACCCAATTAATCTACACAATGATACATTTTGAACAGTGGGAGGAAACCAGAGCCCCAGGGAAAACCCATGTAAACACAGAGAGAATTTTCAAATTCCTTACAGACAGCGTGGGCTGGCACTGTAAAGATGTTGCGCTAACCGCTACGCCAACCATCCTTCTTCTCTTCCACCAACAGATTTCTGAATGGACACTACCTCATTTTCTCTTTTGCACTATTTTTCAAAAAGGAAATTTATAGCAATATTTGCACCTATAATGAAACTGCAATTCAACAGATTTTGTGACATGCTCATGACAATAAATTCTGATTCTGTGCTTGAAGGCCTTTTGGCTGAGCAAATACCATGAAATTACCTCATTTATGCTATCAGTTTCTCATTTTTGTGGCATTGAGTCAGACACATAATGGTGGGCACTTTGACACATTTCCAAAATGTTTGGTCATACAGCACGGAAATAAGCTGACCTGTTCATGCTAACCAAATTGGTCATATTTTCCTCTGCTTGGCCTATATCCCTCTGAACTTTTCCAATCCATGTATCTAATGTACCTGTGTAAATGTCTTTTGAACATTAGTTGTTCCTGCTTCTACCACTTCCTCTGCCAATTCCAGGATGTGTATTGGGGCACAATTCATTGTATTGAGAAGTGACTTAGACAGAAAGGAACATGTCCAAGTCAGTAAATAACACAAAAATATAGTGTAAGCACTGCAGAATTAAATTACAAAAATATAATAAATGACAAACTTTTGGCACCACATATTGACATGGGGAAAAAGTGAAGCTGTCTACCATGAGCTGAGAAAATTAGAATACTTTTACTGTGGTGATAAACTGAAGCAGGTCAAAGAGGACTGTGTGATGCATGTATAGAGATCATTATGATCTCATGGACAGAGACAAAGACAAAAGGAATACAAAGTAGGAATTAATCTGCAGCTTTGGACGTCTCTTGAAAAGCTGAGATCAGTTCAGAGCACCACAGCACTGAAGGAGCTAGACAGGGTAGATGATGAATTAATAATTTTTTGGACTGGAGTGTTGAGAACCAGAGGTCAGTCTCAAAGTAATGATAGCCATTCCAGAGGAGGGATGTGAAGAAATGTTTCCACCAAGAGACTGGTGAGTCTTTGGAATTTTCCATCCAAGAGGGTTGAAGAAGCAAGTGAATGAGTATATTCATGGCAGAATCAATAGGTTTTTATATGCAATGAGAATCATCAAATATGGATAGTGCAAAAAAGTGGCAAAGCAGGTACAAGGGTTAGAACAATCTTCTACCATGTGTACTTCTTACATTTCTTTAAAAAGAAATATTGTCACAGTGTGGACGTACAAGAATGAAACCAGGATTCAGAGGATTATGTAATAAGGAGAGAAAACAGAAAAGTAGTACCTTCTGAAATGCAAGTTGATTGAAATTACTAGAAGGTCCTGAAGACCTTCCCTAGCTTGGGAAGGAGTTGTAATGATACTCCAAAGCAAAGTGTAAAACTAGATGCACAACTAACAATAATTAAGTTGGAAATCTTTTCTGCTAACAGTGGCTGAAGCGATACCAACTGCTAATTTTAAATGTGATGACTGCTTTGTTCTGCAAGCTCCTTAAGGGATATAAATAAAAAGCCTAGAATACAGCATCAGACTGGAGATATGACATGACGGTGCCAATACAAATCTGTGCCTTGTGCACATATGCTTGAAAATACAGGTCATCTCAAACATTAACTTTCACTGAAATAAAGTACAGCAGAAAGATGAAGTTCTTTGGTGTATCTTAATTCCATTCTATTTTTAAAAACTACCACTATATCCTTGATCTTCATTGTGTTGAAAGAATACTTGCCCAAATAGTTGGAATTTAATGATGTCTCAGCAATAATACCAGTTACCTTAAATTTCCTTCAATATGGGCTTCCCTCCAATATCCAGTTAATACAACCAAAAAATAGACATTTGTACTAAGCCTTCCAGTCATGCATGAAGTAGCATAGATGTACAAACAGTTGCAAAATGCACACTTTTCACTGTCTTCTCCATCATGCACCCTTCGTGTCATTTGAACTACACTAGCACAGAAGTGCTGAGAAACTAACAGAAGCCAAAGTCACTGCTGAACCTGGATATTCACACATTACTACTAAAAGGCTTTTTAAAGGGAGCTCACTGTCTAAGGAATACCTGTCTCTTCACCTCTCAATTCTGTTCCATCACCTCTGGGCCACTCCTCCAGCTTCTTTTCCCCATTTCTATCCAAAGATGCTATCTAATCTGCTGAGGTCTCTGGCAATTCTTTGTCTGCTCACCCCTATTACAATGCCTGATGATTTGTTTTTGATTCAATTAAAGTCAGTCCACATTTGTTTGTGAATATGTTCTCCCTTTGACCCTAACCCAAGATCTGGCAGGCACATACAGCCACATTAGCATAAGGCTCAGTAAAATTTACCACACATTCAGCTTGCTCATGGCTGTATAAGTGCTGCCAACATTTTTGACCTTCAATGTTAGCTGTGCTCACAGATTCCGAAAATATGTAACCTCTCAGATTAATGATCAGAGAAATTAATTTCAAATACAATATAATGGACAGCACTGAATCTGGGTGTGATCCATCCTGTCGCTCCAGTCACTGGGATGTTGAGGTCAGACTTGGTTTTCTGCAGCAACAGGTTTTTAACTTTGCATCACATTAACATTGAGAAGTGAGTAAGCAACCAAAACATATTCACAAATCAAACAATTTCCATGTCAAATTAGTCTCACTCTGTGGGTACTCAACTACCACGTGGAAATAAGTGGATCAAGCAAACAGGCTGAAGTTCTATGGGGTCTCTTAGTCCTTCAAGTACAGGTCTCATACAAAGCCACAAATAGAGCCCTGCTGAGAGAAAAAAGGATAAAACAAAAGTACACAAAAAACTTAGAATTTAAAAAAAATTCAACTAAAAGAACTATATTTAGAACTAAATTTTCCATTTATGCCAACATAATAGAATTTTAGGCCATTTGCTTCAGTGCATGGTTTTAAACTAGGGCTTAAAATCCATATGCATTTTCTCACCAACCTTCAACATTCCACTCATCACAGCTCTTCAACAGTACTCACTGCTCCCCTTTCAATTATTTTGTCTTCCTTGAAAACCTTCTGTTTAAAAAAAGATGCAGACGGATTGCAGGCAGCTACAAGCCAGTAAGCTGAATGACTATAATCACGAAAAGGTTTGAACTCATCATAAAGGAAAAATTAGCGAGACATCTGGATAGAAATTATGCTATTAGGAAGATGCAGCATGGATTAAGGAAGGGCAGATCATGCTTAACTGGAGTTCTTTGAGGATACAACAAGCACAATGGATAGGGGCAGAACAGGTAGATGCCATGTATTTGGATTTCGAGAAGACATTCAATAAGGTGAAGTATAAAATACTTATCCATAAGATAAGGATGCATGGAGTTGGAGTTAGAGGATTGGTTCACTACAAGAAGGCAGAGTTAAGATAAATGAAATTTTCTCTGGTTAGCTATCAGTGGTGTGTGGAATGCCTCAGGGGTCGATACTACTCATAACTGTTCATGATATACAACAATGAAATGGGACCAAGTGTAGCATTTGTTGACACGAAATTGAGTAAATAAGCAAATTATGAAGAGGGTGCAGAAGGCCTTCAGAGTGATGTATAGATTGAGTGGGCAAAGGTCTGGTAGATGGCGTACAATATTGCAAAATGTGAGGAAATCCACCTTAGAAGAAAATAATTGTATATGTTTATTCTTTAACTGTTGAAAGATTGCTGATGCACAGAGGAACTTCAGTATGCTTGTGCATGAATCACAACTTATTTTTGAGCAGTTGCCCTCCAATCTCAAAGGCATAATTTGTCTTCCAAATATCCAAGGGCACACTACACAATTGTCTCTTTTGCTTTTGTTTCTTCTTCAAAGAATGTAATTACTATAGATTAAACAGAACAGCCTTTCTGAAATATGCTATTTTTATAATATTTTCTGTTTGCTATGCTTCTATCACTTTTAAACTAGGTTCCAGTCTCTTTTCTTCATACTGATGTAAAGTTCACTGACAAATAGTTCCTCGGCTTTGTTCCAGCTTCCTTTTCTCTCTATGAATAACAGACATTGCATATAAGATTTGCACAAGATTCCAAGCCATAAATATATCAGGAAACCTAAATATTCTTCATTAATTTGATTTCAAAAGTAACAAGTTTTAGATTAAAGCAGCCCAGAGTTAAAAAAAACTTAAGAATTGTTACACATAAAGAGCACAGCTACAAAATTGGCAGAACTGAAAATTTATGATTTTCTCTGAATGAAAACTTCAATTATGTGATTTTCCAAAGGGCACTGAGCAAAACTTAAACTCCACATTCCAACGCTGAGATATCAGTGTTGCAGAGCATTAAGAACAAATGCTTCACGTGAAGTATTTGAAACTTTTCTTTTAAAAACTGGTAATTTTTGCTAAGGTTTGACTTTCCAAAGGATGCTGATTTTTCTCATCTATTAAAATATTAACCATCATTTTCATTTAACACCCTAAATGATAAAAAAATATATTTTAGAATTTATTGTACAATTAATATCTTTGAACAAGGTAGAACAAGGCAGAAACATTCCAGATGGACAGTCCGCAAATGGTTACATCATAGCATCATTAAGAACATAATTGAGTAGTAAAAATATTTTTAGCAAAATAAAGCTTCCACTGCCATTGATATACTATTCCTTAATTCATGATAAGCCTCTAAAAACTATCTGGCCTGTATTCATTACACTAATGGTAGATGTTCTGCATTTTTCCCTCCGGCTCCACCTGTAATGAGTTTGTACATTCTCCCTGTGTCTGCGTGGGTTTCCTCTGGGTGCTCTGGTTTAGTCTCACCCTTCAAAACATATGGGAGTTGTAGGTTCATTGGGTGTAATTTGGCAGCATGGGCTAACTAAAATATGCAATCATGCAAACTTGCATGATTGCATGACCCTGTATCATTGGCAAAAAAAAAATCAATTACCTAAATTGGTAACAGGGATTGAAAAGCTACACACTGCTGTTTTCTGAACTTGGTCTGTTTGGCTTTGGGTCAAAGTTGTTGGGAAAAAAAAATTGTCTTTCAAAATGTGATTGTGCAAGAAAATGTCTTCAATGCAAAAGTTTGAAACTATTGCTGTTTCTACTGTTAGTTGTCTGGTCAATATTTTCCAGAGTCCATAGAGACTATAATCTCTATGCCACTGATTCCAATTACATATATTGTATGCCCCTCCGTTAATAAGCTGGGATTTAAAAAAAAATTAGTTAGTACAAATAATGACCATAAAATTCCTGAATATGGTAAAAATCCATTTAATGACCTTCAGCAGAAGAATAGCCATCCTCACCAGGTGTGGCCCAGATGACACCATTTTCATCAATATGATTCACTTTCAAATGCCCCAGAAATAGCTGACCATAACACTCAACTCAAAGACAATAGGGAAAAGGCCACAAGTGCTGGTTTTGCAAGGGATGCCCAGATCCAAGAAGGTGAAAATGTAAAAAAAGGCAGCTCACTGCAAAGCTCATGGTCTAAAAATAGCAGCTGGCTTGTCAGTGGTCAAATAAAGTTCAGTGTAAAGTTGGAATCTCAATCAAGGACTAGATTTAAATGAATATGAATGGTGGATGATTGGTGTGAAAGATCAGTTTTAATATGTATTGGAGTTCAAGTTGGAGGTAATGTAAAGGATACAACATAATCAATACCATTGCAAAATTGCCAACTACGACTGATTCTGTGCTGGTCAGAGGTTAAAAACAAAATTTGCATCAGTCATCTAATTTGACTTTGATGCGGTGTAAAATATGAATGACCTCAGCTAAAGTCAGTATCATTTTCAATAGGTCCTGAACTCCTCTGAGGTAATTATGCCGTTAATATTCTGAATGAAACCAAAGAATATTTATGTTTGAAGCCATACAAGTTTGTAAGGTACCTTCTGCTGAACCTGAAGCATTTGAAAGAACAAATATTCTGGTAGGTATCTGGATATAGTGATGATTCCACTATCTGGCTTTAGTCTGATTTTAAAGAAATGACTCAGGCAAAGTCCATGTTCTTCATGAATTGTAAACATGTATTGGGATGTTTTGAAAGGGTCATTAAAGGTGTAAATGGAATGCAACATTTATCACTCAGCAACAAGGAGTAACTTGAGACTGGGAATCAACAAATTCTGCAAATGTTAAAAGAAATAACAAAGTTTATGGATATTACCTTCAAGAATCATCTTAAAATGACAAATGCAAGTCATTGAACTGTTTAAACTTGCTCCAGATGTGAACATTATAATCAACCTTTTCTAACCATAGAAAAATAGATGCACTACGGCAAGCACTGAAATACGAGGGAGATGACCAGATGAATTTGTCTCATTAACTTGAAAATATTTTTTGAGGGGTCAATTCCAGACTCTTTGCCTCATCAATGTCAATGACTGAAGTGGATTTTTGAAATTCAAGTTTAAACCATAATATTAGGCAACACTATAACTTTAAAAAATTCCTTAGTTGAAAAACCAAGACTGATAAGTTTTGCATAAAGGAAGATAGGGTTATGATGAGCACCTAGTTTGTTTTGTACCCCTACTTATGATTAGTAGAAGGCATAGAATTATTTAATGCAAATGAGTGAATTTAATGTCACGATGCATTTATAATTTAAAAACTTTATTGGGGGCATTGATTGAGGAAGCAAAAAAGATTTCCTCTACTAGTTTTAGCAGTGCCTAACGTTACCCTTCCAATTTTAGGACGGAGGTTTGAAACCTGCACAGATATAGGGTGGATGTGCTTCTAAGTGGTAAAATGCAACCGGTCTGATTTCAAAGTATTCCACAGCTTATTTGCTTTCAGGATTCTGGATCACAATGAAGGGACAACACAGAGTGCCAGTATCATTCAGAAGTGGATTATCAAAGAGCCCAGTGCAAGCTGCTGTCATGAACTCAGAAACACGATAAAGTAAGATGCAAAACAAGCAGGAACATTTCGTGTGCAAGATGAGGGTGAGTGTAAAACATTGCACACTTGAATAGAGGCACATTTCATTCTCAAATGGTAAAATTTCTCACAAGATCTTCAGATAAAACCAGATCACATCCCCAGCATGAAAGACCTCAGGAAATCAACGTGAGGCAGGAATTCATCAGTTAAATGTAACTGAAACATTTAACATCAGATAAAAAATACAAGTGGTCACACGCCCTTCATCTTCTATAGAAAATGTCAGGATAGAGGAATTAGAGCTCATTGTCAAATTAAGCTATCAACCCACAGAGTTGTCAATCACCCGAGAAGCGAGACACTTTTCAGAAAGCATGAGTATATTTTGAGAGAAATGCTTCATTCTTAATATTTATTGAATGTTACAGCAGTTTTCTGCTCAACAGGCATTACTGATTACAACAGGCAGCTCATGCTGAATCTAGCTAATTAGTGTTCAATATTCAGCAAAGTGATGGAAGACATTCTCATCAGGTAGCACTCATTTGCTCACCAGAATCATGGACCAAAGTGCTGAATTCCAAAGGAGATGAGCACAACTGCCCTTGACATTGAACTGAATGTGGCTTCAAATAATTCCAAACAAAGTCGAACTCAGTGTGTTTCTAGGGGAAAACATGCTCATGTGTGGAGTCATACCTTGCACAAAAGGTTGGTCATGGGAAGTGGATTATCCAACCAAGGATATGAACGCAGGAGTTTTTAGTGTCCTGGTCCCAGCAATCTTCAGCTGCTTCATCAATGTCTTTCCTTCATAGGGTCAGAGTAGGAACATTCACTTCCATTCCTAACTCCTCAGCCAATAAAGTAGTTTACACTTTTCCCCAAAACAACAGGCAACGATAATCTCCATCAAGAGTGTATCTGACCAGTTTCCATTACATCACCATCAACATCTGAGGGGTCATCGCTGACCAGAAGCTCAAGTGGACCAGCCACATAAACAAAAAAAAGGACAGTCACAATCTTACTAAATAGCTGAGCAGGTTTGAGTGGCCTAATTCATACCTAAAGCAGCTACAAGTGATTTGTGACCTGAAACTCCTAAACATTTCCACCATCAAAACCACAAGTTAGAGGAGATTCATGGAATTCTCTACACTTGCTCAGATGAGTGAGTTCTAATAACTCTCAAGCTTGACACCATCCAAATGAAAGCATTTACCACTTCATTGACAATTCTAAATGTTCATCCCGCTTAACAGAAATATCTGCAGCGACCACCATCCACAAAATAGACTGCTATTGGTCGTCTAGACACCACACAATATCATCACCATCAAGAAGAACAAATAGACCAAGTACTTGGAAACACTGGCACAAGCAGGTCCTGACATGGATACTGTTGGTCCTTGAGCATCACCAATTCTGGAACTCCTTATCCATTAGTACAAAGGGGTGGAGGGTTACTTTCACCAGAATGTGTGCAAGGTAGCAGCTCACCCCTGTCATCTCATGAGCATTTAATGATGAGACAATAAATGCTGGCTTTGCTGGGAATACCCAAGTTAAAAAAAATATACAGGGGGGGGGGGGGGAGGATAAAAGGCAGGCTAAGGTGAAATATTTTCATCAACAAGAGGACACATTAGATAGTCAATTTTAACATAAAATGCTTTAAAAGTAACTTCAAATGTTGATAATTATCAAAGACAATCTCCTATCACAGGAGCAAGTTGACTGCACTCAAAACTTAAAAATCTGGACTGGTTCAACTTGAAGCTCATCTTTTATCTATTTCCACATCCCTGACTGGCCAAATTGCCAACAGAGAGCGAATCATGTTGGTGGGAATTAAGCTTTATTCAGATCAGACAAGGCTAATAAAATTTGTTTCTTTAAAGACTTTAGTGGATTGGTTGGGATTTTACAGCAATTTGCGGACTACTACCAACACTAACTTTTTATTCTAAAGTTTATTTGTATTTAAATTCTTCTGCTGTCACAATAGGATTTGAATTCATGTCCCAAAGTTGACTGAGCTGCTTTCTGGATCTTCTTCCAGTAATTTAATCATTAAGTTGCTCTGCACATAGTTCATCACTCGGAACTGAATGAAAACTTTAATATTTAAACTCGACATCGCAATATTAAAAATCCTCAGGACAGAAAATCTAAAATTTAAAATGTTAATTAAAATATTGAACAGCAAAAAATCTAAAAACATTTTCAGAAATGTACAAATTAATATGTGGAGGCATTGAAGTTGAACATTTTAGAATAGGTATTTGATGGACAAAGCATGCCGTAATGCAAGGTCAGGTCCCAGATTCAAACTCCAATTTGTGCAGCACTGATTTCATCTTCTATTTAGGGGATTTGTGCAGCAATGAGGGGTGGCACTTCAATGTAAAGGGAGTAGAAACAACAGCCATTAACTCCTTCATCTTTATTCAAATGGCTCTGTAAACATTGGGTTCACTTGGGCAACCCTGGCTTCATTTGTCCCACCCATCTCTTGAAATCAACTTACTTCAGGCTGAAAACCAGCAAAGCTGGGAAAGTGATAAAACATGAACTGCTTCCCTAATCTGCAGAGAGGTTTTGTGAGTTTCCAGCCTTTTCTCCTTTTATTTCAAGTTTCCGGCACTCATCATAAAGATTTTCATCTTCCTCAACTGCCCATGCCATCACATTTGTGCTCATGGGATTTGCCATCATCCACACTGCATTATTTGAGATGCTGTCATTCAATTTCTATGTTTTAAGGGTTATATTCATGCTATTTTATCAGGGATGCCACAATTTTTCATCCATCAATAACACTTAAGGTGGCACAGCTGGTGAAGCGGTTAGTGCAACACCTTTACAGCGCCAGCGATTGGGACTGGGGTTCAACTCCAGTGCTGTCTGAAAGGAGTTTGTACATTCTCCTCGTGTCTGCATGGGTTTTCCCCCAGGGGCTCCTGTTTCCTCCCACCATTTGCAACGTACCAGGAGTTGCAAGTTAATTAAATGTAAATTGGGCAGCATGGATTCAAGAGTCGAAATGGCCTGTTACCATGCTATATGTCTAAATAAAATTTAAAATTCATATCCAATGTCTCATCTCACCAAATATATGCAATTACCGGCACCAAGAGAGAAGTAGAGTGGCCTGGCTCTCTGATGCAGATTTTATCCATGAACTGCCATGAAGCAAATGTTGTTGGAAAAGTACCTGTTCCCTGACCATAATATGCCTGGCCTATCATTCTATAAAGGATCTGTCAGTTGACAATGGATTAAGTCATTAAATTGACTGTGTTCCCCACCATCAATCAATGAAAAACACCTATATTGCCATAGCTTGTCACAACCTTATGACCTACTTATTTGGTCAATGAAATACTCCAACTGCTGTAACAAAGATAAATCAGCACATGTAAGTGCAATCTGAACAGCAAACGCTCTTGAATAGTATGTTCAGATTGTGGTTTTAAAATATTATTGGGATAAACATTGGACAGTTCAATGGGAATGATTCTCCTGTTCTTCAAGTTACAATCAAGGGTTGTTTCTGTTCACCCATGAGTGCTTAGAAGCTCAGCTGATTATTTTAGCTGAAAGATGCACTATGACAGTGTAGCACTCCATCAGTACTCCACAGGACTGTCAAACTAGACTTTTGCGCTCTGGTCAAGAACAGTCACAGTGGAATGCTGCTGACTGAGAGGTACCTGTCAGCAACATGCAGAGAATGAACAGCACTTCCAAAATGCAATTTTACACACAGAAAAAGGCCATTCAGTCAACTTGTTCATGTCTGCCAAACTGCCTACCTGATCAAATCCCATTTGCTAATGTTTTGCCTATATCCCTCAAATTCCTCTGTGTTCTACAACACCCTTTAGGGCCCTGCATTAGTTCTGCTCTGGTTTAACTTCTCAAAATGCAACCCATCTCGCTGTCCGTTAAATTTCCTGTCATTCTTTGGCCCATTTTTCCAATTGATCTAGATCCTGTTGTTATCTGAGATACCTTCACTATACTACCAATTTTGGTGTCATCTCAAAACATGAACCATACTAACAAAATTACCATCCAAATTGTTAAAGATAATAAACAACAGTGGACTCTGCATCGATTGGTGCAGCACATCACTGGTCTCAAGTCTCCAATTTGAATAACAATCATCCATGGCCACATTGACTCTTACCACCAACACCAAGCCAATTCTGTATTACCCTGTGATATGATCTTCCAGACAAGTGGGACCTTATCAAACTCTTGGTAAAGTAGGCAATGTTCATTGCCTTTCCCTTGACAATCCCCTTGGTCACCTCTTCCAAAAAAACTGAAATGCATGAGGCACAATTTCCTCTGCACAAACCCCTAATTAATTCAACCTCATGTCATTGAACTCCCAATTGCATGAAAAAAAATACTGACAAGAGCACAATGCTCAAACAGAGACGTTCGAATTGCAGAATAGATTGGTGTATAACATTGACACATACTGGAATGGGGGAAGAGTGAGGTTTTGGATTTGAAAAATATGTATATTATGCATGCACCTCAAAAAGTCAGATTCGTTTCTCTGGTGAAATTCCTGGGACCAAAGCAATGTACATTTTCAGCAATGAAATGGTGATTCCAAAAACTACAAAACCATACTGGTCACATTGTCCCAACACATAGTGAGATGCCCAACATGTTCTAAATTCTTCACCTCAAAAGAAGATGCATAATGTGAGAGACAAGAGAAAGGAAATGGTGATTATCTGAAGGGAGGAGGTAAAGATTTAAGAAGTGCAAAGAATGTCAGTTTATTTTAATGTGAGATTTATGTATAATACATAGGATTTCCCAATCCCTTTATTAAGAGGGGCAGGGGTATAAATAGCAGATATTTAACTGACAGAATCTACATTAGCAATCGTGTGGTGGATTTTTGAACTCCATGAAGATCACACTTATTTAAAGTGGTTGTCCCGGTATACAGTAGATAGAGTAGCATTTTTATTTACATACCTCTAAGTATACGTTCCTCATGGCATCGAAGAAAGTCCCAAATTCGAACTGTGCCGTCATCAGAACATGTGGCAAATTTATTATCCGTAGGTGAGAAACTGTTACATGAAGACACACAGTAGGGGAAAGATGTCAGCATTTAACACGAGCCGAACTGAGCACAACCTGGCTCATCCACATACAAGTGTTCTGTACAACTGGATTCCAGAAGTTAACTAGAAATAACCACAATGCTTTAAGCTGGAACATCCTTTATCTGTGAGCATGAGTTTCCATCATCCACCAGCAGAAAACAAAAGTTGGTGGACAAACGAAGGTTGCCTGATACTGAGTTTGACAGCAAGATTTTATGCCACTTCCAGATTTACTTAGATTACTTAAGATATCTTAAAACATAGGAGTATTCTAAATAAATCAAACCACAGCCTACTGGAAACAAACATGTCGAGTCCAATTCTCACTCAGCTGTGAAGCTCGAGCAAGCTTGGTCCTTTCACTGACCAAGACAAAACTATGGCAAACTTCCCAGAGTGGATGCTATGACCATGGCAGACCTCCCAGAATGGATGCCCTGATTACTGTGGATCTCCAGTGCGGATGCCCTGATTACTGTAAACCTCCCAGAGCAGATGCCATGACTGTGGCTGACCTCCCAGAGTGGAAGTCTTGACCACAATGGTCCTCCCAGAGTGAGTCCCTTGACCGCGGCGGACCTCCCAGATTAGGTGCCTTGACCTCTCAGAGTGGATGCCGTGACCTCCAAGATAGAGGGTTCTGTGACCACGGTGGACCTCCCAAGAGAGGATGCCATGACCACGGTGGACCTCCCAGAGAAGATGCCATGACCACAGTTGGCCTCCCAGAGAAGATGCCGTAACCACAGCTGTCCCCTTAGAGTAGATACGATAACCACAGTGGACCTCTTAGAGTAGATGTCGTAACCATAGTGGACCTCCAGAGAGAAAGCCATGGCTGCAGGAAGTCTCCCAGAAACCAAACAGTGCTTGTTACTGGTTATTCAGAATCAAAGCTTGAAATGGCTCTGGACTCACCAGACATGAAACCCAGCTATGGATAGCCTCCCAGACACAAAGCATTGAATGCAATTTATAATTTCCCTTAATAATTAACTAATAGCTCCAAAAATTCAATTCAAGAAAATTCCACTGTTTGTTAGATAATCCATAACCAAATCTGCACTCCAAAGAAATTTACAATTGTGTATAATCTATTTCCCTAATGCAGTTATGTCTACAATCAAGGTTCCACCATGTCAGACACTTCAGTCGCTGAGCTTATGCACTGCATATGGCCGCACAAGGTGATATCAATTTGGTGACTAAACAGTGACTACAACTGCGTCATAGCAGCTCTTCGACATAAATTTTCTTGGAGTATTAACACAAGTGCTTTGTATTTTTCACTTTCTTATTCACAGAAGCAAAAATAAGAGGGTTATTATAAAATATTACATGCTGACTGCAGTACCTGGTTGGAGTAATGTAGTGGGTTAAAGGAAACCAGCTGAATTTTACCACTGTTAAAATCAATATCAAAACGAATGAGATTTTGTCATTTAAATGAGGTTATTTGGGTTGTGATACTTTTGACCTGTGTCCGTGTGAAATTTATCAGTGTATTGCTGCACTGAAGGTACTTGATATTAAAAGATGCGGCTCACTTAACCACAATGAGTACAAGTATTGCAATGTTGTAAGTCTGCTCTTCAACATTCCCAGCCACGTCAATGTTAGCAGTAGTGGTGAATGCTGTTACTAGTTTACAATATTGACCTTCTGCTCATGAAGGTATTTGCGTTAAATTGTGTTGTTCCCCTGAGCTGCTCGTTGGCTCTTCAGGCATGCTGTCAACAGACAAGAGCCCAATAATCAGAGCAGATCCAGGACATTTAATCCATCAGCACAAAGGTTTTGGATCACAGTTTCAAAATCTGCCATTCCCGGCATTGATGAAAAATCCTTGGCCCTACTAACTGCTCACTCACTGGCTGTTTTAACACGAATATCTAAATAGAAAAGTTTTAGTATTATCTGGTGATACTACAATGTGGTCAGTCACAATACCAGAAAAAAAAAGTGACATCCTCAATGTAATGGGTGAAATGGGATTAAAGTTTTCTAAAGTAGTTTTGTTTTCCCACTCTCCAATGAAATCAAACCAGAAGCAAAAGTTACAAGCTGCAAAACCCACCATTTAATTTTACAGTTTTTGCATTGGAAATATTAAAATGATTTTAAAATTTAATCATTTTGTTGTCTTCGATCTTGGTTGTCATAGGTTGCAGATGGATGTCTGTGATTTTAGTATTTATTTTTAATCCCTCCACAGATCACCACCATCGGGACCTTGGTGACCACATTGGTGTTGCAACTGGCTTTATTTCTGAAGTTTTAACCTTTATTCAGTTTTAGAAAAAAGGAAATACTTTATTTAAAATGTCAAATCTTGCTTTACAAAGAACTCATAAAAGGAATACTTGTACACATCAGCACTGCAGCAAAACTGAGCAGTAAAGCATACTGCCAACATCCATATTTCTCAAAAATGGCAACGTATCAATACCACACCATGGTTCTATAGTAGACAATGTGGTTCTCTGATGAAATGAGGAAACAAATAAAAATACTGAGCATAAAATCTGAAGCAGCACTCCCAGGGTTTCATAGAAACCATGCACAACTTCACCTAAAATACATTGAAATGACAATATATTTATATCATTCCCTACAGAAAACTGCATAGCATTAATCCACCTGGCCTCTCTAATCGCCTCCTTGTGAGCTTGGAACATCTTCACATTGTTCATGTTGGACTGCCAATACTTCACATATCCACCATGGTCAGCTGTCAGCATCCACATATCATTATGAGACCAGGTCATGGCTCTAACTGGACTGTCGTGAGCCTGTTGAGTGAGAGAAAAAAAATACTGATTACATTCTCAGATGCTTTATAAACATTATTTTCCATTTCACATAAAATTTACATTTATTTTTCAATTAAAGAAAAGCATCTCTAGGTGCTTGTTTTAGAAATATCTGATCAGCCTATGAATCTACATCAAGATTATAAACTCTTGAAGTGAGCTCAGTACACTGCCTATACTAAATTTAATTTTCTGATACTTCTCTGAATCTGTTTGCATATGCCTTTGTTAATATTTCAGAAATCGATTCAACTGGGCTACTTTTCCTGATGCAAAGGGCACTTAATGTTACCAGCATTAAATATTGCTGAAACAGAGAAGAGCTTTGTCATCTATCAGCTTTTGACACCAATGCTCCCACAATGTTACCTAGGAGATGAGGATATATTAGGTACTGTGCTCCAAAACATCCTCACGTTACCACAAATCCACCTCAGCAACAATAACCTCTAAGTGATGAAGTTACCCCAGTAACACGCTGTAACTCTCTAGGCCACATGGCAGATATATATATATATTTTTTATGGGAAATGGTTGTTCCCAAGTAGCATAAGCAAACTGGACCAAACCATAGGAAGTCTACTTAACAAAGTTAAACCTTTGAGAGCAACTTGAGTAGAAGAGAGAGATGTTCAAAAAACAATGCAAAACACGATGAGTACTTTGAACTTTTGTGAAAGAAAATTATAGATCAAAAGCTCTGATACTGTTGAGATCCTAGACAAGAAAGTCATCAATTTACTGGTTTCTCTAACTAGTGTGTGAAATTGAAAATATACAAATACTAACACCACTCAAAGATATGGTAAAGAAATAAATCTATGAAAATATATGATGAAGAGATGCTGGAAATATTAAAATTCATGTTTGACTTATTATTCAAGGGAGAACTATCAGGTGAGAAGAGAAGAGACAGAATGAGAATTTAACGAGTCCTGTTAAAAACATCTCGTCATGTTAGATATTTTGTACTGGATATTTTGCACAGAAAATTAAATGTTGGAAAGATAACAAAATATTGCATTGGTATCAGAAAACATTTCTGATAGTGCATAACATACGTTGGAACAGACTGTAGACAACACCAAGGATTGGCCACGGTTAGAAATTGCTTAACAACTCATTTTTGTTAAGAATCAGCCATTTAAATGGGGAATGAATGCAAGTAACACAGTTGAAGCATATCAGGAATTAAATTGCACAAATTAGAAACTCTTAGAAAGAAAATTAAGGGTGGGGGTAAATATTGTGTATTGACAAATCTTCAATTCAGAAAAAATCTTAAAGATGGAGATAACAAATTAAAAATATACCACTTATAACATTACAATAAAGCCCAGAGATTCCCAGCTTGTTACTAGAATTTGTAGTTCTGAAGTTATTAGGACTGAAGTAGGTTTGACACAATTGAACAGAAATGTAATATGAAATTCTTAACTAAATTTCATGATGGTTCAAGTGCCTTGTTTTTATTGGGACCACAGCAAACAAAAACCTGCTGAATTCTACTGACACCAATAAGGAATGTCCAATAACAAGCATTTAATAAATTTGATTGCATCACTTTCTGGTTGGCAGATCCTCAAAACAGATAACACAATGCTTCCATTCCATTTCTGTGGTAGTCGATGAGACTAATGTGGGACTTGCAATCCTACTGCAATGGGGAATAGGTGACATTTGATGGTTCAAGTTCAGATTTATTGTCAGAGTACATACATGACATCCCATACAACCCTAAGATTCTTTTTCCTGTGGACAAGGCAGAATTACCACTCATTGGTAGTACAATAAATTGTACTCAACAAGATATGTATACATATAAACAAACAAAGAAATTTAAAGAATCTGACTGTACAACAGAGAGAAAAAAAATGAAATAAAGAGCAAAATTAAGAGTTCTTAAATTGAGTTTGTTGTTGAGGAGTGGAGGGGGAGCAGCTGTTCTTGAACTGGTGATGCGAGTCTTTTGGCACTTATATCCCTTTCCGATGGTAGCAGAGAGAACAGAGCGTATGCTGGGTGATGTGGATCATTGATGATTACAAGGTGAGTGATTTGTGCCATATTTTTCTGAGGTGAGGTTTATAATTTCATCTTGGACCTCAACATGATCTGTTAACCTGAGATACAATACAAGGTAATATTGGAATTAGAAAACTTTTCTGCCTTGTTTGTACTAATGGATAACTGGGAAGATATTTGAGAAAAGACGCTAAACTAAATTGTCAAAATAGACAGGATTAGCACATAGCAAGGAGCAAGTATAGTCTCACTCGAGTTTCTGACAAAAATAGCTGAGAATAATTGTGTATCACTAGGGAATACTTCCCTGATCAAGAGAGGAAAAAAAAACTTGCACAGGCACTCAAATTTAATGGATACATTAGAATAATTTGTTAGAAATGTATTGCTGATAGCTCCTTAACTCTACAACTCCATTCCCCTTCACCAAGATTTCTTCATTCCCCATACCTGCAAAATAGTTTCAAAGTTAAACGTCAACCCATTCCAGAGAGTGAACTCGCCACTTGAAGCACCGGTGACTAAACGCCTTCCTTCAGGAGTCCACTAAATGACAACAGAAACAATTATTTACACACAGAAATAAATACAGCACATTAAATAAGAAAGTAAAACAAAAAATGTGAACTTCCATACAAGAACACAAAACAAAAACATCTTCAGTTCAAGGATTTCTACACACATTTTATACACCTAGCTTTTATCAAGACTGGTAAGCATTTTTTAGGTGGCCCTAGATAAACCATGTGTTGAAGATCAGTTAAATAAGAAAGTCTGCAGCTCATGAAGCATCCAAAGAAAGCAAAGGGTTACCAAAGTTTCAGGCCTGAGCCCTTCATCAGGAATTAAATGGGATACCAATTTAGATATTAGTGGAAAATATAAAGAAAGATTACAATTACAAAATATTGCCATATTGCTTCAATCATGCATCAACAAATGGAGCAAACTGACCAAAGTACTGAAGCAATGATAAAGACCACAGGTTAAAAGAAGGTGGCCCTGAACATGGGGCGCCATGATCAGCATAGCATTTAGCACAATGCCTATAAGGAGTTTGCGCATTCTCCCTGTGTCTGTAAGGGTTTCCTCTGGGTGCTCTGGTTTCTTCTCACCCTTCAAAATATATGGTGCTGTAGATTAATTGGAGTATTTGGGTGGCTCTGGCTCATGGCCCAGAAGGGCCTTGTTACCATGCAGTATATCTAAATTAAAATTAAACTCCATACAGCAAAGTAGATTTTTTTTTTCAATAACTGAGTAAAGATATTATTGAGCCAGAAAAATGAAATTGAATGGAATTGTTGAATGGAATTGGATACGATTCTTTACACATACTATGTTTTTGACACTTTATAATGTTTGCCATTGGCAAGACATCTTTGAATCAGACCACACAAATTAACTTGAAATCAACCAATTTCATTATTACCAAGATCCTGATCACATAAATGTTTCTTTGATGTCGATACAATCCACCTCAAGGCCTTACCCTGACAACAAACACTGGACACTTCACTTTATTCGTTGAGGTTCGGACAAATTTTGTTGTGACAGCATTCATTGGATTCTGCAACATTCCCATGGGTGGCACCAGCTGTAAAATATTCAACACATAAATCCCATCTGTATTACGTGGCAAGATCGAAAATAAACCAATAGCAATAACTGCTTAATAGCCTTGAAATCCAGTAAACAAATAAAAATCAAATATCAACCCAAACTTCTCCTCCACTATCTTTCTCACATGAAGCCTTAAATCCCACTCCTTTCTCCAATATCCCCATTTCTTAAATATGGTCTGAATCCACAAGCCTTTGATCTCCCCTACCCAAATCTATTGTTGGCTTCAGCTGTTAAATTAACAGTGGTGGGTTATTTGTCGTTGCAGATGAAATGTTTACACACGAGAGAAAAACATCCTGTGGGAACACACCTCTATTTGTAATGGAAGTTTAAATGGGAAAATGGGGGGGGGGGGGGGGGGGTGGAATTTGTATTATGGAAAACTGGGACACAGTGGTTTCCTAAAAATACAATCTCCCAAATAACATACAAACCAGAGGACATGGGTTAAAAGTGAAAGGGGAAAAGTTTAGGAGGAACCTCTTCACACAGAGAGTGGTAGGAGTGTGGAAAGAACTGCCAGCTGAAGTGGTGAATGTGGGCTCAATTTTAACATTTAAGGAGAATTTGGACAGCTACGTGGAAGGAAGAGGTACAGAGGGCGATGGACTTGGTGCAGGTTAGTGGGACTATGCAAAAGTAAAATGGTTTGTCATAGACTAGAAGGGTCAAAGAGGCCTGTTTCTGCGTTGTAATATTCTATGGTTCTATTCCTTTGGCTACAACCAGACCAACATACCAGACAGCTATCAGCCCACCAAAGTTGACACTTGAATCAGTCCCAACATTATGGAATTGCTGGAACTGACTGTGAGCAGCAGGAGGGAAGTGTGACATAGCAAACAGGAACACCAAAAAAAAAGCTGTAGCTTTCCCTGCCTCTTTTGATTTACAGCTAAGGCTTGGAATAATTTGGTGTCCACCACTGGCTAAGGGTTGCTTTCTTTCCTCTCTCCCACCCACCAAACTCACTCAAAAGGTAATTTCCTTTTCAATGTTCAAAAACATTAATTTTCAATTATTGATGAATGCCAAAATTAATTACTTAAATCTGAAATCTGATCAATGGTTGCCTCTGAATTTAAGAATTGCCATTGTGGATGTGTCTGGTGGTGGGATCATGTTGTAAATGGCAATATTGCAGAAGACAATGTGTTGGATGCGGACCAAGCTACCAAGTTTTCTCATTCTTCAATCCTTGCAGTAACTTTTTTTTAAAAGATCTACACCAACATGAATTTAAGCAAGCCATTTTGATATTGTACCCCATTGTCAATTATAGTGGGATAAGGGAAGAAAAGATTGCACAAGATGCTAGAATTAGTGGAAATCAAAATCTGGAAGATAATAATGCAGATTATTGCATAGGGATATTCATCAAGGTATTTAATATGTCATTACATGTGTACAGGCAAAGCAATTTCCTTTGGATCACACAAAAATAATGTAATTGGTTAACGTTGTGATTAAAATAGTGATGAAAAATTTTTAATCTCAAAATAATCAACACTTGAATTTTAAAAATTAAAAATTGTGTCAGGATTTGCTATGCTCATGACTGACAGGGTACTCCCACTGTTACCCTTTTCTCCATCTTTCCTCAAACCGATTTTCCTACACCGCCAGTGATACACTTCACTAATAAGAAGAATTAATAAGATAATGTGCTATATCTCCAAATTCTAAAAAAATTTAAATTTACAATTTTTAAAAAATAAAGTAAAATTAAAGCAATTGACCCATCTTAGAATTCTTAACATTAAGACAAAGGCTTATGCTCAAAAAACAAACTAATAAACAATAACATCAGAAAACCCAAGAAAAGCTGCACATTAAATCAGTGCAGGCAGTTTACAACGAATTTCCCTTTGAGATGCTTACATCATTGTAATAAGCTGCATCAGGCTGAATTGCTCGAAGATCTCTGTGATCCCTCTGCCAAACCCGGTTCTAAAAATGAAAAAGGAAATGATCAGCAAATAACATGATTCTCATAATAAATTGTTTCATTACTGCGACATGGTTAGCATGACACTGCTACAGTGCCAGTGACCCAAGTTTGAATCTGGCGCTGTGGGTAAGGAGTTTATAGGTTCTACCCATGTCTACGTGCTCCAAAAAGACAGGGATTTTTTTTGGTTAATTTGGGTATAATTAGGCAGCATGGGTTTAAATGGCCAGAATCGGCTTCTACTGTGCTGTAAATAAAATTTTTAAATGAAAATGAAACTGTAGACTGGGTAACTGATCTCACACATATGACAGATAATTTAGTTTTAATCATTACTGCACAAGTAGCAAGTTTGAATTTTCATTCCAAACTGTGAAAGACTTTGGTTAAACACTGCCTTCATTCTAATGAATAATTCCAGTGAAACCAAACTCAAAGAGGAAAGGAAAGAATAATGTAAATACTGTGAGATTCAACAGTCATAATAGGAGTAGCAGGTGGGATGGAGTCATTTGCACACAAAGGTAACTCATGCAGAGAAAGGGCAATACAACTGGAACACTAAATACACATATTCCACTGGTCTTTACCAAGGAAAAGGAAACTTTCAAAATCTCTCAAGAATAAATTGGGAGGTAGCAGCACTAAAGAAGCTAGCTGTGCTTAAACAAGATGTCCTTTTTTTTTAACCCAAAAAATAAATATTCTTTATTAATAATGAAAAAAGCATCTACAAAGGAAACTGTGCAAAAGGTCTATGCATTCCAAGTGTCATTCAGTCTCTAAATTCGGGTTATGTACCAAGTAGTGGTAGCACTTCCCTTTTGCACACACCATGACTGCCAATCATGTGGGCCCCTGGGTGATGCACCCTCTGTTGTTTGAGGGGAAAACCACTTCAACATTCAGTACTGACCAGTGGTCCTTCCGCAAAGAACCTTTGCATTGACAACACCAAGCTTTAGTGAATCTCTCCATGTGTATTCGCGTGGCTTGATGCACCAGTTATCAGTTTTCCCTCATGGGGATCTCACTGTACTGAAAGATCAACATATTTCAGACTGACAAATGAGTATCTTTTTTATTTCAAATATACACTTTAAACATGATAAAAATATATACAAACACAAACAGTACAATGGTTCTTTACATCCGTAGTCATTCAGTCCAATTGGATTCTATTCAAAATTGCATTAGCACTTCTCTTGCACGTCTTTTTTTCAAAAATAAACTTTATTCACAATAAAACTGTATAAAGGAAAACACATCCTGAGTGACATATCCATATGTTCCTTCCATTAAAGTATAGTATATTGTTACATTAATGCTCCAATTTGCTATGGCCTCTTTAGTTGCTTTCCCTCCATTGTTTAAAAGGCTTCCCTTCCAGTCTCAGCCCTTCACTATCTGGCAGAAGGACTGAACTATGGTCCCTTGTGTTGCCTGCGGCAGGAATTAATATATCTCTCAGCCCGTACTCCTGCAGCCTGGATTGTGCCTGTCAGCATTCCTGTACCAACATCTTAGTGTACTGGAAGATCAACAAGTTTTGTGCAGACCAAAGGGGGTCTTTCACAGAGTTGATCTTCCAGCTCATAAATCAGAGAATCCTCCATTGGGTATGAAGTATGACAAGGACACTTTCTCCACAACTCTCTCAGCAAACCAGTCTGAAAAGTGGGCAGTTGTTCATGGTCATAGAGGAAGGATCTGACTGGGAGGGCTTCTCTCACTGCCTGCCAGCCAGCCCAGGTCGTGGCATATAGGATTGTCCTCTGCTGATGAGGCATTCTGCCAGACGATCTGGGGTTTGGGTAGTTCAAATGAAATGCATCCTACACTGTTGTTTAAAGACTTTGCATGATCTTCCAAACCTCTCTTAATATAGGTGAGGGAAGCACACTTGAAAAGTGGAAATAGTGCCATTCAAACATCAGTTTTGGTAAACTTATAGAAATAATAATCAGGGAAAACATTAACATGAACAAATTGGAGTTTATAAATGGCCACTCTTTAAAGGAAAGTCGCATTTGGCGAACAGAAATGGAGATTTTAACAGAAATGGAGATTTGAATTATGCTATTTAAAAACTATAAGGAATTCATTTGATGCTGTTTGTGTGCAACGTTACAAGTCATGAAAAGTGGCACACCAGACAGCAAAATTGATGCTCCTAGAAATATAGGGTTTATAACCAGACAGGGCTTTCTCCAGGAGATGGTGTTAATGTTTAACATGCGTGTGCAGTGCAAAATTTTCAAGTGTGCAGATGGTACCATATTTGGAGGCATGATGAACAGTGAAGAGAATTGTAATCCACTGCAAGGCAATGAGGCTGGCCAATAGATGAAATTCAATGCCAGGAATTGTAAATACATACACTTAGAAGACAGACAATTTGGACTGACACTTATGAGAGGTGTTCATGTACAGAAGTGCATAAGTACATTTATGTAAATGTGGAAGGGAATTACAGTAATTAACAAGGCATGAGGGGTCCTATCATTCATGAATGGAGTTATAGACCAAGTTTATGTTGAAGCTACAGAAAACTGAAGATCAAGTTCATTATTACACATTCCAAGGTGCTGTGACAGACCATGTTTCACAAACAGATGAGGAGACATTTCAAGCAAAGTACAGCAAGGAAGATACAATAACAAAAGTGTGGAGTTAGAGAGAGATCAGTGCTGGTGATACCTCCCTCCCAGATGCACTGACTCTTCTACTCGCGTTTTGAGGCGAAAAACAATGTGGCGGCGAACAAGACGGCCTCCCCTCCAACTGATTAGGTGCTGTGTCTTGCAGTGGCTGATATGAAGAGTTAGGCGAGGTTAACCCATGAAAATCTGCTGGACCAGGTAACATCCCCGGCAGAGTGCTCAGGGAATGTGCGGCTCACCTAGCAAATGTTCTCACCGACATCTTTAACATCTCCAAGACAAACACTGTGGTTCCAACGTGCTTCAATGCCGCCACCATTGTCCCTGTGCTGAAGAAGTCATCCGTGTCCTGCCTCAATGACTATCATCCTGTCGTATTCACATCCATTGACAGGAAGTGCTTCTTGAAGCACTTCCTGCCACCCCTGTCACTGGACCCACTATAGTTCACATACAGATTCAACCACTCTACAGACGATGCCACAGCCACCACCCCCCATTAAGCCCTCACCCATCTGGAAAATAAGGACTTGTACATTCGAATACTATTTATTGACTTCAGTTCAGCGTTCAACAATCATACCTGATGAGGAACTTGAGCCTGCTAGGTCTAAACACCTCCCTCTCCAATTAGATTCTTGACTTCCTGTCAGATCAGTATCAGCACTTCCAAGACCGTCACATGGAGCATGATGCACCCCAGGGCTGCATGCTAGTCCACTGTTGTTCACCCTGCTGAACCACACTGTGCGGCTAAATACAGCTTAAAGCACATGATCAAGTTCGCTGATGACACAAGCTTGGTGGGCCTCATTAGTAAGAATGAGGAGTCAGCGTACAGAGATGAGGTGCAGTCGCTAACAGACTGGTGCAGAGTCAACAATGAGTATCTGAACATTAATAAAACAAAAAAGGTGGTTTTTCGACTTCAGGGAGAGTCCGGGGGACCGTGCTCTGCTGGCCATTGACGGCTCGACTATTGACGTCATCAAGAGTATCAAGTTCCTTGGAGTGCACTGGTCAAGAATCTCACCTGGTCCTTTAAAACCAGCTCCACAGCCAGGAAAGCCTACAGCACCTCTACTTCCTGCAAAGGCTGAGGAAAGTTCATCTCCCACCCTCCATTCTCACTACATTCTACAGATGTATTGAGAGCATCCCGTACAACTGCATCACAGCCTGGTTTGGAAGCTGTACCACCTCAGACTGCAAGACTCTATGGAGGTTAGTGAAATCAGTGGAAAAGATCATTGGGGGCTCTCTTCCTATCACGAAGGAGATCTACAGCTCTCGATACAGGTGAAAGGCAATAAACATTGTGAAGGACTCAACATAACCTTCATGCAAACTGTTCTCCCTTCTGCCACCTGGCAGGATGTACACACAAGACCTTATAACTAGTTTGGGCAACAGCTTTCCCCCCCAAACCATCAGGCTTCTGAATTCCCAGAACATATGTGGATAGTGTACCATGGTCTTTTACTGTATATGTCTTAATATTTTAATATTTCAATGTGTTTAACTTCTATTCTAACTTATATTTATGTAAATATGGACGTGGTCTTAGAGAAACACTATCTCGTCATTATCACGTGAGCATGGTAAGAGAGATAAATAAAGGTGACTTGACTTGGTACATAACATACACAACAGTAACATAATTTTACCATTTTGGAGTCTAAATCTTGCAGCTTTGCTGGAGGATGCCAAGGTCTTTGAAAGATTGTGGAAGAACTAGCACAATGGATCCAGGAATGAGGATCATTCAGAAATATGGTTACACTAGAAATGCAGGCATTGTTCTCCTTAGGGCAAACTAGTTTGAGATTTGATAGAGGTGGCCAAGATTATGTTTACTTTATATAGGGTAAAGCAATCATGGCCTTAAAGAAAGCAGTTCCTATTAGCATACATTTCAAAGTTATCATGACACAAATCACAGGGATAAGGTATTAGGTGATAGGAAGGAAAACTTTTATTTACAAACTTCCATTTATTTTCTGCTTTTTGAAACTTGACAGGAGTATGGAAAATGAAATAGGACCAAGGAATTAGTCTATTTGAAAATAGCACAAACTTGATGATCTCACTGGGAACATCCTGTGCTGTAACAGTTCTAAGATTCTATATGACAGATATCATTTCTATACTTCCAATTTCTTGTTATTGACTTCATAAACAGGCTTTGTAGACTCTCAATCAAATGGGGCACTGAGATTTGTACACAAGGTCCTTGCTCATTGAGGTAATTAAAGATAAGTGCTATGCAATTCTTCATACTTTTAGAACTAGTTCAGTGTTACATGTCATGAGGCAGAGAGATGTGGATTGAAGGACTATAAAGATAGATTTTAAAAAAGAATCAAACATTTCCTAACCTTCTTGAGTCCTTGAAATTACATCATCACTGGAAGTTACCTTTCAATGTCACATTGCTGTTTGTCGAAGCTTGGACAAAAAAAAGACATTCCAACAACTATGTTTTTGTAAACATTAGTGACTGTGAAGTTCCTTTGCACAAGAGGCCCAAAAAGAAGGTACAAGAATGTCAAATCCACTTTATTGGATAGTGTGGATATAACATGGGATTAAGAAATGCCCTTCCTGGTCAGTCGCTTGAGTAAGAGAGTTGCAATGATTTGTATTACTGTCCCTGATCATAGGAGGCTATCTTCAAAAAGAAAAAAATTCTCAAGCATATCTTTTTCTCTGCACAACAATACATTTACAACATCGGCTTGGTTTGTTAATCCATCTGGATGAAGTGCATGTACTTGCAAGGGATGGATGGGAAAATGCTCTTGATCTTTTCTGATCCCATCACATAATATACTAAAATGATTTTGGGAATCTGCCATCAAAATGATAGCCACCAGAGCAGGATCTCAAAAGCAAGGAGAGGATTTCTTGCATATCACATTGAAGCTTGTTAGTTGCATTTGAAACTTCACTAAAACTGCAAAATATGCCTCAGCAAAGGTTGTAAGAAATACTTTCAATTTGCTTTTGTTGTCCAATTAAATAAGAAAAGCAAAACTAAGTTGTGCAATATTTTGCAATTTTTTTCGTCAAGTTCGATAAAAGTGCAATTGTCCCTGTGATTGCACTATTTGTTTGTAGAGATGAGGTATGATATGTGTTTCTATGATCAATCTTCTTAACTAATTCAGCTTTAATGAATTTCCATCTCTTGGTGCTTTGTTTGAAATTCATTGTAGGTTTTCATTCATTCTAAGGGCATATGGATGCCTCCTTTTCAAGACTTTTAGAAAAGTTATTGATGGTAAAATTACACAATTGATGTCAAAACAGGACGTGATAACACACTGTTGATTCTCCTTCAAAACATGCTTTGTAGAATAGAGGGTGATGGAGGCCAGTTGATTTTCAGACTGGAGGTCTGTGACTAGTGGTGTGCCACAGAATTCATGCTAGGCCCATTGCTGTTTGTCACTTATATCAATGATTTAGATGAAAATGCTCATGGCATGATTAGCAAGTTTGTGAATGTTGCCAAGGATTTCACAGGATCCTGATGGGTTGGGCAGGTGGGCAGAGAGAGAAATGTGAGGAGTTGCATTTTGGGAGGTCTAACATGGGTAGGATTTGCATAGTAAATGGTCTGGATCTGGGGACTGTTGTGAAGCAGAGGAATCTCAGAGCACAGATCTACAAGTACCTTGAAAGTGGCATCACAGATAGTCAAATGTAAGCACATTAGCCTTCATAAGTCAGAGAACTGAGCATAAAAGCTGGGAGGTCATGTTCAGAATTTATTGTCATGAATGTCACAAAATTCAGTATTTTTGCTGAAGCATCATAGAGAAACATTCATATTATGAGCCATCTTATAATGTAAAAAATAAAAAGAGTAGTGCACAAAAAAGCAGTGTCTTTTGTTCATTGATTATTCAGGAATCTGATTGCAGTGGGAAAGTTGACCTTATGCCGCTGAGTGCTTGTCTTTAGGCTCCTGTACCTTTATCCCCAATGACAGCAGAGTGAAGAGGGCATGGCCTGGGTGGTGGTGGGTCTTTTGAGAATAGAGGCTGCTTTTTTGAGACAACGCCTCATATAGATGTCCTCGATGGAGTGGAGTCTGGTGCCTATGATGTCACAGGCCAAGTCAACAATCCTCTTGAATTTTTCCTTTTCCTGAGATTTGACACCTCCATAACATACAGTATGCTCTCCATTGTAGAAGCTTTCAAGAGTCTTCAGTGACATACCTCAAACACCTCACAAAGTACAGCTGCTGGAGAGCCTTCTTCATGATTGCATCAACGTGAAAGCTCCAGGACAGATTCTCAGAGATGTTGACACCCAGGAATTTTAAGTTCTTGACCTTCTGCACTACTGAGCCCTTGATGAGGATGGTCGTATTCCCCTGACTCCCTCCTGAAGTTCACAATCATCTTCTTGGTTTTGCTAACATTGAGTGCAAGGTTGTAATTGTGATGCCATTCAAAGAGCTTTATCTTTCTCCTGTCCACTTCCTCATTGCTGTTTGTGATTCTGCCGAAAACTGGTGTGATTACAGTTGCAGTTGTATAAGACTTTGGTGAGGCCCCATTTAGAGTATTGTATTCAGTTGTGCTACAAGAAAGAGGTTGTCAAGCTGAAAGATTTATAAAGGATGTTGTCGGGATTCAGGGGTCTGAGGGATACCAAAACATGAGAGGAATAGATCAGGTGAATGCAAAGTCTTCTGTCTTCTGATCAGTAATCAGAGGACTTTGGTTTAAAATGTAACAGGAATCTGAGGGGTAACCTTTTTTATGCTTGGTGGGTAGATGGAACTGGCTGATGTAGGTACTGCAAGGTATAAGAAAAATATAGAGTGGGTTTAGAGGGATATGGGTCAACCACAAACAAGAGATAGGAAATAGGAGTAGGCCATCCAGCCCATCGTCTGCTCCACCATTAAATCGAGATCATGGCTGATCTGATGATAGGTTCATCTCCACCTACCTGCTTTTTTTCCCCATATCCCTTAATTCCCTATAATGCAAAAATCTATCCAATCTTGTCTTAAATATATTTACTTTAGAAGCCTCCATTGCTTCAATGGGCAGCAAATTCCACAGAATGTGTGGTTAGGTTATTTTGGTTTGCATAGGCAAGTCAGCCGAAGATTGACAAGATTATTTAGCTCTGTCTTCATTGTGGAGAGTATTCAGGGTCTGATAGACTAGCACTGAGGAAGATATGATGGAAATTGTTATCAGACATACAATTGTGTTAGGTAAATTGACTATGTTGGAAATTACTAAACACTTAGAGCTGAATAGTCATCCAAGAGTGTTGAAGGTGTCTCTAATGATGGATGCACGATTGACACTTGGCTCTGCCAATGACTAAGAGTGGAAATGTTCTTCACTTCTCCTTCACTCAGCATACATGGACCTAATCTGTTGCAGCACAACTCGGTGTTGTTTACTGCATGCATGTGTGCAGTCTTGTCCCATGAGGTTGCCATCTCAGTTTAATCCTCTGCCTCAGAGCACATTATGGATGGCCAATATGTTCCACTGCATATTCCATTCCATTATTTATCTATTTTTTATTTGTCTCTTTTTAATTCAACACAGTATACCACTGGAGATTTTTTTTAGATGTTGAACTGCAGCAAGAAAGAATTTTGATGGGTACGGATATGGTACAAAGTCTATGACAATGAACTCATCGTTAAGATCACAACTACAGTGCCTCGTCGTTAATACTTGAAATTGCCTCATGAGATACCACGATAATGGCAAATATGTTAAATGTTTGGGTTAGGTTTCACCACCTGCAGTAAATCCAGTCTAGCAGCTCTATCCTTCAGGAACGGTAAGAAAATCAGTGGTTGTCCTACTTATGTAATCTTAACAATAGACAATGAAATCTTCCACCCAAGGGCATTTAATGCCTGTTGTACAGTTTCTTCTAAATAGTGTTCCATGATTAAATGTCAAGTTTGAATCTCAACTCAAATTTGAAGAATCTCACTTCATCCAAAGTATACTGATCAGGTCTCTGAACATCCACTAAATAGATCTATTCTAGCTGCAGTGCATACCATTGATTGTGTCTGTGGCACAGGATGAAAGATTTAATTCTGGAGAATGAACATCAGGCACATATAGCTGTGGGACCATCTCCTGGAGGGTGCAAGGAGAACTTTGCAGGCTCAGATGGATTTTGTCATGTTTGAATATTGCCTTTCTAATTATGCTTGGATTAAGTATTTGAGTAGCTTGATCAGTCATTTCAGGGGCTATCACAACTTAAAAATGCCCACTTTTAGTCTATGCAGAACCACCACAGTTTTTAAAATTGCTACAGTGCAGGACATCATTTGGCAGATCAAGTTTATACAGACCATAATATAAACAATCCAGTTAGTCTCATTCTTTTATCCTATCTCCATTGCTTTATAAATTCTATACTTTTAATTATGCAACTCCCTTTTCAGTTCAATTAACCTTCCTCACTTACCCTTACAGTATCTCCCAAATGCAAACCACTTGCTGTGTTTAAAGAAAACCCTCATTACTAAGTTCTTTTTACCATACATGTCATTCTATCTACCTGCATTAATCCTTCTAACAGGGCTAGTTTATTTCTCTCTCCTCTCTCTATGCCCTTTACAATATTGAACATCTCTCTGCCTTGCAGCACCTTCCTTCTGAGAAGATCACTCCAGCTTTGCCACACATCCTTGATAATTTTAGCCAATCTCCTTTTCATTCCCTCCAAAACCTTCAAGTTTCTTAAATTGTGCTATCCAGAAATGGACACAATTTGCCACTTTCTCACTTATCATTCAGAATGCAACCTCATGAACAGGACAACTGATGGAATCAGTGCTGAAGAGTTGTATAGAAACAATGTGTGTGAAAAGTTGTATTATGGACAACGTGGCTGTCCCAGGAACCTTGGCAATATCCCCGCCCTGCACTAACACTCTTATATGAGTGCTCCTTCTCTCTGATGAATCATTACTTGGTGAGGAGGGGCTGCAATGTGGTCTGCTGGTGGATAGGCAATGACAAAAGGGTGGCTGCCCAACAGCAAGATCAGAAGCTTCATAGCTGCACTCTGACCAACACAGTGCACCCTTCAGGAAACTACTGCTGGAAATTAGAAATGCCTGTTCCAGATGCTAACAGTCAGCAACATCATGCACTCAACCTCTTGTTACATGCGATGAAAGCTTATATCTTACTTTCTTTGTTTGGCTGTTCAACTCTCCTACGCATGGCAAATTTTTACATTGAAACAAGCTTAATGATCAATCATAATCATTGAACAGGTTTGGAGACTGAGGTGGTTATGCGCATACAAAGTTGTGAATGATACCAAAAATATATACAAGGCCTGGGCTTCATAAAGAGATATATCCATTTTGCCACAGACAGGATGATATCCATGATAAACCTAACCAAAATGGTTTTGGAAATCCACATTCACCAAATTACATTTCTCTCCTTCCATCCAATTCTTCAAAAAGTATCAAGCTCACAAAATATGATTTGTCTTTAATAAATCCATGCTATCTTTCTCTAATAATTCCAAGCATATCCTATTATTTGTGGCACTTTCCTCATCACCAAGATGAAACTGACTAGTCTTCAGTTACGGTAAAAACACAAAAATGGAGGAGGAGCTCAACAGGCCTTGCAGAGTTCTGAGTTCCTTCAGCATGTTTGTATTTTTACTACAGGAACACAAATTCTTTATCCAGAACCCTTGGGGAGACAGTGTGTTCCGAATTTCAGATTTTTCCGGATTTTGGAAAGCCCACCTGAATTATGGTGCCATATCCACCCCACCCCTTTCCAGTTGCCCAGCTGTCTCCCCCAACCACCGGTCCCTTGGCCGCCCGGCCACCTCCCCCAACTGCTGGCCCCTCGCCCGCCTCCCTCAACCGCCGGTCCCTCGGCAGTCCCCACTTGCTGGATTTTGGAGCTTTCCGGATTTTAGATATCTGGATAAAGGATCTTATACCTGTATAATCACAGCACATGCAGACTTTCGCATATCACAGTCTTTAGTTACTGGATCTTCCCCTTGATCCCTTTCTTTTAAACAAACTACAATTTTTCAATCCAATGCACCACCCTTACTATTTTGATTTTTGGAAGATTATATCCACTAACTCTCCAATTTTTCAGAATTCTAAGATGCATCTCATCTCAATCCATTTCTTCACTAAAAGGTTACTGAACTCAGATGAATACTCATGCAAGACTGAGGGTCCTCATGGAATTTACACCTCTGGGTATAGATGCTTTTTAGATCTGTTACGATCTGCCAAGCCACCGGAGAATTTTCTGAGTTTAAAAAGAGATCACTTTTCATCTTCAAATTCAAAGATCAACAGTCTGATTTGCCTCTTCTCCTATGACAAATCTTTGCTTTATAATATCAGTTATTCACTGTCTTGACAATCTTGAGCACTCAGTACAAATGGTGTCTAATCACGACTTCTGAAATAGAATAGATAGTAATGGACTTATCTCCAAGGAAAGAAGTTGAAGAATTTCTGTAAAAACCATATTAAGTAACTTGGAACAGGAATGTTGATGTCAGCATAAAAAACTGTACTGAGAACTTACAACCAAATGAATTTGAGCTGAGCTTGAGTGGCTTACCCAATCAAACGCTATGCTTTGGAACAAATTTTAGGCAACTGGTGGGGGAACATGCATTGATATTGCACTATTGGCAACACAACTGGTCAAGTCATCTCCTCCTGTCTTGTGTTAAATGGAGTGGATGCAAGCCGAAACAAGATTAGCACTTTCCGTGGAGATGACCAAAACCCACCATAAACAAATGCCAACTGCCAAAGACTCCAGAAAAAGCAGAAATTAGTGACTCAATGCAAGATACTGCAAATAGAAATGACTGGAAATAGTTCAGAGTACCTGCAAAAAGTGAATTAAAATTAAATTACTACATAAATGTAGCTGGTCTATTCAGATCCACCCAGATTCATTGCAGACTCCTTAAAATTTGAAATGCAAGGCTAGAAGTGATGAAAGTGGTATGGAAAGATTTAGCATTCTGAAAGTAGTCACAGTCAGAAAGCTTAAGGGAAAGGAACGGCATGCTTTGTGCAGGCAGGGATACACATGAATGATAGAAATATTAAAATTGGGGATGAATCCAATCAGAATTGGAGGTCCACAGAGATTTCAGTGGATTGCAGAATAGTAAATATAATCTTAAACTTTACATTTTAGCTTATACCTTAGAGGTCAATTCTGAATTTTGCCAAAAGCAGTAGTTTTAGCTGAGTGTTCACAGAGGAGTGGAGGGTGAAAATGACATAGCAACCAGCTTGAAGTGCACTACAGCAGGAAAGTGTAATTGTAACAAATGGATATGGATTTCATTAGTAAATGTAAAAAGGGAAGGCGCATGACGGTTGAAAATAGTCATTGTAATGGGGATTCTGGGAATGATCAGGAACAACTTTGCAAACAGCCTAAACTCTAGTTTCATCTAATTTGCCAATGAAGATACATTAGAGGATGATAGCAAAGTCCACACTGATAAAGATTTCAAATAGGATGTGGAGGGGGGGAAATATCTGATCACAATTAAATAGGATATTAAATAATGACTGAGGAAAATAAGGTCAGAGGAGGATAGAACCAAATGTTTGTTGTTATGGACCAAAAGAAAAAAAATTATTGAATCATAATGCGGTCAAAAATGCAAGAGAAAAATAATAATTTGATAAGAAATCATAGGTCCCCAGAGATTTATCAATGCAACAGCTGAAGAATTGGCTATGCAAAGGTAAAGGAACAATGGTTCTGACCTCAAATTAATGAAAGCTACACCATGTGCAGAATAATATCAAGTTCTTAATAAAAATAATTTTATTTGAGCTTTCCTAGAAGCAATGAGAGGCAAAGAACACAAGGTTGAATTGTATAGTTGAGAATTAAATGGCAAGTGACAACAGCTCTGAACTACATTACAGACAAAATTATGTTTTGCAGCAAAATACTGCGTGGCAGCTTGACCTGTCCAAAGTACAGGAGATTTCTTTGAGGAAAACAGATCAATCTCTGGGAAATTCACAGATCTGGACTGCAATACCACAAGAATTGAAGGACCGCTGAAAGAATAAGTTAGGGTTCCAGATAAACTGCATGCAGTATGTAGAATAAAGACTAAACATGAAGATGCACAGTTCATTTGGTAACACAATAGAATGGGGGTGGCAGTGGTGTGATAGAAATGTCTCGCTTAATAGAACAGGCTTCAAGAATCAGGTCATCTGCTCTTGTTATTAGTTCATATGTGCTTTAGAAAGGGGCAATATGTGACGGTAGTGCAGGCAACAACATAGGCACAGTAAAAAGCCTTGTCAAACACAGTTTAGGTAAAAGACACATCCAAAACAAAACAGCAGTCCAGCATTTGAACACATAGCTAGAAGCAAAGAATGGGACAAAGTTTCAAAGTTGTTATAAAATATTAAGGAGTAAATCAAAAGTGAACCACATGAAGGAAAGATATAAAACTGATAGTAAAGCTAATTGCATTTTCTCATTCAATGGAAGAGCAGGAAACACAAAAATTGAAAAAAGTAGGAAAAAGTGAGAAGTAAAGGTGCTTTTATTGTCACATAATACATTTAGAATGTGACATGAAATTCTTTAACTTTGTCTACCTTAAGGTAAACAGAGTTGCCACTTTGTCTGAACACCTCTCGCGGAAATGAGACACCCCCCACCGTGAGGAATAAACTTTACAACCCCTGGTTTACAAGACCACTGCTCTAACCACTGAGCTATAGGAGAGCAATGAAAAATATTTCACGTATCCCATGTATAACACAACTCTGATCTGTACATAAGCAATACCTTTCTTTGGTGTAAATGAGAGAAATCAAAGAAAAAGTGATTTAATTCAAGTTTATCCAAGCAGAAATATGGTGAGAAACAGAATAGGCAGTGTCTGGAAGCAAACAACTCCCATGGCATCCTGAGGAAACAGGTAGGACGAAATTTTTGTAAACTATAGAAATAGGAGTAGGCCATCTCTGAGCCTGCTCAGCCATTTAATAAGATCATGGCTGATCTGACTGGGACCTAACTCCACCCACCTGACTTTTCATTCCCCTTCTATGCAAAAAAAATGTCTTAAATATATTAAATAAGACAGCCTCTACTGCTTCCTTGGGCAGAGAATTCTAGATTCATTACTTTCTGGGAAATCCAGCTCCTCCTCAACTTATTGTCCCAAATCTTCAGGCTAAATTCTAATCTCACCTCCCAGTGGAAACAACTTTCCTGCCTTTATCTTATCTACCCCTTTTGTAATTTTGTTTCCACAACATCCCATCACAATCCCGAGGTTAGAAACCTGCTCTGGCTGCGGGCAAATGCAGTCGAAGGATTTACATCAGGTGGCAGACAGCTGGAGACTGGCTCGAGTGGCTGAAGGTGTAACAGTGATGTGAGAGGGTGCCAAGGGCATTGATAGTTTCCTGATTGTCGGGTGATTTTAATCTGGAGCTCAGGCAGCTGATGGCTTGGACTGGATTCTTTGCAGCTGCAGGAACTGCGGCAGCGCTGGAGGAGAATCCACGGACACTCAGGGACTATTTTTTTGCTTCTCTTTCTCTGACTGTAAGAGGTGTTCAAGCAATTTCGGCCGATGGCAAATCTGCCCAAGGACAGACATAAGCAAATTCTGTGTAATATTGCACCGTCTCGATTAATGGCAAAAGAACCTGGAATCTTCTGGGGAAAAAAGGGCAGGGTGGGGGGGGCGCTAGAGCAGTTGGGGCAAGAAAACCACAAATTGCTATCTGAAAGATATCAGAAGAATTGTATGTATAGTTTTCAGCACATTAAACAATGTAACAAAAAGTTAAGATAGACAGGAACAATAAGTTTGAAGTTGTCCATCTCCCCGAGAAGTCTTTGAATTTTGGATTAAAAGCTGGATGTGCAGGATTGAAAGTTGAGATCTTGTGGAACCAATTTGCCTGTTGACTTAAAACAATGACAGACAAGAACAATAGGAATGATAATTCTGGTGAGGGGTCACCATGTCATAAGGTGGTATTGGAGAGCTGACACTTTTAGTTCTTCCAAAAGATATCTGCTTGTCAAACAGTAACGGACCTTCTTCTCAACAAAATTAATGACCTTGTTAAAATTCATTTTGCACGAGGTGTGGCCTAATCAGTAGGAATTAATTTAACAGGGAGTAGGTAAAATCCAATAAATCATAGCTATTCTGATGAAAGATAACTGAAGTAAAGAAAATTCTCAACAATGACTGACCTTCTGAGAATAGCCAACATTTCATTTTTATTTCAAATTTCCACTGTCAGTGATTTCGAAGAAAGAATCTGAAGTTGTTGAAGTGAACATGAACGCAGAGGTAACTGAAATGCAACTCTGATGTACAGCCCAAGGTAAAAACGGTTAAAGCTTGCAAAGCTCCCTGGCGGACTGACCTCCAAAGAAAAAGTGATGACACTCGGTGCTGAGCATAAAGATAATTACACATTCAACATACAATGAATGATATTTTATTTTTCTAAAGACACAGCTCCCTTTAGTTGTACAAAAACACAACCTGGTACACTGTGATTAACCAGGACATTGCAGCTGTTTTAATAAATCAAAGAAAAAAAAATTAAAACTGGTGAACACACTGCAACGGGTCTGCACGTTCTTCTGGCCATATGGATTTCCTCCCACATTCCAAAAACAGATGGTGTTTGGGCCTGTTTTTTTTTTTAAAAACTGTGCTCTACATTTTAATTTAAAATTTATAACATTTTGTAGATGAAAAGAAAATAAAACACTTGTCTCAGAAAGTTGAGCTGAACACAATTTTCTCATGCTGCATATGTTGTCTATCAATGGGAGTTATGAGATCTAGAACCTACAATGTCATTTAAAACATCAAGAATTTGTTCAGGAAAGCAGTGAATACTTGCAACTGACAGGAATGGCACAAGAGCAGATGCATTATTCTGAAAAGTATATCACACATCTTAGAACATCCCATAATTAGCTAGAATATTCAATTATCCTGTGGAAATAATTGCAAGAAATGTTACAATATGTTGTTTTTATATAAAATATCTGCCTCTTGCACTGCTTAAGTTTTATATTACTATTGTTCAAGGGAACACACAACCAAGGATAATCACAAAATAACTGAAAGCTTAAACCCTCAGCTTTAACTGCAATTCTTCACCTAGTCCAGGTCAACAAAATTTGGTTTGAGCTTCACTCCCATAACCACCTTCCATCCACTTTTTAAATGGCAGCTCTGAAGCACTTAGTGTTTTCTGTTGCACTGCCTCTTTTGCCCACATGCAAAGCAAAATGTTAGTAAAATAAGCTTTTCAAATTATTTTTGGTTAGGCCATCTGCAGACTTACTAATTATACCCTCTAAATGAACATCTCAATGTTAATAACTGGCAGTACTGAAGCCTGTGATACACCACTGATCGCAGGCTTACAGTACCCAAATAAACCATTCACCACCACCCTTTGTCTCCCATTATTCAAGCAATTGTCTTGAGTTGCATGGGTTTTATCCTTTTTTGGAGTATTTGGTTATATTTGGAATTTCATACATGATGACTGTGTGTGCTCGGGAGACTGTGGCTCTTTAAGCTAATGATTGTGAATGTGGTTTCAGAAATTATCAAATTGAGTAGCTAATAAATTGGGCTGAACAGTGGCAGGCAGAATTTCATCTAGATAAGTACAAAGTGATGCATTTTGTTAAGTCAAATCAGAAAAGGATGCACAGAACAAAAGAGCAGCTTCAGGGAATATTGAGGAAATTAAGAGACCCAGTCCAAGTCTAACTGAAGGTGGTACCACCAGAAAATGACGTGGTATACAGGATACTTGCTTTTATTGACTAACGCACAGAGAGGACGGAAAGGTGGTTTATCAGATATTGGTGAGGCCACATCATAAAAGTTTTTTTTCAGTTGGCATATTATAGAGGACATGACTGATGTGAGAGAGAGAGAGAGGCTTGTTTTCCTTGCGTGGATATGGCTGAGTGATAGAAATGTATAAAATTATAAGTATAGATTGGGGAGGTATAAATTAAACTTACCTATAGCAGAGGCATCTGAACCAGAAGATATAAAGTTACGGGGAGTAAGAGGTTTAGAGGCAACGTTTTCTTAAAACAAAAGCAAATAGGTGGAGTCCGAGTGTAGTAGAAGTGAGTACTGTCACAACATTCTTGTTGATCTAGACAAACACTTGAATTGCCACTGCGAGGTAGTTATGGTAAATGGTAAATGCACTTGATGGCATGGACTTGGTAAGTCAAAGGGCTGGTTCCTGTACAATACCGGTCTATATTCTAAATCTATAACGTACACAGAGGAATCTGTTATAAGCAGTGTAGTTAATTTCCAGGTGTTGTGGTTGCCTGCTATGTAACACAGCAGCTTTTCTGACAGAGCCGCTTTTCTTTACACAGCTGATTTCAAAACTAATTACAAAGCATCATTGCATTCTATGGAAATCATTTTCAGGTCAGTTCCTGCAGATATCACTGTCTTAACTCTATTATATTAACTTTACTCTGACTAGGTTTCTATTCCCGAGCAGGTTTTGAGCTGTTGTCACAAGGTTAACAATGTGCATAGTAGATGTCGTGAGTGTCATGACCATGCTCTTACAGTGTATGCAAAATTATTCTGATCAAGAAATTAAAAGTCTAAACTGACCATAATTCTCAATTTAACAATTTAGATGACAAAATCTGCAGTGATTGTCCACAGGCACCATCAAGTTTTTTCTCAGCCTACTTAACTCTTAAATGTTGATGTTCAGTACACTTTTTCAGGTGAAATTATTAAGGAGGTAGTGAGTTTAACTGTATTTTTACATGCAGCTGTTCTTCGCACTATCCTTTTGATAAAGTGAAGCTATAAATTATATATGCAAAAATGCAACTCCTTCAAAATCTTTATGTAATAAGTGCTTAATTTCCTCTTTAATTTTGGCACATAAAATATTAAATTCAGTGTGTGAACTCAGCATCACAACTGCAATGAGGGCAAAAGCATTCTTGAAGTACAAGTTTTCATCTTGTATCCCAAGGTCTCTTAGATCATCAATTCATAGTAAGACAGTACAGAAACAGGCTTTTCAGCCCAAGTAATCCCAAATAAGATGTTAATCTATGCCAATTCCTTTTGCCCCTCATCCTTCTAAAACTCTCTTATCCATGTACCTATCTAAATAATTTTTAAACAATTATACCTGCCTCTACCACCTCTATTCCATATATCCACTATGAGGAAATATTAATAGCCCTTCATTTTCAGACCCAACAAATTATTACAATTTTGCAGATTTCTGTATCATTGATTGTTGCAGTCAACGATGAAGCAAGTGAGAATTTGCAATTATGGAGGCAAAAGGCTACTCTATTCTCAAAGAATTTTGACAACAATCTTATGAACCTTAAAGCAAATGAAACATCGATTTAAAAAAAGCTAAATACTTTAGCCATGGGCAACAAGATATGAAGAGATAGTAATGACAATTGAGAGCCACAAAAGTAGAGAAATTAAAATATGCAATAAGTGTACAAGCAAGGGGTAAAGGTTAAAAGTGTAAAGGTTCCATTATTTTCACGTAATACTACATTTAGAATGTAACATACAAGAAATTCTTTGACCTTTGTCTACTGTAAGGCAGACAGAGTTGTCAGTTTGCCCAGCGCCCCTCACTTGGTGTTCCTAAGTGGGCCCCCCTCCAAGTACTGACCAGTCCTGTGCTTGCTTATTTGAGATCAGACAATCCCAGGCATATTAAGGCTACTCCTATTAGGTGCTGTAACAGTTGACCTTGGATTTTGAGACAATGAAGTAAAGAGGGACAGATAACTGATTGGCTTCTTTTACCTAATGAAAAAGTTAAAGCAGTCTGGACTTCTGGAATTGGGCATATTATTATCTCTTTCTCAGCTCTCATATTCCCCGATGGCGGGCTCAAGCCTGAAACGTTGGTGATGTATCTTAACCTTTGCTACATAAAGGCACTGTTTGACCTGTTGAGTTTCTCCAGCACTTGTGTTTTATCGCTTTTTCTCAGCTGCTGAGCAATGACTACAAAAGATAATGCTGTTCATAAAATGAAGGTGCTAAATATTCATAAAAATAGTTTCTGGTCTAAATAATGCAAGTTATATTATTTGATGCAATCTAAAAATATTCATTTGGGAAAATATCAATTATTTTCTCCATCAAACCTGCATCTCAATCAAACATTTATAGTTATAGATTCAAAGCACAGAAAACAAATTGAGCCATGAAATTGGTGATAGATCTCAGAAAAGAATTATATAAACATTTCTAATGTCCATCTTTTCATGCAATAGCCATGCAAGGCTTCAGCCTTTCTCAGAAGGAGATTAAAGGAACAGCAGGGAAGCGAAGTGTGTTCACACTTACAAAGACAAATATCGCCTGAATGGGATGTTGTGCACTTCCCATCCAAACAAAAGTACTCATTCGAGTCAGTTAACTTTTCAAATCAGAGCACTTCAAAGGCACAGTACTTGTCAGTATTGCATGTTCAACCTTAAATTCTAAAATTTGAAGTTAAACTTGATCAGATGAGGTTTACTGGAGTTAACCTGAGGAGAGTTAGAGTCACCTGGGACTACACTTGCTGGTATTCAAAATGAGAGGGCTATGGAACTATATAAAATTATGAAAGGGGTAGGAAGATAAAGATAAGATAAAGGAAGGAATGCTGTTTTCACTGGTAGATGAGACAAAAACTAAGGAACATAGCCGCAATCCCGGTGAATCTGTGGAATTGTCTCCCCATGGATGCAGTAGAGGCTGCCTCATTAAATAGATTTAAAATACAGACAGATTTTTAGAAGGTTGGGGAATTATGGGGAATAGGCAAGTAGGTAGAGCTGAGTCCATGGACAGACCAGCCATGATGACAGACTCTTACTATTTCTGATGTTGTTGGATGGAACCTCAGCTTAACATTTAGTCTGAAGAACTGGATCATGCCTTTAGCAATTCAAAGTAACGAATGAGAACGAGCCCACACAGCACACAGCTGAAATACAAAGCCATTGCAGAGCTGAAGGCAAAGGCTGACAGACTTCAAACTACGACAGGTGAAATAATCAATAATCTTTCAAATCAGAGGAAAATCACAACATTTGTCTCCAAAGAACAACTTGATTTCCTTAAGTGGAAAGTTACAAAATTGCAACAAATGTTAACAGCATGAATAGTGGCAAAAAGCTACAGAAACTAAGTCATCAGTGGCAGGATAAAAAAGGTAAACTAGTATAGTTGCTCAGGAATGAAAGGTCTCCACCTGAAACTTCAGCCTGTCTTTGTGAAAATATATTTGGAAGCACCTTTCATTTTCACAATTTTGTCTTTGAACATTTTTTCTGCCTTCAACCTGGAAAGCCAATAATTTAACTGCTATGAGCTCTACTGGATAACAATTTCCAACTGACATCATACTATCTTATCAATTATCCAGGTTAAGAAATAGAACATAGATCAAGTCATTATTGGTCTTTGAGTCACTTGTTTCCCTCTCCTGACTTCATACAAGTTTATTTAGTCCGCACCTGAATATTAAAAATATTTCCTTATTCAAGGTTTCAGTGCAAAAAACATAACTGGGACTTGCTTTCAATGTGTTCGAACTGAAGTGCACAGCAGACCTTGGAATAAGAATATTAAACCAATAACATTAAAAAGAAAAATGCTTAATTTTTGGAATTATTTCAGCAGACTGATGTTGAGTTGCCATTTTCATTAGCAAATTGACAAAATGTTGTCCACCTGAAAACATGAGCAGATTTACAATGCAATAGCATTGGAAGCTTCCATCGTCCAGTGTCAAATACTTGGAAATTCAGTTTCAGGAAATTAGTCCACAAATGTAATGCAAAACCAAGTTTCTAGATAGCAGGAATGGGGTGATTTCACATTAGAATTCCAACACCAGATTCCAACATCAGACAAGAAGGATCATGATCTGTGTTTGACAACATTGTAAAACAACGAAGTCTATAAATAACAATGCTCCTTTTAAAAATTACATCAACACACTTTGCACGATTCCTCCAACAGGGCTCATTTCCTGTCAGATTAATATTTATTATTATGCAAATAACAAAGATTCCACAGAATTGTGTATACAAATAGCAGAACAAATCCAATCTAATGATGGAAGGTATTGCAGACTCCATGTTTTGCAGCTCTTGTTCCTCAAATGTTCAGCTTTGGTTCTGTTTGGGCCATCCAAAGCCGAGAAGAGAATATCGTGTCAAGGAGCTCAAGTAAAAATGAAATGCATGTAGGAGAATTGGAGGAAACATTCCTGTGCTTGCTCATTATGGCATATGGTTATGGCATTTGTTGTTGCAGGAGCTCTTCAAGGAAGTGTCATCTGATCTTTAGCTGCTTCAGTAATTCCATCAGTAGGTGAGAAGTGATCTTCACAAATTACTGGGCAACTGCTCAGATAAGAAAGCAACTTGTGCCCTCATGCAGAGCCCAAACAAGATTCAAACATTGAATGAAAATCAGCAAATAAAATTCATGACAGAAAGTCTGACAAATAACCAGCAAAAACTATCATTCCATCAACTGTAAGCCCTTCCAGTGAATGCAATAAAATCACCACTGCAAAAAGCCACCCACTGCATTTAATGATGGCAAATTTAGCAATTACTGTGGCTGTTGAAAAAGATCAATGGTTAATATTGTGACAACTTGGAAATGTGATGGAATTCTCTCCAGATGTGTTGCAATATCAATACCCAATGATACCTGTTATGCTCAACACCATGCAAGACAAAGTAACCCACTTGATTGTTGGATCCTCACTGAATGGGATCATGTATGCAGCATGCACACATCCATCTGCAAGATGCATATCAATTCAGCATCTCTTCTTTATCAACCCTCTCTGAAAACATGACCATCATTAAGGATAAAGGCACATGGGAATGCCATCATCTCAAGTTCTCCTACGCTGACCTATCTTGAATGTCACTGGGCCAGAACTTTTAAAAGATGCCAATCTGGGAGCTCTTTCATCACTCAAGGGGAGGAATTGAGGAATGGGCAATAAACATAGTTCTTTCTAATGATACATAGATGACTTAGGAATGAGTATAAAAATTAATGTTAGCAACAAAGTAATTTTAGGTGTAAAATATACATAATTTATTGTCCATAGCACTCATAGGTTACTGGAATATTTACTGAGCGTCACAAAACATTGACATGAATGAATAGTTCATCCTAAAAAAAATGTCAGAACACTGAAGCATCATTACACATTTCCAACCTCATATTAAACACTGAAATGTTCCATACCCTCACACTTTGCGTCGAGTGCAGTGCATTGCAACTTAAACTTATTCTTAGCAGTGCATCAGCTTCACTGTCAATCTGATCTCACCTCTAAGAATTTAATAACTGATGGATTATAATCGATCGTCTTCCTGTTCACAGCCTTTCTCATACGTTTGCCATCAAAGGTCAGTTGCTGCATAGCTTGCTGCTGGGCAAAATCTGGTCGCTTGTAAAATGTGTGCCTTGGTCCCTGGTGCTGAAACCTTGGCATGTGAAAAAATCGAGGAGGTGAGGTTATTTCCAAAGCCATGGTGATAAAATTCTTCTAACAAACCTGTAAAGGAAAAAAATGCATATGAATTGTAAGTTAAAATTTTGAACAACTCCTTTAATTTCTCTGCACAATCTCTACTATAATCATTTCCACATGTTCCAGAAAAAAATAATTGTGACTTTCATCAACACTTCTTGTTTCAAACTATGGCTTCAGCTTAGTAAGCAAAATCTCATTTCCACAAATTAAAACAACTCTGATATATCATGTCTCTTAAATAAACTACTGAAGAGCTCTCAAGCACATCTGAAAGTTGATTTTGAGCTGTGAAAAAAGAACTTAGAATTCCCATTTGTAATTACTTTTGATGTCCTGACTTTAATAAACACGAAACCACCAAAGTATATCAAACTTAAAATGGTCATTGCTCATTGAAGGATCATGGTTCCATGGCTACGAAAGGAACAGCAATCATTGTATGCTTGCATATCAACATTATAACACAATGTGTTAGTGTTACAGGACTATACCCCTCTGAAATTAAAACTCATGAACTCAAAACCTCTATCAATGTTAGAAACAACAAAGAAGCAGTCACTGAGCTCAATAGTCCTGAAAAGGTATTTTCATATTCAAAACATATAGCTTTGAAGTAATTAGCCTAACATCCAGAGGCAATATAATTGGAAAGAATTCTACAACATTGTAATGTGAAGATAATAGCTGTTATATAAATGTTTTGTTAAAGTTCTGCTAATAAAGGTGATAGCACAATAAAACAGGCCCATAGAATGGGTAGACAGTTGCAAAAAACTGAGAATTAGGCCACACAGCTGTCACAAAATGTAGCTGCTGGTAACTGACTGGATGATTAAACCTCATTTTCATGTGGAAAATTGGCAGAGATTCAAACATGTTTAAAGCAGAAAGGTGATCCACTGCCTCTAACTGCAAAACCTCAAAGTGACAACAGCAGCAAATATATTGGTCAAAGTGTTTTTTAATTGTTAAACAAGTTCAAATTGTAAAACAACTTTTAGATATGATTAAGATCAACTGAACGTAACTGGCAAAGAAGACAGTACACTAAACGATTTTAACTAAAAATCAAACTTATAATTTTTGTAACATTTTCTTTTGAATTTGTGTTACTTCTACCAACTTTTCAAAGCTCAGTTGTGGAAGTGCTTAATCTGAAAATAATGCACAAATCAAGAATCTTTGTGTTTTGATCTCTGGTTCAAATTAAATGATTCCATCTGCAGCAGTGGTAGGATTTTCAACTTGCTGAACAAGTTCCCTCATTCCAGAGCGAAATATGCAAGCATCGTGGCTAAGTTCAGGTCACTTGCAACATTCCTCTCAAATTAATTACCACATCATGCAATACATACTCACAGGCGAGTGGAGGTACTAGATGACTTCCATTTAATTATCCTCCAGAGATGTGATACCACAATGTATTTAAAATGAAAAACCTCACAAATGCACATATTTTTAGGTATTTTTTTTGGCTATAAATTTGTCCTCAACCAGAATGAAAATAATCATCCACCACCTCATCTAAAACTACACTCAGCCTTGAAAACCAATGTAAATCAAGAAGAGGTAGTGATAAAGAGGAGCTTCAGGGAGACAGTCACCCCCAAATGTCAGGAAGAAGGTAGCTGGGTGACTGATATGAGTAAGAAGGAGAATAGCCAGAGAGTGCAGAGCTCCCCCATGGCCATTCCCCTCAACAATAAATATATTGTTTTCGATATTGTTGGGTGGGGGTGGTGGGGAACTATCTACCAGGTACAATTTGTGGTGGTCACATCTCTGGCAGAGGTTGACCAGAGTGAAGGGGGGAGAAGAGCAATGGTGACTGGGGACTCATTGGTGAAGCAAGTGAATAGGAGGTTCTGTGAGCAAGATCAAGGATCCATTATGGCATGTTGCCTCCCATGTGCCAGGGACGTCTCTGATTGAGTTCACAACATTCTGGAGGAAAGGGTGAGCAGCCAGATGTCATGGTCTATATGGGGACCATTGACACAGATAGAAGTAGTGATGAGGTCCTGAGGAGGGATTAGGAAAGTTAAAAAGCAGGTACTCAAGGGTGGTAATCTCGCAATTGCTACCCGTGCAATGCATCAGAGAGAATAGGAAGTTGTGAAGTTGAAGAGTTGGCGCAGCAGGTAGGAGTCCACATTTAGGAATCATTGGGATCTCTTCTGGGGTAGGTCTGACCTCAACAAAAAGGATGGGCTGCACCTGAACTGGAAAGAGTTCAATATCATGGCAAGGATGATTCCTTGAACTGTAGGGGAGGGAGGGTTTAAACTAATTTATTGGGGGGTGGAAATCAGAATGCGAATGCAGAGAATAGGGCAGAGATCAAAAACATGATGCTATGTGTTCTGAGTTTGTGAAGGACAGGCATAAATGTGGACAGTTAGAGGGGTTGCAATGTGTCTATTTCAATGCTAGGAGTGCAGTATTAGGAAATAAAGGGGATGAACTTAGAGCATGGATCAGTTTGTGTAACTATGATGTTGTGGTCATTACAGAGACTTGACTAGAGAAGGGCAGGATTGGCTGATGCAGGTACAAGGATTTAGGTGTTTTAAGGGGGGGTGGGAGAGAGAGAGAGAGCAAGTAATATTACTTGACAGGGCTATAGAAAGGGTGGATGCTGCAGAGTGAGTGTCTACTGAGACAATGTGGTGGAAGTCAGAAATAAGAAGAGAGCAATATCTGTACTAGGAGCAGTCTTACAGGCTCCCAAATAGCCTTGAGACACCGAGCAGATAAGCAGGCAGATTTTGGAATGGTGCAGGAAATACAGGGTTTTAGTTATGGGTGATTTCAACTTCCCTAATATTGACTGGCACCTACTGACTGCAAGAGGGATAGATGGGGCTGAATTTGTCAGATGTGTTCAAGGATTCCTGACACGGAGCAGCCGACAAGAGGAGACCATACTAGATCTAGTTCTGGGTAATGAACCTGGTCAGGTGGCAGACCTCAAGATGGGAGAGCATTTTGCTGAGTGATCACAACTCCCTGAGCTTTAGCAGAGCTATGGATAAGGATAAAAGTAGGCAAAATGAGAGTGTTTAATTGGGAAAGGGCTAATTATGATGGGATGAGGCAGGAACTAGCAAGCGTAAATTAGAAACAGATGTTCACAGAACTAATGTGGAAGAAGTTTAGGGACCACTTGTTTGTGGTTTGTCTCAATGGAACAGGGAAAAGATGGGAGGAAAAGGGAACTGTGGTTGACAAAGCAGGTGAGGCAGCTCAAGAGGAAGAAGGAAGCACATATTAGATATAGGAAGCAGGAAACAGAAAAGGTTCGTGAGAAGGAAATGGTTGCCAGGAAGGAGTTTAAGAAAGGACTTAAGAGAGCTCAAAGGGGCCATGAGAATTCTTTGGCATGTAGGATTAAGAACTCCAAGATATTCTATGCAAAAGAAATTGACGAGGGTAGGGCAGTAGATGTAGTCTATATGGACTTAGCAAGGCATTTGACAAGGTTCCCCATGAGAAACTCATTCAAAAGGTTATGAGATATGGGATTCATGGAATCTTAGCTGTGTGGATAACAAATTGACTTGCAGGTCGAAAGCAGAGAGCAGTAATGGAAGCATTCTTCCTGAAGATAAGTATTGCAAGGATCTGTTCTGAAGCATCTGTTATGTGATTTTTATAAATTACCTGGATGAAGAGGCAGAAAGATGGGACAGTATGTTTGCAGATGGTTCCAAGGTTGGAAGAGTTGTGGATGGACCTGAAGGTTATCAAAGGTTGCAAGAATTTATAGACGGGATGCAGAGTTTGGCAGAGAAGTGGCAGATGGAGTTCAATCCAGGTAAGTGTGAGGTAATGCATTTTGGAAGGTCAAACCAGAAAGCTGGGAATAGGGTTAATGGTCATTTACTTAAGAGTGTGGATGAAATGAAGGACCTTTGGGTGCACATCCATGCATCCTCAAAGTCACCAGTTTGATAGGATAGTTAAGAAAGCTTGCAGGATGCTGGGCTTCATTAATAGGGAGATTGAGTTCAAGAGTAGACATCATGATCCAACTCTACAAATCTCTGGTGAGATCACACAAAGTTCTGTGTTAATTTCTGGTCATCTCATTATAGAAAGGATGTGGAAACTATGAAGAAGGTGCAGAAGAGATTTAGCAGGATGTTACCAAGATTTGAAAATGTCTAATGAGACAAAGTTAGCAAAGCTGGAACTTTTCTTTTTGGAGCATAGAAGGATGAGAGGAGACTTGACAGAGGTCTACAAGATTATGAGAGGCATAGATAGGGTGGACAGCCAGTGCCTGTTCCCCAGGACAGGAATAGCAAACACCAGAGGACAAGTGCACTAAGTGAAGGGAGGGAAGTTGAGGGGAGACATCAGGGTTAAGTTTTTTTTTAAACAGTGTTCTGGGTGCCTGGAGTGTCCAGTTGTGATAAATGAAACATTAGGGACTTTTAAGAGATTCTTAGATAGGCACATGGATGGAAGAAAGATAGAGAGTTACAGGGTAGAGACTGTTTATTAGTTTTTTTAAGGAATATATGGGTCAGCACAACATTGAGGACCAAAAGGCCTGTACTGTGCTGTTGTGTTTTATATTCCAAGAGATATAATGAAAATAATATTAATAACTAAAAAAGATTGAAATTGCTTTGCCTGTTTCTTGCTACATAATTCAACAGGGTATTGGGAGAGGCACAATTTCTTGATTTGAAATGTTTCATCTATTCATCCAATGACAGTACAGAATTTAACATTCAAAAGCCAAAAAAAACCACACAAAACATGCAGAAATGGTCAAACAAAATTCAGGTACAACAGTACCAAAAACGTGTCATCATTGCACCAAAAGTAATTCAGCAGAGTCAACATATGAATTCCAACACATTGCAAATTGAAAGCACTCTCCTATTTACTTTCAATATGCTAACCTTGCACTTGAATAAGGGAGGGTTAGCATCTCATGAGTGAACGAGGGAGTCACAGAGGGAGCAGTCCCTGCAGAAGGCAGAAAGGGAAGGAAAGAAAAGAATAAAATCCTTACAGGGGACAGGGTGAGAAGTGTCATCAAGGTAACTATGGGTGTTGATGTGTTTGTAGAAAATACCCTCACAGGTCCCAACTGTACCTGCCTTTTTGTTGCCTATGTGGATCAATCCATGCTACAAGCTAACACAGGCAAGGCTCAACTCTTCTTCCACTACAATGACAACTACATTGGTGCTGCCTCATGCACCCATGATAAGCTCGTCAGTTGTATCCACTTTGCTAACTTTCACCCTGACCTCAAATTCACTTGGTTTATTTATGGCAACTCTCTCTTTTCTTGAAACCTCTGCTTCAGCTCAGAAAAACTATACAGTAGTTTCTACAAACCCACCAACTCCAACAGCATTCACATCTCTTTGCACCCTGTCCCCTTTTAAGATTCTATTCCTTTCTCTCAACTCCTCCAACTTCGTCCCCATCTGCTCAGAGGATGCTGTATCCCATTCCAGATTATCCAAGATGTCCTGCATCTTCAAAAAAAATGTGGCTTCCCTCTACCATCATCAACTCAGCCCTAACCTGCATCTCTATTTCCTGCATATCTCCCCTGCCCCTAGATGCAAGGATAGAATTCCCTTCATCCTCACCGACACCCCAATAGCCTCCGCAGACATGTTATCCATCATCAACTCAGCCCTAACCTGCATCTCTATTTCCTGCATATCTGCCCTGCCCCTACCATCATCAACTCAGCCCTAACCTGCATCTCTATTTCCTGCATATCTGCCCTGCCCCTAGATGCAAGGACAGAATTCCCTTTGTCCTCACTGACACTCCAATAGCCTCCGCAGACATGCTATCCTGAATCTCCTACATGATCCCACCACCAGACACATCTTCCCCTCTCCTCCTTCCACAGGGACCACTCCCTCTGTGGTTTGCTCATCCACTGCTCCTTTCCCACCAATTACCCCCTTGGCATCTACCTGTGACTGCAGGAAATCCTTCAACTGCTCCCTCATCATCACATAATCATTCCAATGAAGCAACACTTGTGAATCTGTATGGGATCCTCAACTGAATCCAGTGCTTTCACTGTTTCCTCTTCTATAATGGAGAGGCTAGACAGAGCTTGCGAGAATGTTTCATTGTGCACCACCTCTTTACCTACTGCAATAGTGGTTCTTCCCACATGTCTATTCAGTGCCAAACCAAGGCCACACTATTCAAAGGATGATACTTCAGTAGCTTAAGTCCCAATTCCATGCTGAAAAACTCATGACTAGTGAATGGGATATTGATAGGATTAATGCTAAAATGAGTACTGTTGAATACTGCAGCATTGCCATTAAATAAAGGACAGCAAAACAACATGTTTGGGCTTCCAATTCATCTGCTTTCTTTTTTATAAAATGGTGCTTTACTAGAACAAACATGTCACACTGATTACTAGGCGAGTTGACTGCAAATAGTCAGGAATTCCACCTGTTGAGAAGAGACAGAGACCTAATGTATTAATAGTCCTGGAACACAAATGTAATGTCCAAAATAAATGTTTCATTATTAATAATGAGCAAACAGAACAAGGTTTAAAAAAAAAAGCAAATTCTGATCTGGATAACTGCACATGACAAAAACATTCTTGTCAGTGTGTGACTGTTACGTTTTTACTAGAATTTCCCACACATGCCAATTTAAAAAGATCATTGTTAGCTCCTTGGCCACTAAGAAAATTGAGACTCCATGGCATAATCTGGGTGATTCTTTAGCACAGTACTCTTTGGGCTGCAGCATTAAGAAATCATTTATTTTTAGGTGGATGCAAAAGTTATGCGGCACTGTTCAATGAGCAGCAGAACTGTCTTTGTAAAGTTTATCACTCAATTTTACTAAAATAGATCATCTGAAGAGTTTCTTTCATTGACGTTTGTTGGATCACGTTGAGAACAGGTTGGTTTCAATTTTTCATAACATGAATAAAAACTTTACAAGTACTTATCTACTGAATAATTGGTGTTTTAATCAACAAATACCTTTTAAAATCATCTTGTAGAATTTTCAAAGGAAAAAGCAATTGCACATTTCAATAACATGCATCCAACATCCTTTTGTCAACTTTAAAGTTTTGGTGTGAAACAGTATTGGTGTGTGATGCGAAATTACCTTGGGCAGCCACTCTATCCAAACTGATATTTGATTGATTATGCACATTTTGTTTACTTCTGTCTTGGACCATGCTGGTCAAACAGTGACTGCCATTGATAGTGAATTTTCATTCAAAAGCGATAAAATGTCTTGAGAAGCATATGCATCTTTTAAAAAAAAAACACTGAATATTGTTCTCAATATTTTGTGCATCACAAATGCAAACTCAATCTTTTTAGCGTGACAAACATACTCCATTATCAGATATCCAGTGCTTGGCAATTAATACTGTAGATGGAAACATTCAAACATTTTTAACAGGTGAATTTGAAATTTCCCCACAAAAAAAATTGCTTATCTGTTGCAGAATAGTTTAACAAATAAAAACTCTGGAAATTAGTTGAGATTCTGTTTTATTACTGACTGCTAAGATCCCAGTATTTTCCGGTGTATGAAGAGCAGCAATATTGTCAGAAAACTCACCAAGATTGAAACATTTGGATGAGAGGACTCTAAATGTTCATCATTTCTCAATAAAGCTCTCCTGATTATTTAATAAAACTCAGCTGCAACAAAGTTGTTCAACTCTCGCTTCACAAAGGTTACATATTCTACAGTCGGGAACAAACTTGTTCATAAAAAAACACACCTTTTAATCAAGTCAAGAGTTTGTAAAATAAACAAGCGACTTAAAATGAAATTAAGACTCAACTACTCATTCTTCCAACTGGATCTGTTAGCGAAGCAATTAGCACAACACTACTACTGAACCAGCGACCCGGGTTCAAATCCAGCGCTGAAGGATTCACTGTAGGTGTGTGTCCTTCCCCCCACCCAGGTACTCTAGTTTCCTATCACCTTCCAAAATTGTACAGGGTTAATTTGGGTGTAATTGGGCTGCATGGATTTAAATAGACAGGATCAGCTTCCACCATGGTGTAAACAAAATTTTAAAATTTAAAAGCCATTTGATGAATAGCTTAAAAGTTTCAGCTCGTTAAATATCACTGTGTCCTTACAGTGAGCTTGTTGGCCAGCTTTGGACATCCATATCATCCTTGACTGCTGTATCCCCCTACTAGTTAAGGATTGACTCCTGCTCTATGGATTTTTACATTATGAAATGTTCTTTAGCAATTTAATTCCCTTGTTCGTCGGAAGTGCTAATATTTATCATATCAAAGATTTCAATTAATGTTCTGTGATCTTCTCAATTTGAGGCAGATAAAAGCAGAAATGGACTACAACTGAAGTTTCGCTAATAGAGACAGAAGCCTAAAGGTCATCTTAGGTGCTCAAGTCATTCACAAACTATTTTTTTTTAGAATTTGATTTAACAACTTTTAGTCAGGCGACTAGCCAAACTGTTAAACAACGCTGCCTTTAATCTGTTATTTTGCATATGATTCTACTTCGATATAGTTGTCCTAACATAAAATTTCTCTCCATTTCTTCAGGATGTTCAATCAAGGGTTGTTTTAAATGTAAAGTACAACCAGGAGGATTTTACGGTTATAATTGTTTGATGGGGAAATGTTTCAGAAAATGCACTCTGCATTCAAGAAAACAGTACACAAAGAAGCTTCTTCTCCCCATCTTTTTATATTCTTTCTCTTTCAACCTGAAACTCAACTCAAGTATTGGACATATAGAACATCGTATCTTCTCCTAATCCAAAAAGTTCAGGAACATCAAGTTATGTCCCTGCCAATCATGCATTTATCAGAAGCGAGTTAACTAAAAAGCTATCATTCCAATCAGCTTCAGAATAAAAGGACACGATGCATCTTCTTACCTTTCAAATGGCCACAGACAGATCTCTGGGCTGAAGATTATAGGTTAAAAAAAAAATTGACTATGACTGCACTTCAACAAACTCTCATGAACACAGAGCTAGTAAGACACAGATGCCCAAGAATGCTAGATAAATTTCTAAGAAAGAAAGAGGTGTGAGAAAAGGAGTATTTGCAATGCCCTTTTCTTTGTATATTTTCCAATTTCAGTTGCTGTTTTCTGGTCCTCCAGTCTTGAGGCAAAGTTTCTCTGCCCAAAGTCCAATGCTGCAACCCTTAAACAGCAAAAGCACAAGATGTAAAAGGACAGCAACAGCAAGTCCAAATGACAGGTCCATCTTGAAACCTATAACCTGGCCCAGATGATACACAAAATAACAGCCCTTCACTTTCAGGAACCCACACCACCCTGCCTCCTAGATTTTCTTTGCACCTAAGGCTACAATCACTATACTGCTAACGTGCCAATTTTTCCAGGAAATATGCAGAAATAAATATTGGGGTTCAACTGAAAAGTGTTTTGAGCGCCTAAGGAATTCAAAACCAAAAATATAAATTGGATAAATTAATCATGAGAAGAAAGTAACTGAAGCAAGTGGGGGCCTTGGAGAAAGAGAGAGAGACAATGTCATAACAATAGACTGATGGTGGAAAAAGGTGAGTGTAAAGACATTTCATTGCATAAACACTTTTGTGTGCTTAGTTACAGCCAAAAATTCCAATGATTTGGGGAACCTGGGGAAGTTTACAACTCTAGAAATTAAAATAAACATTAAAGATACATGCATGTCACATGTTTCAGAAGAAATGTTTCTATTGAAACTGTGATTTAAAAAATTAATATTCATTTGAATCAAAATACAAAAAAAAGCTTATTTTGTGTTTGGCATTACTTGATATTAACCATACGTTTGGTTTAAAAATGGAGAGGATGCATGGACGAAACAACTAATTACATTTGTTCTGGTCACAATAAAAAAAAAAGCACAAGTGATGTGATGGAGTAGTTTGGTGGTTAGGGATGAAGTATCACTAGATGAGTAAAAATGCAAATAATCATGAACATCTTCAGATGTTCAGCTATTACTTGTGATTTCCAATGTTGATGCATTTCCATCAGGCAAAATTGTTGCCTGTGACTCGTTTGATAACTGAAGATCCTGATTGTCAAATGTCAGAAACAACCTAGATGTCACTCGCAACTCAATTTAAAAAAATTCAAGTCTCAAAATTGATTGATATAATCAGTAAATCATAGCAGAAAGAAAATCCAGCAGATCTTATTAGCATTTAAGTCATGCTACATCTCCTTTCAGAAAATTGAACAACTATGCAGCTCCTCTTCTCAGCATAACCGTATCTTCCAGCACTTGCTCTGGAAATCAAATTGTCCAAACTATACATTTCCATTGTTCAAAACTTACCCCCCCCCCCCCCCCCATTGCCTTCTGACCTTCAACAAGCCAAGTGCAAAATTATCTGCTCACTTCCCATGGTCTTTTTTATTGAGGCCACCCATTACTGTGATAGCTAGAGGACCAACTGTCCTTCTACTATGTTATTAATATCCCTGAAGACACTCAACCATCCAGTTTAATTTCACCAGAAAGTTTGGAGATAGCAGGACTCCCCAGGTTCAGATTGCCTGACTTGCGGAAGTCTGACTTTTTATATATTCTGTAATACATTTTACAACATAATTATTTTTTGTGGTCTTCTGTGTGGATATAGTATATATTCCATGAATTTAATGTTAATATTATGTTAATTTAATGTTAATATGAACATTCAATGAAATTAGAGCATGAAGAGCAATTTGATGTGAATAGCTGCAGAAAAGGGACATTTCTGACTTGAGAAATTGGCTGATGCAGTTTTCAGGAACACATTCAATTCTTTGATCCACTCATAACTCTGTAGCATAACACTATTCTAACTCCATCTACAAGTTTGCAGAGGACACCATTTTCACAGAGTACAGGGACGAAATAGAGCATCTAGTGGCAAGGTATGAGGATAACATGATCGAATTTAATGTCAGCAAAACTAAGCAGCTAGTCAGTGATTTCATATATCAAGGATAGAGAGCTTCAAGTTCTTAGGAGTACATATCACTAACACCATGTTCTGGAACAACCACTTTGATTTTACAATCAAGAAAGCATCCAAAGAACCCACTTTCTCAGAAGCTGGAGAAAATTTTGCATGATCTCAAGATCTCTTACCTACATTAAAAGATACACCACAAAAAGCATCCTGTCTGCTGAGAGCCATCACTCAAACCAATACACTCCATTGACTACACCTATAACTCCTCGTTTCAATAAAGCTGATCTATCCCAATGTCTCTTCATGCAACCCCCCCCCCACCACCATTTCCATTGGGCAGAAAATTCACATGCTTGTAGACATGAATCTCCAGATTTGATGAGTTTCTTTCCTTCTTTTATCAGACTTAAATGGACCGCACACCAGCGAAAGATGATGCCCTTGCACTTTTATTCTTTTTTTCAACACCTTGCCCTATTTGACATCGTATCATTACATTCTACATCAGGGGTCGGCAAAGTGGTCGATGGGATTATCCAAGGGGTTGATAAATGTCTAGTGGTTCAATTATGGTAGTGGTTTACCAGTATATTCAGTACCACATGGCTGACTGGTTAGCCTACAAGACATTTAGATTAGATATATTTAATATGATATTTAGTTCCAATGAAATGACATGAACAGTAGCACTAACATCTATTTGACTTTGAACTTGCTTCAATAAAGCATTTAAGACATTTTAGATTATTTATTTATAATTGTTTGTTTACAATACAAAACTTTAATATTGTACAAAATTCTTTTGTCGCAAGTTCAATGGTCTGGCAAAGCTGTGAATGCGCAAACGAAATGCGCACAAGGCCTCTGTTAAATGCATCTTTTTTAAAAGTTTTTCCATATCAATTTTTTGTATAAATCAAGCAGTATTATAAAGAATTTTTAAAAATACATTGAGCAACAAACATTGATTGAAAATAATGGTGTAAAAATTACTCTGTGCAAATTAATTTGAATTTTGCGTGCTTTCTCGGCTGGCAGAAATTCTCCAATCATGTTTTCAAGGTCAACTAGTACAAAGACAATCAGTGCCAGAGTGCATTTATCGCTCATAGCTATCAGAGTGGTGTCCGTGAGTTGATAACTGTGGATTTACTGTGTAAAATTTTCCAAGTTCTAGTAACTGTAACGGCATCCCCTGATGCTAAGAATGCAGACAATATTCGCAAGAGTATTTGAAATTTGGATCCATACCTTCATTTATGAATGAAGCAATGCCTATATACCCGTTATGTAAAAAATCTTTCAGTAATGATGCCATGAAGCCTGCAAAGATGAAAGATCACCTCGAAAGGGTTTGCTCTGATAGGAAAAACAAAGATCTTTATTTTTTTAAGGCGCTAAAAGAAAAGATCATAAATCGACCAAATTTAAAGACATTTTTTAAAGCATTTGCCACTGGTGATAATGAAGGAAGACTGAAGGCATCATACAGCATCTCCCAGAATATAGCAAAAAAAGGAAAATCATTGGCACACATCATAATATCAGCTATTAAAGATGTGATTGAAACATAAAAGAAACACCCAACCTATTCTAAAGTGTATGCCTTTTGAGTGGAAGGACAGTAAGCCGAGGCCTTGATGAGATGGTCGAGGATGTGGAGAAAACTTTGGAGTCTGAACTTCAATATTGCAAGTTTTCCATCCAATTCGATGAGTTAACTTTTAGTAGTTCATACATTCTCATTGCCTATGTGAGGTATTATAGTAAAATCCCAAAGTGCACTGTTGACGAGTTTTTGTTTGCCAACTACCTTAAAGTTGACGCAAAGGGTGAGACAATTGTGCGATACTTAGAGGATTATTACTTAGAGGATTATTGGAAGAAACTCAGTATTCCCCTCAGGAATATTACTGCAGTGGCTACCGACCATGCATCAGCAATGGTTGGCTGTTACAGAGGATTTCCCACCTTACTCAAGGAAACATACTGTTTGAGGACCTGGAGAAAATGCACACACCTGAGTGGGTTGTTACACCGTTTGATTTGGAAATAGAAAATGCAGACATTGTATTTCACTTACGAGATGAGCTCATTGATGTGTGTGTGGATCTCGAAGCAAAATCATTGTTTAAAAGTAAAAAAACTCCGTGACTTTTGGAGCAATGTAAATACTAATACTAAATACCCCAAGTTTAGTGCAGCAGTTGAGCCATTTTTTCTTGTAATCCCAAGTTCATACATGGTTGAAGCTGGTTTTACCCATGCAAATACAATTCTAATAAAGCAGAGGAACAGAATGAACCTGAAAGAGCATGATGACTTATGGCTAAAACTCACCAATCTCCAAATATCAATGCCCTTGCTACTATTCAAACACATCCCTCCCATTAACAAAGCCAAGCAATTCAACAAAAAACCAAGTTAATTTATTTTTAATGTGTTTGATATCATCTAACTTAATTTTGAAGTTTTTCTTATTATTAATACTATTAATATCATTATTATTCACATAAATGTATCCAGTATAGGAACAGAAATAGAAACTGAGAAGGAATAACCAAACGCAAAGGTAAAATGAATCTAATTGAGAATCAGTAATGAAGGAAAATGGCGAAGAAATTATTACCTTTAAATAGAGAAATGTATCATAAATAATATTTATTAATTATTTTACATGCTTGGGGATCGATGAGAGATCAAGGATTCCATGATGAGGTCGATGGTTTAAAAAGTTTGTCAACCCCCGTCCTACAGCTGTATAAATTGATTTGACTGGATAACACACAAAACATAGCTTTTTACTGGACCCCAGTACAATTGACAATAAAACAACTCAAATAAGTAATCCATGGAGTGCCTGTACGCCTGGCCCTCTGAAATAATTTGGAATATTAGACACCAGTGCTAACCCTTACTCTATCTCACTAATCATGCCAACTTGAAAATAAACTATATCCTCACTGCAAGTTATCAAATCGTATTTTGTTCAACACCATTTTCAGATCCCTCCAAAGAACCCTCCAATCACATTTACACTATCATCCATTTGATATGCTGCGACATTATTAATCCAGGCTCTGTCCGACCCTATTATTTTCAGCAGAACATGAAGGTCTTCAGACACTGCAGTAAAAACACACATAATGCTGAAGAGACTCAGCCAGTCTTTCAGCATCCATAGGAGGCAGATGTATTGTTAACGTTTTGGGCCTGAGCCCTTCTTCAAGGAAGAAGCAGAAGGGCAAAAAAATAGGAACTCTCAGAATATAATGATGGCTGGGGGAAGAATCCAGACCAACAAAAGGTGTTAATTGTATATAAGGGAAAGAGGTGAAAATTGATTGTGTTTGCGTGAAAGGAGACGGAGAGAAACAGGTCTGGGGTAAAAAGTGGTGGGAGGTGGGAAAGTTTATTGAAAGCCAGAGAAGTCAATATTAATGCCATCTGGTTGGAAGGTGCCCAGCCGGAAATGAAGTGTTGTTCCTCCAATTTGTGGGTGGTCTCAGTCTGGCAGTGCATGAGACCATGGACTAACATGTCAGCAAAGAAATGGGATGGGGAAATGAAATGAGTGGCCACAGAGAGATCCATGTTAAATCTGCAGGGGGTCATCTACTATATCCGGTGCTCCTGTTGTGGTCTCCTTTCCATCAGAGACTGGGCGCAGACTGGGGAAGTGCTTTGTTGAGTTCCTAGGCTCTGTCTGCTGCAATAGCCTGGATTTCTCAGTGGTCACCCATTTCAATTCCTCATCCCATTCCCTTGCTGACCTGTCTGTCCATGCACTGCCAGACTGAGACCACCCACAAATTGGAGGAACACCTCATTTTCCGACTGGGCACCCTACAAACAGATGGCATTATAACCATATAACCTTTTACGGAGCGGAAACAGGCCATGTTGTCCTTTCGAGTCCGCACCGGTTCAGATTTTGTACGCCCTCTTTAGGCATTGGTCCCGGTAGATCTTCATTCAATAACGATGGGCGAATTCAATGCAGGTGGAATCAGTCGTAGAAATGTTTGCGATGTTGGAGGACAAACTGTTAATTATGACTTCCTGGCTTTCATTGAACCTTCCCACCCTCCCACCACTTTTCCCCCAGACTTGTTTCTCTCCCTTTTCCCTATCTCCTTTCACGCAGACATAATCAATTCTCACCTCTCGCCTTATCATATATAATTAACACCTTTTGTTGTCCTGATTCTCCCCCCAGCCATCATTGTATTGAGATTTCTGGTTTTTTGCTCATTCTGCTTATCGCTTGAAGAAGGGCTCTGCCCAAAACTTCAGCAATATACCTTTGTCTCCTATGGACACTGAGAGACTGGCAGAGTTCCTCCATCATTTTGGTGTTTTTACCATTATTTTCAGTGCTTGAATATACATGTATTCTCTGTTTCTTTATTAATAATATTGTTAATTGGTTTGTAATTTTCCATTTTCTGTCCCTTGATTTCTTAAATTTTGGGATTACATTTTTCTGTTCTGATCTACAGAATTTTGGAAGATAACCAGTGCATCCACTACCTCCATTATCAACCCATTCAAACACTTGGGGTGATAGTTAGTAGTGATTTCTTTCCACTTGTTCAGACAATTGTAATCCACTATTTTAAGGTCTTACACGTCATCCATGAGTTCAGATAAAATTTTAGCTTAATTTTTCTGATGTGTGTATTCTCCAGCATATTTTCTATTTCAGTCTGAGACACCTAGATTAATATTCTAATATTATTCCTTTTTGCTCATCTATGGATGTTTTCAATCTGTTTCATGCAAGAGGCACTTCAGGCAATTTCTGCCAATGGCGAATTTGTCTGCCTAATAGTAGGCAAGAGCAATTTCATGAAGTACGACACTATTTTATTACAATTTCTCTGCTTTCTCTTTTCAATGACGGACATTCCTTGCCAAATTCTGAAATTATTCCAATGATCATGATGTCAATTAGAACAGGAAGTCTAAAATATTTAATTGAACAGTGCACTTCATTTGTGAATAAAACCTGTACCACCTGCCCACTGTTTGGTCCTCAAAAGGGATACTTTAAACATTAAACCAGAGTTTTTCAACCTTTTTCTTTCCACTCACATACCACTTTAACAATTCCCTATGCCAAAGGTGCTCTGTGATTAGTAAGGGATTGCTTAAAGTGGTATGTAAGTGGAAAGAAAAAGTTTGAAAACCACTGTTTTAATCGTCCCTAATTGACCCATTATGTGCACGGTTTCAGAACTCCAAAGGAAATGGGCCAATGACAATTTTTCTCAAGCAAAATATTTCAATTGGGTCTAGAACAGTGATTCTCAACCCTCCTTTCCACTCACATCCCATCTTAAGTAATCCCTTACTAATATAATCATAGAGCACTGATGGCATAGGGATTACTTAAAGTGGTATGTGAGTGGAAAGAAAAAGGTTGAGAACCACTGTGTTAGACATTGCGTGTTTACTATCATAATCTTTCAGTACACATTCTTAATCTAGCAAAGTCAACTCACATAGTCACACTTTGTTTTGATTGGACAAGTCACTGATCTCAATTTGACTAAATAACTTTAAACTTCATTTTAATTATTGGGTGATTTTCAAACAGCCCATCACTAACTGCCCCTTCATGTTTTGGAATAGTTCTTCTAATTCTAAAGTGAACAAAGATTCCATTGTATAATTTTCCATCTTCAGCTATTTCAGTGTTACCTTTAACTTTTCTGAGGTTTTGTATCCAGCTTGCTATTTATGTTACTTGGCCAATGACATTGATCATTCCTTTGCCTGCAGTACCCAATTGCAGACCTTAAGAAAGTCCAAATTATTGCTTACACACAAATACTAATATTTTATCCAAAATACATTTTCACAAATGATTACTTTTTTTGAAATTATTAGATCTTTCAATTAACAATTTTATTTTACATTGAGCTACCATTACTTTGTCACACCTCCCGTCAAAAATTCTGCTAATCCACGTGTCCCTCCATTATTTCCAAACTACTTTGTATCCAGTTTTTTTTCCAACTATGTGAACACAAAATCTTGCTTAGTTGTCACCAGTGACTCTAACAACTTCGCAGAGGACTTTCAATTTCAAAAATTCTTGCCTTTCAAACCTAACACCTTGATTTTCAAAACCTGAAGGCTGAGTACAAGATTAATGATCGGTTACAAAGAGTGTGGACGGAGAGAGGAATATTGGGGTTCAAATCCATACATACTTCAAGGTCGCTGCACAAGTTGATAGAATAGTTAAGAAGGCCTATGGGATGCTGGGCTTCATTAATAGGGGGATTGAATTCAGTAGAGAGATCATGTTGCAACTCTATAACTCTGATAAGACCACATTGAGAGCATATGTTCAATTCTGGTCACCTCATTTTAGGAACAATGTGGAAGCTATGGAGAGGATGCAGAGGGTATTTACCAGAATGATGCCTGGATTGGAAAACAAGTCTTATGAGTCAAAGTTAGCAGAGCTGAGACTTTTTGGAGCATAGAAGGATGAGAGAAGACTTGATAAAGGTCCACAAGATGCGAGGCAGAGATAGGGTGGACTGCCAGCACCTGTTTCCCAGTGCAGGATCAGCAAACACCAGAAGTGAAGGGAGGAAAGTTTAGGGGAGACATCAGGGGTAGGTTTTTACAGAAAACGCAGAGTTGTGGGTGCCTGGAATGCCTTGCCAGGGATGGTGGTGGAGGATGAAACATTGGGGGCATTCAACAAATAGGCACATGGATGAAAGGAAAATAGAGGGTTGTGAGTAGGTTGGGTTTAGTACTTTTTTTTTTTAAAAGGAATATATGGGTCAGCACAACATCGAGGGCCACAGGACTCGTACTGTGCTGTAGTGTTCTATTCTTTCAAATGTTTCCATGGTCTTGCAGTTCCCCATCTCTATAATTTCTTTCTTTCCGTACTTGTTCACTGTGGTCCTTCATTTCTGGCCTCAAGCACTTCCAAATTTAATTATTGCATGACAAAGCTTTAAAATGTGGAATTGATTCCTGCTGAGAAACCTGTCGAGTCACTCCAGCACTTTTGTGTACTGCTCCAGAAGATTGTTTGCCTAGATCTGGAATTTGTTTCCCCAAACTTTGCCATCTTCCCCTTAACATGATTTAAGGTCCACCTCTTGGATAAAATTTCTGGGTCACCTACTCAACATAGGAAAATAGGAGCAGGAGTAGACATTGGGCTCTTCAATCTGCCCCACCACTTGATATGATCTTGGCTGATCAACTCCTTTTCTGTGCCATTTCTCAATGGCCCTATAGCCCTTGATCCACTAAATATTTATCCATCTCCACTTTAAATTCTTCTAATGAACCAGATTCCACCTGCAGAAGAAAATTCCAAGATTCACTTCCCTCTGAAAGCATAGTTCTATGTGCCTCAAAAGATCAGCCCCTTAACTTGCCCTCATTTTAGCCTCTCCCAGCAGTTAAAACATCTCATCATCTGCCAGGCCCCCTGAAGATCTTGTATGCTTGAATGATGTCACATCTCATTCTTCTAAACTCCAAATACATGTCCAAATTATTCTCTTGGTAAGTCAATACATTCACCCAGTAACTTTCCTGGTGAATCTGCTTTGTAATATATCCCAGTTATAATCATCCAGCAATGTTTTTTTGAGTGACACTTCTCTCATGAAGTGACTCAAAGTATTTTAACCATATGAAAAAAAATATAGAAGGGATTTTTATTGGACAAGCAGAACAGTAACAGTGACAGGTTAGAACTAAGCAAGAATGCAGTCAGATTCTCATTTTTTAATATTTTGAGCAGGTGACTGGGTGAGGAGAGATAAAGGTTTGGTGTCCCTCGTATTTCCAATATTGCCTCGGATTCTTTGGATTTAAAAATTCAAATCTTTTAAAGAAACCATGTGTAGATGTAAGTGATCACTTTTAATTCCAGGTACACGATTAGATTCATTATTCAATGCTTCACAAAATTGCTGTTCCATTTAACTACAGCATTCTTTAAGTTTCCATTTGAATTCTTGCAGGTGCAATTCGACATTCTCTCCCTTGTTCTTCGTCCAAAAATACCAGTGAACACGGGAGAAATTCCTCGAGGCTGACGTTGTGAAACCTCCTCGTATCCAACATTTTATCCATATCGGGCCCTCCAACAGCCTCGCTTCACTTTCACCTTGCGTGAACAAACCCTCTTCCCGTAACCAAGCGTCGGCCGGTCAGCCCATTTCCCCGAGTCCAGCACGCCGTTCGACAGCCCCCACCCGCCCTCCCCCCAAACCGGCGCCCGCGCAGAGCCTCACCGGCTTCCCTCCCTGCAGGCCTCCTTCACCACCCCGCCACCACGCCGAACCCCCTGGGCCTCCTGCCACCGGGCCTCGCCGGCCCTCCAGCTCTCTTCTCCAAGGCTTCGCCGAACTTCGCGCCCCTTCCATCCTCACCGGCCTTCCCGACCCCAGGAGCCCCCTGCCCTCCTTGCTTCTTTCCGGGCTCCGAAATCAAAATGGCGGCGGCCAGATCGCATTGCGCCAGACTGCTCGCCTGGTCCGGTCTCCTGAGGTGAGCGGCCATGGCGCTGCCAGGTGTGGGACTCTCACTTACCACGCTGCTGCCCAACCTCACTCCCACTCCGCTTCCCTACTGCTGCTTCGCTCTCCTCAAGTCAGGGGTCTCCTCGCTGCCGCCATCTTCCACAAACATCCCCTGCACCGGAACTGACGCCAGAGCGTTCGCTACGTGCGCGTGCTGATCGGAGGCAAACACCGTGAGTACCGACCACAGCGTTCCGCAGCATCATTCACTCACGACGTGCGCGGGCCCGCAGTGACGTAACCCTGCCCCGCACGTAATGCTGCGTGCGCGGTCCCGCCAACGCCTCTCTGTTCTGCACAGTGACAACGTGGATTAGCCGTGGCCTTTTTGGCCTCCACAGATGCCTTTGGGAAGGTTTGGCTTCTTCAACCGTTGTGCAGTGATCTGGAACTGATGACTTCAGGAGGGGTGATCATTTGGGGTGGGAAGGTGTCAAGTTCTTGTGAGTCATTATCTCGGAGAATCTTTCCTGGACCCAAGTCACCCAACACACAAACTGCATCGTGAAGAAAGCACCTCTACTTCCTCAGGAGTTTAAAGAGGTTTGGTAGGACATTGGAAACCCTGGCAAATTTCTACAGAAATGCGGTGGAAAGTGAGCTGACCAGCTACATGATGGTCTGGTATGGGGGTACCAATACCCCGAGCATAAAGCCCTGAAAAAGTTAGTGGACACAGCCCAGGACATCACAGACAAAACCCTCCCCACAATCAAGAACATCTACAGGGAACGCTGCTGTCGGAGAGCTGCAACAATCATCAAGGATCCACACCACCCACCACACACTCTGTTCTCGCTGCTGCCATCAGGAAAGAGGTATAGGTGCTATAAGACTCACACAGGAATAGCTGCTACCCCTTCAACATCAGTGTCCTAAATGACATATTCAATCATGAAATCATTTAAGGTCTCTTACTTTTCCCCTTTGTGTTTTTTCTTCTCTCTGTCAATTGTTTAAATTTGTTTACATTGGTAGTTCAACAAAAAACTGCACAATATGTGGTAATTCTCCTTGGCCACAGGAAAAAGAATCTTAGGGTTGTATGTGATACCATGTATGTGTATAAGAAATCTGAAACACACATAATCCTGCAGCAATCAGTGCCTCACTCTTCCCAACTCCCCTAGCACATTGCATACAAAGAACTTTAATTGTTTAGTTATCCACAATTAAAATAACTTTTCAGAAATCAGACAAAAGAGAAAAAAGAATAATTCTTATTTTAATTTCTTTCATCTTACAAACTTACCCTTTTCCAATAATACTTAAATAGAGAAAACAGAGAAATAGTTCAACCCATCAGAAATACAGCATCTTCTTGGAGCTGCACTTGAAGAAGATCCTGAGGTAATTCTGCTTGAACAAAATTGGAAAAGAATCTTTTTTGATCTCCAGATACAAAAATCTTCAAAGTTGCAGGGTAATTTAGGACAAATTTATAACTTTTTTATCAAAAATAACTTTCTTAACTGGGTTGAAATCTTCTCTTCAATAGATCTTCACTTAGGTCAGGATAAAATAAAATTCTATTTCCATCACATTGAAGTGGGCCTTATCGTTCCATTTCCCCTTTCACAGCAAGACTTAAAAATTATTTTCTGTCTTGATAACGTAAAATTTAATTGATTATAGAATGCGGTCTCTGATTTGGAAAAGGTTTTGGTTTCAAAGCTCTATGAACTTTCAATTTCAATTGGAGTTTCAAAATTTTGCTCTCCCAAAACTTCAGGAATCCACTCTTGGAAAAAAAGCAAATAGCATCTGGATCTTCTTTTCCTTCTGGAAGGCCTACTATTTTAATATTATTCCTTCTACTGAAGTTTTCCAGTACATCCACTTTCTCTAGAAGCTTTTGATGCACTGTAATTAAACCGGTAGTTGTATTTTCCACACTCGCTACCCTGTCTTCAACATGTTGCACTTGCTCCTGTACTCTTGTAATTTTCTCATCCATTTGCTCCAATTTCTTCTTCATTTTATTCACAACCTTTATTAGTTTCCCCTTTTTATTTCTGTTTCAATCCCTTCAAATCCCTTTTCCATTTCTCCCTTTGTTACTTTAAACTGATTGTAATGCGCGTTGAAAGAACCAAAGACTTGTTGATCCAAACCAAGGCTTTTATTAACTAAAAGACTGGAGCATATCACATGTCGGTTGACCAGTCCAGAATGACCTGGTCTGGCGAGGAGCAATCCTTTGAGACCTGCCAGTAGGTGTGGCTACACTCTCAACCAATCATAGTCATCCTACACTACCATCTATACATATGTACATATACACATTGGTGATAGAATCTATACTATCACATTCACCCCTTCTTTGAAAACCAACCCCAGGGTGGATGGAGGTTAGGGGCTGTACCGGTCAGGGGGCCTGACCATCTGGCGTGACCACCGTGGCACTGGGATTGGGGTCACCTGAGTTGTGTGGCCGGGTGCGGTCACTGCTTCGCTCAATTCCCCAACGGTGTTGTCGACAGACTGGCCTGAGCTGGTGGGGTGGTGCTGGTCCCTCTTTTCAAGCACATGACCTGGGGGAGAAGGAATAGGGGGAGGTTGGGTTAAAGGAACTGCTGTGCCTGATCCGGCTTGGGCTAGGTCCCTTACCGAGACTGGTCCTCCCGTCTGTCAGGGTACTCAACGTAGGCATAATGCGGGTTCGCATGGAGCAGAGTCACTCGATCAACCAAGGGGTCGTCCTTAGAGTACCGGATGTGGCGTCGTAAAAGGACTGGACCGGGAACCGTGAGTCATGCCGGTATGGTCGTAGCTGACTCGGATTTCCTTGGGAAAGAGAACATCCTTTCTTGGGGGATGGCATTGGTAGCAGTGCAAAGGAGAGAGCGGATGGAGTGTAGGGCACTAGTGAGCACATCCTGCCAGCGAGAGGTGGGGAGACCTTTGGAGAGGAAGGCAAGCGTAACCACTTTCCAGACGGTGGCATTCTCTCTTTCGACTTGCCCATTACCGCGTGGGTTATAGCTGGTGGTCCTGCTTGAAGCAATACCACGCTCCAGAAGGTACTGCCGCAGTTCTGCACTCATAAACGAGGACCCCCTGTCACTGTGGATGTAATTGGGGTACCCGAAGATGGCGAAGATGCTGTGCAGGGCCTCTATAACTGAGGAGGCAGTCATGTCCGAGCAGGGCACAGCAAATGAGAAGCGGGAGTACTCGTCGATGGCTGTAAGGATGTAGGTGTTAAGGTTGGTCGACAGTAGGGGCCTCTGTAAGTCTAAGCTGAGACGCTCAAAGGAGCGGGTGGCTTTGATGATGTGGATGTTCTCCGGATGGAAAAGTGGGGCTTGCACTCAGCGCACACTGGGCAGGCTCAGGTCATGGAGCGAATCTCCTCGACTGTGTAGGGCAGGTTGACAAAGTGCGTGAACCTAATGACCCCTGGATGACAGAGCTCCTCGTGGAGTTTCTGCAGCCTGTCCAGTGGCATATTGGCGCAAGTCCCCCTGGAGAACGCATCTGGTGGGTCGTTGAGTTTACCTGGCCAATACAGTATGTCATAATTAAAGGTGGAGAGCTCGATTCTCCACCTGGCGATTTTGTCATTCTTGATCGTACCTCGCTGGGTATTGCTAAACATGAAGGAGACTGTGTTGGTCGGTCAGCAGCATAAAGCGCCTGCCAGTGAGGTAGTGTCTCCAATGACGTACTGCCTCGACTATGGCCTGGGCCTCCTTCTCGACAGAGGAGTGTCGGTTCTCCGGACCCTGGAGGGTTCTGGAGAAGAAGGCTACCAGCCGGCCAGCCTGGTTCAAAGTGGCTGCCAGTGCAAAGTCAGACGCATCGTTTTCGACTTGGAACGGAATGGACTTGTCGATGGCGTGCAGCATGGCAGCAGCGATGTCCGATTTGATGTGGCCGAAGGCCATTCTGGCTTCGGTTGACAGGGGGAAGGAGGTGGTCTTGATGAGTGGCCGTGCCTTGTCGGCATAGTGTGGAACCCATTGGGCATAGTAAGAGAAAAATCCCAGGCAGCATCTGAGTGCCTTCTGGGTGTTGTGGGGGAGCAAGTCCATGAGGGGACGCACGCGGTCAGGGTGCGGCATGACCACCCCGTTCTCCACCACACAACCCAGAATTGTGAGCCAAGTGGTCCGGGAGACACACTTATCGAAATTGTAGGTCAAGTTCAGCCGAGTTGCAGTCTGAAAAAATTTCTCAAGGTTGGCATCATGATCCTCCATGTCATGGCCACAGATGGTGACATTGTCCAGATATGGGAAAGTAGCAGTCAGCTACTGGTCCACCATCCGGTCCATTTCCTGCTGGAAGGCCACGATGTCATTTGTGACCCAAAAGGGTACCCTGAGGAATTGATACAGCCGCCCATTCACTTCGAAGGCCGTGAAAGGTCAGTCTACTCGGCGGATCGGGAGCTGATGATAGGCTGATCATAAGTCAATGGTAGAAAATACACGGTATTGGGCATTCTGATTCACCACATCCGTGATCCATGGAAGGGGGTACGCATCCAGGAGCGTGAGCGGTTGATAGTCTGGCTATAGTCAACCACCTTCTGTGGCTTCTCCCCGTTTTTAACAACCACTACCTGGGCCCTCCATTGGCTCGAGCTAGGTTCGATAATGCCCTCATCCAGCAGTCTGCACATCTCGTTTGTGATAAATTTCCTGGGTTTAGAACTATATTGCTGGCTTTTGGTGGCCACAGACTTCCAACCAGGGGTGAGATTTGCGAAAAGTGCTGGCGGAGCAACTCAGAGGGTGGAGAGACTACAGATGAGGCCCCGGGGCATGGGAGCGTATGGCTCGGGCTGCCACTGACAGGAGGTTCCCGGGGTGAAATGGTTACAGACAGAGAGTAGAGCGTGAGGCCCCCCCCCCCCACCCCACCAAAGTGCAGGGAAATGGTTTGAAATTGGCACTGAAAATCCAGTCCCAGCAGAGCAGGGGCAAACGTGGGGAAAGGACTAATAGTTTGACAGTGGAGACCTGCGTGATGACATCACGCAAACAGTGGGGCCTGGAAAAACAGTGTCGGGGAGGTGGTGTTGCTGCCTGCAGCCAAAGGTTAGTGTTGGGGGTCCCTGCTTGCCGTCGGCGGTGGGGCGGTCAGCGGTGGCGGGTCCCTGGATGGCAGCGTCGGCGTGTCCCCAGTCAGCAGTGGCGGTGTGTCCTCGGTCGGCACCAGGGGCAGGTCCCTGTTCGGCGGCGGCTGCGGGTGTAGAGGTCGGGGCTGGGGCCTGGTCAGACGTTAGGGTGAATGTCATTGCAGCGAGGGTGGGTTGAACCTTGTGCTCTCGGCGTCTGCCCCGTGACGTAAGGCGCTGCTATGTGGTGGAGTCCTCGCTCTCATTGGACGAGAGCTCTGAGGAAGAAGTGTTTGAAATGAAGAGTGGCGATTTGGGTTTTCACGAGGCACTGTGTTTAACGGCGGCCATTTTGGAGCGACAGACTGCAGCAAAGTGGCCGTTTTTGGCACCTGGCTTTTCTGTCTATCCAGGCACAGTCCCTGCCCATTGCCCTTAGTGCCTGAATATAATCTTTACAGGACTCACCGGGCTGTTGCCTCCTTGTAGCGAGTTTGTACCGAGCATAGACCCTGTTCACTGGTCGCTCGTAGAGTCCTTTCATGGCTGCGGCGCAAATGGTCGCGTCCTGGACACTCTGGTAGACTCTCGGGGACATCATAGTCATCAATATTAGTAGTCGACGGCTGTCCTCTAGCATGGCAGGATCAGAGAGCTGTAAGTCTGTTTCGAAGCACCTCACCCAGTGCTTAAAGTCATTTGAGGCTGTAGCTGACTGTGGGTCGAAGTCGAGGCGTTCCAGCCGTAGCATATGCTCCATCCCTTCAAAATTTATTTTTAGTTAATAAAATTGTAATGCGCGCCAAAAGAACCAAAGACTTGTTGATCCAAACCAAGGCTTTTATTAACTAAAAGACTGGAGCATATCACATGTAGGTCGACCAGTCCAGAATGACCTGGTCTGGTTAGGAGCAATCCTTTAAGACTTGCCAGTAGGTGTGGCTACGCTCTCAGCCAATCACAGTCATCCTACACTACCATCTGTACATATGTACATATACACTTTGGTGATAGAATCTGTACTATCACACTGATACATTATAATTGTGGTTAAATCTCCTACTTTAGCCTGTGAAATAGTTTTAGCTTCTTTAATTACCTACTCTTCCTCCTGTTGTTCTTCTTCTTCATCATCTTCGGTTACAGAACCTCCCCTGGAGCCTGACTCTTCATCCTCTGGTGCTGAAGTAGAGGTCCCTGGCTTCTTGGTGCTTTGTGGCCCTGCTGCCAGTAGTGCTTTGTGTTTTACCACACTAGTCATCGGCAACTTTTTGCGCATGTGCAATTCAGGTCCAAGTTTTTCACTGATGCCATCTCTCTGTTGTTGCGGGTAGGTGACGCCAGTAGAAGGCCCTTAAAGAGGATCACTCAGGTGGGGAGCAGCCCCAGTGCTAGCTCTCCTGTAGTGCTGGTGTAATGGAAGATTTAAATCGTGTTTTTTAACTTTTGCAGCCTTTGCTTCTGCAAGGCTGAGAACCTGCTTGTTTTTAGAATCAGCAGATATAAGCTAAATTCCACCGAGGGGCCAGAGATGCTGTTATCTGACGAAAGGACATCTGTGTACCAAGAACATTTAATCTTCCTGCTTGTTTTGGTCACAGGCTGTCAGAGGTCTAGCCTTGATGCAAAATAAACTATTGTATTCAAAATGATAAGCTGAAAATTATGTTATTCGATAGAAGCCTAGCATGCTAGCTTGCTCACTTATCTTTCTTACTGTGCTGGGAATAGGTGCTTGGGTATGCAGTTTTTGGGTAATATAAGTCATGGTCCCTCTGCTGAAGTTTGAGACTCTCCGAGAGGTGGCAACATCTAACATCCTGGTTGGGGGAGGTGGAGAAGCTGCTACCGGGGCCCCGACAACCTACTACAAGTGTGCAGTCGATGCCCCGCTTTGGCAGTTGGGACCAATTCAAGCGTTGATAAGTATAGTTGGGAAGGGCTTGCATATTGTAGTGTGAAATCAGCTTTTGAATTTGTTTTTTTTTAAACTTTATTTAAGATTTTATAACATGAATAACATATAGGATTACATTTAAAAAAATTAAGAATAAAATTACAATACAATATCAGTAATCTAAATAAACTATACCCTCCCCAATAATTATTACACATTAATAACCCGACTCAAATTAGTCAAACTCCCCCCCTTTCCCCCAAAAATAAAGAGTGAAGAATTAATAAAGTTAATAATATATGTGAGAAAAAAACCCACTTACAAAAAAAAACAAAAACATAACTGATTAAAATACTAACAAAAAGAAAAGTAATTAATACTAAGATATCAGACTTAAAAAACATTTAAATCAAACTTAAATGCATATATTTAACAAACGGAGTTAAGATGAAACATATATTTAACTCAAACTTAATATAAAAAATTAGTAAAGTTAGTAACATTATCTATCAAAAATTCTTAAACATAATCAATTCTTAAAAAAATTGTAGCATGAAAAAAAAGATTAAAAAACACTTTCTTTATAGAGATAAACCTTCACCAAATATCAACTAACTTCACATCTATCATCATATTAGTCACATAAACCACCATCTTAAAACAAAATTCAAACCTCATTAAGCATTGTACAATTCAATTTTAGTACTCTTCCACCATTTTTCCCTTTTACTCTTGAATAGTTATCCAATAAAAGCTCCAATACCACATTTAAATATCCCCAATCATTACGTTAAAATTCAGATATCCAAATAATAAAAACACATCTGCAACAAAATCTATATCTTCAACAAATGGAGCATAAACCACAAACAAAATTCAAGCCTCATTAAGAATTGTACAATTCAATTTATAACTTTCACCATTATTCCCTTCGTTCTATAACTAAAATAGCAAAATAATATACACCAGAATTACCACTCCTTTCACCTTAAAGTTAAAGAAAATATATTAAAAAAACTTATCCATCCCATTCACATTTAAATTTCAGATATTCCTTATCTACTGAATAAACTTTACAAAAAAAACCACATCAATTTTTAGTTTTTTAAACAATCAAATACTTTCTTATGCTTTTTTTTATATTTAAACAAAAAAAACCCCCTTCACTCTTTAATCCAATAATACAAAAAAAAGGAAAAAAAACGGGTAGGAGGTTAAAAATACCCCATCCGGTCTAAACCGCGCAATGCGGTAACTCCCAAAAAAAAAATGGGTGTGAGATGACTTTCAGGAAATAGTGCCTATCCAGTTCTCTTCCCCAACTCTCACTTCATCTTAAACTAACATCATCATTATTTAATATCCCTTTTTTTAAAAAAAAAATTAGAAAAAAAGAGGACAACTCTTCTTTTAATCAGCTCCAATTGCCGAGTCACCATTACAACCATTCCTTCTTGGAGCACGGCTCTTTTTTTCCATCTCTTGTCTCCTTAGAGATTGCGGTGGACTATATCTCTGTTGAAACTGAGTAATTGGCAGCTCTTGAGCAAATGCTATAGCTTCCTTTGGAGAATCAAAGAACTTTGGTTGGCAACCATCTTGAAAAACCTTCAAAACAGCTGGATATCTAAAGGTTGCCATATAACCTTTCTTCCACACAACTCTTTAGCAGGATTGAATTCCCGTCGTTGGAACATAACTTCTTGACTCAAATCCGCATAGAAGAAAACTCGATTATTTTGAATCATCAAGGGTGATTTTCTCTGTTGTGCATTTCTAATAGCCACTCGTAAAATTATTTCTCTGTCGTAATAATTCAAGCAACGAACCAAAACAGGTCTTGGACTTTGACCTGAAATAGGTCTTCTACGCAAGGCTCTGTGAGCACGTTCCAGTATTATACCTTCCGGGAAATGTTCTTGACCCAGCACCTGCAGAATCCATTCAGTAAAAAATTTTCTTGGGTCTGGTCCCTCCATACCTTCCGGCAAACCAATAATCTTTATATTGTTCCGTCTGGATTGGTTTTCCAAATAATCAATCTTTTTCACCAAATTTTTATTTTGAGTTTGTAAGTCTTCGACCATTTTGGTCACATCAAAAACTTGATCCCGTATTTCGTCTATATCTTCTTCACACAAATTAAATTTATCTCTCACTTCAAGCTTAAAAGCTCCAAACTCAGCCATCTGTTGAGAATGTATTTTCACCAAAGTATTAAGCCTAGTACCAAGTTCAATCATAATCTTGGATAATCCCTGCATTGTATAAGATAATTTAGATTCAAGATTCACAAAAATCTTTTCAATTGGAAGAGATTTTGGCTCAACAGATTCCTGCTTCTTCTCCAAAGGATCTTCTATTCCTTCCTTCATTCTGGTTGCCTTTCTTGTAGTATGACTGCGTGTGGAAACCCCAGCCACAGCCTCTCCAGCAATGACTGGAGGACGCTGGCCGGGGTTTTCCCCAGTCCATAATATATTAAATTCTCCCAGTACATCAAGTTGTATAGGTTCTTGTATCTCAAGAGATGCAGTTTGCAGCGCCACCTCTACAGTTGACAAATGCCTTTGAGTAACTCTTTGTTCTAAAGGCTGTTTGGCGCCCTCTTTAGGGGGCTCTACCGATGTAACATAGAGCTCTACATCCGAACACCGTACCTCTCTCCTGGGATCCATTTCACGCTGAGTCCCGGTGTCTTTCCTGTAAGTAGGCTCCAAAACTTGAACTTTTGGAAAATAGTTTTTTGATGATCTGTTGTCGTTTTTTTTTGCTCTTTTCCACCATTGTACCATCATAAGTTAAATTAATAGCACTAAAATTATCTAAACTTTCAAAGAATTTTAACGGGCATTTCTAGACAAAACAATAAGATAGAGTCAGGAGAGGACTGGAAGGCACGTCTGATCCTTACGCCATCTTGCCACGCCCCCAGCTTTTGAATTTGTAATAAAAATTTGTATAATCTGAACTGCTCTCGGTGTGTGTGTTTATTTTCTTTCGGTAGCTCAAACACTGTGACCAATCTAAAATGAACAAAATGAGAGATGTAAGTTTACCCAAGACAGCTGGATACAGCCAAGAAAGACTCAGCCACCACATTGAAAGTCGTTAATTACTGTTTTTATTCAAATTCAGCGCGCGCCCCTTTAAAGGCAGCATGAGCTCAGTCACCTCGTGCATTGTGACATCATAATCGCTGCCCCAGGCGCACAATGGGCAAGATACTTGAGGCAGGGAGAAACCCTGACAGCGCCATCTTCCCATGGGTGCCATGCCACGTGGCGTTACACGCGGGGCCGGTTCGCCATAAGAGAGTATGCCACCACACAACCTCCCCAGAACCAGCTATGCATCTCTCCGCTTGGGTTGGCGATCCCAGCGTTTGGGCATGGCCGTCTGCACCGGCCGTGATAGGTCTAAGTACGCCGCCTTCAAACGATCTGTACAGCTTGTCGAAAAAACCAAAGACTTGTTGATCCAAACCAAGGCTTTTATTAGCAAAAGACAGGAGCTCTTCACAGGTGGCCGACCAGTCCGGAATGATCCGACCTGGCTAGGGACACAACCCTTTAAGGCCCAGACAGTAGGTGTGGCTAAGCTCTCAGCCAATCGCTGTAAGCACAGTAATTACATATTCTAGATACTGTAACTATATACATTGGTGATAGGTCTGTACTATCACATTCACCCCTTCTTGGAGAACTGACCCTGGGGTGGAAGGGCTGAAGAGGGAGAAGGGAAGGAAAAAAAACGAGGGAGAGAATGAATGGAAGGGGTAGGTTAAGGACTGTAGTGGTCAGGGGGTCTGACCATCCGGCGTGACCGCTGTGGTGCCGGGATTGGGGTCGCTGGAGTGGTATCGCCAGCAGGCTCATCGGGTGCGACTGCTCCTTCGCTCAATTCCCCAGCCGTGTTGTCGGCAGGGTGGCCCGGGTCATTGGGGTGCTGTTGGTCCTTCTGTTCCGGCACAGGGCTTGGGGAATAAAGAGTTGGGGAAGGTTCGGTTTGGGGGGGTTGCTGGGCCTACTGCGTCCTGAGCTAGGTCCCGCACCGAAACAGTGTCCTCCCACCCGTCTGGGAACTCAACATAGGCATAATGCGGGTTCGCATGGAGTAGAGTCACTCGGTCGACCAAGGGGTCGTTCTTTGAGTGCCGGACGTGGCGTCGCAAAAGGACGGGGCCAGGGACGGTGAGCCATGCCGGTACAATGGTTCCTGATTCGGATTTCCTTGGGAAAAGGAACATCCTTTCGTGGGGGGTGGCATTTGTTGTGGTACATAGGAGGGAGCGGATGGAGTGTAAGGCACTAGTGAGAACCTCCTGCCAGTGAGAGGTGGGGAGACCTTTAGACCGGAGACCCAGTGTAACCGCTCTCCAGATGGTGGCATTCTCCCTCTCGACCTGGCCGTTACTGCGTGGGTTATAGCTGGTGGTCCTGCTTGAAGCAATACCACACTCCAGAAGGTACTGTTGCAGCTCTGCGCTCATGAATGAGGACCCCCTATCACTGTGGATGGAATTGGGGTACCTGAAAATGGCAAAGATACTGTGAAGGGCCTGTATCACTGAGGTGGCGGTGGTATCTGGGCAGGGCACAGCGAACGGGAAGCGGGAGTACTCGTCGATGGCCGTAAGGATGTAGTTATTACGGTTGGTCGACGGTAGGGGCCCCTTAAAGTCTACGCTAAAATGCTCGAAGGGGCGGGTGGCTTTGATAACGTGGGAGTTCCCCGGACGGAAGAAGTGAGGCTTCCATTCAGCGCACACCAAACAGGCTCGGGTAATGGAGCGAATCTCCTCGACTGTGTAGGGTAGGTTGCGCGCCTTCACAAAGTGGGCAAACCTAGTGACCCCTGGATGACAGAGCGTCTCATGGAGTTTCTGTATTCTGTCCATCTGTACGCTGGCGCACATCCCCCTGGAGCGCGCATCAGGCGGGTCGTTGAGCTTACCAGGCCGGTCCAGGATGTCATAGTTAAAGGTGGAGAGTTCAATTCTCCATCTGGTGATTTTGTCGTTTTTTAATCTTACCTCGCTGGGTGTTGCTGAACATGAAGGAGATCACGCGTTGATCAGTCAACAGTGTAATGTCTCCAACGACGCACCGCTTCAACTATGGCCTGGGCCTCCTTCTCGACCGAGGAGTGTCTACTCTCTGGATCCTGGAGGGTTCTGGAGAAGAAGGCTACAGGCTGACCGGCCTGGTTCAAGGTAGCTGCCAGGGCGAAGTTGGATGCATCACTCTCGACTTGAAACAGGACAGACTCATCGATCACGTGCAGCGTTACAGCGGCGATGTCGGATTTGATTCGATCGAAAGCGGCTCTGGCTTCGGTCGAGAGGGGAAAAGAGGTGGTCTTGATAAGAGGACGCGCCTTGTCGGCGTAGTGTGGAACCCATTGGACGTAATATGAGAAAAAGCCCAGGCAGCGTTTTTTTTTCACTTTCTCACACGTCCAGATTGCATGAATTGTTGTTCCCATTTCCTTTTTACAGCAAAAACATCTGTCAGATACTGTTGGGTCCCATTTATTTAACTTTTGAGGTGTAATGTATAGCCTGTGTATCCAGTTATATTGTATCATACGTAACCTCGTGTTTATTGTATTTCTCATAGTTCCAGAGCATAACTTTTCCCATGCTTCCTTCTTTATCTTTATGTTTAAATCTTGTTCCCATTTTTGTTTAGTTTTACCATTTGTTTCCTCATTCTCCTTTTCTTGCAGTTTAATATGCATATTTGTTATAAATTTTTTAATTATCATTGCGTCTGTAATCACATATTCAAAATTACTTCCCTCTGGTAACCTCAGACTGCTTCCCAATTTGTCCTTCAAGTAGGATTTCAGTTGGTAGTATGCCAACACTGTATTTTGAGTTATATTATATTTATCCTTCATTTGTTCAAAATATAGTAATTTATTTCCTGAAAAGCAATTTTCTATTCTTTTGATCCCTTTTTTCTCCCATTCTCTAAAGGAAAGGTTATCTATTGTAAAAGGGATTAGCTGATTTTGCGTCAGTATTAGTTTTGGTTATTGGTAATTTGTTTTATTCCTTTCTACATGAATCTTCTTCCAAATATTGAGCAGATGATGTAATACTGGAGAATTCCTACGTGGTACCAATTTTTCATCCCATTTATGTAATATATGTTCAGGTATCTTCTCCCCTATTTTATCTAGTTCTAATCTAGTCCAATCTGGCTTTTCCCTTGTTTGATAAAAATCTGGTAGGTACCTTAATTGTGCGGCTCTATAATAATTTTTAAAGTTTGGCAGTTGTAAGCCTCCTTGTTTATACCATTCTGTTAATTTATCTAGTGCTATCCTCGGTTTCCCCCCTTTCCATAAAAATGTCCTTATTATTTTCTTTAACTCCTTGAAGAATTTCTCCGTCAAGTGTATCAGTGTATTGTATCCTTGGGAAAATGTTCATTTTAATACAGTTTATCCTTCCTATTAGTGTTAGTGGTAAGTCTTTCCAATGCTCTAAGTCGTCCTGTAATTTTTTCATTAGTGGATCATAATTGAGTTTATATAGATGTCCGAGGTTTTTATTTATTTGTATACCTAGGTATCGTATTGCTTGCATTTGCCACCTGAATGGTGATTCTTTCTTAAATTTTGAGAAATCCGCATTATTCATTGGCATTGCTTCACTTTTATTTGCGTTAATCTTGTAACCCGACACTTCTCCATATTCCTTCAATTTCTTATGTAATTCTTATATTGATATTTCTGGTTCTGTTAAGTATACTATAACGTCATCTGGAAATAAACTGATTTTATATTCCTTGTCTTTTATTTTTATACCTTTTATTTTATTTTCTGTTCTTATCAATTCTGCTAATGGTTCTATAGCTAACGCGAACAATAAGGGTGATAGTGGGCATCCCTGCCTTGTTGATCTGCTTAAGTTAAATTGCTTTGATATATATGTCCATTTACTGTCACTTTTGCCAATAGCCCCTTATATAATGCTTTAATCCAATTAATATACTTCTCTGGTAAACTGAATTTTTGTAATACTTTGAATAAATAATTCCATTCTACACTGTCAAAGGCCTTCTCTGCGTCTAAAGCAACTGCTACTGTTGGAGCTTTGTACCCTTCTACTGCATGAATTAAATTAATAAATTTACAAATATTGTCTGTTGTTCGTCTTTTGTTAATAAATCCAGTTTAGTCTAGATTTACTATTTTTGGTGCATAGTCGGCTAATCTGTTTGCTAATAGTTTAGCTATTATATTATAATCAGTGTTAAGTAAAGATATTGGTCTATATGACGCTGGTGCGAGTGGATCTTTCCCTGTCTTTGGTATTACTGTAATTATTGCTGTTTTGCATGAATCTGGTAAGCTTTGTGTTTTATCAATCTGGTTGATTACTTGGTAGTTTTTTTATTATCTCTTGTATTTCTACTATTTCAAATGGTTCTGTTAATTTATTTTGTTCCTCTATTTGTAATTTTGGTAGTTCAGTTTTAGTTAAAAATTCATCTATTTTGTCTTCTTTCCCTTCGTTTTCAGTTTGGTATAATTGTTCATAGAATTCTCTGAAGTTTTCATTAATCTCCGTTGGATTATATGTGATTTGTTTGTCTTTTTTCCCTGATGCCAATACCATTCTCTTAGTTTGTTCTGTCTTAAGCTGCCATGCTAGAATTTTGTGCGTTTTTTCTCCTAGTTCATAATATTTCTGTTTTGTCTTCATTATGTTCTTCTCCACCTTATACGTTTGTAGTGTTTCATATTTTATTTTTTTATCTGCCAATTCTCTTCTTTTAGTTGTGTCTTCCTTCATTGCTAATTCTTTTTCTATTTTTACTATTTCCCTTTCCAACTGCTCTGTTTCCTGATTGTAGACCTTCTTCATCTTGGTTACATAGCTTATTATTTGCCCTCTGATGAACGCTTTCATTGCGTCCCATAGTATAAACTTATCTTTCACTGATTCTGTATTTATTTCAAAGTACATTTTAATTTGTCTTTCAATGAATTCTCTAAAATCCTGCCTTTTTAGTAGCATGGAGTTTAATCTCCATCTATACATTCTTGGAGGGATGTCCTCTAACTCTATTATCAATATCAGAGGTGAGTGGTCCGATAATATTCTAGCTTTATATTCTGTTTTTCTTACTCTATCTTGCATACGAGCTGATAACAAAAACAGGTCTATTCTTCAGTATGTTTTATGTCTAGCCGAGTAATATGAATATTCCTTTTCCTTTGGGTGTTGTTTCCTCCATATATCCAAAAGTTGCATTTCTTGCATCGATTTAATTATAAATTTGGTTACTTTGTTCTTTCTGTTAATTTTTTTTCCCAGTTTTGTCCATATTTCAATCCAAATTCAGGTTGAAATCCCCTCCTATTAATATGTTCCCTTGCGTATCTGCTATCTTTTTTTTTTAATTTTTTATTTTTCACACCATAAATCACATTAGCCATGATATACACTATTTCTTTTTCACACATATACAGTGACTTTTTCTCCCCCCCCCTCCTCCCAAGCCACCCCCCCCCCACCCCCCCCTCATCCATTTTAGGTATACAATCTAGGTTGCATTAAGCCAGTCAGACAATGTTGTCATTCAACAAAACTACACCAGAAATTCTACTGAGTCCATTCTTTTCTTTCCTTCTCCTTCCATCAACTTAGGTAATGTTTGTCCCCGGTAGGTTTTCGCTATTGTATTTAATGTAAGGCTCCTATACTTGTTCGAATATTTCAATATTATTTCTTAACCTATATGTTATTTTTTCTAATGGAATACATTTATTCATTTAAATTTAGTAGTTTCTTCCTTTTAATTTGGTTATGTATTCCATTAATATTTAAAGTCATGTAGTTCAGCGTAGCCCTTTTATATTTTGTTTATCTTCTCTTTCCGTTTTTCCATCATTACCTTTCCTCCTTTTCCATTTCTGTTTTCTTATTTTCAACTCTTTATAAGACAACATTCCTACAACATCCAACATTTTCCTTATTCTCCTATTTCTATCTTATTTATCCCCAATCTCCCCTTCCCCTCCTGAGTTGTCCTTTAGCGTATCTGCTATCTTCAAAAAAAAATATCTTGTATAAACTTTTGATCTTCTTCGTTAGGTGAATATACATTGAGTAGATTCCAAAACTCCGAATATATCTGACATTTTATCATTACATATCTCCCTGCTGGATCTATTATTTCCTCTTCTATTTTAATTGGCACATTTTTACTAATTAATATAGCTACTCCTCTTGCTTTTGAATTATACGACGCTGCTGTTACGTGTCCTACCCAATCTCTCTTTAATTTCTTGTGCTCCATTTCAGTTAAATGTGTTTCTTGCACGAATGCTATATCTGGTAAGCTTTGTGTTTTATCAATCTGGTTGATTACTTCCAGGAGGGGAGGAATTAATAAATCTTTAAATGTTTTATAGAATTCTATTCGGAATCCATCCTCTCCTGGTATCTTATTATTCGGCAGTTTTTTTATTATCTCTTGTATTTCTTCTATTTCAAATGGTTCTGTTAATTTATTTTTTTCCTCTGTTTGTAATTTCAGTAGTTCAATTTTACTTAAAAATTTATCTATTTTGTCTTCTTTCCCTTCGTTTTCAGTTTGATATAATTGTTCGAAGAATTCTCTGAAGTTTTCATTAATCTCCGTTGGATTATATGTGATTTGCTTGTCTTTTTTCCTTAATGCCAATACCATTCTCTTAGTTTGTTCTGTCTTATGCTGCCACGCTAAAATTTTATGCGTTTTTTCTCCTAGTTCATAATATTTGTTTTGTCTTCATTATGTTCTTCTCCACCTTATATGTTTGTAGTGTTTCATATTTTATTTTTTTTATCTGCCAATTCTCTTTTAGTTGTGTCTTCCTTCATTGCTAATTCTTTTTCTATATTTGCTATTTCCCTTTCCAACTGCTCTGTTTCCTGATTGTAGTCCTTCTTCATCTTAGTTACATAACTTATTATTTGCCCTCTGATGAATGCTTTCATTGCGTCCCATAGTATAAACTTGTCTTTCACTGATTCCGTATTTCTTTCAAAGTACATTTTAATTTGTCGTTCAATGAATTCTCTAAAATCCTGCCTTTTAAGTAGCATGGAGTTTAATCTCCATCTATACATTCTTGGTGGGATGTCCTCTAACTCTATTGTAAATAACAGGGGTGAGTGGTCCGATAATGGTCTAGCTTTATATTCTGTTTTCCTAACTCTGTCTTGCATGCGAGCTAATAACAGGAATAGGTCTATTCTTGAGTATGTTTTATGTCTACCCGAATAATATGAATATTCCATCTCCTTTGGGTGTTCTTTCCTCCATATATCCAAAAGTTGCATTTCTTGCATCGATTTAATTATAAATTTAGTTACTTTGTTCTTTCTGTTAATTTTTTTCCCAGATTTATCCATGTTTGAATCCAAATTAAGGTTGAAATCTTCAAAAAAATATCTTGCATAAATTTTTGATCTTCTTCGTTAGGTGTATATATATTGAGTAAATTCCAAAACTCCAAATATATCTGACATTTTATCATTACATATCTCCCTGCTGGATCTATTATTTCCTCTTCTATTTTAATTGGTACATTTTTACTGATTAATATAGCTACTCCTCTAGCTTTTGAATTATATGACACTGCTGTTACATGTCCTACCCAATCTCTCTTTAATTTCTTGTGCTCCATTTCAGTTAAATGTGTTTCTTGCACGAATGCTATATCAATTTTTTCTTTTTTCAGTAAATTTAGCAGCTTCTTCCTTTTGATTTGGTTATGTATTCCGTTAATATTTAAAGTCATATAGTTCAATGTAGTCATTTCATACTTTGTTTATCTTTCCTTTCTGTTTCCTCATCATCACCTTTCCTTCTTATCCATTTCTGCTTACTTGTTTTGAACACTTTATAAGACAACATTTCTAAAACATCAAACATTTCCCTTATTCTCCTATCTAAAATTTCTTTAATCCCACTATCCCCTCCCCTTCCTGAGTTGCCCTTTATCCCTTGTCGGGCAACCACATCTCCCCTCTCCATTTGGATTTGCGAATTCACTCGCAAGCGTCAACTGATTTCGCAGTGACCGTAACTCCTCCCCACCCAGCCCCCCCAAGAAAAGATTTCAATTTTCATATATAACAAAGGTCACTCTCTTAATTCCCTCCTTACTTCCTCTCTTTCCTTTCTTTCCCTTATTAATTATCTATACTCTGTATATTTTCATTTGAATATGCATACATTCATGTACACACATATATACATACACACACACACATATATATACATATATATATATATATATATATATATTTATATATATAGTTCGTGGTCATTTTTGCTCTCGTTACATGTCTTCATCTCTCTGTCTGTCTTGTAGTTGTTCTGCAAATTTTCGTGCTTCCTCCGGATCCGAGAATAGTCTGTTTTGCTGCCCTGGAATAACTATTTTAAGTACCGCTGGGTACTTTAGCATAAATTTATATCCTTTTTTCCATAGGATCGCTTTTGCTGTATTAAACTCCTTTCTCTTCTTCAGGAGTTCAAAACTCATGTCTGGATAGAAATAAATTTTTTGACCTTTGTATTCCAGTGGCTTTTTGTCTTCTCTTATTTTCTTCATTGCTTTCTCCAATATATTTTCTCTCGTATATTTTAGGAATTTTACTAAAATGGATCTTGGTTTTTGTTGTGGCTGTGGTTTCGGGGCTAATGTTCTATGTGCCCTTTCTATTTCCATTTCTTCCTGTAATTCTGGTCTTCCTAGGACCCTGGGGATCCAATCTTTTATAAATTCTCTCATATTCTTGCCTTCTTCATCTTCCTTAATGCCCACTATCTTTATATTATTTCTTCTATTATAATTTTCCATTATATCTCTCTTCTGAGCTAACAGCTCTTGTGTCTCTTTAACTTTTTTATTAGATTCTTCTAATTTCTTTTTTAAGTCCTCTACTTCCATTTCTATGGCTGTTTCTCATTCTTCCACCTTGTCCACTCTTTTTCCTATATCTGACATGACCATCTCTATTCTATTCATTTTTTCTTCTGCACTTTTAATTTTTCTTTTTATTTCACTAAATTCTTGTAATTGCCATTCTTTTACTGATTCCATATATTCTTTAAAAAAAAAATATCCATTGTCTTGCCTTTCCCTTCTTCCATTTCTCTATGTTCTTCTTCTTCTTCTTCCTCTGGGTTGGTCATCTGTTGTTTCCTTGTTTTCTTTTTACTCGCTTCTTTCTTGTTCTCTTTATTTTCTATGTTCTCTTCCTGTTGTTGTGTTGCAGCTGTCATTCTCAGCTGTGGAGATCGACTCTTCAGCTGGTCCCCCCTCCCGTCAGTGTTTTTTTTTTCATGCGCATAGCGCATGCATGAGGAGTCACGCATGCGTGGTTGCGCACTTTTACTTGGCTCCGTGAGCCATTTTTGTATTCCTGCGCTCGGGACTTCCACTGACCTTAGGGAGTGGGCTTCTCTCTCCACGGCGGGCCTCCTCGGACAGGTAAGGCCTTCAGCTTCTTCTTCCGACGTTCTTTCTTCTTCTCTTCTTCCCGTTGCTTTCGACTTTTCTTTCTTCGCTGCCATTTTCTTCCCACCTTTACTTTCACTTTGTTTTAATTTTTATGTTTGTGCCTTTGTGTTTTGTGTGTTTTTTAAAAACTTTTCCGGAGAGGGCTTGAGTTCCCTGGCCGGCCACTACTCCATCACGTGACTCCCCAAAGTGTCCGTTTTTAAGGCACTTCTGGCACCTGGCTTTTCTTGCTGGGCTCTGGGACCTGCTGTGCTTGTCCCTCCCACAGAAATACATTTTGGTTTCGCAGGGGGCAGTGTAGCAGCAGCCGACAGGCCGTCAGTATCTCGGGGGGGTGGTAGGGTAGAAGGGCACTCTACTCACATCAGAATGTGGGGTCCAATCCCTAGAGAGCTCGTTTGATTTTAAGGCTGCATCCTCCATTGTGATTGCAATCCGGGCCACGTCCTCTAGTTTTTCTACCCCTTGTTCGAGCAAGCGCAGCCTCACTTCGTTCGATCGGAGCTCGGCCACATAAGCATCCCGGACGAGATCGTGTGTGATCTCAGTAGCAGTTTTGTCCACACAGTTACAGTCGTTACCCAACGCCTTGACTACTTGTAAATATGCCCTGCTGGACTCGCCGGGCTGTTGCTTCCTCGACGCAAGCACAAGCCGGGCATGAACTCTGTTCATTGGTTGATCGTACAGTTCTTTCAGTACCTTTATGGTCTCATCCTGGATGTTCTCGTAGACTCTCAAGGACACCATAGGCAGCAATGCTGTTAGACGCTGGTTATCCTCCTCCACCTCAATGAGCTTTAGGAAGTTTTCAAAGTTCATCAGCCAGAACATAAAGGCTTTGAAGGCTGTAGCTGACTGCAAATCGATGTCAAGTTTTTCTGGCCGAGTCAGACACTCCATCCCTTTTTAAAAAAAATTCTTTTTGCTAATAAAATTGTAGAACTCGTCGAAAGAACAAAAGACTTGTTGATCCAAACCAAGGCTTTTATTAGCAAAAGACAAGAGCTCTTCACAGGTGCCCGACCAGTCCGGAATGATACGAACTGGCTCGGGACACAACCCTTTAAGGCCCAGACAGTAGGTGTGGCTAAGCTCTCAGCCAATCGCTGTAAGCACAGTCATTACACTCTAGATACTGTAACTATATACATTGGTGATAGGTCTGTACTATCACACGGTCTACGGTGAAAAGTTCATCTATATCCAAAGTGAAAGTCTGGACTGCAGCAGGACCTTGTATGGACCTTCGTACGGGCGTTGTAAAGGTGTCGTATGTGGGCCACGCCAAACAAATATGAATTCTGCCAAATCCAACTCTTTGGGATGATGTGTCGGCCGAACGCCATGATGCAAGGGAATCGGGGGGGGGGGGGGCTAGCAAGGATAGTTTCTTACAGAGATCTGCTAAAAGGTTCGCATACTCAGATGTGACGTTGGGCTCCGGGCCAAAGAACTCACCGGACAGCGAGAGCGGTGCGCCATAGATCAGTTCCACAGAAAACGCTTGTAGGTCCTCCTTGGATGCTGTTTTGATGCCGACAAGGACCCAGGGCAGTTCTTCTGCCCAGCCTGGGCCGGTGAGGCAAGCCATGAGGGTGGATTTCATATGACGATTAAACCTCTCCACCAAACCATTTCCTTGCAGGTGGTAGGCTGTGGTGTGGTGGAGTTTAACCCCCAGGAGGTTTGCCAGCTGAGCCCAGAGCACAGAGGTGAACTGGGCACCTCTGTCACTGGTGATGTGCACCGGGACTCTGAACCTAGCGATCCAATGGTTGACTAGGTTCCTGGCGCATGTCGCTGTGGTAGCCTCTTTGATGGGACGGCCTCTGGCCATCTTGTGGTCCGATCAATCATTGTGAGAAGGTAGCGCGCTTCTCTGGACACCGGCAGGGGGCCTATGATGTCAACATAAATGTGCTGAAATCTCCGCACCGCCAGGTCAAATTGCTGGATTGGGGCCTGGCACCTTGTGCAGTTCCTTGCCATCTCAGCCACCTCCTTTTTGAGCCTGGGCCACACAAACCACTCTGCCACCATTCGGACCGAAGTCTTCACCGAGGGGTGGGCTAGGTCATGAACTAAGCTGAAAACCTTCGACCTCCACTGCAGTGGGACTACCGGACACAATGAGCCAGTGGAGACGTTGCAGAGCAGCGTATCCATGCTGTTGGGCAACTGAATGTCCTAGAGCTTGAGGCCAGAGATGGCGGTCTGGAGAGCCTGCGTCTCTGTGACCAGCTTCTGGGCCTGTGCTAACTGTGTGTAGTCAAGGCCATGGGCGAGAGCGTTGATCGCCGGATGAGAGAGTGCATCCACCACGACATTGTCTTTGCCTGGCATGTGCCTGATGTCGGTGGTGAACTCCAACACATAGGAGATGTGGCGTTGCTGATGAGCCGACCACAGATCTTTGGCCATCACGAGTGCCTGTGTGAGGGGTTGTGGTCTGTGAACACCATGAAAGGCCTGCCCTCCAGAAAGTATAGAAAGTGCCAGATGGCCAGGTACAGCACCAAATGCTCCCGGTCGAAAGCGCTGTACTTGAGCTCTGGCGGCCACAGCTGTTTGCTAAAGAAGGCCAGCGGGCGCCACTGTCCGTTGAGCCACTCCTCGAGTACACCCGCTACTGCCATAACTGAGGCGTCCACCGAGAGCACCGTGTATGCCTCAGGGCATGGGTGCACCAATAGAGTTGCGTTGGCGAGGGCCTCCTTCATTGCGGCAAAAGTGGTCTCTGCCTCCTCCAACCAGGTCAGGACTTTCTCCTTTTGTGGCAATCAACGTGAACAGCAGTCGCATGGTGCGGACATTGCGGGGATGAACCGATGATAAAAATTCACCATCCCCACGAACTCCTGTAGGTCCTTGAGGGTGGTTGGCTTGGGGAACCGCTGGACAGCCGCAACCTTCTCTGGTGCCGAGGCAGCACCTGCTGCCAAGATGGTGTGTGCCAGGAACTGCAGTGTCTGCTTGCTGAACTGGCACTTGGCCACGCTGACCGTGAGGCCAAATTCCGCCAGTCGGGCAAACGGTAAGGAGGTGGGTCTTGTGCTCTTCACAGTTGCAGCTGGTGATAAGGATATCATCCAGGTTGATAAACACAAAAGTCCAAGTTCCTACCCTCTGTGTCCATGAGGCACTGAAAAGTCTGGGCAGTGTTCTTGAGGCCAAAAGGTATACACAGTTTTCAAAGAGGCCAAAGGGGGTGATGATCGCCATCTTGCCGATGTCCTTGGAGTGGACCGGTATCTGATGATACCCCCGCACCAGATCGACCTTGGAGAAGACTTGCGTGCCATAGAGATTGGCCGAGAAGTCTTGAATGTGTGAAACCGGGTACCTGTCCGGTGTGGTCGCATCGTTCAAATGCCAGTAATCATCATAGTGTCTCCAGCCTCCAGAGGATTTGGGGACCATGTGGAGAGGGGATGCCCAGGTACTGTCTGAGCGACGGACAATCCTCAACTCCTGCAGCTGGGAAAACTCCTGCTGCAGCTTCTCGGGTGGAAATTGTCTGGGCTTGGCATGCAGCGGGGTGCCCTGCATGGAGATACAGTGGTATACCCCATGCTGGGGTAAAGTGGCGCTGAATCGTGGTTGAAGGATGGCGGGGAACTCCTGGAGTATGTTCAAATACTCATCCCTGCAAGTGGTGATGGCGGCGATCTCGGGCCTGCAGGCTTTCGTGGTGTCCAGGCGCACTGAATGGAAGGTGCGAGCGTTGACCAGCCTATTGCCCTTCATGTCGACCAACAGTCCGTGTGCCCTCAGGAAGTCGGCCCCTAACAATGCAGTACCCACTGAGGCTAATACAAACTTCCAGCGGAATTTCTCTTTCCTGATCTGGATCTGCGCCCTGCGGGTACCGAAGGTCTTGATGGTGGAACCGTTGGCTGCCCGCAGGGTGGGACCACGAGATCGGGTGCATGTCTCAAGGGCGGTGGGGGGGAAGGACGCTCAGCTCCGCTCCTGTGTCCACCAGGAAACGTTGGCCAGTGAACTTGTCGGTAACGTGAAGAAGGCTGTCCACATGGCCAGTCGTCGCAGCCAGGTTGTTTCCCCTGGTAGTCACATGGTTGTTGGCACTTATGAGCTTGCGCTCCCCAGCGCTGATGGTAAAAGCACCAGGTGGAATGGTGCACCTCCGGCTTTGCTTGGGGGAATGTTGCGGCCGGCTGGTTCTTGGTCGTTCAACCTGACTGAGGGCTGCTTCATTCTCCCTCTTGGTGCACCAGAGGGTGTCCGCTTGGGCTCCGATTCGGCATTGATCCATGAAGTCCTCATCTCCCAGGAGTAGTTGGATGTCCCTGGGCATCTGCTCGAGAAAGATTTAACGGAATAGGAAACAAGGTTTGTGATCCTTCACCAGTGCCAGCATCTTGTCTATTTGGGCCGAGGGTGTGTGGTCCCCAAGCCCGTCGAGATGCAGGAACCTGGAGGCACGCTGCTGAGGGGAGAGCCCAAAAGTGCAAAGGAGCAGGTTCTCGAGGGCAGGATATTTACCCTCGGCCGGTGGGTTATGTATTAGATCATCCATCCTGGCTGCTGTTTCTTTGTCCAGCACGCTCACAACATGGTAGAACATTGTGGCATCTGCTGAAATGTTCTTCAGTTGAAACTGCGCCTCTGCCTACCCAAACCACGTACATAGGCGTTGAGTCCAGAAGGGGGGCAGTTCGATGGCAACGGCGTTGATCTCTGCTAGATCCATGTTATTGAGACCAGAGAGGTGTCTGAGCTCAACGGGGTCACCTATGTAGTGCTGGACACAGCCAAGAAAGACTCAGCCACCACACTGAAAGTCGTTAATGACTGTTTTTATTCAAATTCAGCGCGCGCCCCTTTAAAGGCAGCATGAGCTCAGTTATCTCGTACATTGTGACATCATAATCGCAGGCCCAGGGACACGCTGGGCAGGAGACTTGAGGCAGGGAGAAACCCTGACAGCGCCATCTTCCCATGGGTGCCCCGCCACGAGGTGCCGGTTCGCCATGAGAGAGTGCGCCACCACAACCCCATAGATAGTAGTAGTAGTAGTTGTAATGGATCTGGGTTAATATTAATCCTTAGTTTAATGTTAAAACTATATTTCATCTACATATGGTTTAATACGTTAGTTTTGGGTGGACAGGGCTCATTTACATTCTACAGACACATGGTTCTGTGCAGCTGTCAGCTGGCTTCAGCTCAAAGATGACACATTAGCATTTTAAACACACATTGAAGTTGAAGATAAGAGATGAAAGGATTTATGATGGTTCTTGAGATATAGACATTTTGTGTCCATGTGGACAGACATCACGGAAGCATAAGTGGACAGATGCTTCTAGCACGTCCGTGTGAAAAGACATTTATGAACCTCAAAGACTGAAATTATACCATATGACATGAGATTTGCAGAAATATTGAAATCCGAGTCAAAGAAATTAGCTGAAGAAAACCTGCCATTCTGTTGAGACTCAGAACTGACCTACAGCAATATGTCTTGCAGAGGGAAGCTGCCTCTGTAACTCCTGAAATAGGGGAACACAGGATAAGTGGCTTTGAAATAAGTAAGCCCACTTCTACGTTTCTCTTTAAGATAAAGAGGGCAGTTTCAAAGTTTGGAACACATATTCCAAAACTCTTCATTTAAGAGAAGTAAACAGACTCCAGAACTCTTAGGCAAGAGGGAGTTTGTGAAATTACTCATATGAAGGAAAATCTCTCTGAAGGATAACTCATTGAAAGAATTGTGAGCTTAAAGTGTCCTTAAGATATGATGTTTAAAAGCATTTTGTAGTGTGCGCATTATCTCAAAGTGTGGAAAGAATGGCAAACACTCGAAGTCAAAGACTGATTTTTTGCACTGGCAGCTCTGCTAATATTCTCTTCCTGCTGCTGATGACAGGGGTGGTGTCACAGCAGCCTCGGTCTCAGATTGGTCAGCGTTCCCACTGTTGCTCATTGCTTCCCGCCATGCGGGTTGTCACCTGGGATGAAGGTCGTTAGCCCCCGTGGGATCTGCGCAGTCACCGTGTTTGTCAGCCATCTTGTGTACAGGTCATGTCCTGGTTAGCGGGCCATTACACAACTGCCCCGCCTACTTCTGCATTGCGGGGGCTGAGGGGAGACCAGTTGGCTAATGTCCAGATGTGCTGGTTGGAGGTGGTCAATAATGAAAGTCTCTTCTTTACTGCCAATATCCAGCACACATGTCGACCTGCTGCGCCTGACTACTTTGAACAGCCCCTCAAATGGCCATTGCAGAGGTGTCTGGTGTGTCCCCGAACTGAAAATTTAAGACATTCAAGCAAGACCAAAATAATGCTGAAGTTTTAAAAGTTGACTTTCAGAGTTTGGGACTAACACAAACAAACACACTATTATGAGCCCATAGGACCCCAAAACCCAGCAGCAATAGAAATTCACCAAGACAAATGGTTACTGAAACAAAAGTTGTTTTTAATTTTCTTTAAACATAAAAACAGGACTTATTACTGTTAACTTAACCCCCTTCTAATTTTAAGCTCACGTGTATGTAATGTGTATATATTCAGGAAACTAATTGCTTTAATAGTCCAATCATTCACTTCTGCAAGTTCACTGGTATCAGGCAATTCTTATATACTGTGCACAGAATTTAATATTTATGAATTTTCACCAGGCTCTAGTGCTTAAAGGTAAATAGTTATTGCTCAGGAAGGTTCTTGTTGGTTTCAGAGAGATATTTTTTGCTCGTTGGACACACACAAACTGATTTCCTCTGATGAGTAACTTCAAGCTTAACTCAGAACTCACAACCTGTCTTCAAAGTGGAGTTTTCAACAACCTGCCAGTTTGCTGTGATGCAGCCTCAAAAACTACTGCAGAACTCATCTCTCTCTCTCTAAGAAAAATCTTGTTTGATCTTTCCTCTCTCTCTGCTTGTAAAAACCAAACCTTCTTGCAGGGCTCCAAACCTAATCCTTGAAAGATCTTATCAGCCTTGGCCTGTACATTGTTCCATCTTACATTTTAAATGAGACATGTTTTGTTACTCTGTGAAGTGACCTACACTGAAACCCCATAATCTATCTTTTTAAAAGACATATAAAATATAACAACACACAATTGATATTTGTGCTTAGCAAGGTTAAATTTAAAGTTTAAGTTAGATAAGAAATTATTTTGAATTTACCATTGCTGTTCCTTTGTTAACGTTTCTTTAGTCCCTAACAAAATTGAGAGGGTTGTTAATTCGTGAAAAAAATTGAGGGCTTATCCCAGATAAAAACCAAAGATTTGAGCTTACTGAGAGCTTATTTGATTGATTAGGTTAAAAGTCTTTTTGAAAGCCAATTAAAAGGCTTGTTTGTGTGGAAACAAAACAGCAATGGGTTTTTATAAATGTTTGGCATCACCAAACTGTGTAGATTTAAAAGTGCAGCTGATTATGTTGTAAGTCCCAAAACTAAGTGTGGGCCAAGTTAAACTTTCCAAATGGATATTAAGTAGTTTTGGAATCCCCAAACTTTGCAGATCTGAATAGGGGAAAAAAGAAGTTATTGCTTATTGCTACAGTTGGAACTTATAGAGGTAAAATGGTCGATTAAAAAAAAGTGATTCAGAAAATTATAGCTGAACACTATGTAAAAGAAGATTTTTTGGGCAGGAGAAGTTAAAATAATTACGAGAATAAATCTCTTGTGCAGCAGTTAAAGCCGAGAGAGATGGAGTTTTTTAAAAAATTAGAATTGCATGAGAGAGGCAGTTTGAGGTAGAGAAAGAGAAAAACTAATAGACAACATGAGCTAGTTATAAAAAATTAAATGTGAGAGGAAAAAAGTTTGGTGACTGAACCAGTTTGAAACCCTGGCAAATTTCTACAGAGGTGTGGTGGCAAGTATGCTGACCATCTGCATCATGGTCTGGTCTAGGGACACCAATAGCCTGAATGTGTCATCACAGACAAAACCCTCCCCACCACTGAGAACATGGAACACTGCCATCAGAGAGTTGCAGCAATCATCAAGAATGCACACTACCCAGCACATACTCTGTTCTCACTGCTGCCATCAGGAAGAAGGTAGAGGTGCCACAAGACTCGCACTACTAGTTACAGGAACAGCTGCTACCCCTCCATCATCAGACTCTTCAGTAACAAACTCAATCATTTAATTTTTTTTCCTCTCTCTGGCAGTTTATTTTTCTTTATTTGTTTTCATGTGTACGTTGTGTAGTTTTTATTTTACATGACAAATAAGTGGTAATTCTCAAGATGGTATGTGATGCCGTGTATGTACAGTACTCTAACAATAAATCTGATCTGAATTTGAAGATTCATGAAGTCATGTAACAGCTTTGGCTGGACCACATTTGGAACAATGTGCGATGGAGGCTGGTACAATGGAGATATTTAAAAGACTCTTAGTCAAGAAAAATATGGGTGTACACTAGGAAAAGTTTAGATTATTGAGTAGGTTTATATAGGTCAGAACAACACTTTGGGCTGAAGGCCCTGTGCTGTAATGTTCTGTTAGAGGTAAACAGGAAAATCTGCAGATGCTGGGATCTGGTGCAGTGCACAAAAGTACTATACAAGATTGTAGTCAGTACAATCCTTTTTTTTACATTTCATCAGTCATGGATCTCTGTTTTCTTCGGTGTGCCTATGTCCTGAAATTTGTCAGTTTTATTTTTTGTTTAACACAATTCCAAGCTTTTAGTTGTTGAATATAGATTATGTCTGCCATCCTTGTCTTCATGGTGGAGATTACAGGTTTGGAAGATTCTGTGCCAAAGGCTTATCAAATAACTGCCATGTGTTTTGCAGATTTCACACATCATGTTCATTGTACCTGAACTGGAGGGAATGAATATTTTCAGTGGATGATTGAATGTTAATCAAACATTTGCTGTGAACCAGGGATTGCTGATTGTGGGTGAGTTTGCATCAGTGGTGACACCACCCTGATGTAAATGATGAAGAATTGAGATAATCATACCATTAATTATCATGGCGAGTTAGTTAAACTTACTCTTGTGCAGAATGTCATGCCCTGGTACCTCTGATGGAAGAAAATTATTTGACACTTAGCACAGAAGCAGGTCCTTTGGCTCAGTGAGTCTACACCAACCTCCCACATTAAATATAGACTAAGCTAATTTAATTTTCTCAGCATTATCATCAACACACTCCCACCCAACCCCACTCACAATTCTACCACTTGTTTCAGGAACTTCTTAATTTGCTGACAAGTTAGGAATGCAATCGAACGTCGTTCGATCAACGTGCTCAGCTCTCTGATCCTGTAATGGAAGACACTTCATTGGTGAATGAGTAGGAGATAATAGGACTCAGGATGACTCTCAGCACTTCTGCTTTGCTGTCCTGGAGCAGAAATGATTTCATAGCCTACTACTATCTTCCTCTGTCCCAAGTATGACCACCCAGTGGAGCATTTGCAGGGTTATATCAGGGTTCTTTCATGTTTTACTCAGTCAACTGCTACTGCGATGTCAGGTCAGTCACTCAGCTCATCTGTGGAATTTAGCTGTTCGGGCCATGCTGCATCTGGGGAGTAAGTCTTCAGTTCTGAAGCTGGAACGTCCTTCACCTTATCCAGTGCTCCCACATGGAGTGAATCAAAAAGCCTGAAAATTGACCTATGATTGTGGGCATCTCAGGAGGAAGCTAGGATTGATCATCCAATCACTACTATTGGCTAAACATGGATTACAAATGGTTCACCAATATCTTTAGCACTCACATGCTAGGCCCCATCATAAAAGATAGGGACCTAAAAACTGTTTTCTCCCTGGAGGGCATAGATTAAAGGTGAGAGGGGAAAGATTTAAAAGGGACCTGAGGGGCACCTTCTTCAGGGGCCAGTGGGTATGTGGAACAAGCTGCTAGAATAAGTGGTAGAGGGAGTATAGTTGCAACATTTAAGATGTACTGTATTTCTATGACAGGTATGTGAATTGGAAAGATTAAAAAGGATATGGCCAAATGCAAGCAAGTGACTCAGGCCAACAACTGAGTCAGCATAGACAAGTTGAGCTGAACGGTTTGTTTCTGTGCTATAAAACTTTGACTTCCCATTACCTATTAGATTGTCCAAAACTGTTAGACAACACAGCTTTGATCTGATATACTGGTTGTGGGATGAATCACCTCAGTCAATGCATTAACTTTTAACTGCTCAGCTTGCACATAATTCTGTACTGCAGCATCTCATTTTTAGGAAGAGCTAGGGCTGCTCCCTCCTGAATCTGACTTCTCAATATTGACAGAGCCATGAGTTTACAAGTCATGCTGGTGTACATTTCAATAGAAATGCCATAACTCAAGGCACACTTCCATAACTGTACATTAAAACCCACATTAGCATATTCCCACAAATAACAGGAAAAATTTTCCTTACTTCCTCTTCATGTTGTAGTAAATAATCATTCAAGCTTTGGTTTGATATGAAGTTGTCCCATTTGTGGTTATTTAGAGTGTTTACATAGTTGTCAAAGAGTTGACACAGTGCCAGACAGGAGATTGGTCGACAAGATTGGAATGCCTGGAATGGGGTGCAACTTCTGAAATCCATTGAAAATTGGATGAATCAGAGGAAATAAAAAGGAAATTGTACACAAACAAGTATGAAGGGAACAAGTGCAGATCCTGAGGGATCTGTGCCAAGGTCAGTGCAGTTTGCAGTAAACACAATTATTTAGAAAGCATGACAAAAAGCATTTTTTAACTTTCAGAATTGGTAAAGTGTGAACAAGTGACAGTTTTAACAAACTAAAAATATCTGCAGGAAAAGGATGAAGCTGAAGGAGATTTTCTTCATAATCCGTGCTGCAAAAAGCTGCACATTTAATTCTCACCCCTTTTAGAAGTGAACTCCTTCCATTTCCTTTTTCACAATTCAGAAAGGAATGGGTTCACATCCCAACTTGAGAATGCACAAACTCCTCGTCCAGTGTAACGAGAGTGTGGCAACCCTGGAACGCATCTTTCATTTGGGACGTTAAATTGTGTTCCTATCAAATCTCGAGGACTTTAAATATCTCAAGATGTTGTTATCAAGAGCAGAGGAGTGATCCTTGGCATCCATCAATTACTTGAAGGAATTATCTGGTCATCATTACACAATTTGTGATCTTTCAAGATACAAATGGGCTGATGTGGTCTTTCCATCACCTATGACAATGATTCAAAAGGATCCCTTAGTTGTCAACTGCTTTAAGAGTAAAATAGAAAATGCTGTTCTATGATTTCAAGATTTAAGAGAAAATTGGATAGTTACATATTTCTCTCTCATATTTAATAAACAAATTAAAACTTTGGGTAGAGAGGGAAAACACAGATATGAAATAGCAGACATGTCAAAAAAAAAATCAAATTTGTCATCAATCATTCACCTCAAGTTTTCATTCTGTTTCTCCAGCAATGTTGCTTGACCAGGATATAAAACATAAAAGCACAGAAACAGGCCTTTCGACCCATATAGTCCTTGTTGAGCTATTCTGCCTCGTCCCATCAACTTGAGAAAATCCTATCACAACAGCATGGTTTGTGTAGTGGTTTCACGACACCATTACAGCACCAGCAACCCAGGTTTGTATCACTGCTGTCTGTAAGGAGTTTGTATGTTTTCTCCATGTCTGCGTGAGTTTTTCCCAGGTCCTCCCACCTTCCAAAATGTTGGTTAATTTGGGTGTAATTAGGCAGCATGGTTTAAACGGCTGGAATCAGCTTCTACTGTGCTGTAAATAAAACTTAATCAGGGTTCAATAGCCAGCTAAGTTAAGGGACCACATTGGAACCAAGGCCAGTTGAAAGTAATGGCATTAAATTTAAAGAGATACCGGTTTAACTTTCAGAAATCTTCATCCTGTATTATCTTTAAACAGGTGCTCTCACATGATAAGGTAACTGCACAGATGTAGTATCTGAGTTAATGTTGTAGTTAATCAAAATACAAATTCAATTCTTGATTGTCACTCTGAACATCTGCATTCCAGAGTGTCATCAAATAATTTAATTTCTCTGCCAAATTCTTTAAAACAATGAGATCCAATGAGTGTCCTCAGAATAATGGGGGAAAAAAGCAGCCAAAGTGCTTAGAATAAGTTACAAGATTTCAATTTGTCTGGAGTGACAGAAAATTGACACACAAGGACTCCTGGACATACAATGAAAAAATATATTTTCTCTTTGCTGAACATGCAATTCCAGAGTTTATTCACATCCCAGGGCATGGAATGTGCTATGAAGTGATCCTGGATACAGAATCAAACCAAGGAATTATCATGTCCTCAGGTGATGTGGTGCGTTTGGTCGATGTTTCCACCCACAGTTCCTCCATCTTCAGTTTTCACATTAACTCCATGTTTAAGCAAATCACCATTGCCAATCTCTCCAGTGGACAAGCATTGGAAAGACCTGTCAGTCAAAGCCAGCGATATTAATACTGAAAGCTTCGTTTGGTTTGAATGTCATCGAGAATCTGCTGAAGCTCTTCGTCCTCAAACCGACCTTCCAAACTGGAATTCAAGGAATGGAGAGAGCGGGGAGGGGCGGAGGTGGATGGGGGTGGGAAAAAAAACTGGTGTAAATATATTACTACTTTTCTATAGCCAAGTCAAACAAGACCAATCCATTTAATACTAAGAAAGCCCCACACCCTGAGTTATCACATCCAACAAATGTCATGAATCAGTGTAGATGTCCAGTGTAGATCCAAGACACTGCAAATGTTAGAAATTTAAATAGAAAAGAGTGCCATGGTTGGCTTAGTGGCTTGCACAATGCCTTTAGTGAGCCAGTGATCAGGTTCAGTCTGGGATTCAAGTCCTGTGCTATCTGTAATGTGTTTGTACATTCTCCCTGTGTCTGTGTGGGTTTTCCCCAGTTTCCTCCCACCGTTCTAAATGTTCTGGGGGTGCAGGCTAATGGGGTGTAAATTGGGCAGCATGGACTCGTGGGGCAAAATGGCCCGCTACCGTGCTGTGTCTAAATTTTAAAAATTTAATTTACTTTCCATTGATTTTGCCTGACCTGCTGAGTATTTTGGGCTTTTTTTTTTATAGTTCACATCTTCAACATCTCTGCAAAAGTTAATGAAACATGAAGGGTCAAAAATGATATATGCTTTAAAATGCAAGATTGGGATAATTAATCATGACCATGGTGAGTTCAGTTCCCTTAAGGGGGACTGGTCACAGTAGAACATCCAGTAATCACAACAAGGGAACAGAAAGGATTAGGGGTATGAACAATCTGAAATATTTTCCACAATTCACTGCAACTTGATTAAATAGGCCTCTTAAGAATTATTGAGGACCCCAATTATCCATCACTCATAAGGAAGGAGGTACAGGAACATCAAAATCAGGACTGCCAAACTTGGAAATAATTTCTTTCCCCAGACTGTGATATTGATGAACAGTATCTTCTATAAATGAAACAAGTAAATTATTCCAAAATATTTATTATCTTTATGTATATACTGTATGCGATTTGTATATGTGTGCACCGTTGTCCAGAGAAACGCTGTTTCATCTGGTTGTATATGTACAGTCAGATGATTATGAACTTGAACTATTACTTTGCTTTACAATTCTTAATGTAAATACAAAAATGTAATCCACGTATAAATATATATACATATATTTTATACAAACAAAAATGCTTGGAGGTGCTTGCAAAGATTAAAACCTTGTGTTTTTGATTCTTTTGTTAATTTTGTGCCTATCCCTTTAAGAAAAATTATAGTTTGTAGTGTTGTCATAGTTACGATGTCATAATGACTATGACATCATATGTTGTAAGAGAATTATGGAGGAGACACAAGCTCAAGATACATTTCTTTGAATTCGTCTTATTTCATCTTATTTTGTTTACTTTTTTAATATCTGTTTAAAGTTGAATATTGTTATCATTATACAGTATGCTTTGTTTACTCATCTTTATGAAAATCTCAATGTGAAGTTATGCAAAATGTTTATTTCTTTTATCAAGAATTTAAAGCTACCTACAGCTGCAACTATGAAGTTTGATTTATTGGATTAATAAGATGGTAATTTGGAATATTGATGCTCACGATTCCAAGAAGATAGCGTGTTTTGAAATTGGGAAATATTAGAACTTGGAAAGTGTCATCTATATTCTTATTCAAAGGAAATATGATTGTGAACTTTGTTTGGAAAAAGGTATAAAATTTGTCTGAAAGAACTCAATTTGTTAAAAAGCATTTAAACTTAAAAAAGTCTAGTTTTCTGTGAGAATCTGTTAGAATATTACAGAAGTCTCTATGAGAACATGTCTGTCTGACTGCAGACACCTGTAACCTTGGAGAAATATGTTAAAGAGCTACCAGCCAGAATCTGGCAGTAAGCCCAGAAAATATTTTGAAAAATTGTAAACAACTGCAGAATTGAGGCAAGCCAGCCAGAGAAATCCTCTTAAAGGGACCACGCACAAATACAAATTTGTTTACAGTTCTGAGGAACCAGGTTAAGCCAGAAAACAGGCTGCAGTGTGAAGAATCCAAGATGGAGAAGAAGTTGAGCTAAATACCTCAAGCAAACAGCCCCTCTCAAAGAGTCAATTGGTTGTGAGTTGAGCCAGCAAGGCAAATCGACAACGCTTGGCAGGAGATTTGGCCAACCACCATTGAAGAAGCGGCTTTAACTACCAAGTAAGAAGACGACTCCAATAAGGCACTGCATGCCTCATTAGCTGACTTAAAGGTTAGTGGAACTGAAACAGATGAATGTATGTTGCAAAGCCCCAGTGGTGCTGCATTGAGCAAATTGCTGAAGATAGAGACTCAATCAGTGGTGCCTGAAAGTTCAGATCTGAATCCTTGGTTATGAACATAGGAAGAGCTTCAAAGTCATCTAGACCAAGTACAGCTTTGCGTGCTTCAAGCATATCAGGTATGCATACTAAGGCGCAAGCAGACTTGGCTTCTATCTATACACAACGTGAGTGGTTGGAGAAAAGACATGCTCAAGAAGATATGGGAGCTATAATGAACAATCAGCAATTATGGCAAGAAATTGAAATGAAGATTCAGCAAGAATAAAAAGGATAATTGAAGAGAGAAAAGAAAAAAACTAGACCTCAAGGAACAATATGCTATGAAGATGGCCAAAGAAAAAGCATTAGCTCAGGGTTCTGCAAGATCTATCACTCAAAGTGAGCACCCGAAGGGCTAGCACCTAACATTCCAGCAGATCAATGGGTACTGCAGCCATAAGAAACGAGTATACTAAAGCAAGGAGCCATGGGTGGCACTGCTTGTGCTCATGTCAATGACCAACCCTGTGGAAAGGGCTAGCGGCATTCAATCTCTTCCAAGTGCACAATTTATGAATCTTCCCGAGAGGTGAGTATTTCAAAAAGACACAAGCATGCAAGTGGATCATACTCAACAACTTCATGTTGAAGAACCAGCAACAAACCAAGGATCTCCACTAATGCCATCGCTTATATACTAAGGATCCCCATCAATGGCATCAGTTACAACTCAAAGTCCTACACCTATGGCACCAGTTCAAGTTCCTTATGATCCATTCACAAGACAACCAGTTACAAGCCATGGAAAACAAGACAATATATAATTCATAACAAAACAATGAAATTCCTATGTTAGCACAGCAACAAGGTTCCTATGGTTTACCCAAGAAGGAAATTCCAGTTTTTAATGGAGATCCATAACAATCTGACATTCATGAAATCCTTTGAACATCACATTGAAAGTAATACTAAAAACACTAGATCGTCTGAATTACCTGGAATAGTATACTGGTGGACAGGTGAAGGTGAAGGAAAAGTTGCTAATACATGGATCCAGACCGACAAAATGACAAAAGAATTATTGTATCATCATTATGGGGATGTACATAAAATCGCAAGGGCAACATCGACAAGATTCTTTCTTGGTCAGTAATAAAATCAGAGGAACAAAGGCTTTACAAGCATATGCACTCTTTCTGAGAGGATGTTGTAATGCAATGGGAAGTAGTGTACATTTGAAATAGCTGAATTTGCTTGATAATTTGTTGATTATTGTCAAAACAGAAGGAATTATGGAGAACCAAAGTTGCAGAGCTTAAGATACTTTCTGGAAGGGACATCACTTTTGTTGATGTTGAACAAGTTTTGGAATGACATATACATGTTAACACTATACCAGTATTTGGAAATATTATTGGAACTATTGAAGTAAAGAAGTCTAAATCATCATCTTAACAGAAACCAAAGGGAAGTACCTTTGTTATTGCTGTGTCAGATACAAGCATGAGAAAGAACAAAGAAACAAAAGAAAAAGATCAGATTGTACAGGAAAGGTGTTTGAATTGTAAAGATAAAAAAGGGAGCTTCATACTGAAGACTTATACATTTCTTGATCCAGGAAGTACCTCATCATTTTGTACTCTTGAATTGATGAATAAACTTAATCTCATGGTAAAAGATAACAAATCTTGTTGAAGACAATGAATTAAGAAAGTTACATGTAGTTTCAAGTTTACAGATTGCTGGATTGAATAGCGATGAATTTTGCAATCTTCCAGTATATATACTCAGAAGACTATGCGTGTGAATAAGGTGAATATTCCCTATCAGGATGATATCAAACAGTGGGATCATCTAAAAGATGTTGGCTTACCCAAGATTGATACTAAAATTGAAATGTTAATTGGATTAGATGTACTAAAAGCTCTTTAACCTCTAGAAGTAATAGGGAGTCAAAATGACAGACCTTATGCCGTGAGAACATTGCTTGGATGGACAATTAAAGGACGATTAGGAAGAAAAATGAATAATGATCAGGAGTCATTTAATGTAAAGGTCAACAGAATTTCAGTTGTCAAACTTAATGATCTGTGGGAACAACAGTTTAAAATTGATTTCCCTGAATGTCTCACAGATATTCAAGAACCTTCAAAGGAGGATAAATAGACTCTGGATTTAGTTTCAAAATCTGTTAAATACGTTGATGGTCATTACTGTGTAGCTTTACCTTTGAAGAAAAGGGAAATTTTTATGCCAGATAATAAAATAATTGCAGAACAGCGTATGCTGAATTTGAAGAGAAAATTCAAAAGAAATTCTTCCTTTCATTTGGAATATATCAGTCATGTCAGATATGATAACCAAGGGTTATGTGGAAAAGGTATCAGAAGATATCTTGTAATGTACAGATGGTAGAAAATGGCATTTACCTCATCATGGAGTTATACATCCACAAAAAGAAACTACGTGCAGTATTTGATTATGGAGCATCATTTCATGGAGTTTCATTGAATTCTTAACTTTTACAAGGTCCAGGTTTAAACAGGAGTTCTGATAAGATTTTGTAAAGAGCCTTTTATATTGCTACAGATATTGAAGCGATGTTTCATCAAACGAAAGTACCATCAGAAGATCGTGATTTTCTACGATTGTTATGGTGGCCTAATGGCGATTATAGTAAAGATGTGATTGAAGACAGAATGACCGTTTGTTTATTTGGAGCAACTTTGTCACCGAGTTGTGCAAATTTTGTTCTCAGGAAATGTACTGAAGATAATGAAGAGCAATTTAGTTCTCAAGCTACAACCATCATCACAAATCATTTCTATGTTGATGATTGCGTTACTTCAGTAGTTTCAGAAAAAGAAGCAATAAAGCTTTATCGTGAGTTAAAAGAAGTCTGTAATAAAGGAGGTTTCTTCCTTATGAAATGGATGACCTGTTATTCCTGAGGCAGAAAGAGTAAAGGAGATAAAGCATCTTGACTTGGATTGTGATGTTCTACCTGTCTAAAGAATTCTAGGAGTGCCATGGTGTGTTCAATCTGATATTTTCAAATTAAAAATTGGTTTGAAAGAATGACCTTTGACAAGAAGAGGTATTCCTTCAATCTTAAAGTCAATATACGATCCTTTGGGAATATGGGCACCAATAGTATTAATAGCCAAGAAAATACTGCAAGAATTGTGCAGAAGAAAATTTGGATGGGATGAAACAATATCAGATTCCCTATTCTCTATTTCTTTCTTCTATTTATACTTGTATTAAAATGGCTACAAGAAGCAAATGAGGGAGGAGTCACATGATGGAGTAGTGGCCGGTAGGGTAAAACAAGCCCTCTCCAGAAAAAAAGTCAAGTAAAGACAAAGTTCACAAATATAAAGCATAAGAAATAGAAGATAAGTTGCAGAGACGAGAAAGAAGATGACACCCAAGAAGGAAAAAGTAAAAACAACAGGGGAAAAAAGAAGAACAGTCACCAGAAAAGAAAGAAGCCCTTACCTGCACGAAGGAACAGAGAGCCATGGTGGCGAAGAATGACTGTTATTGAAGAATGGCAATAAAGTATATATAAAGATGTAAAAACAATGTATATGTAAAGAACTGAAGAGGGAAAAGAGAAGGGAAAAAGGAAGTAAGGGGGAAAAAAAAGGGAGAGCTTTGTAATGTGTTTTAAAAAAGTGTTTTTTTTGGTGGGGGGGGAAAGAGAGAATAACCGTCACTGCAAAATCAATTGAATCTTGTGAACAAATAGAGGAGGAAATAATAGATCCACCAGGGAGGTAAGTAATGATAAAGTGTCAGATATACTCAGAATTTTGGAATTTGCTCAATATATATGCACCTAATGAAGAGGATCAAAAGTGTATGCAGGATATTTTTTTTGAAAACTGTAGATACACAAGGAAATATATTGATAGGAGGGGATTTTAACTTTAATTTGGATCCAATGTTGGATAAAACTGGACAAAAGACAAGCAAAAAGAATAAAGTAGCTAAAATTATGGTTAAATCAATGCAGGAAATGAAACATGGATATATGGAGGAGGCAGCACCCAAGAGAGAAGGAATATTCATATTATTCGAGTAGGCATAAAACATACTCGAAGATTGATATGTTTTTGTTGTCGGCCCATATTCAAGGGAGAGTTAAGAAAACTGAGTATAAAGCTAGACAACTATCTGATCATTCACCCCTGTTATTAGCAATAGAACTGGAGGACATCCCACCAAGAACATATCGATGGGGGTTAAACTCCATGCTACTTAAAAGGCAAGAGTTTAGAGAGTTTATTGAACGCCAAATTAAAACACATTTTGAAATAAACACTGAATCAGTGAAAGACAAATTTATATTATGGGACGCAATGAAAGCCTTCATTAGAGGACAGATAATAAATTATGTAACTAAGATGAAAAGGGACACTACAATCAGGAAATAGAGCAGTTGGAAAGGGAGATAGTAAGTACAGAAAAGGAACTAGTAAAAAGGGATGATATAACAAAAAAGAGAGAATTGGCAGACAAAAAAAAAAACAAAACATTACAAATGTACATGGTAGAGAAGAATATAATGAAAATAAAGCAAAAGTATTACAAACTGGGAGAAAAAAAAACATAAAATATTAGCCTGGCAACTTAAAACAGAACAAGCTAAAATAACTGTATTGGCATCAAGGAAAAAGGACAAACAAATTACAAATAACCAAATAGAGATTAATGAAAACTTTAAGGAATTTTATGAACAATTATACCAAACTGAGAACGAGGGGTAAAATGATAAAATAGAAGAGTTTTTATCTAAAATTGAACTGCCAAAATTGCAGGAAGAGGAACAAAACAAACTGATAAAACCATTTGAAATAGAGGAAGTTCAGGATATATTAAAAAAGTTGCCAAACAATGAAATGCCTGGAGAGGATGGATTCCCAATAGAATTCTATAAAACATTTAAAGAGTTATTAATTCCTCCTCTCCTGGAAGTAATGAACCAGATTGAAGAAACATAAAACTTGCCAGATTCATGTAAGACAGCAATAATTACAGTAATACCAAAGACGGGGAATGATCCATTAACACCAGCATCATATAGACCAATATCTCTACTTAACTCAGATTATAAGATAATAGCAAAATTATTAGCAAACAGATTGGCTGATTGTGTACCAAAAATAATAAAACAAGATCAAACTGGATTTATTAAGAAAAGATGAACAGTGGATAATGTCTGTAAACTTATTAATCTAATTCATGCAGTTCAAGGAAATAAGAAGCCAACTGAGGATGTTGCTTTAGATGCAGAAAAAGCCTTTGACAGAGTAGAGTGGAACTATTTATTTAAAGTATTACAGAGGTTCAATCTACCAGAAAAATATATTAATTGGATTAAAGCATTGTATAATGGACCGTTGGCAAAGGTAACAATAAATGGATATGTATCAAGCCAATTTAAATTAAGTAGGTCAACTAGACAGGGATGTCAATTATCCCCCTCATTGTTCGCCTCAGCAATAGAACCATTGTCAGAACTGATAAGAACAGAAAATAAAATAAAAGGGATAAAAATAAAGGAGGAGTACAAAATTAGCTTATTTGCAGAAGACATCATAGTATACCTAACAGAACCAGTAATATCAATAAAAGAATCACGTAAGAAATTGAAGGAGTATGGAGAAATATCGGGGTACAAGATCAACACAAATAAAAGTGAAGTGATGCCAATGAGTAATGCAGATTATACAGAATTTTTAAAAGAACAATTTTTAAAAGCACAAGCAATCCGATACCTAGGCACCAGGTTAGATAATAACTTAAGCCACTTGTACAAACTAAATTATCAGCCACTAATACAGAAATTGCAGGAAGACTTAGAACATTGGAAAGAATTACTGCTAATGTTGATAGGGAGGGTAAATTGCATTAAAATGAATGTTTTCCCAAGGATACAAAACTTATTTCAATCGTTACCAATTCCCTTAACAGAGAAATTCTTTAATGAACTAAAGAGAATAATAAGGAAATTCTTGAGGAAAGGTGAGAAACTGAGGGTAGCATTAGAGAGGTATAACCAAGGTGGTTTGCAGTTATTATAGAGCAGCACAATTAAGGTATTTATCAGATTTTTACCAGACAAGGGAAAAACCAAACTGGACTAAGATAGAACTAGATAAAATAGGGGAGAAGGTTCCGGAACATATACTTTATAAGTGGGAATGAAAAGCTGGTGCAATATCAAAGCTCACCAGTATTGCATCATTTACTTAATATATGGAAGAAGATCCACTTAAAAAGGAAAAAAATGAATTACCAAATACCAAAATTGTTATTGACACAAAACCCACTAATCCTTTTTACAATAGATAACCTTTCCTTTAGAGAATGGGAGAGAAAACAAATTAAAAGAATAGAAAATTGTTCTTTTGGGAAATAATTTATTAACATTTGAACAGTTGAAGTACAAATATGGAATAACTCATGGTACAATGTTTGCATATCATCAACTGAAAGCTTATTTAATGGATAAATTGGGAAACAGACTGAGATTATCAGAAGGAAGCAGCTTTGATTACAGACACAATGATAATTAAAAGATTTATAACAAACATGTACATTAAGCTGCAAGATAAGAAAAATGATGAAATAAGCTATAAACCCAAACAAAAATGGGAAAAGGATTTAAGCATAAAGAAAAAAAATGAAGCATGGGAAAAGTTATGTTCTGGAACTAAGAAGATTACAATAAACACAAGGATACGCATGATACAATATAATTGGTTACACAAGTTATATATCACACCTCAAAAGTTAAAAGAATGGGATCCACCATTATCAGATAGATGTTTTCGCTGTAAGAAGGAAATGGGAACAACAGTACATGCAATTTGGGCATCTGAGAAAGTGAAAAAGTTTTGGGAAGATCTAAATTACAAAAAATAACATACCAAATAATCCAGAGATCTTTCTTCTAAGTAACACAAGAAGTAAGGAATTAGGCCTCAAATTGGATAAAGCGCAAAAAAGATTTATTATGATAGCCTTCGCAGTAGCAAAAAAATGTACAATGTCAACTTGGAAAATGGAAGAGAGCCTGAGAACACAGCAATGGTACATGGAAATGAATAAATGTATTCCATTAGAAAAAAATAACAAATAATTTAAAAAATTAAGTCACATTATTTGAACAAATTTGGGAACCATACATGGAACATAACAGAGAGGGCTTGCCTCGGACCTCCACCCCCTAAAATGATAAGAAGACAAAACAACTTGATTCAGTGTGTAAAAATAGATGACACATTTTTATTGTTTAATTTTCATTGTGTGAAGTCATTATTTTATGGTTTTACTCTATGTATATGTTGAATATTTATTGGTTTTGGAGGGGGTGGGAAGGAGGGTTGGAGGGGAAAAAAGGGAGAAAATGCCACTTTGTATATTTAATGAGAAACGTTTGTATATATTTTGATTGATACGGTTCATATTTTGAAAGATAAAAAATTTATATAAACAAAGAAGCAAATTAGGAAAGAAAGATGTGACAACTTACCTGGCTATGGATTAACACTAAACCTGACCAAGTCCAGAAACTAACCAAAGAACACGGTGAACATGAATTGATCATCTTATGTGACCGTGTCAATGAAGTGGAAAACATATGCTCCAGATTCAGTGACAGTAATTTGATGCCAACGGCAGAAGTTGTTTCCTTAGAAGGCAAGAGCAGAGGACAGAATTACCATAATCTGGGCTTGGATGAATCTACAGAAAGTGGCCATCTTACAAAATTCTATTCAGAGTTGCTTTACATGGTTTTTGGGAAGGAGCTGCTTTCACGTCCCCCAAAAATTGATAGAGCTCACCGCTCTTCAATACCTAAGCCAGCTCCTGAGCAGAGCCCATGTTCGGTCATTCTTTGGCTGCATCCTTGATTAGTGAAGCTTGTCAAAGAGGGACACTCGAGTATCATGGCCAGAATATCAGGATTATTGTCCCAAAGTTAAGAAGCAGCGTGCCAAATACAGAGAAGTAATGTCAGAATTGTACAAGCGTAGTTCCAAGCATTCCTTGCTGTATCCTGTGCTTCTCCGCATTAAACTTTCTAACGGTCATAAGAATTGGTTGCACACTGTTGAAAAGGTTCGGATCCAATTAGAGCAGGGTTTCACAACCAGGAGTACGAGATAGCATTCCAGGGGGTGCGAGATAACATTTCAATTTTTTTGTTTATATTAAGGGTACTGTCCTATATATATTCAAGATAAAAATATCGATTTTTTAAAAGTCCAAATTAAAGATGGGGATGTCCTTTTTTTTCTCTATTCAATCGAATAAGATTCTCTACGAATTTTAGCACATTTCGATGCGCTGTTTCCTTTTAAATGGCATCGCCCTAAAACTTTTTTTTTATAAATCGGGACATTTAAAATGGGGGCCAAACTTCTTGTTTCATGTTTTGTAGTGAATTACATTCAATTTTTATTTCTTATTATTTATTTGTGTTATGTAAATTATTAATTAACCCTTCATTATGTCAAAGAAAAGGAAATGGAATGATGATGATGTGCAGTTTGGTTTCACTTGCACCGACCGGAACAACTGAGGATCTGCAAAAACCCCAGTGCATGCTTTGTGACATTGTCTTTTCAAACACAAATTTGAAGCCATCTAAGCTGCAGGAACACTTCCAACAACCAGCACAGTGGAGCAGATGTTACAGGCCATGATGTTGAATCATTGAAAGCTAAAGGGGCCGCTTTGATTCTCGAGCAACCCTTCCAAAATTAGGTTTTATATCTGCTGACAAACCACTGCTGATGGCTTCATACCATGTGGCGTATAAAGTAGCCAAATCCAAGAAGCCCCATACAATTGCAGAAGAGATGATAAAACCGTGTGCATTAGAAATGGCAACAATTGTTCTGGGAAAATAAGCCTCAAACAAGCTTAAATTAGTGCGTTATCAAATAATGTTACTCAGAGCCGAATTGGTGATTTGAGTTTGGACATTTTGGACCAAGTTATCGCAGATATCAGGGCTAGTCCCTTGAAAATCTCTCTCCAGTTGAGAGACTAGAGAAAATCTCTCCAATTGAGATGTTGCAAATTGCAGTCAACTCATCGCATTAGTGAGGTATGTCCATGATGGTGTCATAATGGAAAATTTCCTGTTCTGTGAAGATCTGAAAACAACTACAAAAGGAAAAGATGTCTTCCAGTGTGTGAAGGACTTCTTTGCGAAATATGACATATTATTGGTTCTGTGTGTACCGACGGTGCCCCTGTTATGCTAGGAAATAAATCAGGATTGCAAGGTACCCACTGTTTTCTTCATCGACATGCTTTGGCATCAAAAACATTGTCTTCAAAGTTGAAAAAGGTCCTTGACACTTCTGTGAAGACCATCAACTGGATTAGGGGTCGTGCTCTGAGCCACCACCTCTTCAAGTCGCTTTGTGAAGATTTTGGAGGTGAACATTCAGTTTTGGTTTTCCACACAGAAGTCCGCTGGCTGTCACGTGGGAGAGCTTTAACACACTTCTTCGAACTGCGAGAATAAGTCAAGCTTTTATGAAGGAACATGACTATGATCTGCCCAAAGAAATGGAATCAAAAGAATTCAACCAAATGCTAGCCTATTTGAGTGATATTTTCACTCGTATGAATGACCTGAGTATATGTATTCAAGGGGAAAACAAACATATTGAAATGCTGCGAAAAGTTAAATGCTTTCAAAGTTACATCTTTGGTATCGATGAGTTAAAAGAGGGAATCTTTCAAATTTTCCATCACTCGAAGAAATGGTTGATGACGATGAGTCCCTAATTCCAAGAGTGTGTGAAGAAATTGTGGATCATTTGGAAATACTATCAAAGTCATTTGATGGATATTTTGGAGGAGAACTGGAAACTCCAGAAGAATGGATTATAAATCAATACTCCTTCAATTTGGATGATATATCGGATGATGAAGAGCTGAAGGAAGATCTTATTGAATTGCGCACAAATCGCGTTCTTGAAATGTAGTTTGAAAGCAAAACTTTGGAACAGTATTGGTGTTCGGCAATGGACACGTTTCCAAGACTTTGTGAAAAAGCACTAACTGTGCTCATCCCATTCGCGACGACACACTTATGAGAGTCTGGATTTAGTGCCCTTTTGTCAATCAAGACAAAATCTAGAAATCGCTTGGGTGCACAGGCAGACATGCGGATTGATATCAGCCACAAAGTGCCACGTTTTGAAAAACTCTTAAGCAATAAACAGGAACAAAAGTCATTAAATTTAAATTGGCTTACGAACATTTGAACATTAGTTCTTTAATTTTTTTTTAAAAGAAATTTCATGCATGGATGAAATTTAAAATTTTTTGTAGGGTTTATGCAACATTTAATTTGTTGCAATATTTTTTCTTTTCCATATGTTTCATTTTTGTTTATATATTATTAAAAATTGATTCTACAAATTTGTTTTGGTCACCTTCACCTTTATTCTTAAATAAATTATTACTTTAAGGGGTGAGAGAACATATTAAAATTTTTTAGGGGTGCAGGGCAAATAAAATGTTGGGAACCACTGACCTAGAGGATCTCAGGACTATATCATGCCCAGTATGATTTTCCACCTGATGACTGAAAATGTTTGACTATTATTACTTTTAACATTTCTAACATTTATTATATATTATTTGTTGGTCAAGGAGTTTGTTTTCTTTGCCTGGCCAATTTTTAAAATCTTTTTTTGGGGTAATAAACCTACTAAGATTGTATTCATGCAAGTATTTTTGTCTTTATTCATTGAGCTATTAAATTCTAACAAGAATACTAATAAATATATTTATTTCTCTTTCAGTAATATTCGCTCAAATTTTTACTTTATCTTTCTTAATTCATTGAGCTATTAACTTTTTTTTACAAGAAATGTTAAAAGAAATCTTTGTTTTGGTTGTCGTCATAATAGAATTAATTATCATTTGGAAGAGCTGATTATATTGACATCAACAGCAATGGAGTTATTGATTACAGGTCCAGCAGGAAGATTTATTTGGGTGCAAAATAGATTGTTGAGCTTGCTTTTGAATCTTTAGTATCTGTCTAGTTTTGGGCATGGAGTGGGGGGGGGGGGGAGGTGAGAGATTGTTTTCTCAAAGAATCTGTACAAACTGACAGTGTAAAGATTTACAATTTATCACCAGTTTCACATTTTTGCCTCAATGCTGACACCTGTAGGCTAAATATTATTTGTAATAATCAACTTACATTAATTATGAAAAAATATGGATAATTCTATTAATTTCTTCAGTTGGAACAAAAAAGTTTGAATCATCCAGTTAAGAGATGAAAAAGATTTTCACATATTAAACAGTTTAAAACTACTTTTGTATTTATTTTTCAAGAAATGTATCTTCATAGTTGTGATAATTCAAGGTGGAGGGGGCAGCATTTTCATTCTTCCTTCCAGGCTAAAGCCAGGTTGGGGGGTGGGGTCTTGATTCTTATTAATCAAAATATTCCTTTTGTCCATCACAATGTCATATCAGATACAAAGCGTAGTTATGCCATTGTTTCAGGGAAATTGTATAATAAAATGGTAGATTTGCTAATATTTATGCCCCTAAGGCAGATGATGTGGTTTTTTTGATTTTTTTTTCTTCCTTACCAGGCTTGAGTTTATACTCCTTCATACTTGGTGGGAATTTTAATTGTTGGTTAGACCCTGCTTTGGATCGCTTGTATCTTAAATCTACCACATTGAGTAAATCTGCTCATTAATTCATTCTTTTTAAAAAAAAATCAGATTATGGTATTTCTGATATTTAGAGTTTTCTTTATCCAAATAGGAGAAAGTATTCCTAATTTTCACACGTTCATCGAACTTATTCGCAATTGAATATTTTCTTGATAATCAACTGATCCCACTGATTGCTCCTGTAGTTATCAGAGTATAGTAATATCAGATCAGGACCCTGTTGAATTATTTATGGCTCTTCCCGGCCTCCCTCAAATAAAAAGATAGTGATATTTCAATTTGATTTTATTATCAGATAATGTCTGTGAAAAATATGGAGCAGATAACTTTTTTTTGATACAAACACTGTCAGAAATTTCTTGTTTGATTGATTGGGATGGTTTGAAAGCTTTTCTGAGGGTGGGGGAAATTATTTCTTATACTATGAATATAAAAAGCAAAGCCAATAAAGAAAGATTAGTTAATCAAATTAAAAATTAAATTAAACTCAAATTAAAAATCCTAAGTGTTTTTTTTAAAAAAGCGAATATGCTAACTTTTAAAGAATGATATAGATTGGGCATTAAATGTTTTAAACATTTATTTTTAGAAGGGAGTTTCTCTTCCTTTGAACAACTTTCAGTTAAATATGGTCTACCAAATACACATCTTTTTTTAGTTATCTACAGATTAGAGATTTTTCACGATCTCAATTACATACATTTCCTTAGAGGACTGATAAGAATTTAATTGATGTAATTTTTAATTTATAACCTTTATGGTTCAATGTCTAACATTTATGATATATGGTTTGGAATAAGTGAAGGACTGCCACAAGGCACCAGCAAACAGGAGACCAGCCTCCCACCCCCACCGGTGGAGGAAGAGAAGCAGAGGAAACAACCCACAGGACAGTGACTACTGCAGCAGACCAATAAGGGGTTCGGAGGCTGAAGAATACACAAGTGGGCTGCTGATGACTTGAAGCGAGGAACCCATTTAGGCACGGACCTGCTGGGGACTGTGGTCAAAGGACTCACACTAAGCTGCAGACTGCTGTACACTAGCTTGAAACTGCTTGAAGGGGTACCAGGTATCAGAGCTTAGATGCGAGAGGGTGCCAAAGGCTTCCTGATCATGTCAGAGGTGTGTGTGTGTGTGTGTGTGTGCTGCATTAGTTACCATTTATAGTTTATAGCAAGAGTGTATAAAACACATACGAGCGTGGGAAAGTCTAATCCCAACCTGAATCTGAGATTTAACACTAGGCCTGCCAGATTGTGAGGGCAATCACAAAGCACAAAGATTTGAGCAAGCTGGTCTGTGGGTTTGTCCTCAGTTTGAACAGTCTGAACCCCACTGGCCTGCTCCCCCACTGACAGCCTGCCACCAGCCCCAGATGATAGATAGCGGTGATTAGTAAGGGATTACTTAAGGTGGTATGTGAGTGAAAGAAAATGTTTGATATCCACTTCTTTGGATCAATACATGCTGCAGATTTTCCCAAATTCTAATATAAATTGTAAGCTTATGTTTTATCAAATTGTCCATGTATTTTCCCACACACTTTTGTAAATTGTCTGTATGTATTATTAAATTTTGCATATATTTTCCCAATCATTTTTATGCATTGTGCGCATGTTTTATTCCCTCTACGATTTTCATACACTCTTCTATTAATTGTTGTGTGTTAATAAAAGTAACATTTGATTGCAAACCCTTGCATCCAAACTTTTCTCTCATGCACCAGTGTGAAGATAGACAGTATTACTGACCATTATCACCCTGATTTCAACCTGGCATAAAAGACCAGGGGAATATTTTTAAACTATTTTTGGGGAAAAACAAGTGGATTTAACATGGCGTCAAATTTGGCTTGCTGTGTAAAAAGACGCACTGACCTGAAAAAAAAATACTGACTGTGTTCGTTTAAGTGTGAGCAACCAATACTGGCATATTGAAGGCTCTTCTTAACAGAAAAATCATGCCAATGCTGTGTAAAAAGTATTTTTTGCTCTTTCCATTCCCTGCCACTTTAAGAAGCTCCCATGTACACAACAATATCATCAGCATGTCACTAATGGGACTAGGCATACCAAGTCACCCTTTCACATTGGGAACCAATTCGAAACAGTTCATTCAATGATACACTCTCTCTAGGCAGTTAATTCGCAAGTCGATTTGCAGCCCCCATACTATTTCAGGATTCACACTGGCACGTGAACCGGTAAATTGCAGATTAATTACTGGGTTCACGTGCCAGTGTGAAAAGGGCTAGTGACTCGGGCGGGGCGGGGGGGGGGGGTGGTGGGGGCAGGCACACACTTTTGCTTATCTTATTCTGGCTAAGGGCTCCTGGGCAATTTTTGCTGATAGCGATAGTGGATTAAACAAAATTTTGTGTAACATCACATTTTTCAGTTTTATTACATGACAATAAAATAACTTTGATTGTCTTGAGAATTCAATGACATCTCACCACTCTGTGAAGAATACATACAAACCAACTTATTTCAAAAGTGGCAACCAAAACAGGATTCCCAGGTCAGAGAATGCAACTCATTGATACTGTCATTTCAAGAAAAAAAAGGTCTGTTGTAGAAACAATCAAAAAGCTGTTGATTTAAATGTTGAGATTCACAGATGAAACATTCTCACTAATATTTTAAGTATACTTAATAGTGGTAATATGCAAATAGCTAGCTTGTACTGTTTTAAATACACACAGAGAGAACACGGACCTTGGAATGAGTGCTTTGGCCTCTTCGGCGGTTTCAGGACACAAGTTCGCCAGACTGGCCAGCTCAAATTTGTGCAATTTCTTCTGTAAGAGCAGACTGCAAAAAAGATGCTCAAATGAAACTATTTCTCAATTTTGTGACAACATGCGGCATGGTTGGCATAGTGGTCAGCGCAACACCTTTACAGAGCCAGTGATTGGGACTAGGGTTCGAATCCCATGCTGGCAGTTCTCCCAGTGTCTGTGTGGGTTTTCCCTGGGGGCTCTGGTTTCCTCCCATCGTTCGAAAAGTACTGGGGGTGTAGGTTAATTGGGTGTAAAGTGGGCGGCATGGACTCGTGGGCTGAAATGGCCTGTTACCATTTTATAAAAATTAAAATTTAATTTAATGAATTGTACACATGATCCATTGCAGTGGAGAAGCTGCATTTTATAGTTTTTCATTCAGGTAATTTTTTTTTATTTTTACCCTCCTTTGTTTTTGTATACAATTAAGTCAGATGCATGCACCAGCATTCAAATGCAGTTTCTTCCCTGCGACTATCAGACTATTATGGGTCTCATTTTAAAATAAGTGCTTTTCCTTCGTTTTAACTGAACCTTTCCTCTGGAGCACTATGCACTTATTTTCCACTATCCATTGTACTCAAGGAAAGGTTGACTTGCCTCTTGCATAAAAAGTGAAGCATCTTAGCACAAGTGACAAAACAATTCAATTCACAAAAATTCCGAAAGTACTGGCACCATTGGCAACAACAGGCTTGTTGCACATGTATATTTTAGAGATAAATGAAAAGTCAAAATAATGAATACATTTCTGTACAAGACTTCATCTTGGTTCAAAATTCCGATAGACAGCAAATTACCACAGCAATAAGAGAATTCTCTGTAGTTGAAATGGGATGATGTCATAAGATTAACCTCAACAGTTTTCAAGGCATGAATGAGAGAAATAGAATTAATTATATTTGTTTACCTTTAATGGTTAAACTATAGGTAATGGCAAAGGTTTAGGGATATTTGATGAATTACTGAAGGGAGAAAGCTGAATGCTATTATATACTAAGGAGCATCTCTGAAAAAAAAATCACATAAAATTCTAGTTGCTGGTTAATAGACAATATCATACAAATGTGACAGTATGGTGTTTGGCGGCAAGGAGTAAACTTTAATTTAAGATACAAGTGACCAAGCTGGGAGCCTAAGGTTTCATCTGACAGTAAAACACAGGAAATCTGCCGTCCAAAAATATTCATGTTTAGCATTTAGCTCACCTGTTTCCCACATTTCCTTCCAATTCATTAAGCAGAGATTCCCATTGCTCTCACCCAACTCAATTGAATCCTAACTCTCACACTCCCCTCCTGTGGTGCACAGTTAGACAGAATCAGACACACACAAGGTAAAGACTGAACAACAGGCTTTAATCCACAAAGACTTTCACCGAGCCAGGCTGGCTGTGGCTGCAGCAACTCAGTGTGAGGCCTCGGGAGGCCGGCGCAGGCTTATATCCCAGAGGGTGATTGACATCCAACCAGGTGGGGCTTGATCCATTTAGGCCGACTGATTAGCAGCCGGCCAGGTGTTGTCCTGTCCCCTTAGACTCCTGCAGGTACAGAGGTTGCCCCCTGCAGTAGGCTGGTGGTGTACCACCACATTCACCCCACTCTTTTTCGGAGGGATGGGCAGTAATAAGGAATCGCACCCACTATGGACAAAACATTTTTTACAGTTGAGATGATTCGGTAGCCACCAGGGTCTCTGTGACCATCGCAGGACTGGCTCCTGGTCACTTGTCAGATGGGAAGTGGCGGCAGGGGTGTGTGTGGCTGGTGTGGTGCCGCACGGAGGGGTGGCCAGAGGGGCCAGGGTCGACGTATGCAGGTCATATTGGATGGGTGGGGTGGGCAGGTTTATCTCATAAGGCTGAAGCAGGCCCCTGGTGGTCAAGGAGGCCCTGCGTGCCCCATAGCTGCCTGGGGACGGGGATGTATGCCCGGTCAGCATCGTCCTGGGTTGGAGGGTGGCATGGTGTGGTGGGTGCTCCTGCTGGTGCCAGGTTCCTGGTTGAGACGGTGTCCTCCCTGCCACTGCCGAACCTAACGTAAGCGTAGTTATGGTTTGCTTGAAGGAGGAAAACCTGCTCCACCAGGGCTTCGGCCTTGTGTGTCCCGGGGACGTGAACCATGCTGGGAGTGACATTCCAGTCGCCGACCTCTTGGGAAATGAGAACGTACGTTCGCGAGTGGTCTCGTTGGTAGCCGTGCACAGCAGTGACAGAATGGCATGGAGCGCCTTGGGCAGGGCATCCTGCCAGAACTCAACGGCCCACCCTTTTGACCTGAGAACCGGGAAGACTGCCTTCCAGACCACCCCATGCTCGTGTTCCACTTGCCTGTTGCCTCTTGTGTTATAGCTTGTCGTGCGGCTGGTTGCAATACCCCTCGCCGTCAGGTACTGGCGCAGCTCGACGCTCATGAAACTAGACCCCCGGTCGCTGTGGATGAAGGCGGGGTAACCAAACATGGTGAAAATCTGCCCAAAGCCCTGATGACGGTGTCGTGGAGGTGTCCAGACAAGGGATGGCGAAAGAGAAGCGTGAGAACTCGTCCACTACCATGAGAAAGTAAAAGTTTTGGTTCATGGAAGGCAGGAGCCCTTTGAAGTCCAAGCCAAGACGCTCGAAAGGCCAAGTAGCCTTTACAATTTGGGCCTGGGGGGGGGGGGCAGAAGAAATGGGGTTTACACTCCGCACAGACCCAACAGGCCTCAGTCATGTCCCTGAGGTCCCTGATGGCAGAGGGACTCATGCAATGCCTGCAACCTGTTGTCATGCATAGATGCGCAGGTGCGAGAGGGCATCAGGAGAGTCGTTAATCTTCCTGGGGCGGTACTGGACGTCGTAGCTGTAGGTTGCCAGCTCGACTCTCCAACGCAGGATCTTGTCGCTCTTTATCTTGCTCTTGTGGGTAGTGTTAAACATGAACGCCACAGCCAGCTGGTTCGTGAGGAGCGTGAATCTCCTGCCGGCCAGGTAGTGGTGCCAGTGGCAGAATGCTTCCACAAATTCCTGGGCCTTCTTTTCAATGGCAGAGTGCCCTAGCTCGGAGTCGTGGAGGGTCCTGGAGAAGAAGGCATGGGGCACATCCCTTGGTTGAGGGTTGCAGCAAAGGCCACCTTGTAGGCATCGCTCTCCACCTGGAAGGGGGAGTCCTCATCCACAGCCTGCATCATGGTGTCCACGATGTCCTGCCTGATGCAGGTGAAGGCTGCCTGCGCCTCAGGTGGGAGGGGAAAAGTTGTGGCTTGGGCCAGTGGGCGGACCTTTTCCGAGAAGTGAGTAATAAGAGAACAGGCCCAGGCACCTGTGGAGGGCCTTTAGCGTGGGGGGGGGGGGGGGGGGGGGAGGTTACTATTAATGGGTGCATCCTTTCCAGATCTGGGCCGACGAATCCATGGGCTATGATGTACCCCAGGATGGCGAGGCAGGTGGTGCTGAACACACACTTCTTGTTGTAAGTGAGGTTCAGCTCCACAGCCGTCTGGAGGATTTTTTCCAGGTTAGCATCGTGGACCTACTGGTCACGGCCGCAGATAGTGACGTTATCCAGATATGGGAACGGTCTACCATGTGATCCATCTCCCGCTGGAAGACAGAGACTGTGTTCGTGACCCCAAAAGGAACCCGGTGGGACTGGTACAGGCGCCCGTCCACCTCAAAGGCAGTGTAGGGCTTGTCTTTTGGGTGGATAGGGATTTGGTGATATGCCAAATTCAGGTCAATCATAGAGAAAACCCGGTAGCGGGCTATCTCATTGACCATGTCGACGATCCTCGGCAGGGGGTAGACATCCAGCTGGGTGTACCAATTAATGGTCTGGCTGTAATCCATGACCACCTTCAGCTTACTTCCACCTTTGACCTCCAGGAATTGGGCTCTCCAAGGGCTGTTACTGGGCTCTATAACGCCTTCCACCAGGAGTCGCCACACCTTCGCCTTGATGAAGTCCCTGTCTGCAGTGCAATAGCCTACTTCTGGCAGTGATCGGCCTGCAACCTAGCACAAAATGTTGAAAAAGCGCTGGTGGGGTGATGCACAGTGTGGAGGTCGCAAGTTGGCCGGGGCTGGTAGGTTGGTATGCTGTGCAATGTGAATGGAGGTTGGGCCCCACCCCCCCCCCGAAGGCAAGGGTGAGACTCTGCAAGTGGCACTGGAAATCCAGGCCCAGGAGGAGTGATGCACAGAGTCTGGGCATGACCAGGAGCCTGAATCCTGTGTAAGTCCCCCTTTCCACCGTTATATCAACCGAGCAGCGCCCGAGGGTACCAACAGTCTTATCTTTGGTGGCGAGGGCGATTGACCAGGTGATGGGGTGGACCTTTAACCTTAGGGAGTGGGCCAAGCTTGGGTGAATGAAGCTCTCGGTGCTGCCACTGTCCAACAGGCACCTCGTTACCTGCCCATTGACTCGCACGTCCATCATCGAGTGCCCGAGATCATGGGGAATATCCCCAGTCAGTGTGGTGGCGGCCAGTACCATCTCAGAGTCAGAGACGTCACTATCCGGAGAGATAGGGAGCGTCGATAGGGCAGCTTGGTCATCGCCCGCGTTGACCATGTCGACATCGGTTGCTGGATGCAGCGTGTGGCAGCTGATGGCACCCGAAGGCGTGTGGAGCGTCGGTAGGGCAGCCTGGTCATGGCCGTGTTGACCATGTCATTCTCAATGCTGTCAGGGGCCCTCTGTGTCAGGCGCTGCCTGGCCCAAGATGGCTGTGGCACGTGGGGAGCCGGTGCGTGGCTAGCCTCCTTCCCCAGCTGTGTCCGCTGCGCCTAGGGAAGTGACATCATCACGGGGCACATGCTGCGATGGTTACTGGTGGGGCCAGATGTTGCGCAGTCAAAGTCGGAAGTCATTGCGGGGACAATGGCGCCGCCCAGCACTCGCACGTGGGGGGGTTCCGCAGGGGAGGTAGGGAGGTCATAGAGGGTTGCTGAGCTGCCAGCAGGTTTAGAGAGGCAAACTTTTACAAAGTGTCCTTTCTTGCCGCATCGGGAACAATACTAGTTCCTAACTGGGCAGTTATGGTGCAATCGTCGATCTGACCCACACTAGGACACACAGTACTTACAGGGGGACCGGGCGCCTGCCGCAGCGACATTCTCCTCCCCAGCTAGGCCTGGGGCTGCAGCTGCAGTGTGAGAGGGCCATGAGGGAGCCTGGGGGAACCTGGAATCGAAGGCTTCGACGTGCAGGGCTGCTGCTTCAGGGTTTGGACCACTTCCACAGTCCTGGTTAGGGCATAGATGTTGTCTTCCAGCAACTTGTGTCGGATGGCTCTCAAGCGTAGCCCTCGGACAAAGGCATCCCGGATCAGCCTCTCGACCTCCTCTACACCTACCCCGGGTTCAGCCAGACCCAGTCGGGCCAACTCTCGCAAGTGTCCCAGGTAAGACTCAGCCGTCTCCCCAGGTTGCTGGACTTGCACAGACCACATTCATGGGGGGCTTGTACAAGTTCTTGAGAGTGTCCACTGCACTCTTGCATGAGGAACAGCCTTTGGATACCTGGAATGCGTGGGGACCCAGCTTTGACTGGAATAGGACCAACCTCTTCCGATCGGAGTCCAGGATGTCGCCCTCATGTGACTCGATGATTGCCTTGACCACGTACTGCCAGATCTCGAAGCGTGTCTGGGCTTCCGAGTGGCGTGGGTCAATCTCGAGGCTCCCTGCGCTCAGGAGTTTTTCCATGGCAGCCGTGGGAAAATTTTATGGATTAAATTGTGGTGCGCTGTTAGACAGAATCAGACACACACAAAGATAAAGACTGAAAAACAGACTTTAATCCACAAAGCCAGGCTGGCTGTGGCTGCAGCAACTCAGTGAGGCGTCAGGACGCCGGCCAGCACAGGCTTATATCCCGGAGGGTGATTGACACCTGACTGGGTGGGGCTCGATCCATTCAGGCCGACTGATTGACAGCCGACCAGGTGTTGTCCTGTCCCCTTACACTCCTGCAGGTACAGTTGCCCCTGCAGTAGGCTGGTGGTGTACCACCACACCTCCTACTCGCCAGATCGGTTCATGTGCTCCCATCCTATTTCCTGCAACTCCAGCTCCTGACTGGCTCAATGCTACATTCCTGTCTGACCCACCACAGCCCCTATTCCAACACACTCTCCCCCACACCAGGGTCCTGATTGCTGTGCTCTCCTCCAACTCACTGGCACCCCAGCTCTCCAAGACCCAGTTAACCACCAGTGCTTCAGTTTCTGAGATTTTTTTTAAACTGACCAGGGACACATTTCACACAAGCCCTTCTAAACATAAAGGCTTCACTGGAAAGATTATAATAACTGCGCAACATCGAAAAGTTAAAAAAAAGCCTTAGATTGTTAACATTATAACATTCTACACCCTGGAAAAATCTGCTAATCCACATCACCAAGGTGCCGAGTGTCCCAGATAATCAATTTTGCTGTATTATGTTTGATGTTTTAATCAGCAAAAACAGTTGACCCTCCAGATTACCTATTAAAACATCAGATATTGTAAATACATACCAATAATATAAATTCATAATCTCACAGTGGGAGTGCTGTAGGCCACAACTATACGAATCTCAACCCACAATGTTCCACTCTCCCCCCTCACCCCACCCCCACCCCCTTACATCCAACACCACCTCTATGAAATAACATCAAGGAGAAACTTGGGGTTCCCAAATGGGACACTCAGAATTTTAAAACACACTGCACTGACCTCCTGACACTGGCGATGGTCTCCCTGTTCTTGAAGCGGCTGAATCTGGCTGTATAGTTCAACGTTTTCATGAAAACCTCGGAGAGCTCCTGTTCATCCTCTGCACTCTCATTCTGTTGTTTCCTGTGCTCCAGCAACATGTGGACTTCAGAGTTCAGTAGAGTCTCAGAGCTCTCAAATTCTGAGAAAGGACAAAAGAACGCATTAAAATTCAAACAAGTGAACCAAATAACTTTCCCAAATAATTTCTACCAACATACCGTGGGGTAAGGGGGAGCAGAGAGTGGAGGCCAATAGGGGGTGGGGGGGAGGAAACGAGGCCAATGGGGGGGGGATGAGGCCGATGGGGGGGGGAAACGAGGCCGGGGGGGGGGGAACGAGGCCGAAGGGAGGGTGGGGGAGGACGAGGCCGACGGGGGTGGGGGGAGGAGGGGGGGGGACGAGGCCGACGGGGGTGGGGGGAGGTGGGGGGGTGACAAGGCCGACGGGGGTGGGAGGAGGTGGGGGGGACGCCGATGGGGGGTGGAGGGGGAACGAGGCCGATGGGGGTGGAGGGGGAACGAGGCCGATGGGGGTGGAGGGGGAACGAGGCCGATGGGGGTGGAGGGGGAACGAGGCCGATGGGGGTGGAGGGGGAACGAGGCCGATGGGGGTGGAGGGGGAACGAGGCCGATGGGGGTGGAGGGGGAACGAGGCCGATGGGGGTGGAGGGGGAACGAGGCCGATGGGGGTGGAGGGGGAACGAGGCCGATGGGGGTGGAGGGGGAACGAGGCCGATGGGGGTGGAGGGGGAACGAGGCCGATGGGGGTGGAGGGGGAACGAGGCCGATGGGGGTGGAGGGGGAACGAGGCCGATGGGGGTGGAGGGGGAACGAGGCCGATGGGGGTGGAGGGGGAACGAGGCCGATGGGGGTGGAGGGGGAACGAGGCCGATGGGGGTGGAGGGGGAACGAGGCCGATGGGGGTGGAGGGGGAACGAGGCCGATGGGGGTGGAGGGGGAACGAGGCCGATGGGGGTGGGGGGGGAACGAGGCCGATGGGGGTGGGGGGTAATGAGGCCGATAGGGGGGTGGGGAACGAGGCTGATGAGGGGTGGGGGTGGACGAGGCCGATGGGGGTGGGGGGGGAACGAAGCCGGTGGGGGGGGAACGAGGCCGGTGGGGGGGGGAACGAGGCCGGTGGGGGGGGAACGAGGCCGGTGGGGGGGGAACGAGGCCGGTGGGGGGGGAACGAGGCCGGTGGGGGGGGAACGAGGCCGGTGGGGGGGGAACGAGGCCGGTGGGGGAGGGGGTGAACGAGGCCGATGGGGGGTGGGGGGGTGAACAAGGCCGATGGGGGGTGGGGGGGGTGAACGAGGCCGATGGGGGGTGGGGGGGACGAGGCCGATGGGGGGATGGGGGGAGACAATAATGGCTGGGGCGGGTTGCGAGGCCGGTGGAGGGGAGTTGTGAGGCGGGGGGGGAGCCGTGGGACGCGGGGACCCAAACTGCGAAGCTGAGTTACCTTTAGGAAACACGAGCTGCGAAGCATCTTCTTCTACATCTCCGACGCGAGCTTCGCTGCTGCACGCCGCCATCTTCCCTGGGCTAGTGCGCAGGCGCAGCACCTGCCAGCCTCGCGATGGGATGGTCGCAACGCGCCCAGTTTGACAGCAGCTTCTGCGCTGTGGGCGAAATGAATGATCTTCTCTGCTGGTTCCTTTCTTGCTTGGGTGATTTATCAGTGTCTGGTCTGCTATAGATCTTGGGCTAATGTGATGGCACTCTTTGAGCAAATCTATCATCTTAATACGGCCTCTTCAACTTATGGCCAATGGACACCATCTAGAAAGAGTTTGTTTCACATCGTCAATCGAAGGGAGAAAATTAAATTTAAAAAAATTTAGTGATCATACCCCCAAGATATGTAAAGTGTTCTCTAACCAGTCTAAAAGATGTATGCTCATAGATAGGTACATGTATATTCATTGGAAATTGTTCACTCTTGGAGAGATTCAGTTTATATCCTGAAAAAATACTAAATTGGGAAACCAAAGACAGCATTGAAGGAATAGATTTCTCAGGATGCTGTGTATAAAGATACCTAAAATTTAAAATTTTAAGACTATAAAATTTCTTCTTGTATGTGGAATAATAAGAATGCTAGGTTGACTAAATTTAATTTGCAGAAATTAAAGAAAAATTGTAGTATGGTTTTTACCTAATTTTAGATTTTATTATTAGGCAGTTAATATTTGATGTTGTAGCGGGAGCTTCAGCAAAGAAACTCACAGCCACCACCTTGGATGCTCTCAACGACAGTTTGATTCAAATCCCGCGCGTGCCCCTTTAAGGGCAGCGTGAGTGGTAACATCATAACGGCTGCCTGAGGCGCGCACTGGCTGGAAACGCGGGGTAAGGAGGATCCCCGACGACGCCCTCTTCTCATGGCTTCCCGGGCCGGTTCGCCACGAGAGAGTGCACCGCCACACAATTGACCCCGCCAGAAATGGCTTACGTGTCCCGCTGTTTGGGCAGATCGCCTCAGCACTTTGGCTTAGCCATTTGAACCAGTCGCAAGACGTCCAAGTGTGCTGCCTTTAGGCAGTCTACTGTGAACAGTTCATTTTTGCCCCCAATGTCTAATGTAAAAGTCTTGCCAGATCGTTGGAGGACTTTGAACGGGCCCTCGTAAGGACGCTGCAAAGGTGCAGTGTGAGGTCCACGGCAAACAAAAATGAGTTCTGCCAAGGCCAGCTCTTTGGGAAGGCAGGATGGTCGGGCGCTGTGATGCGTAGAAGGTGAGGGGGGACTAGCAAGGCGAGCTTGCTGCTTAGGTCCGCCAATTGATTTTTGATACTTGGTTATAGAATCGGATTCTGGGCCGAAGAACTCACCAGGCAAGGAGAGTGGTGTGCCTTACACCAGCTCTGCAGTTGATGCCTGTAGATCCTCCTTGGGTGCTGTTCTGATGCCAAGGAGGACCCAATATAATTCATCTGCCCAGCCAGGACCTGTGAGGTGAGCCATGAGGGTTGACTTCAGGTGGTGGTGAAATCTCTCCACCTGACCATTTGCTTGCAAATGGTGGAGTTTAACCCCCAGTAGGTTCGCCAATTGAGTCCAGAGGGCGGAGGTGATCTGGGCACCCCTGTTGCTGGTGATGTGCACTGGAACTCCAAACCTGGCGATCCATTGGGCGACCCAGCTCCTGGTGCACATCTCGGTGGAAGCCTCCTTGATGGGAATGGCTTCCGGCCATCTTGTGCTCTGGTTGACCACCGTAAGCAGGTAGCGCACCTCCCTGGACACCGGCAGGGGGCCCACGATGTCAATATGTATGTGTTGGAACCTTTTGACTACCCGGTCGAACTGCTGAATTGGGGCCTGCGTATACTGGTGGACCTTGGAGGCCTGGCACTGTGTGCAGTTCTTCGCCATCTCAGCTACCTCCTTCTTGAGCTCATGCCATACAAACCGCTCTGCCACCATTCGCACCGATGTCTTCACCAAGGGGTATGCTAGATCATGGAACATGTTGAAGGCCCGTGATCTCCAATGCAGCGGGACTACTGGGCGCGGAGAACCGGTGGAGACGTTGCAGAGCAGTGTGTCTGGGCTGTTCGGGTGGCCAGCCACCTCACCCATCAATGGTGGCTGACAGAGTAATTTCCCTGGTAGGTAGAGGGTTGCCTGCACTTGCGAGCTTGTGCCCCCCAGCGTTGATGATAGAAGCACCAAATGGGGTGGTGCTCCTCTGGCTTGTACTTGGAGGAAGGGAGCTGTGACTGGCTGGCTTCTGGCTGAGGGTGGCTTCGTTCTCTCTCTTGATGTGCCAGAGGATGTCCGCTTGGGCCGCGACTCGCCGTGGGTCACTGAAGTTTTCGTCCGCCAGTAGGAACTGAATGACCTCGGGCATCTGCTCCAGGAAGATCTTGGCAGAACAAGAAAAAGGACTTGTGATCTTCTGCCAGTGCCAGCATCTCATCCATGAGGGCCAATGGCGTTTGGTCTCCCAGCCCATCCAGATGTAGGAGTCTGGAGGCCCGCAGTTGTGGGGAGAGATCGAAGGTGCCCAGAAGGAGATTTTTGAGGGCAGGGTATTTACCCTCAGCTGGTGTGTTGTGGATGAGATCGTCCACCCTGGCTGCCATCTCCTCATTTAGCACACTCACGACGTGGTAAAACATCATGGCGTCTACGGAAATGTTCCTGAGGCAAAACTGTGCCTCTGCCTGCCTGAACCACATACGCGGGCGATGGGTCCAGAAGTGGGGCAGTTTCACAGCGATGGCGTTGATCTCAGCTGGATCCATATTGGGAGAACAGAAAAGCATCTGGGCTCATTGGGGTCACCAATGTAGCAGGAGCTACAGCAAAGAAACTCACAGCCACCACTTTGGATGCTCTCAACAACTATTTTATTCAAACAGATGGACAGAATATAGATAAAGTTTTTTTTTTTACAAGAACAAATGAGAGCATTAAAAGAATGGTTGACATTAGAATTTAGTGAAATTGAAAGAAAAATGAAAAGTACAGAAGATAAAGTGAATAGATTAAAAATGACAGAAATAGGGAAAAGAATAGAAAATGTGGAAGAACGAGAAATGGCTGTAGAAATAGAAGAAGAAAATTGGAAGAAAATGATAAAAAAGTTAAAGAGACACAAGAGTTGTTAGCTCAGAAAATTGATATGTTGAAAAATTATAGGTGAAACAGCATAAAAATAGTGGGTTTAAAGGTAGATGAAGAAGGCACAGATATGAAAGAATTTATAAAAGAATGGATCCCAAAGGTCCTGGGAATGACAGAAATGAAGGAAGGAATGGAAATGGAAAGGGCACACAGAACACTAGCTCTGAAACCACAGACACATCAAAAACCAAGATCCATTTTAGTAAAATTTTTGAGATATACAACAAGAGAAAATATACTGGAATGGGCAAGGAATAAAATTAGAGAAGACAATAAACCATTGGAATACAAGGGTCAAAAGATATTTTTTTACCCAGACATAAATTTTGAACTCGTAAAAAAGAGGAAGGAATTTAGTACAGCAAAATCAATCCGATGGAAAAAAGGTTATAAATTTATGTTAAGATATCCAGCTATACTGTTTGGTTTTGTGATCGATTGCAACAGTTTTGGAAGGGTATTCAATCTATATTTAATAGTTTATAGAATATTTGTCTTGTATTAGATCCTGGTATATTTTTATTAGGGAATATGCAATCATTAATTGATTTGGGCCTACAAGATTATCAGATTTCTTTTATCTATTTAGCTTTAGCTGTGGCCAAGATGTATAGCTCTTACTTGGAAAGATAGAAATATATTAACTTTAGATAGGTGGTATTTGGAGATTAAGTTCTGTTTGACTATGGAAAGGATATCTTTTTCAATTCAGGATAGGATGTCTTTTTGTAGGTTGAAGTGGACTCCGTTTGCTAAATATATGCATTTAAGTTTGATTTAAATATGTTTTTAAGTTTGATATTTTAGTATTGATAATTTTTTTTTCTTATTTTTTTGATGTTAGTATCTTTATTTGCTATGTTTTATCTTTTTTTTGTGTAAGGTTTTTTTTAATATATAATTATTGCTCATTTTATTAACTCTTCACTCTTTATTTGGGGAGGGTTGGACTAACTTGAAGCTAGGTCATTAATGTTGTGTACTAATTTGGGGGGGGGGGGGTTAGTTTATTTAGTCTGCCGATGTAGTGTTGTAATTTTTATTACCTTATGTTTAATCTGTTTACTGTAACTTTCTATTTTATTCATGTTATAAAAATCTTAAATAAAGTTTTAAAAAAAAAAGATATCCAGCTGTGCTTAAAATATTTATCCCTGGGGAGCAAAACAGACTGTTCTCTAATCTGGAGGAAGAATGAGAATTTGCAGAACGCCTGCATGACAGAAGGAGAGATGAAGAGATGTAACAAGAACGAAGAATGACGATAAAATATATATAAAGATGTAAAAATAATGTATATGTAAGAATTAAAGAAGGGAAAGATAAGAGAAGAAATGAAGTAAGGGGAAAAAAAAGAGGGTGAACTTTGTTATATGTGTGTAAAAAAAAAAAAAAGTATTTTCTAGGGGGGGTTGGGTGGGAGAGAATAACTGTCACTGCAAAATCAGTTGACACTTTTGTGTCGATAGGGCAGCCAAATGGAGAGGGGAGTTGTGGTTACCCGGCAAGGGATAGGGGGAACTCAGAGAGGGGGGGGGACATTTGGGGCTAAGGGAAAATTGGATGTGGGAGTTGTTTTTTTTTAAAATTTGTTATTTTTCACATTATAAGCCATATTGACCAAGATACATACAGACATTTTTCTTCTTAAATATATACAGTGTCGTTTTCTCCCCTTTTCCCCCCTCCTTTCCCTCCCTCCCTCACCCCCTTCCCCATTTATTTGAAGTTCAATCTATAAGATACATTAAACCCGTTAAACAATGTTGTCACTCAATAAAAATAAACAAGAAATTTTACTGTGTCAGTTCTTTTCGTTATCTTCTCCTTCTGTCATTTTAGGTGGTGGAAGTCCATGGTAGGATTTCTCTATTGCGTTTCATGTATGGCTCCCATATTTGTTCGAATATTGTAATGTTATTTCTTAAATTATATGTTATTTTTTCTAATGGAATACATTTATTCATTTCTATATACCATTGTTGTATTCTCAAGTTGTCTTCTAATTTCCAGGTTGACATAATACATTTTTTTGCTACAGCTAGGGCTATCATATAACCATATAACCACTTACAGCACAGAACAGGCCAGTTCAGCCCTACTAGTCCATGCCATAGGAAATCCCCACCCTCCTAGTCCCACTGACCAGCACCTGGTCCATACCCCTCTAGTCCCCTCCTTTTTTTAAAAAAACTTTATTTAAAATTTTATGACATGAATAAAATAAAAATTACATTTAAAGAAATAGTAAAAAAACTTAACAACAAAAAAATTACAACAAAAAAATATCAATACTAAAATAATATCCTTAAACATATATTTAAATCAAACATAATACATGTATTTAACAAATGAAATCCACTTTAAAACTAAGTTCAAATATTAAAATCATATATCAACCACATATCTGTTATACAAAAAAAATCATAATTAATAATATATAAATACAGAATTTCCATTAATACCAAGTTTCCTTTATAATTCATTGAGAGAACAAAAACATCCCTTAGAAAAACAATCAGATAAACTTTTTATTCCCTTCCCCTCCCCTTATATGTAAAAAAAGGAAAAAGTTCAAACTCTTATAAAATTCTCCATGTTCTTCATTTATAACATCTTCAAAATTCTCTATCGAAATTAACTTAATTTTATTAAACTCTTCTCCCTCAATGTATTTGTACTTAATTTTCTTCTTTTTCTTCTTATCACCTTTCCCCCCAACTTCCTCTTCATCTAATTCAACATCCTCAATTTTTGACTTATTATCTTCTGTGACGTCATCCTCTTAAAAAAGAAAAAAGAGAAAAAAAACCCCAAAAAAAGAGGAAAAAAAAGGAGAGGAAATAAACCTCCTAATTCCCTCTCAATTACAATCACAAAACAAAAAGACTTTAAAAAAAATTATTTATTAAAAAAAAATAATTTAAAAAACCCTTCACTTCTTAACCCAAAAATTAAAAAGAAAAAAAAACAGGTTGGACGTCACAACTACCTCCTCCTGTTTAAACCGCCCAAAGCGGTAACTCCCCCAAAATATTGGGTGTGAGATAACTCACAGGTAGCTGATGACTTCTGGAAACTAGTGCCCACCCAGTTCCCTCTCCCAACTCCCATTTACTCAATGTATATTCACCTAACGAAGAAGATCAAAAATTTATGGAAGATATTTTTTTGAAGAGAGCAGACACGCAAGGGAACATACTAATAGGAGGGGATTTCAACCTTAATTTGGATTCAAACATGGATAAAACTGGGAAAAAAATTAACAGAAAGAACAAAGTAACCAAATTTATAATTAAATTAATGCAAGAAATGCAACTTTTGGATATATGGAGGAAACAACACCCAAAGGAAAAGGAATATTCATATTATTCGAGTAGACATAAAACATACTCAAGAATAGACCTATTCCTGTTATTAGCTCGCATGCAAGACAGAGTTAGGAAAACAGAATATAAAGCTAGACTATTATCGGACCACTCACCCCTGTTATTTACAATAGAGTTAGAGGACATCCCTCCAAGAATGTATAGATGGAGATTAAACTCCATGCTACTTAAAAGGCAGGATTTTAGAGAATTAATTGAAAGAAAATTAAAATGTACTTTGAAATAAATACGGAATCAGTGAAAGACAAGTTTATACTATGGGATGCAATGAAAGCATTCATCAGAGGGCAAATAATAAGTTATGTAACTAAGATGAAAAAGGACTACAATCAGGAAACAGAGCAGTTGGAAAAGGAAATAGCAAATATAGAAAAAGAATTAGCAATGAAAGAAGACAACTAAAAGAAGAGAATTGGCAGATAAAAAAATAAAATATGAAACACTACAAACATATAAGGTGGAGAAGAACATAATGAAGACAAAACAAATATTATGAACTAGGAGAAAAAACGCACAAAATTTTAGCGTGGCAGCTTTAGACAGAACAAACTAAGAGAATGGTATTGGCATTAAGGAAAAAAGACAAGCAAATCACATATAATCCAACGGAGATTAATGAAAACTTCAGAGAATTCTATGAACAATTATACCAAACTGAAAATGAAGGGAAAGAAGACAAAATAGATAAATTTTTAAGTAAAATTGAACTACCGAAATTACAAACAGACGAACAAAATAAATTAACAGAACCATTTGAAATAGAAGAAATACAAGAGATAATAAAAAAACTGCCGAATAATAAGATACCAGGAGAGGATGGATTCCCAATAGAATTCTATAAAACATTTAAAGATTTATTAATTCCTCCCCTTCTGGAAGTAATCAACAAGATTGATAAAACACAAAGCTTACCAGATGCATGCAAAACAGCAATATTTACAGTAATACCAAAGACAGGGAAAGATCCACTTGCACCAGCGTCATATAGACCAATATCTTTACTGAACACAGATTATAAGATAATAGCTAAACTATTAGCAAACAGATGAGCCGACTATGTACCAAAAATAGTAAATCTAGACCAAACTGGATTTATTAAAAAAAGACAAACAGACAATATCTGTAAATTTATTAACTTAATTCATGCAGTAGAAGGAAATAAAACTCCAACAGTAGCAGTTGATTTAGATGCAGAGAAGGCCTTTGACAGAGTAGAATGGAATTATTTATTCAAAGTACTAAAAAAATTCAGCTTACCAGAGAAATATATTAATTGGATTAAAGCATTATATAAGGGGCCATTGGCGAAAGTGACAGTAAATGGATATATATCAAAGCAATTTAACTTAAGCAGATCAACAAGGCAGGGATGCCCACTATCTCCCTTATTGTTCGCATTAGCCATAGAACCACTAGCAGAACTGATAAGAACAGAAAATAAAATAAAAGGGATAAAAATAAAAGACAAGGAATATAAAATCAGTTTATTTGCAGATGATGTTATAGTGTACCTATCAGTAAAGGAATTACATAGGAAATTGAAGGAATATGGAGAAATGTCGGGGTATAAGATTAACGTAAATAAAAGTGAAGCAATGCCAATGAATAATGCGGATTTCTCAAAATTTAAGAAAGAATCACCATTCAGATGGCAAATGCAAGCAATGCGATACCTAAGTATACAAATAAATAAAAACCTCGGCCATCTATATAAACTCAATTATTATCCACTAATGAAAAAATTACAAGACGACTTAGAGCATTGGAAAGACTTACCACTAACACTTATAGGAAGGATAAACTGTATTAAAATGAACATTTTCCCAAGGATACCTATTTCAGGCATTACCAATACGCTTAACAGAGAAATTCTTCAAGGAGTTAAAGAAAATAATAAGGAAATTCTTATGGAAAGGGGGAAACCGAGGATAGCACTAGATAAATTAACAGAATGGTACAAACAAGGAGGCTTACAACTACCAAACTTTAAGAATTATTATAGAGCCGCACAATTAAGATACCTATCAGATTTTTATCAAACAAGGGAAAAGCCAGAATGGACTAGATTAGAACTAGATAATAGGAGAGAAGATACCTGAACATATATTATATAAATGGGATGAAAAATTGGGACAATGTAGGAATTCTTCAGTATTGCATCATCTGCTCAACATTTGGAAGAAGATTAATGTAGAAAGGAATAAAACAAATTACCAACTACCAAAACTAATACTGATGCAAAATCAGCTAATCCCTTTTACAATAGATAACCTTTCCTTTATAGAATGGGAGAAAAAAGGGATCAAAAGAATAGAAAATTGTTTTTCGGGAAATAAATTATTATCCTTTGAACAAATGAAGGATAAATATAATATAACTCCGAATACAGTGTTGGCATACTACCAACTGAAATCCTACTTGAAGGACAAATTGGGAAGCAGTCGGAGGTTACCAGATGGAAGTAATTTTGAATATGTGATTACAGACACAATGATAATCAAAACATTTGTAACAAACATGTATATTAAACTACAAGAAAAGGAGAATGAGGAAACAAATGGTAAAACTAAACAAAAATGGGAACAAGATCTAAACATAAAGATAAAGAATGAAACATGGGAGAAGTTTTGCTCAGGAACTATGAGAAATACAATAAACACGAGGTTACGTATGATACAATATAACTGGATACACAGGCTATACATTACACCTCAAAAGTTAAATAAATGGGACCCAACAGTATCTGACAGATGTTTTCACTGTAAAAAGGAAATGGGAACAACAATTCATGCAATTTGGACATGTGAGAAAGTGAAAATATTTTGGGAAGATCTAAACCACTTATTAAATAAAATCACAAAAAGCAATATACCAAAAAACCCAGAGATCTTCCTCCTATGTAACATAAAAAACAAAGAATTTGGACACGAGTTGGATGGTGCACAAAAAGGATTTGTTATGATAGCCCTAGCTGTAGCAAATAAATGTTATATGTCAGCCTGGAAATTAGAAGATAACTTGAGAATACAACAATGGTATATAGAAATGAATAAATGTATTCCATTAGAAAAAATAACCTATAATTTAAGAAATAACATTACAATATTTCAACAAATATAGGAGCCATACATGAAACATAATAGAGAAAACCTACTGTGGACATCTACCATCTAAAATGACAGAAGGAGAAGAGAATGAAAAGAACTGACTCAGTGGAATTTCTTGTTTAATTTTATTGAGTGACAACATTGTTTGATGGGTTTAATGTATCTTTTATTCTGAACTTTAAATAAATGGAAGGGGAGGTAGGGAGGGAGGAAGGGGAGGAGGGAAGGGGGGAGAAAATGACACTGTATATATTTAAGAAGGAAAATGTATGTATCTTGGTCAATATGGTTTATAGTGTGAAAAATAAAAAAATTTTAAAAAAGGGAAAACTGAGAGATGAAAATGGGAAAAAGGGGGATGGTGGTGGTGAGGAAGCAGAAATGCGGTGTAAACAGGATTTGAGATGTCCATGTTGAACTATATGACTATAAATATTAATGAAATACATAACAATATTAAACATAAGAGGCTATTATATTTACTAAAAAAAGGAAAAATAGATATAGCATTTGTGCAGGAAACACATCAAACTGAAGTGGAACATAACAAATTAAAGAGAGACTGGGTAGGACACGTAGCGGCTGCATCACATAATTCAAAAGTTAGAGGTGTAGCCATATTAATTAATAAAAATGTACCAATCAAAATAGAGGAGGAAATAATAGATCCATCAGGGAGGTATGTAATGATAAAGTGTCAGATACACTCAGAATTTTGGAATTTGCTCAATATATATGCACCTAATGAGGAGGATCAAAAGTTTATGCAGGATATTTTTTTGAAAACTGTAGATACACAAGGAAATATATTGATAGGAGGGGATTTTAACTTTAATTTTGATCCAATGTTGGATAAAACTGGACAAAAAGACAAGCAAAAAGAATAAAGTAGCCAGATTTATGGTTAAATCAATGCAGGAAATGAAATTATGGATATATGGAGGTGGCAGCATCCAAGAGAGAAGAAATATTCATATTATTCAAGTAGGCATAAAACATACTCAAGGATTGATATGTTTTTGTTGTCGGCCCATATTCAAGGGAGGGTTAGGAAAACTGAGTATGAAGCAAGACAACTATCTGATCATTCACGCTTGTTAATAGCAATGGAACTGGAGGACATCCCACCAAGAACATATAGATGTTTTTATAGATATAATTATATATTATATTTTGTAAGCAAATATACATCCGGTACCGCACGGATGGCAGTCTCATCAATCTGAGGCGCCTGCAAGCTCACACCAAGACACAAGAGCAACTTGTCCGTGAACTACTCTTTGCAGACAATGCCGCTTTAGTTGCCCATTCAGAGCCAGCTCTTCAGCACTTGATGTCCTGTTTTGAGGAAACTGCCAAAATGTTTGGCCTGGAAGACAGCCTGAAGAAAACTGAGGTCCTCCATCAGCCAGCTCCCCACCATGACTACCAGCCCCCCCACATCTCCATCGGGCACACAAAACTCAAAACGGTCAACCAATTTCCCTATTTCGGCTGCACCATTTCATCGGATACAAGGATCAACAACAAGATAGACAACAGACTCGCCAAGGCAAATAGCGCCTTTGGAAGACTACACAAAAGAGTCTGGGAAAACAACCAACTAAAAAACCTCACAAAGATTAGCGTATACAGAGCCGTTGTCATACCCACACTCCTGTTCGGCTCCGAATCATGGGTCCTCTACCGGCATCACCTACGGCTCCTAGAACGCTTCGACCAGCGTTGTCTCCCCTCCATCCTCAACATCCATTGGAGCGACTTCATCCCTAACATCAAAGTACTTGAGATGGCAGAGGCCGACAGCATCGAATCCACGCTGCTGAAGATCCAACTGCTCTGGGTAGGTCACATCTCCAGAATGGAGGACCATCACCTTCCCAAGATCGTGCTATATGGCGAGCTCTCCACTGGCCACCGTGACAGAGGTGCACCAAAGAAGAGGTACAAGAACTGCCTAAAGAAATCTCTTGGTGCCTGTCACATTGACCACCGCCAGTGTTCTGATATCGCCTCAAACTGTGCATCTTGGCACCTCACAGTTTGGCGGGCAGCAACCTCCTTTGAAGAAGACCGCAGAGCCCACCTCACTGACAAAAGACAATGGAGGAAAAACCCAACACCCAACCCCAACCAACCAATTTTCCCCTGTAACCGTGTCTGCCTGTCCCGCATCGGACTTGTCAGCCACAAATGAGCCTGCAGCTGACGTGGACATTTACCCCTCCATAAATCTTCGTCCGCAAAGCCAAGCCAAAGAAAAGAAAGATATTATATATAGATATATTATATAGATATAAACTCCATGCTACTTAAAAGGCAAGAGGTTAGAGAGTTTATTGAACGCCAAATTAAAACACACTTTGAAATAAACACTGAATCAGTGAAAGACAAATTTATATTATGGGACACAATGAAAGCCTTCATTAGAGGACAGATAATAAGCTATGTAACTAAGATGTAACTAAGATGAAAAGGGACTACAATCGGGAGAAAAAACACACAAAATATGAGCCTGGCAACTTAAAACAGCACAAGCTAAAATAACTGTATTGGCATCAAATAAAAAGGACAAACAAATTACATATAATCCAATGGAGATTAATGAGAACTTTAAGGAATTTTATGAACAATTATACCAAACTGAGAACAAGGGGAAAGCTGATAAAATGGTAGTGTTTTTAGCTAAAATTGAACTGCTGAAATTGCAAGAGGAACAAACTAATAAAACCATTTGAAATAGAGGAAGTACAGGATATATTTAAAAAAGCTGCTGAACAATTAAATGCCTGGAGAGGATGGATTCCCAATAGAATTCTATAAAACATTTAAAGAGTTATTAATTCCTCCTCTCCTGGAAGTAATGAACCAGATAAAAGAATCATAAAACTTACCAGATTCATGTAAGACAGCAATAATTACAGTAATACCAAAGACGGGGAAGAATCCTCTAACACCAGCATCATATAGACCAATATTTCTACTTAATTCAGATTAGAAAATAAAAGCAAAATTAGTAGCAAACAGATTGGCCAATTTTGTACCAAAAATAGTAAAACAAGATCAAACTGGATTTATAAAGAAAAGATGAATAGCAGATAATGCCTGTAAATTTATTAATTTAATTCATGCAGTTCAAGGAAATAAGATGCCAACAGTGGCTGTTGCTTTTGACTCAGAAAAAGCCTTTGACAGAGTAGAATGGAATTATTTATTCAAAGTATTACAGAGGTTCAATCTACCAGAAAAATATATTAATTGGATTAAAGCATTATATAACGGACCATTGGCGAAGGTAACAGTAAATGGATATGTATCGAACCAATTTAAATTAAATAGGTCAACTAGGCAGGGATGTCCATTATCTCCCTCACTGTTTGCTTTAGCAATAGAACCATTGTCAGAACTGATAAGAACAGAAAATAAAATAAAAGGGATAAAAATAAAGAAGGAGTATAAAATCAATTTATTTGCAGATGACATCATAGTATACTTAACAGAACCAGAAATATCAATAAAAGAACTACATAAGAAATTGAAGGAGTATGGAGAAATATCAGGGTACACGATCAACACAAATAAAAATGAAATGATGCCAATGAGTAATGCGGATTATACAGAATTTGAAAAAGAATCAGCATTTAAATGGCAAACACAAGCAATCCGATGCCTAGGTATTAGTTAGATAATAATTTAAGCCACTTGTACAATTTAAGTTATCAGCCACTAATAAAGAAATTGCAGGAAGACTTAGAACATTGGAAAGAATTACCGCTAACATTGATAGGGAGGGTAAATTGCATTAAAATGAATGTCTTCCCAAGGACACAATACTTATTTCAATCGTTACCAATTCCCTTAACAGAGAAATTCTTTAATGAACTAAAGAGAATAATAAGGACATTTTTGTGGAAAGGGGGGTTAGATAAATTAACAGAGTGGTACAACCAAGGTGGTTTACAGTTACCAAATTTAACAATTAAGGTATTTATCAGATTTTTATCAGACAAGGGAAAAACCAGATTGGACTAAGATAGAGCTAGATAAAATAGGGGAGAAGGTACCAGAACATATACTTTATAAGTGGGATGAAAAGCTGGTACAATATAAAAGCTCACCAGTATTGCATCATTTACTCAATATATGGAAGAAGATTCACTTAGAAAGGAAAAAATAAATTACCAAATGCCAAAATTATTATTGATGCAAAATCAGCTAATCCCTTTTACAATAGATAACCTTTCCTTTAGAGAATGGGAGAGAAAAGGAATTAATAGAATAGAAAATTGTTTTTTGGGAAATAATTTATTATCATTTGAACAATTGAAGTATAAATATGGAATAACAATGTTTGCATATCACCAACTGAAAGCTTACTTAAAGGATAAATTGGGAAACAGACTGAGATTACCAGAAGGAAGCAGCTTTGAATATGTGATTACAGACACAATGATAATTAAAAGAGAAATGCAAGAGAAGGAAAATGATGAAATAAGCTATAAACCCAAACAAGAGTGGGAAAAGGATTTAAACATAAAGATAAAAAATGAAACATGGGAAAAGTTATGTTCTGGAACTATGAAGAATATAATAAACACAAGGTTATGCATGATACAGTATAATTGGTTACACAGGTTATATATCACGTCCCAAAAATTTAAAAAATGGATCCAACATTATCAGTTAGATGTTTTTGCTATAAGAAGGAAATGGGAACAACAGTACATGCAATTTAGGCATGTGAGAAAGTGAAAAAGTTTTGGGAAGATCTAAATCAGATATTAAATAAAATCACAAAAAAAACATACCAAAATATCCAGAGATCTTTCTTCTAAGTAACACAAGAAGTAAAGAATTAGGCCTCAAACTGGATGAAGCGCAAAAATATTAATTATGATAGCCTTAGCTGTAGCAAAAAAGTGTATAATGTCAACTTGGAAATCAGAAAAGAGCCTGAGAATACAGCAATGATACATGGAAATGAATAAATGTATTCCATTGGAAAAAATAAGATATAATTTAAAAAATAAAGTCACATTACTTGAACAAATTTGGAAACTGTACATGGAACATTACAGAGAGGGCTTGTCTTGGTCCTCCACCCCTAAAATGATAAGAAGACAAAATGACTTGATCCATTGCATAAAAGTAGATGACACATTTTTCTTGTTTATTTTTCATTGTGTGATGACATTTTTTTTTTAATTTTTATTTTTCACACCATAAACCACATTAACCATGATACATACTTTTTCCTTTTCAAATATATACAGTGTCATTTTCTCCCTCCCTCTCCCTCCTCCCATCCCACCCTTCCTACCTCCCCCCTCCCGTCCATTTAAAGTACAAAATCTAGGATACATTAAGCCAGTCAAACAATGTTGTCATTCAATAAAAATAAACAAGAAATTCCACTGAGTCAATTCTTTTTATTTCCTTCTCCTTTCGTTAATTTAGGTAGTGAATGTCCCCGGTAGGTTTTCGCTATTGTGTTTCATGTAAGGCTCCCATATTTGTTCAAATATTTCAATATTATTTCTTAAACTATATGTTATTTTTTCTAATGGAATACATTTATTCATTTCTATATACCAATGTTGTATTTTCAAATTATCTTCTGATTTCCAGGTTGACATAATACATTTTTTTGCTACGGCTAGAGCTATCTTAACAAATCTTTTTTGTGCATCCTCCAAATCAATTCCAAATTCTTTGTTTTTTATGTTACTTAGGAGGAAGATCTCTGGATTCTTTGGTATATTGTTTTCTGTAATTTTATTTAATATTTGGTTTAGATCTTCCCAAAATTTTTCTACTTTCTCACATGTCCAGATTGCATGAATTGTTGTTCCCATTTCTGTTTTACATCGAAAACATCTATCAGATACTGTTGGGTCCCATTTATTTAACTTTTGAGGTGTAAAGTATAGCCTGTGTATCCAGTTATATTGTATCATACATAACCTCGTATTTATTGTATTTCTCATCGTTCCAGAACATAACTTCTCCCATGTTTCCTTTTTTATCTTTATATTTAAATCTTGTTCCCATTTTTGTTTAGTTTTACCATTTGTTTCCTCATTCTCCTTTTCTTGCAGTTTAATATACATATTTGTTATAAATCTTTTGATTATCATTGTATCTGTAATCACATATTCAAAGTTACTTCCCTCTGGAAAACTCAGACTGCTTCCTAATTTGTCCTTCAAGTAGGATCTCAGTTGGTAATATGCCAGCACTGTATCTTGAGTTATATTGTATTTATCTTTCATTTGTTTGAAGGATAATAATCTATTTCCTGAAAAACAATTTTCTATTCTTTTGATCCTTTTTTCTCCCATTCTCTAAAGGAAAGGTTATCAATTATAAAAGGGAGTAACGTATTTTGCGTCAATATTAGTTTTGGTAATTGATAATTTGTTTTATTTCTTTTTACATGAATCTTCTTCCAAATATTGAGTAGATGATGTAATACTGGAGAACTTCTATGTTGTACCAATTTTTCATCCCATTTATATAATATGTGTTCAGGTATCTTCTCCCCTATTTTGTCTAGCTCTAATCTAGTCCAATCTGGCTTTTCTTTTGTTTGGTAAAAATCTGATAGGTATCTTAATTGTGCAGCTCTATAATAATTTTTAAAGTTTGGCAGTTGTAAGCCTCCTTGTTTATACCATTCTGTTAATTTATCTAGTGCTATCCTCGGTTTCCCCCCTTTCCATAAAAATTTCCTTATTATTTTCTTTAACTCCTTGAAGAATTTCTCTGTCAGGTGTATTGGCAATGCCTGAAATAGGTATAATATCCTTGGGAAAATGTTCATTTTAATACAGTTTATCCTTTCTATTAGTGTTAGTGGTAAATCTTTCCAATGCTCTAAATCGTCCTGTAATTTTTTCATTAGTGGATAATAATTGAGTTTATATAGATGGCCGATATTTTTATTTATTTGTATACCTAGGTATCTTATTGCTTGCATTTGCCATCTGAATGGTGATTCCTTCTTAAATTTTGAGAAATCCGCATTATTCATAGGCATTGCTTCACTTTTATTTACGTTAATCTTGTAACCAGACACTTCTCCATATTCCTTCAATTTCTTATATAATTCTTTTATTGATAGTTCTGGTTCTGTTAAGTATACTATAACATCATCCGCAAATAAACTGATTTTATATTCCTTGTCTTTTATTTTTATCCCTTTTATATTATTTTCTGCTCTTATCAATTCTGCTAGTGGTTCTATAGCTAATGCGAACAATAAAGGTGATAGTGGGCATCCCTGCCGTGTTGACCTGCTTAAGTTAAATTGCTTTGATACATATCCATTTACTGTCACCTTTGCCAATGGTCCATTATATAATGCTTTAATCCAATTAATATACTTCTCTGGTAAACTGAATTTTTGCAATACTTTGAATAAATAATTCCATTCTACTCTGTCAAAGGCCTTCTCTGCGTCTAAAGCAACTGCTACTGTTGGCGCTTTACTCCCTTCTACTGCATGAATTAAGTTAATAAATTTACAAATATTGTGTGTTGTGCGTCTTTTTTTAATAAATCCAGTTTGGTCTAGATTTACCATTTTCGGTACATACTCTGCTAATCTGATTGCTAATAGTTTAGCTATTATCTTCTAATCTGTGTTAAGTAAAGATATTGGTCTATATGACGCTGGTGCGAGTGGATCTTTCCCTTGCTTTAGTATTACTGTAATTATTGCTGTTCTACATGAATCTGGTTGCCCATTCAGAGCCAGCTCTTCAGCGCTTGACGTCCTGCTTTGCGGAAACTGCCAAAATGTTTGGCCTGGAAGTCAGCCTGAAGAAAACTGAGGTCCTCCATCAGCCAGCTCCCCACCATGACTACCAGCCCCCCCACATCTCCATCGGGCACACAAAACTCAAAACGGTCAACCAGTTTACCTATCTCGGCTGCACCATTTCATCAGATGCAAGGATCGACAATGAGATAGACAACAGACTCGCCAAGGCAAATAGCGCCTTTGGAAGACTACACAAAAGAGTCTGGAAAAACAACCAACTGAAAAACCTCACAAAGATAAGCGTATACAGAGCCGTTGTCATACCCACACTCCTGTTCGGCTCCGAATCACGGGTCCTCTACCGGCACCACCTACGGCTCCTAGAACGCTTCCACCAGCGTTGTCTCCACTCCATCCTCAACATCCATTGGAGCGCTTTCATCCCTAATGTCGAAGTATTCGAGATGGCAAAGGTCGATAGCATCGAGTCCACGCTGCTGAAGATCCAGCTGCGCTGGATGGGTCACGTCTCCAGAATGGAGGACCATAGCCTTCCCAAGATCGTGTTATATGGTGAGCTCTCCACTGGCCACCGTGACAGAGGTGCACCAAAGAAAAGGTACAAGGACTGCCTAAAGAAATCTCTTGGTGCCTGCCACATTGACCACCGCCAGTGGGCTGATATCGCCTCAAACCGTGCATCTTGGCGCCTCACAGTTTGGCGGGCAGCAACCTCCTTTGAAGAAGACCACAGAGCCCACCTCACTGACAAAAGGCAAAGGAGGAAAAACCCAACACCCAACCCCAACCAACCAATTTTCCCCTGCAGCCTCTGCAACCGTGTCTGCCTGTCCCGCATCGGACTTGTCAGCCACAAACGAGCCTGCAGCTGACGTGGACTTTTAACCCCTCCATAAATCTTCGTCCGCGAAGCCAAGCCAAGCCAACATGAATCTGGTAAGCTTTGTGTTTTATCAATCTGGTTGATTACTTCCAGAAGGGGAGGAATTAATAAATCTTTAAATGTTTTATAGAATTCTATTGGAAATCCATCCTCTCTTGGTGTTTTATTATTTGGTAATTTTTTTATTATCTCTTGTATTTCTACTATTCGAAATGGTTCTGTTAATTTATTTTGTTCCTCTATTTGTAGTTTTGGTAGTTCAATTTTAGTTAGAAATTCATCTATTTTCCCTTCTTTCCCTTTGTTTTCAGTTTGGTATAATTGTTCATAGAATTCTCTAAATTTTCCTTGATCTCCTTTGGATTATATGTGATTTGTTTGTCTTTTTTCCTTGATGCCAATACCATTTTCTGAGCTTGTTCTGTCTTAAGCTGCCATGCTAGAATTTTGTGCGTTTTTTCCCCTAGTTCATAATATTTCTGTTTTGTCTTCATTATATTCTTCTCCACCTTATATGTTTGTAGTGTTTCATATTTTATTTTTTTATCTGCCAATTCTCTTCTTTTAGTTGTATCTTCCTTCATTGCTAATTCTTTTTCTATATTTACTATTTCCCTTTCCAACTGCTCTGTTTCCTAATTATAGTCCTTCTTCATCTTTGTTACATAACTTATTATTTGCCCTCTAATGAACGCTTTCATTGCATCCCATAGTATAAACTTATCTTTCACTGATTCCATGTTTATTTCAAAATACATTTTAATTTGTCTTTCAATGAATTCTCTAAAATCCTGCCTTTTGAGTAACATGGAGTTTAATCTCCATCTATACATTCTTGGAGGGATGTCCTCTAACTCTATTGTCAATATCAAGGGTGAATGGTCCGATAATATTCTAGCTTTATATTCTGTTTTTCTTACTCTATCTTGCATACGAGCTGATAACAAAAATAGGTCTATTCTTGAGTATGTTTTATGTCTACCCGAATAATATGAATATTCCTTTTCCTTTGGGTGTTGTTTCCTCCATATATCCAAAAGTTGCATTTCTTCCATCGATTTAATTATAAATTTGGTTACTTTGTTCTTTCTGTTAATTTTTTTTCCCCAGTTTTGTCCATATTTGAATCCAAATTCAGGCTGAAATCCCCTCCTATTAATATGTTCCCTTGCGTATCTGCTATCTTCAAAAAAATATCTTGTATAAACTTTTGATCTTCTTCGTTAGGTGAATATACATTGAGTAGATTCCAAAACTCCGAATATATCTGACATTTTATCATTACATATCTCCCTGCTGGATCTATCATTTCCTCTTTTATTTTAATTGGCATATTTTTACTAATTAATATAGCTACTCCTCTTGCTTTTGAATTATACGATGCTGCTGTTACGTGTCCTACCCAATCTCTCTTTAATTTCTTGTGCTCCAATTCAGTTAAATGTGTTTCTTGCACAAATGCTATATCAATTTTTTCTTTCTTCAGTAAATTTAGCAGTTTCTTCCTTTTAATTTGGTTATGTATTCCGTTAATATTTAAAGTCATATAGTTCAGCGTAGCCATTTTATACTTTGTTTATCTTCCCTTTCCATTTCTCCATCATCACCTTTCCTTCTTATCCATTTCTGCTTTCTTGTTTTGAACACTATAAGACAACATTTCTAAAACATCAAACATTTTCCCTATTCTCCTATTTAAAACTTCTTTAACCCCAATCTCCCCTCCCCCTTCTGAGTTGTCCTTTATCCCTTGTCGGACAACCACATCTCCCCTCTCCATTTGGATTTGCGAATTCACTCGCAAACGTCAGCTGATTTTGCAGTCACCGTAACTCCTCCCCACCCAGCCCCCCCAGAAAAGATTTCAATTTTCATATGTAACAAAGGTCACTCTTTTAATTCCCTCCTTATTCCCTCTATTCCATTTCCCTCCCTTATTAATTCTTGTCTATACTCTATATATTTTCCTCTAAATATGGATACATTCATGTATGCACACTATATATATATATACACACATATACCCCTTTACACACATACATATAGATCGTGGTCATTTTTACTCTTGTTACATGTCTTCATCTCTCTGCTTGTTTTGTAGTTGTTCTGCAAATTTCCTTGCTTCCTCTGGATCCGAGAATAGTCTGTTTTGTTGCCCTGGAATAATTATTTTAAGTACCGCTGGGTACCTTAACATAAATTTATATCCTTTTTTCCATAAGATCATTTTCGCTGTATTGAACTCCTTCCTCTTCAGGAGTTCAAAACTTATGTCTGGATAGAAAAAAAATGTTTGACCTTTATATTCCAGTGGCTTTTTGTCCTCTCTTACTTTCTTCATTGCTTTCTCCAATATATTTTCTCTTGTTGTATATCTTAAGAATTTTACTAAAATGGACCTTGGTTTTTGCTGCGGTTGTGGTTTCGGGGCTAAAGTTCTATGTGCCCTCTCTATTTCCATTTCTTCCTGTAATTCTGGTCTTCCCAGGACCCTGGGGATCCAATCTTTTATAAATTCTCTCATATTCTTGCCTTCTTCATCTTCCTTAAGGCCCACTATCTTTATATTATTTCTTCTATTATAGTTTTCTATCATATCTATCTTCTGAGCTAACAGCTCCTGTGCTTCTTTAGCTTTTTTATTAGAATCTTCTAATTTCTCTTTTAAGTCTTTTACTTCCATATCTACAAATGTATCTCGTTTTTCCACATTTTCCACTCTTTTTGCCAATTCTGATATGGCCACTTCCATTTTATTCATTCTTTCTTCTGCATTCTTAATTCTTCTTTTTATCTCATCAAATTCTTGTAATTGCCATTCTTTCACTGATTCCATATATTATTTAAAAAAGCTACATCCATTGTCTTGCTTTTCTCTTCTTCTTCCACTTCTTTCTGTTCTTCTTCTTCCTCTGGGTTGACCATGTGTTGTTTCCTTGTTTTCTTTTTACGCTCTTCTTTCTTGTTGTCATTATTGTCTGTGTTCTGCACCTGCTGCTGTGCTGCAGGTGTCTCTCTCAGCTGTGGAGATCGACTCCACAGCTGTTCCCCCCTCCCGTCAGTGTGTTTTTTTTCATGCGCGGTTGCGCACTTTTTCTCAGCTCTGCGAGCCATTTTTGTAGTCCCGAGCCCGGGACCTCCACTGACCTGTGGGAGCGGGCCTCTCTCTCCGCGGCGGACCTCTTCGGACACGTAAGGCTTTCACCTTCTTCTTCCGACGTCTTTCCTTCTTCTTTTCTTCCCGTGGTTTTTGGTTTTTCTTTCTTCGCTGCCATTTTCTTCACACTTTTACTTTCACTTTGTTTTGGTTTTTAAGTTTGTGCCTTTGCTTTTTCTCTATCTTTTTTTAACTTTTCTGGAGAGGGCTGGAGTTCCCCTACCGGCCACTACTCCATCACGTGACTCCCTGTGATGACATTTTTTAATGGTTTTATTGTATTGTATATGTTGAATGTTTATTGGTTTTGGAGGTGGGTGGGAAGGGGGGGAGGGAGGGTAGGGGGGAAAAAGGGGAGAAAATGGCACTGTGTATATTTAAGAGGGAAATGTTTATATGTATTTTGGTTGATATGGTGAGAAAAATAAAAAATGTTAAAAAATTAAAAATAAAAAAAAATTAAAAGTAACAGTGCAGGCAAGAACGTGGTGGAGGATATTGTGTGCTGGAAAAGCAGCTTTAGTGATTGTAAATATAGTTCAATTAAATTATTATTTAAATATGGAACAGAAGCATTTTTAATCTTTCCAAGGTCCTGAAACAAGTAATCGGGATTCACACCCACAATGGAAATAATGCAGTATTTATAGTGGGCACCTGTCCTCACCAAAAAGCCATTTAACATACCAACATCAAGAGTTGTCACTGGGAAGGAAGGGAAGGATTGGGGTGATGGCGAAGCATGCAGACAGGAGGTAGAATAGCTCATGAAGAGTACATTTGAGAACACTCGATGGGATACCTTGAATTCCATGTCTACATACATACCAACCTTCAAACTCTCACTCTCCTCACCTTTGAGAATGTCACTGGAAAATTACATCTGCACCTTCACACTCTGCTGATTTTAAAGTTAAGATCAGCAACGTTTCAATTCAGTAATTTCTCTACTTTCATCTCATATTCACTGGAATAATTTCTGTGCAGAAGAGAGAAAGATTAAATTGGGATTTAGTTTCAATTCTTTATTAGGAAAGATTATTTCTTCAGTTTCATTAACTGCATTGGGAAAGTCACACTTAAAAATGAGTGTAAAAGAGGAAGGTTGGGTAAATATTCTTACATAGAGAATTAAAAACAATGCATTTACTCATTTTTTTTAAAGAGGCAACAAGTTTATGAAAAAGGTCTCTTAATGAGCTTGAACAATGCACTTTATGTCAGTCAAAGTGAGTCTCTTAGTCAATGCAACTCTGAAAGGAAAAACATCTCACTTCCATAATAATGGAAAATTATTTCCTCATTGCAGCTGACTGGCAAGATCTCCACAATCATCCTCATTGTTGGCATTCTTCAAGGATGTGCCCTCAGTCCCCTACTGAACTTCCTCCACATCCATGTCTGTACATCTGAAAAACCTGAGCATCATTCCAACTACATTCTCAAATTCACTGATGGTACCAGTCTCATGGACCAGGTATCAAATAACAATGATGGAATATAGTAAGAGACTGAAAGTCTAGTGGTGTGGTGCCAACTTCCTTCAGCACCAGTAAGATGGAGATAAAAGCACAAAATGCTGGAGAATCTCAGCACGTCAAACAGTGTCCTTTATGTAGAAAAGGCAAAGATACAGAACTGACATTTCGGACTTGAGCCCTTCATCAAAGTATGAGAAAATTCTGGTAAGTGTCCGGAACAAAACAGTGGGGGAGGGGGAGGAGGGGGTGGCAAGGCAGGAGATGATAGGTGGATTACATGGTCGTAGAGTTTGAGAGCACCAGGGATTACAGATTGAGAGCAGTGAGAGAGAATTCCACTGAACACCCTTTGGAGAGCAAAGGAGAACTTCTTCTGCAGCATTTCCAGCTTCTCCAGCATTTTGTGTTTTTACTTCAACCACAGAGTCTACTGTGATTTACTTCCGACTACAACAACAACTCTGTGAAAGCTCTTTGAGAGATGCCTGCCCTGAAGAAGGTCTCCTTTGCTCTCCAACATCCCCGTATAGAGGACAGCAGTGACAGGACTCAAACTGGAGGACATCCACATTGTCCACAGCGACCAGACCCTTCTTTGTGATGTTTCAACTGTCAAGCTTTGCCCCATTGTCCCGGCAGCATGGAGATGACCGGTATACCCGGCTATCAGGACCATTGTCAAGATGGCAGCCAGCAGGTTTGTCTGGCACGGCCTTTGCAAGTAGATCAGCCAATGGACCAGAAATTCATGCACTGCCAGCCATCAAAGGTACAGACACACATTAAGGTACCCCCCACCATTCAAACTGGCATAATGGTGATTCAGCCATGTGCACATAGACATTGTAGGGCCCCCACCAATGTCACAGGGGCCATGGTACCTGTGACGATGGTGGACCACCTCACAAGGTGGCTGGATGCAGTCCTTCTGGCGGAAACCTCAATGGAGGCCTGTGCTAGAGCCTTAATAAATATATGAGTGGCCCAATTCGGAGTCCCTGAGCACCTGACATCAGACAGGGATGCACAATTCACCTCAGGGTTCTGGGCGGCCTTAAGCAGCCTCCTGGGAACCCAAACGGGTTGGTGGACAGGTTCCACAGGCACCTCAAAGTGGCACTGTTGGACCAACTCGAAGGTCTGAACTGGGTCGACAAATTTGTACTGACAGTAACCACAACAGCAGTGCGAGTATAAGTCAGCTTTAATAAACATATGTACACTGAGAGGTCTTGTCTCTCTGCAAGACAAACCTGGAAGGCGAGACAGTAGCTCTGGACTGCTTTATGTACAAGGTCACCGGGATGACCCCTGGTGACCTAGTGGTGTAATGGTGTAATTACATATCACCACAAAATTGCCTTGGGTCCTCCTGGGAATCCGCAAAACACTCTAGGAGGGCTTCAATGCCTCGGCAAATGAAATGGAACATGGACCACCTCTGTCATCCCTGGGGAATTCCTGGTTGCCATCTGCCTCGAGAGACTGACTGAACGATTGGGCGCACTGGCTCTGACACAGCCACAGCACACAGTCAGACCAAGACGTTCATCCCCAGAGACCTGAGAAGCTGTGCGGTGAGGAGCGCACCGGAGGCCACTACAGCAGCCATACCGGGTGGTCAGGCATAATGGGGCACAAGTGTGCATTGGCAGCAAGGAGGAAACATTTACAATTGATTGGCTCAAACCAGCACATTTGGACACCAGCCAGCCGATCAACCTCCCAGCCCCACACCGCAGAGGCAGGGCGCCCAAAACCCAGGACAGTGGTCAGATCATCAGTTCTGGGGTGGGGGTTGAGTTGCGGCCTTGGTGTCCCAACCCGCAAGATGGCAATCGAACGTTGCCATCCTGCAAGGGCCATGCGACTAAATGGGCTTTCTTCAAGAGCTTCCAGCCACACGGCGAGAAACAGCGAGCACCGGTGGGAACGCAGCCTATCCACGTTTGGCAAATTGGTGACCATTTCTGCTGGAAGCGGTGTAACAACCAGGGTGAACCGTCAATAAAGTTAGTACTTACCTCATGTCAATGTCTTGCTTTCACGCTCTGCCATAGCACACGCAACAAGAGTTTCCTTTAATTTCTATTTTGTCTAGGTGCCTTTGCCTTACAGGGGCGACTTTTTGCATGCAGTACTGACGGGAATGATCAAATATTCCCATTCAGAACAAAAACAAACTTACCTGTTCACAAGGATATCCTAAGATCGTTGGCAGACCTCGGAATGGGGAGAATCGGCAGTCTCCATTGGAACGCGGGACCTTAAAACAGCTGGTGCTCAGGCAAGATCAGCTCCTCCGGAGTTTTAAACAGCCAGCTATCAGGCCACTTAAACTTTTCGGGAGCCACAAACAGCAGACGCTCAGTGCATTTAAATATCGTGGAGTATTTAAAAGGACATCGCATGGATCATTTAAACACTATGGGAACTACCAGTGGTGGACCCACGGGCCATGTAAAGAAGGCACAACAAGGACACAGACCAGGGCTATAGGTTAAGCTGAGATGCCAGGCCCTGAGGCTTCTGCTCTCTACCATTCCCTTGGCTAACAAACATTCTCTTGGAGAACAAACTTAATGAACTCCAAGCCAGACTTTAACATCAGAGAAACATCAGGGAGTGCTATGTGATGTGCTTTAGAGAAACATGGCAAAACATAGACATTCCAGACCCAGCGCTACAGTCCAAGGGCTACACCCTCCATCGTGCTGATCGAACCCCAGCATCAGGAAAAACCAAGGGAGGCAGCATTTGTGCCATCATCAATTCATAGTGGTACACAGATGTGACAGTTATGTCCCAGACCTGCTCCCTAACCTGAAACATCTGGTGATCAAGTGCCGTACATTCTACCTGCCGATGAAGTTCATTGCTATCATCCTGGTTGCAGTGTACATTCTGCCCCAGGCTAACGCCAGGCTGGTACTGGAGAGACTCAGCACTGTGATTAACAGTCATGAGACAACACATCCTAGTGTCTTCCTTATCATTATGGGGGACTTCAAACAAGCCAATCTGAAGAAGTCTATGGCAAACTAACACCAACATGTCACATGCGAGACATGGGGAGTCAACACACTCGACCACTGCTACCACCAGCATGAAGAACACATATCGAGCCATACCACGACTAGACCAGCAAGTACTTCTACTCCTGGCGTACAAGCAGAGACTGAGGACCACAGCACCAGTAGTGAAGATGGTGAAAGTATAGTCAAGGGAGGCGGAGGTGCGTCTGCAGGACTGCCTTGAATCAGTGGACTGGAACATATTCAAGGATTCATCCATTGACATGACTGAATATACCACATGTGTCACCGACTTCATCAAGACCTGGTTGACAATTGTGTGCCCATGTGCACATACTGGATGTTCCCCAACCAGAAGTCCTCGATGAATCAGAGGATTCACAACCTGTTGAGGATGAGAACAAGGGTGTTTAAGGCCAGGGATCAAGATCTCTATAAAAAGACCAGGTACAACCTGTGGAAAGCCATCTTTTTTTAAAATATTTAATTTATGTTTTAACAACCCAAATAAAATTGATGTCTTTAAACTTTAAAATAGTGTAACCCATTATACATGTCATATATGTATATCCCACTCCACTCACCCCCCCCCCCCCCCACACACACACCCACCAAAGCTCCAAGAAAGAAGGAAGAAAGAGTGAAAAAGATACAAGATGTAAGAAGAAAGACCGGAGATTGTTGAGAGTCCTTTTCCAGAGATTTTTACTTGTTCATGTCAATAAATTCTGATTCTAAATAGAATTTATTTTCAGAGTAAATTAGTTATTTTTGAGGCACAGAACCTGCCTACCTGCAGTCCACTGGCTTGTGTGGCTTTGTCATCTGACAAGGTTTCTTGAGCAGGATGCTCAACCAAATGCAACAAAAGAAGTACATTGAGTTCACTGCATTCCACAAATGAGCTTGCCTTCCCCCCCCCCACTTAAACTAATTATTCCAGTTCCTACTTCCTTTCTCTCTCCACCTAGCCAAGACTTCTCCCCCCTTCCTGCAGTCCTCCCCCCCCCCCGCCTATCATCTCCCACCATCACCACCCCCCACTTTTGTTCAGACAGCTCTCATGTTCCCCCACACCTTGATGAATGACTCGGGCCCGAAACGTTGGTGATGTACCTTCACCTTTGCTACATAAAGGCAATGTTTTACCTACTAAGTTTCTCCAGCATCTGTGTTTTTTTCACAACCACGGCGTCAACGGAATCCTGTATTTTACCCCCAAAAGAAGAACCTTTATCGATTTGGTGACATTGAGTGCACGATTCAGCCAGGTTCTGAATCTCCCTCCTGTATTCTGATTCATCGCCTTTTCTTAATACAACCCACTACATGGTAACTTTGGCAAATTTGTAGATGGTGTTATTGTTATAACAAGGCACATAGTCATCCCTAACGTCGAAGTACTCGAGATGGCAGAGGTCGACAGCATCGAGTCCACGCTGCTAAAGATCCAGCTGCGCTGGATGGGTCACGTCTCCAGAATGGAGGACCATCGCCTTCCCAAGATCGTGTTATATGGCGAGCTCTCCACTGGCCACCGTGACAGAGGTGCACCAAAGAAAAGGTACAAGGACTGCCTAAAGAAATCTCTTGGTGCCTGCCACATTGACCACCGCCAGTGGGCTGATATCGCCTCAAACCGTGCATCTTGGCGCCTCACAGTTTGGCGGGCAGCAACCTCCTTTGAAGAAGACCGCAGAGCCCACCTCACTGACAAAAGGCAAAGGAGGAAAAACCCAACACCCAACCCCAACCAACCAATTTTCCCCTGCAGCCGCTGCAACCGTGTCTGCCTGTCCCGCATCGGACTTGTCAGCCACAAACGAGCCTGCAGCTGACGTGGACTTTTACCCCCTCCATAAATCTTCATCCGCGAAGCCAAGCCAAAGAAGAAAGAGTCATAGATGTAAAGTGAGCAGAGCAGGGGACTCTATCCGGGACAGGTGGAGATATTATTACTAATGTTCACTGATTTTGATCTGGAGGTGAGAAAATCCATGATCCAATTACATAATGGGGTGTAGAGTCCCAGATCTTGGACTTTGCTGATCAGTTTTGAGGGGATGATGGTGTTAAATCCTGAACTGCAGTCGATAAAGAGCATCCTGATGTCTGCATCTTTGCTCTCCAGGTGTTTTCAGGGCTCTGTGTGGAGCCAGTGAGATGGCGTCTGCCTGTTACTATGATAGGTGAACTGGAATGGATCCATGTCACCGCTTAGACATGTATGTACTCTGGCAATAAATCTGAAGTCAGGCAGCATCTTCACTCAGTTAGAAAAACAAAACTTGCTCAGAACTGCGCATAATGTTCCAGTTTCTGGCCCACTGTTAATGAGACATGGCTGAGTGATTGAAAGGGAGGCCAGCCTCAACACCAGAGGTAGCACCGCGTTTCCACGGCAACGGGAGCAGCATTTCCGCGGAAAGCCGCTGAGGTGTCTGGGGAATGTAGTTCGTGTTCGGGCAAACCTGTGAAATGTCTCCCATCAGATGCTGAGATGCTGCCTAACTCGCTAAGGCCCTCCAGCTTCTGGTTTGTTCGCTAAAAGTTTCAGCATCTGCTGTTTTTGTTCACGATGCATGCTGGAACTGAAGTCCTTTGAAAGTCAGATCAGTCCGAGCGTTGCACTACAAATCCCGAAATGCAACGGGATCTCAGGGGTTGATCAGAGAAGAGTCCAGAGCTGCTGGGATTGCCTGTTGGGCGGAACCTAGTGCTAGGTCGACACCAGTTCGGTCCTGCCTCCTAACCCCTTCTCCACCCTTTCCTGGGCCGGGCTGGGCCAGGCCGTGGCTTTGCTTCACTGCACTTCACTTCCGCTTCCCTCCGCCATTCGGTGGCGGCTTGTCCTGCCTTGGTAACTGTGTAAACCTTTCCGAACGGGGCTTGGTGCCGGAAGGTCGGCCCTACGGAGCGGGTGAGTGTGTGCAACTGTGTTTGGGCGCCGACATCTTGCCAGCGGGTTAGCCCCCCGGCACCTGCACAGCCTTCAGCAGCGTCTGTGAGAGATGTCGGGGATGAGGGAGGTCAGGACAGGCAGGAGCCGCAGCTGTCATGGAACAGTTCATGGGCATGTGTCGGAGTCAAATGGTGCCTGCAGGGTATGTGTGTGTGTGAATGGAGTAGTCGGCGGGCGGGCTACGACGTTCGGTGGTGGGGGGGGGGGGGAACGGGTGGTTAGGGCGGGAGGAGGAGGGGGGTGGAGGAAGAAGGGGGGGAGGAGGAGGGGGGGGAGGAGGAGGGGGGGGAGGAGGAGGGGGGGGAGGAGGAGGGGGGGGAGGAGGAGGGGGGGAGGAGGAGGGGGGGGAGGAGGAGGGGGGGAGGAGGAGGGGGGGGAGGAGGAGGGGGGGAGGAGGAGGGGGGGAGGAGGAGGGGGGGGGAGGAGGAGGGGGGGAGGAGGAGGGGGGAGGAGGGGGGGAGGAGGAGGGGGAGGGGGGGTGGTGTGAGGACGTGAAGAAGTTGGGGATGGAGGTGAGGAGCGGGTAAGGGGGACTTGGGGATGTGTAGTTGGAAGAGGAGGTGGGGATGGTGAGTGGAAGAGGAGAGGGAGGAGGAGGAGGGGGTTGGAGAAGAGGTGTGTATGGGAGAAGGCGGGTGATTTGTGCGCGGAGGGGGAAGGCGGGTGATTTGTGCGCGGAGGGGGAAGGCGGGTGATTTGTGCGCGGAGGGGGAAGGCGGGTGATTTGTGCGCGGAGGGGGAAGGCGGGTGATTTGTGCGCGGAGGGGGAAGGCGGGTGATTTGTGCGCGGAGGGGGAAGGCGGGTGATTTGTGCGCGGAGGGGGAAGGCGGGTGATTTGTGCGCGGAGGGGGAAGGCGGGTGATTTGTGCGCGGAGGGGGAAGGCGGGTGATTTGTGCGCGGAGGGGGGAAGGCGGGTGATTTGTGCGCGGAGGGGGAAGGCGGGTGATTTGTGCGCGGAGGGGGAAGGCGGGTGATTTGTGCGCGGAGGGGGAAGGCGGGTGATTTGTGCGCGGAGGGGGAAGGCGGGTGATTTGTGCGCGGAGGGGGAAGGCGGGTGATTTGTGCGCGGAGGGGGAAGGCGGGTGATTTGTGCGCGGAGGGGGAAGGCGGGTGATTTGTGCGCGGAGGGGGAAGGCGGGTGATTTGTGCGCGGAGGGGGAAGGCGGGTGATTTGTGCGCGGAGGGGGAAGGCGGGTGATTTGTGCGCGGAGGGGGAAGGCGGGTGATTTGTGCGCGGAGGGGGAAGGCGGGTGATTTGTGCGCGGAGGGGGAAGGCGGGTGATTTGTGCGCGGAGGGGGAAGGCGGGTGATTTGTGCGCGGAGGGGGAAGGCGGGTGATTTGTGCGCGGAGGGGGAAGGCGGGTGATTTGTGCGCGGAGGGGGAAGGCGGGTGATTTGTGCGCGGAGGGGGAAGGCGGGTGATTTGTGCGCGGAGGGGGAAGGCGGGTGATTTGTGCGCGGAGGGGGAAGGCGGGTGATTTGTGCGCGGAGGGGGAAGGCGGGTGATTTGTGCGCGGAGGGGGAAGGCGGGTGATTTGTGCGCGGAGGGGGAAGGCGGGTGATTTGTGCGCGGAGGGGGAAGGCGGGTGATTTGTGCGCGGAGGGGGAAGGCGGGTGATTTGTGCGCGGAGGGGGAAGGCGGGTGATTTGTGCGCGGAGGGGGAAGGCGGGTGATTTGTGCGCGGAGGGGGAAGGCGGGTGATTTGTGCGCGGAGGGGGAAGGCGGGTGATTTGTGCGCGGAGGGGGAAGGCGGGTGATTTGTGCGCGGAGGGGGAAGGCGGGTGATTTGTGCGCGGAGGGGGAAGGCGGGTGATTTGTGCGCGGAGGGGGAAGGCGGGTGATTTGTGCGCGGAGGGGGAAGGCGGGTGATTTGTGCGCGGAGGGGGAAGGCGGGTGATTTGTGCGCGGAGGGGGAAGGCGGGTGATTTGTGCGCGGAGGGGGAAGGCGGGTGATTTGTGCGCGGAGGGGGAAGGCGGGTGATTTGTGCGCGGAGGGGGAAGGCGGGTGACGCATTAGTTGGGGTTGTGGATGGGGGTCACCTGGGGAAGTAATGAGTGGATGCGACAGAAGGCGACAGACGACACCCATGACAAGATAATAACTCCAGAGGAGAAAGAGGTGAAGTTGGCAGGTTAGGGATGGGCATCGTGGGACAAGGGGGCAAGAAAGAGTAGTCAGGTTGGGGATGATTGGTCCTGCTGGAAAGGTCTCCACTGACATGAGGAAAGGTTGCGGAGCAGGGTCAATTTCATGTGGCAATTTTTGTTCCAGTCGGGGGAAATGTTTTCCTGGTATCATGTTTGGGGAAAGTGAGGCTTGTAGGGTATAGCTTTCCATTTGGCTAAGTTTCAGGAATAATTGCTGAATCACATTTGCAATGGCAAACTGTAGAATGGATCTGTGCCATTTCCTGATTGATCATGACTGGAAAACCTTAAATGAGTTCAATAGCGCAGTCTAACTTCATCCCTGCATCATCAGAAATGGTACATTAAAAACTTCCCTTAAGTATTGTGGCAAACAAATAGAATACTGATTCTTCAGATTTTGTGTCACATTTGATGAGTGACATTGAAAATCAGTTTGAGGTATTTGAGCTGACGAAGATTTTGTTGAAAAATAAGATTTTTGTTGGAATGATGAAGTAGCCTTTGGAGGGTAGGTGAGGACCAGACAATACATTAAAGTACATTAGCTTCTTTGTTTAGTGGTTACAGACTGTATGAGCAGAGTAAACCCTTGTTCAGAACATTTTTAATGGGCATGTATTTGTACTTGTAATAACGTAAGAAGAGCAAAGGTTTTGTGTTCAGTCAAAACTCTTGATGATTGATATATTCCAATTAGATGCACAGGTCTGAACCTGTACATTTTATTTGCTTTAGTTTCTCAAAGATTCAATGTCTCCATCTCTTCAAAATACAATTTTGTGAGAACAAAGGATCTGAAATGTTCATGGTATCATTAATTATAATAAAAATTGTGCTCCAACCATAAAGTATTACCTGCTCTCATGAAGAAGTGTCTTGATGCATGAATGAACAAGCATGCATTTATATATGATGTTTAAAAGGAACCATACTGTTATTGTCAAGGATGTGTAGGCTATTCTTAGCAATAACTCACCAGCAAAGCTGAGAAAGTGTCCTTTATTTTGGTGACAGTCTGCAAGGGCTGTGATAGTAGTTTAATATATAGAAGTGCCGGAGAACTCCGCACTTCCGAGTGTTCTTTATGGCAAAAATTGAAGTGCATCTGCTTAGAACAAATGTGGAGGAGTTTCTTTAGCCGGGTTTGTTAAATCTATGGAATTTGTTGCATCAGGCAGTTGTGGAGGCCGAGTCATTTGGGTGTATTGAAGGCAGAAATTGATAGGTTCTTGATTAGCCAGTGCATCAAAGTTATGGGGAGAAGGCCAGGTGGTGAGGCTGAGTGAGAAAATGGATCAACTCATAGTTGAGCCTGCCCTGCCATTCAATGAGCTGAATAGCCTATTTCAGCTTCTATGACTTTTGTCAAGGTGTGAGCAAAAAGCAGACAGGCATCTGAATCAAATGATAATGCAGGGAGGAGGTCGAAGGTGGATATGGGTGGGAGGGCATAAGAGAAAAAAAAAGCTTGGGAAGTGCAGTTGGGGAGGGGATAGCTCTGATTGGAGGCGGAAGGGGGTGGGAAGAAGGTAGAAAGGAGAGGGATGTGAGAGGGTACCGAGGGCAGGAGGGGTTCTTGAAGGGTCCTGGGTGTTGAGGGCTTCCTGATCATGTCAGACGTTTGGATCTGGAGCTCAGGTTGGAATGAAGGCCGTGTGGCTGCAGAAGTGCTGGAGGTGAATCCACGGACACTCGGTGACTCTGAAGGACTTTTCTTTCTCTGTCTGTCAGGGGAGCAGGGAATTTCTACTGATGGCAAACCTTTGACTATGACAGAATATATGGAATTTTGTGTAATACATCGGTTCTCAATCGTGACAGTAAAAGAATTTTAAATCTTGAGAGAAAAACAGGAGGGACATAAGACAAACCGGAGAAGTTGATGGTTGGAGAATGCCCATACAAAACATTTGGTATTGTTCGTCCATTTTGCGAGTAGCCTTTGTTGGGAAGTGCGTGAGGCCATAGACGGTCATGTTCACGTGGGAATGGGGTGTGAATTTATGGGTGCCCTTGGTTTGGCAGTGTATGAAGCCATGGACAGACATTCCTTTAATTTAAAGGTGACTTCTCTGTTTGATTAAAGAAATTGTGGCCAAGACAATAGCAGTACTTGGTACTTTGTATAATTATCTGACCTTGAATATTCAACTGACGAGTTGTTTGGTATTACCCTGTAAAATGGATCTCTGACATTGCAGCATTGTTTCATACTGCAGCATGTTAGTATAATTAGTATGCTTCAGTCCTGTAGTGGCAATTGAACCCAGATCTTGTGTGCTGTGGACTGAGCTGCCAAAATATTATTTTCATTTTATTATTTCACTAACTTGTACATTTATGTCCTAATCTGGCGTATTGAGCAATTTTGCAACCTTTCATTTGAGAACATACTGTGTTGTGTGTTAAAGGTGGCTCAGTTGCTTGCTGTGGGAATTGATTGTTCACAAGGTCTAATATAAATGCTGATGAGTTGATATTTAAAAAACAAAGATGCTTGAAATACTCAGCAGATCATTCAGCATCTGTGGGGAAACTATTGCAATTTGGCTTAAAGAAATGAAGAAAGAGTGTGCCACTTAAATATAATGTACAGATGCAATAAAAATCTTCTGTGCATGTGTATTTAACAATTCATTGACCTTTTCATCAAATATCAGAAGGCTTTTCATAAAAATAGAGTTCTCTATTTGTTCCACAAGAGCAAGTGTAGCCTGGGTGATGACGCTTCCTGATGTGGTGGGGTTCTGTCTGGGGTTGGCTGTTACATTTCCTGTTGGCTCTTTTAAGACTCCATACTGACATGCCTTGGAAACCAAAGGGACACAACCTGGCTGAACAACTTGTGCAGGTTTTAATGATGTATAGACATTGGGTAAGAACAAAAATGAATTTAAATAGAGCATAGAAAGAAGTCTGATTCTTTGCTAGTTTCTTGGTGTTTTCTCCTGCTCTTTCTCTGAAGGCCAGGGATTGGCATCTTTACAAGAAGTCCAAATACCACCTGTGGAAGGTAATCTCTGAAGCAAAGTGACATTTCCAGAGGAAGCTACAGACAGATACATACTCCCAACCATGGCAGGGTGTGCAGGCCATTACAGCATACAAAGCTGTTCAAACACTAGGCTTCAGTACCCTTGCTCTGCAACTGAATGCTTGACTTTCTCATTGGAAAACCACAGTCAATGCAAATTGGAAGCAATGTCTCCTCCTTACTGATTATCAACACAGATGAACCCCAAGGATGTGTGCTTAGCCTACTTGCTATACACCCATGACAATGTGGCCAGGCACAATTTCAATGCTATTTACAGGTTTGTCAATGACCCCATAGTAGTCAACAGAATGACAAACGGCAATGAGGAAATGTACAGGAGGGAGATAGATCTGCTTATCGAATGGTGTAACGACAACACCTTGCGTTCATTGTCAGCAAAATGATTGTAAACTTCAGGAGGAAGTCAGGGGAACGAGGACTCAGTTGTGGAGATGGTCAAGAAATTCAAATTCCTGGGTGTTAACATCTCAGAGGATCCGTCCTGGAACCTCTATGTTGATGCAATCACGAAGAAGGCTTGCCAGCGGCTATACTTTGTGAGGTATGTCATAAACTTCTACAGGTGTTCCTTGGAGAGCGTTCTAGCTGGTTGCAATAGTGCCTGAACTCCTAGGACAAGAATAAACTCCAGAGGGTTATTAACTCGGCCTGCAACATCACAGGTACCAGACTTCATTCCATTGAGGATGTGTACATGAGGAGGTGTCTTAAAAAGCAACCTCTACCCTCAAAAATCCCCACCACCCAGACCATACCATCTTCACTCTGCTACTATCAGAAAAAAGACAAACACTCAATGGCACAAGGACAGATTTTTCCCCACTGCCATCAGATTCCTGAATGAGAAATGAACCAAAGACGCTGCCTTACTTTTCGTGCACTATTATTTATATATTTTTTGGAGTAATGTAGTAAGATGGTTCTAATATGAATGTTTGCTCTTTGATGCTGCTGCAAACCCCAAACTTTCACGACAAGATTCTGAAGTTTTCCTAATAAAAGTTCAGTTTACTTTGAACGTTTCATGTTCCTTGTAATCTTGCAGCTCCCCATTACTCATTCAACTTGCATTTGAGTAGAAAAGCTGTATCCCACTATGAACCCTTCAGATGAATGGTGTGGTGTATATTGTGGAGCCAGGGTGATATTGAGAAAGTGCAGTGGATAAGACTTTTGAAACAAGCTGATTCGAGTAGGAAGGTTATTAGAAATAACCCTATCCTAACATGGACTGAACCAGAAGAGCCTGTCTTTAGAATTGCCTGCTCAATTGCGTACATGAACTAGTTGGGTGATTAGCTGTTCATTATTTCCTGGCTGCTGCACTTCCTTCTATCCCATGATGACTTCACCTCAAAAGCACTTCATTGACTAGATTGCTTGAGGAGATCACAATGATATGCTTCCAGTGATGGTGGATTGCCTTTGTTTTTGGCTTGTTGCTAGGTTTGTAAGCCTTAAATCCTTTTGCCCCTCCACAAGTCTGATAAAGTTCCAATGGCCAACTTTCTCCCTTTGAACTTGCATGATGTTGGTGCTGTCTGCTTGCATGACTTGCACTAGGGAACTGATCATGGAAATCATAAATTGAAAATTGGCTGTGCTAAGTGTCCTTTGGGAATTGATTAAGCTTGAAATGATGCCGGTTGAAGGGCAGAACAGAACGAGATTCAGGACTGTGGCTGTTTTGTCTCTCCTTTATGCAAGTGCCTGAAGTTCAGTTTAAAAAAATGTTTGCTGCAAGTGTCTCAACATGGGTAGTGTTTGCTCAGATGAACTATTATCAGGAATGACTGGGTAAGCCTTAATTGCCAAGCTTGTAAAGGTACTGTATTTGTGTTGCTATGATTAGTTTCTCTGCTGCACCTAATAGGTTTGTTGCTTTGTGCAGACAGGATATCAAGAACAGGAACTGATGGCTCTTTGTGCTGTTGTGTACTTCCTTCTTTGGCTTCCACTGCCTCTCAAAAGTGGAAAGCTTTCAAGAGGAGGAAACACAGTTCAAGATAAATGCTAATCATTTACCTGGAGATTCGTATTCCGTTATAATATTAAGGGGCACGTTTGGCATAGCGGTTAGTGCAATGCCCTATCAGCACTAGCGATCTGGACTGGAGTTCGAATCCTGCACTCTCTGTAAGGAATTTGTACGTTCTCCCCACGTCTGCGTGGGTTTTCCCCTGGGGGCTCCGGATTCCTCCCGCCGTTCAAAACGTACCGGGGTGTAAATTGAGCTGCACGGACTTGTGGGATGAAATGACCTGTTACTGTGCTGTATGTCTTTTAAAGAAAAAACTTTTCTGTTGGAGATGCTGGCTTTAGACTGTGACATGAAATGACCCAGTTAACTTTTCAGAATCTGCCTCCATCTCAACTCAACGCCATTTAGCAGCAGAAGTAGGGAAAATCTGTGCAAAAGAATGCCTCCTTCCTCCACCCCCTCCCCCTTTGGACTTTTGTGATGGTTAAAACTACTTGTGCAATTCCCTTGCTTAACTGCAGAGCCTTTTCCTCTGCATTGAGCGAACTACTTCCTTTTATCTTCAATTTGCATGTGGAATCTGTAAATCATATTAGCCGGGAACTTGAACAGACTAAAGGTTAGTATTTTCTTGTGACAATTTTGTTTTCAGGTACCATTGAGGGAAGAATTGTCTGGTAATGCTGGTCCAGACCATATCCTGTTGGCAACAAGTTAATTGCTTTGTGATTGTTACAGTTTGTTCAAGGTGCTTTGAAACTGGTTTCAGACTGAGGGTTTGCAGCTTTTTTTTTTGTAATGTGCAAAAGCTATGATTTACATTTTAAGATTGCTGGCAAAGCTCGAGGCTTTGGCAAATTGGGGTTCCATTTGCCTCTGGTTCAAAATGTTTTGGGCCTTGCAGAGAACTAAAAGATGAAAATGGACCTCTTCTATCCCTGCTGGCACTCATTTTTACCTACTTGGTATTTTTCAATTCTTTTACCCTTCAGCTACATTTCTAATTTCAAAGATTAAGATGTATTTTGTTTATATTCGCCCTTGTTTAAATCTAATAATTACATTCTGGTATTTTACTGAACAAATGTATAAGATTGACCATTCATATTTTTTTTCTCTATATGAACCCATTGATGTATTGCTTCATTCTACCTCTCAAAGAAAGGATCTCTTTTGCTATGATGTATGGAAAGGATTAAAGACTGTTTTGTAGTTGATGTAGTGGGGCAGGGTTGATTCCATAGATGATCAAGTCACCAAGAGGATTTGGGCAGATAATGCATCTGGTTTGGAATGATGCTAAGGAATCTCAATATTCTGATGTTCTGTGTTGCTCAATGATTTCACTAAATAACTGAAGTGTGTGGATAAATTAAGACCTTCTGTTTGCCCACCAATTTGTATTTCCCCTTTGTGGCACTACTTGTGCAATAAGGGAATGATACACAGGTTAAGGTCTTAACAAAAAAGCTCGATGGATTATGAGTGAATAAGTACTCTGAAGGGAGAGGAAGAATCAATCTGTGTCAGTTGGCCTACGATTCCGTAATTTATGCGGTTGAATGTACAGGGCTTTGAACTCGAAGGAAATTCATATTCAGTTATAATATCAAGGGGCATGGTTGGCATAGCGATTACTGCAACGCCTTAACAGCACTAGCAATCAGGACTGGAGTTCGAATCCCGCACTTTCTGTAAGGAATTTGTACGTTCTCCCCATGTCTGTGTGGGTTTTCCCCTGGGGGCTCCGGATTCCTCCCACAGTTCAAAACGTACCAGGGGTGTAGGTTAATGGGGTGTAAATTGAGCTGCACAACTCGTGGGATGAAATGTCCTGTTGCTGTGCTGTATGTCTTTTAAAGAATAAACTGTTCTGTTGGAGATGCTGGCTTTGGACTGTGACATGAAATGACCCAGTTAACTTTGCAGAATCTGCCTCCATCTCAACCCAATTCCATTTAGCAGCAGAAGTAGATAAACTGGCCTCAAGTTTTGTCTGTGTGTGGGAAGTTGTACCTCAAGCAAGATTCTGTGCTGCTTAAAAGAGGTTGTGTATTGAAGCAAGTCTGACAGTTACAACCTGGAATTTAGGGTTCTGACCACCTCAACTGATTTGTCAAAATTAGAACAAAGCTGTGGCAGAACTATCTCAATTGAGGCTGCTTGAACACGGAAAGTATTTGACAAATTAGCCTTTTGGACATTATGTGGAAGGAAACCATTGGGCCTATCAAGTTTACCCTAACTTTGAGGGTAATCCATCTCATTTCTACACCCAAGACACCTGCAAGTCTTTTCCTTTCAAAGGGATGCTGGGTATGTGTCTGAATGGTACACTTGGAGCTGCTTTGGAACTCTGACCACTTGCTGTGTGAAGACCTCTCCCCATAAGATGTTTTTTAGTTTCAGTTTTCACCTTATTTCTGTCTCATTTTTATGACCCCTTGCCAAAGGGAATAGTTTCTTAATTAATTTGTCTCAACAATTTTCTCTGATTTTGAACAGCCCCAGTTTATCTAGCCTTTTCACATGAATTCCTTTGAAAGTGGAATTTCTTTACTCTCTCAAGCCATATTATCTTTTGCAAATGTTTTGCTGTTTGATTTTTCCACCCCTCTAAGCAGCTGACATTTTCTGGACTTGCTGGCAAGTTTCCTGGCACACTGCCTTTCATTCCTTTCCAGGTGAGAACATGTGAAGTAATGCTTTTGGAAGTTCAAACTTGCCTTCACTTTGATACAAGAGGATTCTTTGCATATTTACAAAAATCTCTTGTGAGAACACAATCGCAAGTGCACATTTAATGTAGTCAGGCTGAGAGATTGTGTCCCTAAATACAAAATTTTCACCAAGTTTAACTTTACCTTTCAGAACTCACTAAAATGGGATGCCTCTTTATTTTACTCCATGAAGGCTTTAGCAGGAGCCAATTTCCTTTGAGGCCATCAGTTCTATTTGTACTTCATCTAAATTGTTGTTCTTCATGAGGGAAGCAAACCTGTATCTGTCAGTCACCTGGTTCTGTCCTCTACTTAGAAGCCCAGAAGCATTTCTCGTGTTCGAGAACAGAATTCCTTCTTTCCAACTTAGCTGTGCTGAGCTTGCTTGTACTATGCCATCCGCTGCTTTATCTCCACTTGTGAAGTCCATGAATTGCACCTGTGATTCCTTTAAAGTGTTTTCTAGTTATCCACTGGGGATTTGAAGGAGACCATTTCTGGCTCCTGGTTAATTTCCTCATCTTCCAGCACACTTCAGAAATCCAAGCAAGTGAATTAATGAATTGCCAAAAGAGAAGCTGCTTGATCCATCAAGAATTGATCACTGGTGATGACAGAATTGTTCATCAGGAACTCCCTGCGAGAATCCTTCCAAGTATGTGTCCCTTTCTCAGTACAAAAATGGCTTGGTGTGTTCATACCTTTTGATAACCATGCCTGGCTGCATTCTTAGTTGTACACTGGCAGCCATATTCATGGTGTTGTTCTTGCACACATTCACATTGTTATTCCTTGTATTCTCTGATCCTGGAGTCATCAATTTCAAAATGTACTGTCATGACATCCAATTCATTCTTCCCACTAAATTTTCAGATTGCTTTGTCATTTGTGCTGACATGAACAGTAAAAAGTATGATGAAAGTGAAAGGTTGTGGTTAGCTTTTTTTTGATCTTTTGTTCATAAAATGTTAAAGTGTCTCATTGCTCAATTTAAATATCACATCTCTCAAATATTTAAACCTAAACAAAATTCAGAATAACTCTGATTATCCAAAATCGGATTCTCCCTAGTATGCACTGGGCCTAGGTGAGTATTTGGAGTCGGGATTCTGGCGTCGGGAGCTCCATGGAGACAGGAGCCCACCGACTCGCCAGTGAATGTTCTACTCACCCAGGAAGTCTCCCCAGGGATCAATGGTGGGGACGTGTCGGGGACCGGCTGTAGAGGTTGGGCGGTGATCAGTGGTGTTGTTGTGGCCAGCATTTTTTTGGGTGAGAATTAAACATTATTTTAATGCTTAAAAAGCCTTTTCTTGGTGTTTAAACATTGATACAAATGATTTCCTGTTGCTACTCAGCTGTTTTTAAAAAATGACCAGTTGTCTGAAAAAAACCATTATCTGATATAGGCCCGGTCCTGAACATTTTGGATAATTGGAGTTGTATTGTAGCATGCAAGCAGACAGGTCAGCCAGGGCCTTTGGAGAGGGTGAACAACATGAAACTGGAATATAGCCTTTTGTTAGTACAGGGGATGTGGATGGCAGTTATTTTCTAGTAGCGAGTTTTGTTTTCTGTTAGTTAAAATGTGTTATATTTGAGGGGATAAGTCTGTGCAATGGTTCTGTAAAAACCCTATTTGTGTAATGTTGCACACCAGGGATAGCATGACAGTTTGCTGTGTATTACCTGGAATTGGCTTCCTAGTCAGGCTGAAACTGTTGGGAGTGTGAGCCAAGATAGCAATTAACACCAATGAGAAAATACCTTCAATTATGCCAGACATTAATGCAGGATATGTCATCTTTATAAACAGTGGAACAAGGTAAGTACAGAATTGCAGTTAGTGTCAATGTTCTACACTCAACTGGTGTCCATCAAGGATCATAAGAGATTGCAACCTCTGTGACCTCCAACGTGAGTGTCCACCCTGGCCCCAATGGCCTACCCAGACTGAGCCTCTGTTGTAGGTTTTCACCTTGGCAACCTACAGGATTGAGTCTCTGACAAGAGACAAGTTCTCCGGCAGCCTATAGCACTGAACCTTCTTTGCAAATACTCACATTAGCCACAGAGAGCCACAGAACCAAGCCTCTGCAAACTTGTGCCCTGGCAGCCACAGGACTGACCTTCCATTACGCCATCTCGCCCTTTCCCTCCTGTCCTTGGATCTTTCTACCTTCCACCTTCTGATCCACACCATCTCCTGACACCCTCCACCCCATTAACTCCCACTTCAACCTCTGCCTGGACTTTGCCATCTACCCTCAACTTTTCCTTCTCTGAGACAGAACACTCTGCCCTCAGTTGAGGCTTTACTTTTGATCCCTTTTCCCACAACTCTGAGTTCAGTGCATGCCATGATACCCAAGTCTTCTTCCATTGGCTCTGTTTCTCTGCCCACTTTTACAACCAAGATTCTCCACCCTCCATTACAGATTGCTTCTCCTGCTTTAAACTTTCTTCCTTCTGGACAACTTGTTCTGGTCTTCTGCCTGTGCTGGGCCTTTATATTTTCAACTGCTGCCGAGGCATTAACTGTCTCAACTTCACCACTCCTCTCATTCATTCCATTCGCACCCCCTTGGAATGCATGGCCCTCCACTCTCTCCTCACTAACCCAACCTCACCATCAAACCTGCAGACAAGAGTAGCACTGTTATGGTCTGGCATACTAACCTCTATTTGGGTGAAGCCAGCTGACAACCCTCAGTCACCTGCTCTGACATACTCCACCAACAGGACCCCACCAAAACTCATCAAACCATTGTACCATGCACTATCTCTGAACTCATCACTTCCAGTCATCTCCAGCCCAAGATCCACAAACCCAATTGTCCTGGCAGACAGATTGTTTCCATGTGCTCCTCCCCCACCAAACTGGTATCTGCTTACCTTGACTCCATTTTGTCTCCTCTGGTCCAGTCCCTCCCCACCTATCCACGATGCTTCATATGCCCTTCAGCAACTTCCAGTTCCCTGAACTCAACTGTCTTATATTTACCATGTACATACAATGACTCTGCTCACCCTTCCCCCTTACCAAAGGATTTAAAGCCCTTCATTTCTTTCTTGACAATAGATGCAACCAGTAACCCTTCACCAGCACTCTACTCCAGCTGACATTACTCATACCTGAGGGACAGGGGTGCGTGGGGAGTCCGTCCCCTTGGGCAGGTCCAGGGTGGGGGGGGGGTCGGCTTGGGGAACAACCAGTCACCAGGGGGTGGGGGTTATCTCTATATGCTCGTCCTGCTGCTCTTCGACAATCCGTCATCCTCACAACTCAAATCTCTTGTCAGAGTAAATACATGATGTTGGGACTGTTCAAGGCACTGGTGAGGCCATGTTTGGAGTATTGTGTGCAGTTCTGGTCTCCAAATTATTGGAAAGATATCAATAAGGTAGAGAGGGTGCAGAGAAGATTTACTAAAATGGTGACTGGGTTGCAGTATCTAGAATATGGAGAAAGATTGATTAGACTGGGACTTTATTCATTGGAACGTAGAAAGTTAAGGGGGGGGTGAATGTGATAGAGGTATTTAAAATTATGAGGGGGATAGACAGAGTAGATGTGAATAGGCTCTTTCCCTGAGGGTAGGGGCGATTGGAGCAAGGGGTCATGAGTTAAGGGTTAGGGGGCAAAACTTTAGAAGTAACATGAGAGGAAGCTTCTTCACTCAGAGTGTGGTGGCTGAGTGGAATGACCTTCCAGAAGAAGGTGGTTGCAGCAGGGTCAGTTTTGTCATTTAAGAGGAGGTTGGATGAGTACATGGATGTGAGGGGGTAGGAGGGTTATGGGCAGGGAGCAGGTAGGTGGAATTAGTGGAGTTTCACATCAATCGGTGTGGACTAGAAAGGCCGAGATGGCCTGTTTCCGTACTGTAATTGTTATATGTTGTATGGTCTCCAACCTCAGTAACTTTTCCTTTGACTCATCCAGTTTTCTCCGAGTCAAAAGGAGTAACCATGGGCACTTGCATGGGCCCTCAATATGGCTGCCTTTTTTTTTTGCTACATGGAGCAGTCCATGCTACAAGCCTATATAGGAAAAGTTGATGGTCCTTTCCGACTCTATTTGGCTTCACCCAAATAGAGGTTAGTATGCCAGACCATAACAGTGCTACTTTGGTACTGCCTCATGCACCCATGATGAGCTTGTCTACTTCATCCACTTTGTGTCAACTTCCACCCTGACCTTAAATTCACTTAGCTCAACTCGAGCGACATTGTCTCTTTTCTTAATCCCTATCTCCATCTCGAGACAAATTCTCGGCCAACATCTACAAACCCACCAACTCGCACAGCTACCTTGACTACATCTCTTCACACCCTCTCTTGTAAGGATTCCATTCCATTTTCTCTGCTTTCATGCCAGATCATCAGAGATGTCCTCCTCCTTCAAACAATATGGCTTCCCCTCTACCATCATCAACTCTGCCCTCAACTGCATATCCTCTGCCCTGACCTCTCTGCACCCATGTGGAATAAGTACAGAATTCCCTTTTCTTTACTTACCAGCCTCTGCAACAAACATATCCTCTGACATTTTTGCCACCTACTACATGATTCCACCACCAGGCAAATCTTCCATGTTCCTCCCTTCTCTGCTTTCAACAGGGACAGCACCCTCTGTGACTTCCTCGTCCACTCCTCCCTTTGCTCCCTTGGCACCTCCATCTTCCTCAAACAATTCTTCCAAGTTTCACTTTTTTAAACATTTAAGAATTTTAAAACCACATTCATATTCAATAAAGCTGTGTGTACGTGTATATGTTTTATTTATATTTATATGTCTGCCCTCATCGCACATGAACTCCTCAGACTTGACATCGACATAGCCGCTCTCAGTGAAGTCCGCCTGGCAGATGTAGGCAGCCTCCAAGAACGCGGCGCGGGCTACACACTCTACTGGTCTGGCAAGCCTTCGGATGAACGATGCCTATCTGGTGTAGGCTTCATGGTCAAGAGCTTCATTGCCTCCAAACTCGAAAACCTTCCGACAGGGCTCTCGGACCGAATCATGTCCATGCGACTCCCCCTTCAAAACAAGCGTCGCATCAGCCTCATCAGTGTCTATGCTCCAACCCTCCAGGCGGAACCAGCAGAAAAGGACAAGTTCTACACCGACCTGCGCAACCTCATCCAACGCACCCCAACAGCCGACAAGGTTGTCATCCTGGGCGACTTCAACGCTCGTGTCGGCAAAGACTCAGAAACCTGGCCAGGAATCCTGGGCAAGCACAGCGTCGGCAAGTGCAACGACAATGGGCGCCTCCTGTTGGAGCTCTGCGCAGAACAGCGGCTTGTCATTACAAACACCCTTTTTCAGTAGAGGGACAGCCTTAAGACCACCTGGATGCATCCCCGATCCAAATACTGGCACCTCCTGGACTACATCCTGGTGCGAGAAAGTGACAAACGAGATGTGCTCCACACCAGGGTCATGCCTAGCGCGGAATGCCACACTGACCACCGGCTGGTTCGCTGCAAGCTCAACCTTCACTTCAAGCCAAAGCCCAGGAACAGTAAAGCCCCCAGAAGGAGGTTCAATGTTGGAAACCTGCAGTCACGAAGCGAGAGGAAACTTCCAGGCAAACCTCAAAGCAAAGCTCGACGATGCAACCCGCCTCACGGACCCGTCCCCTGAAATCCTCTGGGATCAGTTGAAGACTACCATACTGCAATCCACTGAAGAGGTACTGGGCTTCTCCTCCAGGAAAAACAAGGTCTGGTTTGACGAAAACAGCCAGGAAATCCAGGAGCTGCTGGCAAAGAAGCGAGCTGCCCACCAGGCTCACCTTACAAAGCCGTCCTGTCCAGAGAAGAAACAAGCCTTCCGTAGCGCATGCAGCCATCTTCAGCGCAAACTCTGGGAGATCCAAAATGAGTGGTGGACTAGCCTCGCCAAACGAACCCAGCTCAGCGCGGACATTGGCGACTTCAGGGGTTTCTAGAGGCTCTAAAGGCTGTGTACGGCCCCTCACCCCAAGTCCAAAGCCCGCTGCGCAGCTCAGACGGCAAAGTCCTCCTCAGCGACAAGATCTCCATCCTCAACCGATGGTCAGAACACTTCCAATCTCTTTTCAGTGCCAACCGCTCAGTCCAAGATTCCGCCCTGCTCCAGCTCCCTCAACAGCCCCTAAGGCTAGAGCTGGATGAGGTCCTCACCCTGGATGAGACATATAAGGCAATCGAACGACTGAAAAGTGGCAAAACAGCAGGTATGGATGGAATCCCCCCAGAGGTCTGGAAGGCTGGCAGCAAAACTCTGCATGCCAAACTGCATGAGTTTTTCAAGCTTTGTTGGGACCAAGGAAAACTGCCTCAGGATCTTCGTGATGCCACCATCATCACCCTGTACAAAAACAAAGGCGAGAAATCAGACTGCTCAAACTACAGGGGAATCACGTTGCTCTCCATTGCAGGCAAAATCTTCGCTAGGATTCTACTAAATAGAATAATACCTAGTGTCGCCGAGAATATTCTCCCAGAATCACAGTGCGGCTTTCGCGCAAACAGAGGAACTACTGACATGGTCTTTGCCCTCAGACAGCTCCAAGAAAAGTGCAGAGAACAAAACAAAGGACTCTACATCACCTTTGTTGACCTCACCAAAGCCTTCGACACCGTGAGCAGGAAAGGGCTTTGGCAAATACTAGAGCACATCGGATGTCCCCCAAAGTTCCTCAACATGATTATCCAACTGCACGAAAACCAACAAGGTCGGGTCAGATACAGCAATGAGCTCTCTGAACCCTTCTCCATTAACAATGGCGTGAAGCAAGGCTGTGTTCTCGCACCAACCCTCTTTTCAATCTTCTTCAGCATGATGCTGAACCAAGCCATGAAAGACCCCAACAATGAAGACGCTGTTTACATCCGGTACCGCACGGATGGCAGTCTCTTCAATCTGAGGCGCCTGCAAGCTCACACCAAGACACAAGAGAAACTTGTCCGTGAACTACTCTTTGCAGACGATGCCGCTTTAGTTGCCCATTCAGAGCCAGCTCTTCAGCGCTTGACGTCCTGCTTTGCGGAAACTGCCAAAATGTTTGGCCTGGAAGTCAGCCTGAAGAGAACTGAGGTCCTCCATCAGCCAGCTCCCCACCATGACTACCAGCCCCCCCACATCTCCATCGGGCACACAAAACTCAAAACGGTCAACCAGTTTATCTATCTCGGCTGCACCATTTGATCAGATGCAAGGATCGACAATGAGATAGACAACAGACTCGCCAAGGTAAATAGCGCCTTTTGAAGACTACACAAAAGAGTCTGGAAAAACAACCAACTGAAAAACCTCACAAAGATAAGCGTATACAGAGCCGTTGTCATACCCACACTCCTGTTCGGCTCCGAATCATGGGTCCTCTACCGGCATCACCTACGGCTCCTAGAACGCTTCCACCAGCGTTGTCTCCGCTCCATCCTCAACATCCATTGGAGCGCTTTCATCCCTAACGTCGAAGTACTCGAGATGGCAGAGGTCGACAGCATCGAGTCCACGCTGCTGAAGATCCAGCTGCGCTGGATGGGTCACGTCTCCAGAATGGAGGACCATCGCCTTCCCAAGATCGTGTTATATGGCGAGCTCTCCACTGGCCACCGTGACAGAGGTGCACCAAAGAAAAGGTACAAGGACTGCCTAAAGAAATCTCTTGGTGCCTGCCACATTGACCACCGCCAGTGGGCTGATATCGCCTCAAACTGTGCATCTTGGCGCCTCACAGTTTGGCGGGCAGCAACCTCCTTTGAAGAAGACCGCAGAGCCCACCTCACTGACAAAAGGCAAAGGAGGAAAAACCCAACACCCAACCCCAACCAACCAATTTTCCCCTGCAGCCGCTGCAACCGTGTCTGCCTGTCCCGCATCGGACTGGTCAGCCACAAACGAGCCTGCAGCTGACGTGGACTTTTACCCCCTCCATAAATCTTCGTCCGCGAAGCCAAGCCAAAGAAAAAAAATTTATGTATCAATAAATCCATCAACCCTAGGCTAAATATAGAAAAAGGAAAAAGAAACGAGAATGCCAAAAAAAAATATTCGCAATACAAAAAATAATGGAGTTAAGGGTTACCAACGGGACAGGCCTTCAAGAGTCCCTTACACCTTCAAACCAACATGCTGTAAATATAGGCTCCATATTTTCAAGGAAAAATTATAATTATTATGTAAATTGTTATTTTCTCGTGGAATATAAGAAGGCATTTCAGCTTGCCTCCTCTCCATCCCTAAATCCACATCTGATTTCCAAGTATTGGCTATGAATTTCCTAGGAATGGCTAAAGCCCATCGTAAAAATTTAATTTGATACATAGTTAATCGGAATTTGGAACTAACCACTTTAATATTACCCAACAAAAATAGTATCAGATCCTGTGGGAGTTTAACCCTTGATATTTTCTTTAAAAATGTTTTTAACCTCTAACTAGAAAAGCTTTACTTTGAACACTACCAGGTAGAATGAAAAATGAAACCAACTTCCTCATCACATTTAAAACATAAGTCTGATAATGTTGGATTCAACTTTTTTAATTTTTGAGTTAAATATAAATAATGTAAAAAAAAATATACTGAATCAGTCTATACCTAACATTAATAATTTTCATAATATTTTCTTTACATAGTTGTTTCCAAACTTTTCATCGATTTGTCCATTTAAATCAACCTCCCATCTTAATCTTGATTTATGAATTCCTAACATGGGAGAAAGTTTTTGAAGTAATCTATTTATACCCCCTTTCTAATTCATTCTGCCTAGGTAATATCAAATTATGATCTAACTTGTCAATCAAGAAAGCTCTAACCTGATAGTAATAAAAAAGTATTATTTGGGATATTACATTTTTCTTTCATTTGTTGAAAAGCAATAAATTTTCTAGTTTCAGAACAATCCTCTACTTCCTTAATTCCTATTTGATTCCAAATTTTCAAAAATTAATTATTCATAGAAAAAGGAAGAAGTCTCTTTTGATACAAAGGCATTTTTCGAGAAATCAAACCATTTCAACCTATGTCATAATTTATTTTATTCCATAATTTGATCAAATGTCTCAGGAGTATCTCTAATTCCTGTTAACAATTTTGAATTCCATTTATAAATAAAGTTCTGCATAGAATCATCCTATTTTACTCAATTCTATTTTAACCCAAGCTGAATTTATCTAAATTAAACATCCCATTGATACATTTGAGGTGAGCTGCTCTATAATAATTCTTAAAATGGGGAAATTGCAAACCTCCTAATTCAAATTAGTTTTTTCCAAACAAACTCTCGCCATCTTTTCTTTCCACAAAAACTTCAAATTTAAATCCTTAATTTTTTTGAGGGTTTCAATAGATATTGAACATTTGGAAAAATATTCATTTTAATACAATTCACTTGACCTTCTAAAGTTATAGGCAAATCATTCCATCTATTTAAATCATTTTTAATTTTAATGTCAAGGTAAATAATTCAATTTGTATCAATTATTTAAATCATTATCAACTTTATTCCCTAAATATTTAATTCCATAATCTGACCACTTAAATTGAGCAAATTCTCTACACTGAGTATAATTCCCTTTTAACCAAGGGCATCATAACACTTGTGAATCTGCAGGGGTCATCTACTGCATCCAGTGCTCCCGCTGTTGTCTCCTTTATGTCAAAGAGACTGGATACAAATTGGGAGATGGCTTCATCAATGTGGCATTGTCTTCTGCAATAGTGTGGATCTACCAGTGGCCACCCATCCATTCACTTGCAGCAAGTCTGTCCATGGTCCCATGCACTGTCAGGCTGAGACCACCTGCAAGTTGGAGGAACAACACCTTGTATTCCGTCTGGCCACCCTCTGGATGGCATTAACACTGATTTCTCCAACTTCCTTTATGCCCCCACACCCCGTGTCTCTCTTTTCCCTTTTCTCTGTTTCCTTTATCCCAACTCTGCATTCACAAAGCCAAAGCACTCCCTTCCCCCCCCCACCATCAGTTCTCATCTTCCCTCTCTTCATGTCTGAATATCATCTGTTGGTTTTTACTTCTCTGCCTGTTTGCATCATACCTTGAAGAAGGGCTCGGGCCCAAAACATTGATGATATATCTTTAGCTCCAATGGAGATAGACAACAGACTCGCCAAGGCAAATAGCGCCTTTGGAAGACTACATAAAAGAGTCTGGAAAAACAACCAATTGAAAAACCTCACAAAGATAAGCGTATACAGAGCCGTTGTCATACCCACACTCCTGTTCGGCTCCGAATCATGGGTCCTCTACCGGCATCACCTACGGCTCCTAGAACGCTTCCACCAGCGTTGTCTCCGCTCCATCCTCAACATTCATTGGAGCGCTTTCATCCCTAACGTCGAAGTACTCGAGATGGCAGAGGTCGACAGCATTGAGTCCACGCTGCTGAAGATCAAGCTGCGCTGGGTGGGTCACGTCTCCAGAATGGAGGACCATCGCCTTCCCAAGATCGTGTTATATGGCGAGCTCTCCACTGGCCACCGTGACAGAGGTGCACCAAAGAAAAGGTACAAGGACTGCCTAAAGAAATCTCTTGGTGCCTGCCACATTGACCACCGCCAGTGGGCTGATATCGCCTCAAACCATGCATCTTGGCGCCTCACAGTTTGGCGGGCAGCAACCTCCTTTGAAGAAGACCGCAGAGCCCACCTCACTGACAAAAGGCAAAGGAGAAAAAACCCAACACCCAACCCCAACCAACCAATTTTCCGCTGCAACCGTGTCTGCCTGACCCGCATCGGACTTGTCAGCCACAAACGAGCCTGCAGCTGACGTGGACATTTTCCCCCTCCATAAATCTTCGTCCGCGAAGCCAAGCCAAAGAAGAAAGAAAGAAAAATGGACACTGCAAATCCTGTTGAGTTTCTTCCAGCATTTGTGTTTTTACTACAATCACACATCTGTAGACTTTTGTTTCACTCTACTTACTGTTAACTATAATGCTTGAAACATTATAGTTGTTTCTACAGAGTCTAGAGTTGGCTTGGTGATAGACATTTCCCAGAAAGATGAGTTCAGCAAGGAATTTTCTTTGTTTGATCCGTTTATCTGGCTACAATTCAGGTAATGGCTTCTCTGAATTGTAGGAGACATGGCATCCAATGACAAACGAGACTGAGTCCCTGAAAAGAGGTGTGTTTGGTTTTTGTATTTAATTTTTTTTAAAATTTGGTTTTGGTGAGGTTCCTTGTCTGCCTCATAACTACAACAAAGAGATTGGTTCATTACAGGTGGGGTAATATGTTATTGGGCTGTTGGACATTTGGCAGTTTTAACTTTTGCATTTTCTGCGAAAAGTTGAGCACTCCTGCCCTGCTCACTGTCAGCACTCTACCTTCCCACAGAGCAATGAGATTTGATGTCGTTGGAATTGAGATCTTGATTCTTGCAGGACTAAATCCATGATCAGCTGTTGAGTAATGTAATGGATACTCCCAAAAAGAGATCAGGGAGTTGGAGGTGATTGAGACAGGAGGATTGGATAGGTTACAGGTAAAATGAGGGTGGAAGGGTGATAACACTGCTTTTAAAAGATTACATTACAGAACTTTCATGAAAATATCAACATTATCAGAATTATGTTCCTTGTAGACTGTTGAAAGAATTACAAAGCTTTGAATGCTCTGTCTTACGAAGGATGTATGTATTCTATTTTGAGAAAAGGCTGCAGCTGACATCAAAGAAAGCAAAGAACTGGCAGATAGATTTGATTTCTGTCGGCAGATGAGCTTTGACATGTGGGACAGCTGCAGCCTGAAGCACCAGCTCTGCATGGATCCCTGCCTGTATGGAGTGTGGGGGTGGGCAAGAAGTATCAGGCTTGCTGTGTCTCACTGCCAAAAGCTGCTTGTCAGACTTGATAAGGCTTGCTTATTTGCTTCCTTTTGATTAACCATTTTCATCACAGATGATAACATACCTGCACGGAAATCTTTGAATGGAATCTTTGTTGGAATCCTTAGGGGCTCTGGATTCCTTCAAATTATAATGGAATTGGAAGAATCTGTGGTTGAAGTGGGGGGTGGGGGGGTGGTGTCTCTTGGCATTGGAACATATTGGAATTTGCTTCTGCAGATGTTGACTACATATTGGTTGTAAGGTAAAACATCATGAGATGGGAATGTGTAAGGAGTTACCCTGTACAGGGCTGTAACAAGATGTGAATGCATCCTTGTACTTACAAGATAAGAGAGACATTGATGGATTGAGAGGCAGGAAGCTAGCAGGGAAAGGATAGCAACAGTTTTAGTCATTGGACAAGTAATGATATGATGATGTTCTAAGCACGTATCCAAGGGTATAAAAAATCACCATTTTGCTGATAACGGCAGAATGCATTCTCCGACTAACATGGTTAGTTGCAAGTGTTACAATCCGGTAATAAAGAACAAAGAACCCTGATTTCGACTCAGTCTGGTGTTTGTCTCACTCATTCATGAACAAAGCAGACCTAACATGGTCCAAGTGGACATCATTTCCAAGACAGGCTATGCCATTTAGAGCTGGTGTTGTGTCGTTTTCTTGATGCTCTTTCATGAGATTAACCATCCCTCTTCATCAAATCTTAATGGCAAAACTAATATCTCTCTTCTTTATGCTTATCTTGCTTTTCTTTGAATGTTTCTCATCTGTTTACCTCATCCACTCCATGTGATTGCAAGTTTCACTTTCTAACCACCTTGAAAAGAAGTTTCTCCTGACTTCCCTATTGAATTGCTAAAAATCAACCTTTTTGGATGCTTCTGTGGGGAGGGGGGGGGGGAGAAAAGGCAGAAAAAGCTTCCATATCAGATGCTCTGAAAAACTTTGTCACTTCATAGAAAAGAGTTCTGGTCAATTCAGTCTTCATTTCAATTCTTTTCAATCCATCAGGGAACTGGAGAAAATCCATGACTCATTGTCACACTTGGGCTAGAAGACTTCACGTGTGGCTGAAGCAAGTTTCAAAACTAGTTCAAATATTATGATTTTAATTCATAAATGTCAATTATATTTTAAGACTGCACTACAATGTTTGGTTTATTTGATTCATGGCTTTATTAACCTCTCAACACTTGAATGATTTAGACCACACATGTCAGTTTGGCCCGCAAGATAATTTCAAAAATGTATTAGAGGTGGCCCGCTGGCCGCTGCGCCAGTATAGTGCATGCACAGCTAATACTACAAATCCCAAAATGCCGCCCCCACCTCCTCTGTTTACGTTGCAGGGTCTCACCGTGGACTCTGGTTTTGGGGCCTGGCCGGTGTCAGGGGAAGCCAAGGCCTCTTCCCAGCACCCGGAACCGGAGGCCTCAGGCCTGACCTCGCCAGGACCGTTGCCCACTCCCCCTCCCTGCCGCAGGCCGACCCGCGACTCACGGTGACGGGGCCGCTGATCTGCCGAGATGCCGCCCTGCAGCGAGAGCCGATGCCCCCGCACTGTCGTGACCCCCCCCCCGGCCGCCCCCCCCCCCCACCACAGCACGGCCTGGCCAGTGTCAGGGGAAGCTGAGGCCGCTTCCCAGCGCCTGGGCCGTTGCCCACTCCCCCTCTCTGCCGCAGGCTGACCTGCGACTCAGGGTGACGAGGCCGCTGATCCGCTGAGATGCCGCCCTGCAGCGAGAGCCGATGCCCCCGCACTGTCGTTGTCCAACCCGATCGCCCGCAAACCCCGCCCTCCCGCACACAGGCCTGAGTAAGTATTATGAACTTTAATCTCAGGATAAAACGATCTTTCAATAGTTTCATGTCACAGTGATAAATATATTCCTGGTTAAAAATGGTCCTGCACCTGGATACAAGCTCATTAGGCATAAAACTTGAAAAGTGTGTAAATCAAAGGATATCTGTACCAATGGAAAAAGGGCATGGCAAATAACCCTGCTAGAGTTCATGCCCACAATCAGTCACCCATTTGATTGTTTCAGGAATCATGTTATTCTCCCACATTCTCAATAGCCCTCAGATTTTACTATTCGACAGCACACTAGCAACATTTGACAAATCCTCTATAGAGAAATATTATTTATTGAATATTTTATTTCTCATTTGTTAATGCTTCTGGAAAGAGTTTATCCAAAACTATTATTAAATATTTATTTTTATAAGAAAAAGTTTAACATTACATATGTTGAAAGAAAAGAAAACATGCAGATGTTGTTGAAAATTTTCAATAAATATTTAGTTCGGCCCTCGACTTAGTCCAAGTTTTTAATTTTGGCCCTCTGTGAATTTGAGTTTGACACCCCTGATTTAGACTCTTTTGTTTCCCTATCTTGTTCAAAACCTAATCAGATTTTGTGACTTGTTATTAACATCCACTTGTTATTTCTGTCCTGGAAAAAAGCCTCTGGCCATCCACATGATCAATGCATCTTATACATCTCCATCAGGTCTCCCCTCATCACTCTGAGGAGGAAAAAAAACCACAAAAACCAAATTCACTCAACCTATCCTCATAAGAGGAGGAAGTCACGTGATGGAGTAGTGGCCGGACGGTGAACTCCAGCCCACTCCAGAAAAGTTGAAAAAAATAAAGGAAAGCACAAAGGCACAAAAATAAAACTTAAAGTAAAGTGAATATAAAGGTGGAAAGAAGATGGCGACGAAAAAAGAAAAGTCGAAACCAATGGTAAGAAGAGAGGAAGAGAAGACAACGGAAGAAGAAGGAGAAGGCCTTACCTGTTCGAAGAGGCCCGCGGTGGAGAGAGAAGCCCGCTCCCTCAGGTCGGTAGAAATTGGACTACAAAAATGGCTCGCTGAGCCGAGTAAAAGTGCGCAACCGCGCATGCAAAAAAACACACCGACGGGAGGGGCGACCAGCTGGGGAGTCGATCTCCACAGCCGGCAATGACAGCTACAGAACAGCAGCAGCAAGAGGAGAACATAGAAGACAACGAAAACAAGAAAGAAGAGAAGAAAAAGAAAACAAAGAAACAACAGATGGCCAACCCAGAGGAAGAAGAAGAGGAAGAGTACAGTGAAATGGAAGAAGAAGGGAAAGGCAAGACAATGGATATATTTTCTCTTATTAAAGAATACATGGATTCATTTAAAGAATGGCAAGCACAAGAATTTAGTGATTTAAGAAGAAGAATAAACAGTACAGAAGAGAAAGTGAATAAAATAGATATGACCATATCAGAAATAGGAAAAAGAATGGACAAGGTGGAAGAACGAGAAGCAGCAGTAGAAATGGAGGTAGAGGACTTAATAAAGAAATTAGAAGAATCGAATAAAAAAGTTAAAGAGACACAAGAGCTGTTAGCTCAGAAAATAGATGTAATGGAAAATTATAACAGAAGAAATAATATAAAGATAGTGGGCCTTAAGGAAGATGAAGAAGGCAAGAATATGAGAGTGTTTATAAAAGATTGGATCCCCAGGATCTTAGGATGTCCAGAACTACAGCAAGAAATGGAAATAGAAAGGGCACATAGAGCATTAGCCTTTAAACCACAACCACAGCAAAAGCCAAGATCCATTTTAGTAAAATTCCTAAGATATACTACAAGAGAAAAGGTACTGGAGAAAACAATGGAGAAAGTAAGAGAGGACAACAAGCCACTGGAGTACAAAGGGCAAAAAATTTTTATTTATCCAGATATAAGTTTTGAACTCCTGAAGAAGAGAAAGGAGTTTAATACAAAGGCGATTTTATGGAAGAAAGGGTATAAATTTATATTAAAGCATCCAGCGGTATTGAAAATATTTATTCCAGGACAGCAAAACAGACTATTCTCGGATCCAGAGGAAGCACGAAAATTTGCAGAACAATTACAAAATAGACTGAGAGATGAAGACGTGTAACGAGAGTACAAAAGACCGAACTAAAAAGACGTTTGTATAGGACTATATACATATATAATACATATATTACTTAAGTGTATGTGCATTTAAAAGAAAATATATAGTGTATAGAGAAGAATTAATGAGGGGAAAAAAAGGGAAAGAGAGGAGTAAAGAGGGAATTTAGAGAGTGACCTTTGTTGTATACAAAAATTGAAATCTTTTCTGGGGGGTGCTGGGTAGGGAGAAATTACGGTCACTGCAAAATCAGTTGACGCTTGCGAGTGAATTCACAAATCCAAATGGAGAGGGGAGATGTGGTTGCCCGACAAGGGATAATGGGCAACTCAGGAAGGGGAGGGGACAATGGGGTTAAAGAAATATTAGGTAGGAGAATAAGGGGAATGTTTGATGTGTTAAAAATATTGTCTTATAAACTGTTCAAAGAAAGAAAGCAGAAATGGATGAGAAGGAAAGGTGATGATGAGGAAACAGAAGAGAAAGATAAACAAAGTATAAAATGGCTACATTAAACTATATGACTTTAAATATTAATGGAATACATAACCAAATCAAAAGGAAGAAACTGCTAAATTTGCTGAAAAAAGAAAAAATTGATATTGCATTTGTGCAAGAAACACACAAATGAAGTGGAGCACAAGAAATTAAAGAGAGATTGGATAGGACATGTAACGGCAGCGTCATATAACTCAAAAGCTAGAGGAGTGGCTATATTAATCAGTAAAAATGTACCAATTAAAATAGAAGAGGAAATAATAGATCCAGCAGGAAGATATGTAATGATAAAATGTCAGATATATTCGGAGTTTTGGAATTTACTTAATATATATTCGCCTAATGAAGAAGATCAAAAATTTATGCAGGATATTTTTCTGAAGATAGCAGATACGCAAGGGAATATATTAATAGGAGGGGATTTCAATCTCAATTTGGATTCAAACATAGATAAAACTGGGAAAAAAATTAACAGAAAGAATAAAGTAACCAAATTTATAATTAAATCGATGCAAGAAATGCAACTTTTGGATATATGGAGGAAACAACACCCAAAGGAAAATGAATATTCATATTATTCGGATAGACATAAAACATATTCAAGAATAGATTTATTCCTGTTATCAGCTTGTATACAAGATAGAGTTAGGAAAACAGAATATAAAGCTAGAATATTATCGGACCATTCACGCTTGATATTGACAATAGAGTTAGAGGGTATCCCTCCAAAAATGTATAGATGGAGATTAAACCCCATGCTACTTAAAAGACAGGATTTTAGAGAATTCATTGAAAGACAAATTAAAATTTATTTTGAAATAAATACGGAATCAGTGAAGGATAAGTTTATATTATGGGACGCAATGAAAGCATTCATCAGAGGGCAAATAATAAGTTACGTAACTAAGATAAAGAAGGATTACAATCAGGAAACAGAACAGTTGGAAAAGGAAATAGCAGATATAGAGAAAGAATTAGCAAGGAAGGAAGACACTACTAAAAGAAGGGAATTGGTAGATAAAAAAATAAAATAGGAAACATTTCAAACATATAAGGTGGAGAAAAATATAATGAAGACAAAGCAGAAATATTACGAACTAGGAGAAAAAACGCACAAAATTCTAGCGTGGCAGCTTAAGACAGAACAAACTAAAAGAATGGTATTGGCATCAAGGAAAAAAGACAAACAGATCACATATAATCCAACGAAATTAATGAAAATTTCAGAGAATTCTTCGAACAATTATACCAAACTGAAAACGAAGGGAAAGAAGGCAAAATAGATGAATTCTTAACTAAAATTGAACTACCGAAATTACAAACAGAGGAACAACATAAATTAATAGAACCATTTGAAATAGTAGAAATACAAGAGACAATAAAAAATCTGCCGAATAATAAAACACCAGGAGAGGATGGTCTCCCAATAGAATTCTATAAAACATTTAAAATTTATTAATTCCTCCCCTCCTGGAAGTAATCAACCAGATTGATAAAACACAAAGCTTACCAGATTCGTGCAAAACAGCAATAATTACAGTAATACCAAAGGCAGGGAAAGATCCACTTGCACCAGCATCATATCGACCAATATCTCTACTTAACACAGATTATAAGATAATAACTAAATTATTAGCAAACAGATTAGCTGATTATGTACCAAAAATAGTAAGTCTAGACCAAACTGGATTCATAAAAAAAAGACGAACAACAGATAAAATTTGTAAGTTTCTTAACTTAATTCATGCAGTAGAAGGAAATAAAACTCCAACAGTAGCGGTTGCTTTAGACGCAGAGAAGGCCTTCGACAGAGTAGAATGGAATTATTTATTCAAGGTACTACAAAAATTTAGTTTACCAGAGAAATATATTAATTGGATTAAAGCATTATATAAAGGGCCATTGGCAAGAGTGACAGTAAATGGATATGTATCAAAACATTTTAACTTAAGCAGATCAACAAGACAGGGATGCCCACTATCGCCCTTATTGTTCGCGTTAGCCATAGAACCACTTGCAGAACTGATAAGAACAGAAAATAAAAGGCAAGGAATACAAAATCAGTTTATTTGCAGGTGATATTCTAGTATACCTAACGGAACCAGAAACATCAATAAAAGAATTACATAAGAAATTGAAGGAGTATGGAGAAGTGTCGGGATACAAGATTAATGCAAATAAAAGTGAAGCAATGCCAATGAATAATGCGGATTTCTCAAAATTCAAGAAAGAATCACCGTTTAGATGGCAAATGCAAACAATACGATACCTAGGTATTTTTTTTTCTTTGGCTTGGCTTCGCGGACGAAGATTTATGGAGGGGGTAAAAAGTCCACATCAGCTGCAGGCTAGTTTGTGGCTGACAAGTCCGATGCGGGACAGGCAGACACGGTTGCAGCGGTTGCAGGGGAAAATTGGTTGGTTGGGGTTGGGTGTTGGGTTTTTCCTCCTTTGCCTTTTGTCAGTGAGGTGGGCTCTGCGGTCTTCTTCAAAGGAGGTTGCTGCCCGCCAAACTGTGAGGCGCCAAGATGCACGGTTTGAGCCGTTATCAGCCCACTGGCGGTGGTCAATGTGGCAGGCACCAAGAGATTTCTTTAGGCAGTCCTTGTACCTTTTCTTTGGTGCACCTCTGTCACGGTGGCCAGTGGAGAGCTCGCCATATAACACGATCTTGGGAAGGCGATGGTCCTCCATTCTGGAGACGTGACCCATCCAGCGCAGCTGGATCTTCAGCAGCGTGGACTCGATGCTGTCGACCTCTGCCATCTCGAGTACTTCGACGTTAGGGATGAAAGCGCTCCAATGGATGTTGAGGATGGAGCGGAGACAACGCTGGTGGAAGCGTTCTAGGAGCCGTAGGTGGTGCCGGTAGAGGACCCATGATTCGGAGCCGAACAGGAGTGTGGGTATGACAACAGCTCTGTATACGCTTATCTTTGTGAGGTTTTTCAGTTGGTTGTTTTTCCAGACTCTTTTGTGTAGTCTTCCAAAGGCGCTATTTGCCTTGGCGAGTCTGTTGTCTATCTCATTGTCGATCCTTGCATCTGATGAAATGGTGCAGCCGAGATAGGTAAACTGGTTGACCGTTTTGAGTTTTGTGTGCCCGATGGAGATGTGGGGGGGCTGGTAGTCATGGTGGGGAGCTGGCTGATGGAGGACCTCAGTTTTCTTCAGGCTGACTTCCAGGCCAAACATTTTGGCAGTTTCCGCAAAGCAGGACGTCAAGCGCTGAAGAGCTGGCTCTGAATGGGCAACTAATGGATACCTAGGTATACAAATAAATAAAAACCTCAGCCATCTATATAAACTTAATTATTATCCACTAATGAAAAAAATACAGGAAGATTTAGAGCATTGGAAAGACTTACCATTAACACTAATAGGAAGGATAAACTGTATTAAAATGAACAATTTTCCAAGAATACAATACCTATTTCAGGCACTGCCAATACACTTGACAGAAAATTTCTTTAAGGAGTTAAAGAAAATAATAAGGAAATTTTTATGGAAAGGGGGGAAACCGAGGATAGCACTAGATAAATTAACAGAATGATATAGACAAGGAGGCTTACAACTGCCAAATTTTAAAAATTATTATAGAGCTGTACAATTAAGATATCTATCAGATTTTTACCAAACTAAAGAAAAGCCAGATTGGACTAGATTAGAGCTAGACAAAATAGGGGAGAAGATACCTGAACATATATTATATAAATGGGATGAAAAATTGGTAAAACATAGGAATTCTCCAGTATTGCACCATTTGCTTAATATTTCGAAGAAGATTCATGTAGAAAGAAATAAAACAAACTACCAATTATAAAAACTAATACTGATGCAAAATCAGCTAATCCCTTTTACAATAGATAACCTTTCCTTTAGAGAATGGGAGAAAAAAGGGATTAAAAGAATAGAAAATTGTTTTTCAGGGAATAAATTACTATCCTTTGAACAAATGAAGGATAAATATAAAATATAACTCAAGATACAGTGCTGGCATATTACCAATTGAAATCCTATTTAAAGGATAAATTGGGAAGTAGTCTAAAGTTACCAGAAGGAAGAAATTTTGAATATCTGATTACAGACACAATGATAATTAAAAAATTTATAACAAACATGTATATCAAATTACAAGAAAAGGAGAATGAGGAAATAAATGATAAAACTAAACAAAAGTGGGAACAAGATCTAAACATAAAGATAAAAAAGGAAACATGGGAGAGGTTATGTTTAGGAACTATGAGAAATACAATAAATACGAGATTACGTATGATACAATATAATTGGATACATAGGTTATATATCACTCCTCAAAAGTTAAATAATTGGGATCCAACAGTATCTGACAGATGTTTTCGTTGTAAAAAAGAAATAGGAACAACAATTCATGCAATCTGGACTTGTGAAAAGGTGAAAAAATTTTGGGAAGATCTAAACCAGATATTAAATAAAATTACAGAAAGCAATATACCAAAAAACCCAGAGATCTTCCTCCTAAGTAACATAAAAAATAAAGAATTTGGACTTGATTTGGAGGGTGTACAAAAAAGATTTGTTAAGATAGCCCTAGCTGTAGCAAAAAAATGTATTATGTCAAACTGGAAATTAGAAGATAATTTGAAAATACAGCAATGATATGTAGAAATGAATAAATGTATTCCATTAGAAAAATGGAATATAGTTTAAGAAATAATATAACATTATTTTAACAAATATGGGAGCCGTACATAGAATATAATAGAGAAAACCTACTGGGACATCTATCACCTAAAATGAGAAAAGGAAAAGAGAATGGAAAGAATTGACTCAGTGGAAGTTTTTGTTTGTTAATGTTGAGTGACAACATTGTTTGATGGGTTTGATGTATCTTGGACTCAGAGTTTTGAATGAATGGAGGGGGAGGTGGGGGGGGGGAGGGGAGGAGGTGGGGGGAGGGGAGGAGGGGGGGGAGAAAATGACACTGTATATATTTGAAAGGAGAAATGTGTATATCTTGAATAATGTGATCTATAGTGTGAAAAATAAAAAATTTAAAAAAAAAACAAAAAAACCTATCCTCATAAAACATACTGTCCAATTCAGGTGACAGTCTTTAAATCTCCCATTCACCTTCTCTAGCATCCATATCTTTCCTACAATGATATGATCAGAACTGAACACAATATTCAAAGTGGGGTCTCAACAAGTCTGTATGGCTGAAACATGACCTCATGGCTCTTGAACTCAAACCACAGTTAATCTAGGCCAACACATCATGTGCCTTCTCAATATCACAAATAACCTGTGCAGCAGCTTTGTCCAATGGACATGGACCTCAGGATCTCTGTTTGCCAACACTGCTCAGAGCCCTCTCATTAACATTATATTCTGCCTTCAAATTTGACCAAATGAGAACCAGCTCTCATTTTTCTGGGTTAAATAGCATCTACCACTTTTCAGTCCAGTTCTGTATTATCAATGACCCTTTGTAATCTCTGGCAGCCCTCCACACACTCTACAATATTACCCACTTTCACGTCATCAGCAAATTTACTAGCCCACCCTTCCACTTCCTTATTTAGATCATTTATGGGGGAATGTCATGTGATGATATGGGGTTAGACTGGTAATCCCTGCTCTCCTTGAGAAAAAGTGATTTTAAAAAAGACTATAAAAGTTACAGAAACTATAAGAACTGTTTAAAGACATATAGAAGACATTAACAATACCACCAAAGAAGGATAAAGACCTTACTGGAACACAAGAAACTGAGCAAGTAAAGGAACAAGAAAGAGAGGCCTACCTTGAGAAAGGATCTTGGAGCTGTCCGCAAGGAAATATCCAAAGGAGAGGGGCCAGAAGTTGGTGAGATCTTGGACACTGTTGCACAAGGTCTCCTCTGATCATGGCAACTGACATCAACTGAAAAAGTGACTATGCACATGTAGAGCAATTTATATTTAAAAAAAAATGGAAATTTTAAAAAAGATACAGGATACTCACGTCTCCAGCGATCAAGAAGAGGACCTGGAAAAGCAAAGAAAAGATCAAGAGTGACCTACAATCAAGAAATGAAGCAATTTTAAAAAGTTTTTTCAACAATCTATGGAAGTATTAACTGATGAAGATTTGAAAAAATGTTTTCAACGATGGATGCCGGAATCTTTTGATCAGGCTGAATTTCAAGGAGATTTGGAGATTGAGCGAGCCCATAGGGCACTGAGACTAAACCCCAGCCTGACCAAAGGTCCCGTCTAATACTTGTCAGATTCTTTCGAAATGAAGTAAGAGAGAAGATATTGGAGTTGGCAGCAAAACAAGCTAAGGAAAGACGATCACCTTTTATTTATAATGGAAATAAGATTTTCTTTTATCCAGACATAAGTTTTGATTTATTAAAAAAGAGAAAAGAGTTTAATCCAGTTAAAGATGTGTTATGGAAAAAGGCTATGCCTTTGTTTTGAGATATCCAGCAGTATTGAAACTATTTTTCCCGGGCGGGAGGAATAGATTTTTTACAGAGCCCAATGAAGCAAAGCTATATGCCAATTCTTTGCCTGCTAAAGACCAACAGGTGGTTTTTGATACCTGAATTAATTACACAACTGGAAGAATTTTGCTGTAACTGAAATTATATTGTGTTTAAAGAGATTTTAAAGGAGGAGGTAGGTTTAACCTATAATGTGGAAGATCTATTATATTTGATAAGATTAATGAATTATTAGATTAATTGGAAGTAAGAGATGGTATAGTATATCGAGCGAGTTAGTGGGGAACATGATGGTGACCACTGCAGAAACATGGGTACTAATGTGATATCTTTTGCATCCCATATAAATTGGGATTAAAGACGTTTTACCATCACGTGCCTCTGGGGTTTCTCTTCACTTTCTTCTTCGGGCTTCCTTTCATTATTTTTTTTGTTTCATGCCCAGATTATTTATGATTGTAGTACTGTTGTATAAGGAGTATTAGGGTGAGGAGGGAGGGGGTTTAATATTGGTGTTTATTGGCAGGGTTAGGGTTGTCTTTTATTAGTATCAATATTAACAGAATTCAGAATATAATAGAGAAAAAGGTTATTAAGTTATAAAAAAATTAAAGTAGATGTGGCTTTTTACAAGAAATATTTAACAGATAGAACAAGCGAAATTAAAGAGAGATTGGATAATCAAATGTGCAGATGATACGAAAATGGGGGAGTGGTGGATAGTGAGGAAGGTTTTCTTGGATTACAGAAGGATTTGGTTTGTTTGGAGGAGTGGGCTGAAAGATGGCAGATAGAATTTAATGTAGACAAGTGCGAGGTGCTGCATTTCGGGGAAAAAAAAACCAAAATAGAACATGTGCAGTTAAGGGAGGGCATTGAGGTACGCAGAGGGACCTGGGGGTTATGGTACAGTATTTATTGAAGGCGGATTCCCACGTAGACAGGGTGGTTAAGAAGGCATATGCTATGCTGGCCTTTATAGAGTATAGGAGCTGGGAAGTGATGCTGTGGCTGTTTAAGGCATTGGTGAGGCCAGGTTTGGAGTATTATGTTCAGTTCTGATCTCCAAATTATAGAAAGGATATAGATAAAGTGGAGAGGGTGCAGAGAAGATTTACAAGGATGTTGCCTGGCTTACAGAATCTAGATTACAGAGAAATATTAAGGAGACTGGGACTTTATTCATTGGAACATAGACGGCTGAGAGGGGACTTGATAGAGGTATTTAAAATTATGAAGGGAATAGATAGACTAGACGTAAATAGACTCTTTCCACTGAGGGCAAGGGAAGTTGGAACAAGAGGGTATAAGTTAAGGGTAAGGAGGCAAAACTTTAGGAGAAATGTTAGAGGATTCTTCTTCACTTAGAGTGGTGGCAGAATAGAATGATCTTCCAGAGGAGATAGTTGCGGCAGGGTCCCTTCTGTCATTTAAGAGAAGATTGGATGTGTACATGGATGTGAGGGGGTTGGAGGGTTATGGGTGGAAAGCGGGAGGAGTCAGCTAGTGGAGTTGTTCAAGTGACCTGGTGCGGACTCGAAGGCCCGACAAGTCCTGTTTCCGTGCTGTAAATGTTTATATGGTTGTATCATTTACAAAATCAACCAGAAAAATTTTGTAAGATCTGGAACATTTATATGGATTTTATTGGTAAGAGTTCATCGACAGTGTCCGCTCCTCCTGCTCCAACTCACCCTAGTTAATTTAAGGTTTAAGATTATATTTGTAAATTTGAAATTCAATTAATCCATGAAGGATATATGATCAATTCAGGCAGACTTCTTCTGTTTTTAGGGAGGGGGAGAAAATATAAAATTGTTTTTCGCATTGTTTTATATTATTCTTTAAGATTACAGGTAAGTACTGCATTTGTTATTGATGCAAATGAAAAATAAAATTTTCAAAATAAAATTTAGATCTTTTATAAAAAGATCTCTGCGGAACACCACTGGTCTCCATGTGGAATATCTCTCTTCTCTTTGGCTTGGCGGACGAAGATTTATGGAGGGGTAAATGTCCACGTCAGCTGCAGGCTCGTTTGTGGCTGACAAGTCCGATGCGGGACAGGCAGACACGGTTGCAGGGGAAAATTGGTTGGTTGGGGTTGGGTGTTGGGTTTTTCCTCCATTGTCTTTTGTCAGTGAGGTGGGCTCTGCGGTCTTCTTCAAAGGAAGTTGCTGCCCGCTGAACTGTGAGGCGCCAGGATGCATGGTTTGAGGTGATATCAGCCCACTGGCAGTGGTCAATGTGGCAGGCACCAAGAGATTTCTTTAGGCAGTCCTTGTATCTCTTCTTTGGTGCACCTCTGTCACGGTGGCCAGTGGAGAGCTCACCATAGAACACGATCTTGGGAAGGCGATGGTCCTCCATTCCGGAGACGTGACCTACCCAGCGCAGTTGGATCTTCAGCAGCGTGGATTCGATTCTGTCGGCCTATGCCATCTTGAGTACTTCGATGTTAGGGATGAAGTCGCTCCAATGAATGTTGAGGACGTTGTTTACATCCAGTACCGCACGGATGGCAGTCTCTTCAATCTGAGGCGCCTGCAAGCTCACACCAAGACGCAAGAGCAACTTGTCCGTGAACTACTCTTTGCAGACGATGCCGCTTTAGTTGCCCATTCAGAGCCAACTCTTCAGCGCTTGATGTCTTGTTTTGCGGAAACTGCCAAAATGTTTGGCCTGGAAGTCAGCCTGAAGAAAACTGAGGTCCTCCATCAGCCAGCTCCCCACCATGACTACCAGCTCCCCACCATGACTACCAGCTCCCCACCATGACTACCAGCCCCCCCACATCTCCATCGGGCACACAAAACTCAAAACGGTCAACCAGTTTACCTATCCCTCAGCTGCACCATTTCATCAGATGCAAGGATCGACAACGAGATAGACAACAGACTCTCCAAGGCAAATAGTGCCTTTGGAAGACTACACAAAAGAGTCTGGAAAAACAACCAACTGAAAAACCTCACAAAGATTAGCATATACAGAGCCGTTGTCATACCCACACTCATGTTCAGCTCCAAATCATGGGTCCTCTAATCGCATCACCTACGGCTCCTAGAACGCTTCCACCAGCGTTGTCTCCGCTCCATGTGGAATATATACCATCTACAACCACCCTCTGCCTTCTCAAGGCAAGCAAATTCTGTATCCACAAAGCAAGACCTCCTTGGATTCCATGCTGCCTATCTTTTTGAATGTGTCTTGCATGAGGAATCTTGTCAAATGCCTTACAGAAATCCATATACACTACTCTACCTTAATTTTATTTAGTTATTTTCGATTAGTAGCAGAATTACTGTGCAATGATTAAATATGCTGGAGAAACTTAAAAGGTCATTCAGCATCTATAGGAAGTAAAAAGTAACCATTTTGGGACTGGGCTCTTTTTCAAGTAACCCGGGGTAGATGGCTGTAGAAGTATTACCATTTAACATTGGTCCAGGTTTTAGTGTCTCAGCATGAGGCAACCTGAAAATGGGACTTTGACCCACCAATTTCCATGAGGACCAAGCAGTCATATGCACTAGTATTAAATCTCTTATCTCCCCATACCACCCAATTTTCCTGCCAACCAACATTCATAAGCCGCTTTCAGGTGACCAGAATACCCCAATGTAAAGTGGAGAACCCTGACCTGAGGAGTACTTGTCCAACCCTCCTCGGGTAGGTGTATTCTCCACTTCCGAGTGCTCCCCCAGGACCTGAAAGCGGACGGGACTATGGCCACAGTCGACAGGAGCCGGCGTTTGCTCCACGGCGCCTCTCCCTGCTGCGGACCTTTCTGGTTCCAGAACAGCGCCTTCAGCGCTGCCACCTGAAAGTCACTTCACACACCCCCGCAGCCGGCTCCGGAGCCGCATTCTCCCAGTTATTCCACCTTAAAGCAGCTATAGTTATTTGCAATAACCAATTCACTTGCCACTTGTGTCTTCTCATGTGAGAGATTTTGGGAGCACCAGGAAAAAACCCTTATCAAAAGGCAGATATACAAATTCCTAACAAATAGCACTGGATCAACCCTCGGTTGTTGGGAATCCAAGGCAGTATCACCAACTGCTGTACCTTTTTCCAGCAGTATTTGGATATTGGCTATTCCATTACTTACATGCATTGGAATGAGCATTTTTGCGGGTATTATAATTTTATGGTGGGAAAATTATTGATGAAACAATGAACATCCTGTTTTCAGACCTGGTCTGCTATCTCAGTAAACTCGATTCTTGTTAAGAGTTGTGATATATTGGGATTTCCTGAATCAAGTGAACTTTGTGCAATTCCTCGAAGTGCTGGAGAAACTCAGCAGTTCACGCAGCATCCAGAGGAAGAAAAAGGCAGTCAGTGTTTTGGGCCTGAGCCTTTTGTCAGAATGGTGCATGATCACCTCCAGCAATTTTGTTTATTGCATTCAATCCCACCATTTGCAGATATCCTTGTTCAACTAAGAAAAAAACTTTGTCACATCTGATCTGCTAGTATGTTGGCCTTTCATTATGGGAGTATTTGAGTATAGGAATGAAGATGCCTTGAAGATATAATTGAAGATGCCTCTTCAATTATACGAGGCCTTGGTGCGAACTGCACCTGGATTATTGTGCACAATTTTGGTCTCATTTCCATAAAATGTAAAAATTATTTTCTGGGTTTGACTGGCTGGAAATGAGGTGAACTAATTTAAGGACTCTTACTTTGCACATTATGTATTACTGAATTTTTTCTGATTTGTACAGTCTGTTTACATTTTTATTTTACATTTCTCCATTTTGTGTATGTATCTTTTCTTGAGTTCAGTATTCTGTATTACAGATTAGTAGAAATTCTACCTGGGCTGCAGGTAAAAGAATGTGATACGTACTCTGACAATAAATCTGAACTTCAACCTGATTCAAATGTCCAGAAGAAGTGTAATTTTTAAGGAATGTGATGAGATTTCTTTGCTCAGTGTTGCAAATTCTGGAACTTTTTTCCCCCTGCTGCATTGTGGAGGCAGTTATTGAGTTAATTCAGAAAAAGGATGATAGTTTTCAAGTTAATAAGAGTGATAATGCATGAAAAAGTGTAAAAACAATCACATGATCCTGATGAAAGACATATGAGGCTTGAAGCACCAAATGGCTTCTGACTGCTTCCATTTTTTGTACATGAGGGAGTTTTCCACATGTTGGCATCTACTTTGTTTTAGTAGAATTCTAGAACACACAATATTCAACATGCATATTCTTTGTGCATTTTTTAAGATCTACAACAAAGCCTTTTTTTAAAACTTGTAGGGCATTTCATATCTTGTAGTGTCCTAAGGCACTCTGCAGAGAAATTGCCTGAGAAAGTTTGGTCAAAAGGGCATCTTTATGGAAGATTTATGGTTTTGAAACCATAGACATTGATGATGATGCAGAGAAATTTGTAGTTAAAAAACAAAAGGAATAGAAAAGAAACAGCCCCTTAGACCAGCTCTCCCATTCAGAATGATTGTGGCCAGCAGTTAATATTGGCACCACACTTGCAAGCACTAACTTCATATCTCTTAATATCCAAAAAAACAAAATCTTTCATTCTTTGCCTTTAAGCATACTCATTACTGAACTTCTGCATTCTACTGATTTACTGTCCTTGCAGGGTTGGTGTTGAAGAAATTTATTCAGACATGATTGGCTGAGCAATTTCTTTGGGACTGCATGCAGTGAACTGGGATTCACTGGTAGGGTGTTGTGCTGATGGCTGGCCCCGCCTTCCAGCTCCGTCTCCATCTGCCCACATATAACCTTGTTTCACGCCTAAACCCAGAACCCTTCTGTTGAACCCTACCCTTAGTTATAAACTAATAAAAGCATTTGTTATCCCTCCAGTCGTGAAAGCTTTTATTCACGCTACAATTTTATTAGCTTATTCCCTAATGATGGAAGTGCTACTCAAGCCTGATTTGCTACTAATAGACCCTCTGTCCCCCAACGCAGCTGAGGAGTTCACATACTGGCTAGACTGCTTCCAGGCCTACCTGAATGCGACCAGAGACTTCTTCCACTCTGATGAACTCAGGAGATCCACACTCATTTTGAGGGTAGGAACGAAAGGGTATGCACTCATTAAGGACCGCTCTACGTATGATGCTGCCATCGAGGTGTTGAAGCTAGGTATCTGAAGTCACAGAACAAGGTCCTAGTGAGGAACCGACTTGCTCTATGTCGCCAGCGACCAGGATCTGTGGATGTTTGCTAAGCAGTGCTTTACTGAGAGTTTCATAGACTCACAGACTGTGCAAAAGCACCTGAAGATGTATCCTTTTAATAACCACATATTTCTCATGTCATGATCACATTCTACGCATGAAAAAAACATTGTATAGTACATCTGTTGTTCGAAGGGGGGAAATTCTGTTAATTTTGATTGTATATTCTTGATGAACTGTGTGTTCCAGTGTTGTTGGGTCTGGACTTCCTGTGTCTTCTTAAAAGCGTGACCTTGGAGTATTCTGGTCCCCTTCCCCTGTAACGGTTCGGAATGGAGGGCCCCTAAAATCAGAACCCACATGCTGCCTCTTCACGCTAATATCGACCCTTCTCATCCTCTTCCTGAATCTGTCTGCAGACTGCGAGCCCATTGCTATTAAGAGCAGGAGGTACAGCTCAGCAGACAGAGTTTATAAAGTCAGAGACTCAGCCCCTGTGGAGGAGGGTAACATCAAGCCTAGCACCAGCCCATGGAGAGCACAAGTGGTGGTAGTTAAGGGGAAAAACCAGTTCAGGCTAGTAATTGACTATAGCCAAACCATTAATTGGTGCACACTCCTGGACGCATACTCCCTCCCTCAAATTTCAGATGTGGTGCATGATATTACATAGTATCGGGTCTGTTCGACCATCGACCTGAAAGCTGCCCATCACCAGCTGCCAATCCATTCTGAGGACCATCCATGTACAGCATTTGAGGCTAGCAGTCATCTCTATCAATTCTGGAGGGGCCTGTTTGGTATTACTAACAGGGTTTCTATCTTCCAGAGGCAGATGGACAATGGTGGACGAGTATGGGTTGAAGGCTACTTTCCCCTACCTCAATAATGTCACCATCTGTGGCCACACCTTGGAAGACCATGACGCCAAACTTCAGAGTTTTCTCCATGTGATGAGAGCCCTGAACATCACTTATAACTCTGACAAGTGTGTGTTCAGTACTAAATGCCTGGCTATCCTTGGCTACATGGTGGAGAATGGCATCATAGACCCTGATCCCAATAGGATTTTCCCCCTGTTAGAGCTCCCCATCCCTGGGATCACAAAGGCTTTGAAGAGATGTCAGGGGTTTTTCTCATATTATGTCCAGTGGATCCCTCAATACACTGATAAAGTTTGCCCCCTCTTAAAAACCACTAATTTCCCTCTCTCGGCTGAAGCCCAAATGGCTTTTAACTACCTCCAAAACCACACAGTGAAAGCCGCCATGCACGCGGTGGACGAGAATGTACCTTTCCAAGTGGAAAGTGACGCTTCGGATGTAGCCCTGGCTGCTACGTTCAACCCAGCAGGCAGGCTGGTTGCATTTTTTCACGAACATTTCAAGGCCACGATATCCAGAACCCATCGGTGGAAAAGGAGGCTCAAGCCATTGTAGAAGGCGTAAGGCACTGGAGATGCTACCTGGCTGGTAGAAGATTTACACTCCTCACTGACCAGTGCTCAATTTCATTCATGTTCAGAAACATCAAGAGAGGCAAAATCAAGAATGGCAAAATTGCTATGTGGAGGATCAAACTGTCCGCCTACAGTTATGACATTGCCTATCAACCAGGAGCTCTTAATGCCTTGTCCAGAGGCATGGCCAACTGCGGGCTATGCATAATGAGCTCTGCCATCCAGGGGGGTCACCCGCATGGCTCATTTTGTCAAGGCGCGCAATCTGCCCTACTACATCAGGGAAATGACCAGGTCTGCATGGAGTGCAAGCCAGACTTCTTTCATCTCGCATAAGTGCACCTGATCAAGTCATCCAGGCCCTTTGAATGGCTCAGCGTTGATTTTAAGGGACCTCTCCCCTCCACGAATGGAAAAACCTTCTTCCTCTCTGCCATTGACAAGTACTCCCACTTCCCATTTGCCTTTCCATGCCCAGATGCATCCAATTTGTCTGTTTTGAAGGACCTAGATTCCATTTTCACTCTGTTCGGGTATTCCAGCTATATCCATAGTGACTGGGGCTCATCCTTTGAGTGACGAGCTGCATCAGTACCTGCTGGTGAGGGCCATCGCAACCAGCAGGACTTCTAGCTACAACCCCCGGGGGAATGGGCAGGTTGAAAAGGAGAATGCCATGGTCTGGAAGGCTGTCAAACCGCTCCTGAAGTCAAAAGACCTTCCAGACTCATGTCCTTCCTATGGCGCTGCACTCTATCAGGTTCCTACTATGTACTGCAACCAATGCTACTCCTCGTGGGCTTCTATTCACCTTCGAAAGAAGGTAGCATTGGGATCTACACTCCCAGTCTGGCTCACTACTCTTAGTCCAGTCCTTCTCAGGAAGCACATGAGGAGAAGCGAGACTGACCCCCTGGTGGAAAGGGTGAAACTGCTCCACGCCAACCCCATGTACTTCTTGGAGTACCCAGATGGCAGGGAGGACACCATCTTCATCAGGGACCTGGCACCCGCCGGAACATAGGGGCCCTGCAAGCCACGGAGCTCATTCTCGCCGCCCCCAGTCGGGGCCTTGGGGGATCCGGTTCAGAAGGAAAGTGCAACCCCCTCCATCATCAAGCCAAGACCCAGCCCGCTTCTCTCCTCTCTCACAAGGGGATCAGGGAACACAAGGAGTCCAAGCTCCCCCTGGTGCTAAGGCACTCCACCAGTATCTCCAGGCCCTGGACTGCTTAAACTTGTAGATTTGTAAATAACTGTATATTTTTTTAAACCACTTGTTCTGAACCCATGTTCTATGTCTTCAGAGAATTTAGTCTCTAATTCTACAGGAAGGGGTGAATGCAGTGAACTGGAATTCACTAGTAGGGTGTTGTGCTGATGGCTGGCCCCGCCTCCCAGATCTGTCCCCATCTGCTCATATATAACCCTGGTTTCCTGCCTAAACCCAGAACTCTTCTGAAGACCACTGTTGAACCCTGCCCTTAGTTATAAGCCAATAAAAGCGTTGGTTCTCCCTCCAGTCATGAGAGCTTTTATTCAATGAGTTCTAGACATGCAGTGTGGGGTGTATCATCCCTGCATCTACCCTCCAAGAATTTAGTATATTTCAATTAAATGTAAAATCTAGAAAATATAGGCCGATTCTGCTTCATTCTTGCCTCAAAGGGCAGCTCTCCTTACTGTTTCAGAATAAATCTGAGTGTTCTTGTAAATTCTCTCTGATTAGTAATATCTTCTTTCTTTGTGGAGCTCAGACCTGCACATAATACCAGTAGTCTCACCATTGCAAGAAGTATCGGTTTGTTCTCTCTTCCTTTTTGCAAGAATGTTGTAATCCTAATTGCTTCCCGTTCCTAAATGTTAACTTGATTTTTTTTCTGCAAGTACACCTGGGTCTCTTTGAACAAGAGAACTTTCCAGTTTATTACCATTTGAAAAGAATATTTTTTTAATATCCCAGTGGATGACATTACAATGTTTCACATATGTAGTAAATTTGACATCCTCACTCATTCAGTTAGCTGGTCAAAATCTCACTGAAACTCCTTGCAATTCATGCTGCCACCTTGCTTTGTTTAATCAGAAAAATTGGGAATGATCCCTAACATTGTAACCTGCAGCAGTTCATTAATAAATTCTCCCAATCTGCAAATGACTGCATAAATCCTCCCTTGATTAACATCTATTAACCAATCTTCAGCCAGATATTGCACTCAATCTTGTGTTCAATTTTTGTTTATTAATATCTTGTAAGGGTTTATGAAAATTCAAATATATTACATTCACTGATTTTTCTTTTTTTCTAGTTATACCCTCAAGATATTATGTTGAATTTGTCAAATGATTTCCTCTCCTAAATCCACATTGATTCTGCCTAAACCTATTATGTTCACCGCGACTCATGACCATTTCTTCAATAGGTCTTCAGTTCCTTGTTTTCTCTTTCTTAAACGTGAAAGAAAGCAGAATTGGAGGAACAAAAATAATTGGTGTTCCAGGGCTGAGTGTGTATCAGAGATGGAAGCAACCAAGACAACAGTGATTTGAAATCATGGGTCTGAATTTTGTCAGCAAGGTTTCACTTGAAGGAGTTGTTGAACACAGGTTGTGTGCTGAAACAGGCAGCAGATGATCTCAGCTTTGCATTGTGTGGAACAAGAGTGGCAGGTCAAGAACATTGAAATTTATTCAAGCCTAAGGTGAGAGGCATTATGGAATTATACAGCATGCAAACAGGCCTTTTGGTTTCACCAGTCCTCACTGACCAAAATGTCCCACCTGCCTGCGTTTGACCCATATCCCTCTAAACCTATCCAATTCACATAGGTTCATTTTTTTTCTTAAACGTTGCAATATAGAACTTCAATCACATCCATGCACTCACCACCCTCTTTTTAAAAAAAAAGTTTCTCTTCAGATTCCTGTTAAATGTTCTTTTCCCCTCCCCTGTCACCTTAAACACATGTCATCTGGTTACTGGTTTCCCTACTCGAGTCAAAAAACGCTGTTGACCTGATATTTTCCTCATGAAGGTTTCAGCAGGAGAGGAACTGAAGGCAAAGTTAGAGAAATGAGTTGAGGTGAAATAGGCAGTCTTCCTGTGTATGCACATTCCTGAAGTTCATGGGATGAAATCAAATTTATTGCAGCAAAACATCCCCAACCCTTTCTCGTAGCCCTATAAACTCTTTCCCCTTGAAGTGTTTTATTTTTCTTTCTTTTCTGCAATTTTTCATCATGTGTAATTTGTAAGCTACAGTTCCCCCTGTCATTTCCCCTCTTTCATGTCATAGTTATTCAGCATGAGAACAGTCTCTTCAGCCCTTCCTATCCCAGGTAAACATCATTGCTATGATCTGTACTAATCCTGTTTCCCACCACTCACCCTGTAGCCTTGTCATAGGATTCCTGATGCTATTTAAAATCTGTAAATCTAGAAATGCAACCTGCTTCTACCATCATCTTCTAGTTTTCAACAAAATCTTTACCTCCCCTCTCCCTTTCCTCCAAATTGTCTCCTCTGGTCATGGACATCTCTGTTAAGTGTAGATATTTCTTACTGTCCAGTATATCCTTTTCATATTTTTGAATACCTCATCAGTTCAGCTCTCTGACATCTGAATCGGAATCAGGATTTATTATCATGAACAAATCATGAAATTCAGTGTTTTGCGGCAGCGTTGTAGTACAAATAGATATAACCACCTTACAACATTAGTATGTATTCAAAAAATAACAATTTTAGTGCACTAGAAATAAAACCGTGTCTTAGGTTCATTGATTATTCAGGAATCTGATGGCAGCAGTTAAGAAGCTGTCATTGTGCCATTGAATGCTCATCTTTAGGTTCCTGTACCTTTTTCCCAATGAAGAGGTGTTGACTTGGGTGGTGTGGGGTCTTTGAGGATAGAGGTTTTTTTTTTAAGACACTGCCTCATGTAGATGTCCTCGATGGAGTGGCCTGGTGCCTGTGATGTTGCAGGCTGAGTTAACAACCCTCTGGAGCTTATTCTTGTTTTGAGAGTTGATGCCTCTGTACCAAACAGTGATGCAGCCAGCCAGAATGATCTCCATGGTACATCTGTCACATAGTCTTCTGTGACATCTCACGAAGTGTAGCCGCTGATGAGCCTTCTTGTGATTGCATGAATGTGGATGCTCCAGGACAGATCCTTGGAGATGTTGATACACAGGAATTTCAAGTTCTTGAACCCTCTCCACTACTGAGCCCTCGATGAGGACTGGGACATGTTCCCTTGACTTCCTCCTGAAGTCCACAATCATCTCCTTGGTTTTGCTGATGTTGAGTGCAAGGTGTTGTTGTTACACCATTCAACAAGCTGATCTATCTCCCTCCTGCACGCTTCCTCATTGCCGTTTGTGATTCTGTCGACAACTGTGGTGTCATTGGCAAACTTAGAGATGGCATTCGGTGCTTTAAAGCAAATGCAAACAGCCACTCACTGTTGAAATGCTCTGTCTTGTGCAACATCCTGGTCAATCTCCTCTGCAGCCTTTCCAGTGCTTCCTCTCTGGTGATTAAAACTGCACATGTACTTCATCTATGACCTAACTAATGTTTATAAAGTTGTGCTATCATTTTCCTGCTCTTGTATTTGATGATCTGTCGAATTAATGCAAGTATCCAATGTGCTGGGTTAAGTTAAACATCTTTGTCTGTACTGTGCTGCCAGGGATACTTGAACGTGTGTACCATAGTCTGTGTTCCTCAGTACTTCCTCATGTCTTCCATTCATTGTGGCCTTGTTAGTCCTCCAAAAATGTAATACCTCAGATTTTGCAGCATTAAATTCCATCTTCTATTTCTCTGCCCACAGTCCAACTAATCTGTTGTTTCAAAGCCAGACAGCTTTCTCACAAAATAAAACAGCACCACTTGTCATGAATTACAAGGAATCCAATTGTTTCAACCATATTTTCACAATGGAACCATGGCAAAGGCCATTTTGCAAACTGAGCATCAACCACATCAGTGAAAATACTTTGGGCAATCTCTTAATGCTGATTATCCCTGCTGAAGTGAAAACTTAACACTTGTACCTCAATTTTATTTTGATGGATTATCTACTTTTGATGACTGTTCCTTGCAAATACTATTACACATTTTTTTTTTTAAATGAACTACTGTTCAATTGCAGCAAGTTGTAATTTTGATGCATATGTACATTTTACACTATTTGGCAATAAACATTATCAATTGTATCTTGCCAACCACGAATAAAAAAATGTGAATGTGTGAATAGGGTATTATGCTTTTAGTTAAATGAGTAAGGATGAGAGGAAAATAAACACTAGTGTGATCCTTATATGTGGTATGTTTTACTGAAATTGTCAAGTGCAACCTCAACAGCATGGACCTCTAATTCCTACATTGAGGGAA